>NC_083224.1:104333501-104994287 GCF_032191835.1 Heteronotia binoei
ACCAAGGGTTCTAAAAATTTTGGCATGGAGGGTAAATCAAAAAAAGATCAGCTAATCATATTTACTCCATACAAGATAAGACAGGTAAAAAACAAAGTAACTCAACTCAAATTTTGCAAATCCTTACAGAATTTTTCTCTAATTTATATAAAACATCACATCCTGATACATCTCAAATAGATAGCTTTCTCTTAAATCAGAAGTTACTACCATCTCTCTCAAAGGAAGATAAATCATTTTTAGACAAGGAAATAATGGTTAAAGAAGTTCAAGAGGCAATTAAACAACTAAAAACGAATAAGGCTTCAGGACCCGATGGATTTTGTCCAGAATACTATAAATTTTTTAAATCAGAGCTAATATCACCTTTACAAAAGCTGTTTAACAAAATATTAGAGACAGGCAACATGTCACCATCTTGGTCGGAGGCAGACATAACTCTTTTTAAACCCAATAAGGAAGCTACGGACCCATCGTCCTATAGACCAATCTCACTGTTAAATATAGATTCGAAACTCTTCACAAAAGTCTTAGCAAATAGATTGAAAATAGTTCTTCCTCAATATATAAAACAAGATCAAACAGGCTTTATTTTAAATGGGAATATAGCAGACAACACATTTAGAATTTTAACTTTAATTCATCATTGCAAACAATAAAAACAAGTATTACTGTTCTTATCATTAGATACTCATAAAACCTATGACAGTGTGGAATTTAGCCATCTGGCAAAAATCACTAAAAATATGGACTTTGGAGAGAAATTCTGCAATGCCAACAAGGCGATTTACAAATCACCAACTGCAAAGTTATGTGTGAACGAGCTTAAATTGGAACCAATTTCCCTTTAAAGAGGCACCCGCCAGGGCTGCCCTTTATCCGCCTTATTGTTTGCCCTGGCAATCGAACCCCTAGCTGAACTCATAAGACTAAATGCTAAGCTAACAGGCATCAATATAAATGGAAAGGTACATAAATTGGGCCTATACACAGATGATATTGTATTATTCCTATCAAATCCTCATGAATCGCTTACAGAAGTTCACTCACTTTTACCCCAATTTAGCAAAATTTCAGGGGTATACTTTAACCCAAACAAATCTGAAATTTATTCAATATGTTTAACAAAATCACAAAAAAAAGGAAAAATCAAAGTATCTTTCTCTTATAAATGAACAACAAACAATTGGCGATATTTAGGAATAACGATTCTATTGGATATCACAAATTTATATGTTGCCAACTTTTATAACTTTCATTCAGAGATAAAATTGTTGCTTAAGAAATGGAATCAGTTACCATTAACCTGGCCTGACCGTTTGGCTCTAATCAAAAGTTTTATTTTACCCAAAAATATAAGTATTGGGGTAAAATAAAACTTTTGATTAGAGCCAAACGGTCAGGCCAGGTTAATGGTAACTGATTCCATTTCTTAAGCAAATATATTTCGCACTACACCAGTAAAAATCCCTAAAACAGATATGAATAAATGGTAAAAAGAGCTAAATGCCTTTCATTGGGCGTATAAAAAACAAAGAATTCATGCACGTTATATAGACCCACAAGTAAAGACAGATTAAACATGCCAGAGTTACAAAAATATGCAGACGCTGCAAATCATTAATATGAGCTACCACTTTACCACATCTTCATTGGGTACAAATCATACAATTTTCTCTTTGGCTGTACTCCATTTTGAATTTGTTTTGGAATCCTTCTCTTCTCAAAAGAAAATAATGGCAATACAACCCACATCTTTCAGCACTTTTTAATGGCTGGCTAAAGTACCAAAAGAGATTAGCTTCAACAATTTCCCTAGCATCATCATACCTGGACCAAGATTGGTTCCCACCTGGAAAAGAAAAAAACCTCAATTTTTCATTCCTGGCTGAAGGCAGGACTAACTAAACTAATAGATTTTCTAGGTAAAGGTAAATTTGCAGACAAAAACCATCTGGAAAAGAAAGCCAATATTCCAATTAGGTTGTATTCTTATTTACAAATGAGACATTTGTTTGAATCTAAGGCAATTAAATAAGCAATACTTAGACCTAATATGGAATTTGAGCACCTACTAATAAAATTGGATGACAATTTATTAGGAATTTTATCAAAGCTGTATAAAATCCTTAAAACACTGGATATTAGTAAACCTCTAAAATATCAAGAGAAATGGAACTCAGAATGCCAAAATAGATTAAAGGAAAAAGACTGGAAAAATATCTGAACTTCAGCAGGCTACAAATCCAAAACCTACAATATAAAGTACCAAACAATTAAAATTATGATGAGATAGTACATTCCGTCCAATATGTTACATCATATGAGACAGGATATTTCTCCATTATGTGTAAAAGAATGTGGGCTTCAAGGAAATTATATACACAGTTGGTGGAAGTGTCGATACATTCAACAATTCTGGCATGTAATAGCACAAGAAATTAAGAAAATCACTCAGATCAATTTTCCCTTTAATCCTGAAACCTTTTTATTGGGAAACTGGGTAAATCATACAGGTATTAGGCAAAAATCAGAAACGGTTCACATTCTTTTGTCAGCAGCAAGAACATCTATTGCCTTTCATTGGAAAGACAAATCAATTCCTAAAATCACAGATTGGCATAATAGGTTGTGGGAATCATTTGTCATGCACAAAATTTTAATTAGTGTAGACAATTTGCAAGCAGAAAAAACAAGAAACAAGATTTATTGCGACATGGTTTTCAATTGTTAACTATCTTAACTCAGAAAATATTATTCCTAAAAATAAGACTTATGAAAAAATGCTTTATTTTTTATTATTGTTTAAAGTTTATTCTGGATTGTAGTATTCTGAAATAGTTCATTATTACAGTAACCTTTGTTAGTTTAATTTTAAGTTTGATGGTGTAATTTTATTTTGAAGAACTATTTTACAGTATTACATTTATAAAAGAATCAGTACTAATGCAATACTTCTACTGTTCCTATGTAATATGCATTATTGTTCAATAAAGTTTTTTGAAAATTGGAAAAATTGGGAAAAAAATGAAAGGGAAAAAATGGCAGGGAAGGGAGAGATGGCAGGCACCTGATTATGCATGCATGTAGGACATCCTACAGAAGCTGGTGGTCATAGTCAGAACCCAATGCCGCCAGACTGGATTGAGATAGCGTAATAGTTTTAAACTGATAAATGTATTATGGTTTTATATGTTTTATGGAATTGATTGTTTTTATGATACTGTAAGCCGCCCTGAGTCCGCTTGCGGAGAGGGCGGGATATAAATGCAAAGTAATAAATAAATAAATAAATGTGTTGCAAGGGTTCCCATCAAACTTTCACAAATGAATAGACTTTTTAGTATATTTTATTATTTTATTTTATTAGATTTTTATTCTGCAGGAATTCTCATAAAAATGTAAATGGAAACAAATTGAGCATGGGGATGTTCACCCAAAATGCAACCAACAGTTAAAGCTGGCTGATCAATTTAATAACATGCCAAATTGATCTGTCTGTCTGTCATAATATCTCCTATAAAGCTGTTTCATTATAGCATTCTTTGTTCTGGGTGTAATTTTTAAATAAAATGGGGGGAAGAGCTCGACAGCAGCTCCTTGACATGAGCCACAAATAAACACAACCAGATCTAAAGTGACATAGCCCTGCCATCTACATTGCAGATCTATAAATGACCTGCATGGCTGAGAATCAAGGCCTCCCTAGGCACTGTGGGAATTACAGAGAAAACAGCCACAGTTAGGATACTCTCCTCAGAATCCTAACAAAGACCGTTAGCTGGTGATTGCCCATTTCTCCAGCTGCCACCTCATATTTCACTCATGAGTAAGAAATGGTGTTACTGTGAACACATCTCTATTAAAACCAGCATTATCAATACTTTTTATAGAGCTGCTTCACTTAGCACTCTGTTTTCAGGAATGTTACAGTGCTAACAGAGGTAAAGTAGTACCTGTATTGACTCTATGGGATTTTAGTAGTTCATTTATAATGGTGAATTTCTTCCTAAAGTGTAAATTAAAGTAGACCTAGATTATTCTTTTGTATAGGAATATATCGCTATAAAATGAATTTTTTCCATCACCTTCTAAATCCACAATTCCCCATGTTCAAAATATGAATTCATATGAGAGCATAAGAAAAGCCCTGATGGATCAGATCTATAGTTCATCTAGTCCAGCATCTTGTCTTACACAGTGGCCAACCAGTCTTCTGGATGGCCAGCAACAGGGTCTAGAGAAACTGAGGCTTTCCCCTGATGTTGCCTCCTGGCTCTGGGATTCAGAGGCTTAGTGCCTCTGAATGTGAATGCTCCCCACAGCCACTACATTGCTAGATCTATCCTCCATGAATCTATCTAATCCCCCTTTAAAATTCCACACTTTTATCACTCTGTGTAAAGTGGCATTTCCTTTTGTCCATCCTGAATCTACTGCCCATCAGTTTCATTAAATGCCCTTGAGTAGTATTTTGGGAGAGGGAGGAAAAAAATCTCTTTGTTAACTCTCTTCACCCCGTGAATAATTTTATAAACCTCTATCATGTCCTTACCCCTTTGTCCTCTCTTTTCTAAACTGAGAAGTCCCAAACTCTTCAGCCTTTCCTCATAGGGAAGGTCCTGTAACCACCTTATCATCTTTGTTGCCTTCCTCCATACTTTTTTCACCTCTGCAATGTCTTTTTGAGGTACAGAACTGTATTCCAAATGAGGTTGCACCATAGATCCATATAGGGGCGTTATAATATCAGCCATTTTATTCTCAATCCCTTTCCTAATAATTCCTAACCACTATGACCCCAAGATCTTTTTTCCTCCCTATCTCAGCAAGTTCAGACCCCATTAGTCTATACTTGAAGCTGGTATTTTTGTCCCCATGTGCATAACTTTACATTTACTAACACCGAACTATATTTGCCACATTGTTGGCCACTCAACCAGTTTGTGGAGGTGCCTTTATAGCTGTTCCCAGTCAGCCTTTTATTATTATTATTATTATTAAATTTTATTGTATCCTGCCCTCCCTGCCTAGGCAGGCTCAGGGCGGCTAACAACATTCAATAAAACATTATACAAAACACAATAATTAAAAACGACATTAAAATTATACATAGTTAAATACATATCTTAAAACTAATCCAGCATATATAATCTATAACTTAACAGCAGCAGAGATGTTCCGGGCGCTAGTTATCCATTTACGTATTTAAATAATGGCAAGGATCACTAGAGTTACTTTGTAGATCATCCGTTCAGCCATCCGTTATCAGCAGTCTAGGAAGGCCTGCCTAAAGAGGATGGTCTTGCAGGCCCTGTGGAATTGGTCTAGGCTCCGCAGGGCCCGCACCTCCTCCAGGAGTTGATTCCACAGGCACGGGGCTGCCACAGAGAAAGCCCGTGCCCGAGTGCTCTGTAATTTCACCTCCCTTGGCCCAGGGACAGTCAGCTTGTTCTTCCCTGCTGACCTCAGTGCTCTTTGGGGCTCATATGGGGAGAGACGGTCCTTCAGGTAGGCAGGTCCTCGACCATATAGGGCTTTAAAGGTAATAACCAGCACTTTGTAGCGAATCCGGTATATAACTGGCAGCGAGTGCAGTTCGCGCAGCCTTGGCTGTATATGCTCCCATTTCAGGAGTCCTAATAACAGCCTGGCCGCTGCGTTCTGCACTAGCTGCAGCTTCCGGGTTCGAGACAAAGGCAGCCCCATGTAGAGGGCATTACAGTAGTCCAATCTTGAGGTGACCATCACATGGACCACTGTTGCTAGGTCCCGGTGCTCCAGGAAAGGGGCCAACTGCCTTGCCCGCTTCAGATGAAAAAATGCTGACTTGGCAGTGGCAGCTACCTGGGCCTCCATCGATAGTGAAGGCTCCAGTAGAACTCCCAGGCATCAAAAACCGGGAGAGGTATTTCCATTCCCAGAGCACCGCAGCCCACGCAAAGGACCTCTGTCTTCGTCGGGTTCAGCTTCAGCCCACTCAGCCTAAGCCAGGTTGCCAACAGCCTGCAGTGCCCGGTCCAAATTCCCTGGGACGCAGTCAGGTCGGCCATCCATTAGCAGATAGAGCTGGGTGTCATCTGCATATTGATGACAGCCCAGCCCAAACCTCCGGGCAATCTGGGCAAGGGGGCGCATGTAGATGTTAAATAACATCGGAGAGAGAACCGCTCCCTGAGGCACCCCACAATCTAGTGTGCGCCTCTGGGAGAGCCCCCCCCAATTGCCACCCTTTGTCCCCATCCTTTGAGGAAGGAGGAAAGCCATTGTAAGGCCAGCCCCCTAACCCCTATGTCAGCGAGTCAGCGGGTCAGTAGCTGATGGTCAGCCGTGTCAAACGAAGCCTTGGTTTTCATCATCTTGAATAATTTTGTGTCATCTGCAAACTTGGCCATTACACTACTCAGTCATAGTTCCGGATCACTGATGAATATATTAAATAGTACCTGCTCCAATACCAATCCTTGTGGAACCTCACTGCTTTCTTTTCTCAATTGTGAGAACTATCCATTGATTCTTACTCTTTGCTTTCTGTCATTTAACCAGTTTAACTATAAGAGAACCCAGCCTCTTATCCCGTGACTGCTGAGCTTACTCAGGTGTCTTTGGTTGGCTACCTTGTCAGAAGCCTCTTGAATGTCCAGTTTTATAATGTCTGCTGGCTAACTGTTGTCTATATGCTTGTTCACTTTCTCAAAAAACTCCAAAGTGGTGAGGCAGGATTTCCCTTTGCTGAAGCCATATTGTCAAACTGATATTAATGCTATCCTACTCATTTTCTAATATTTATTTTTATTTGATCACAGTACTACTACTCCACCTTTCTCAACTGAGATTTAAAGCAGATTACAAAAATTACAAATGTACAATAAATACACCAAAAGACATCTGACACTTTCAACAGACATGAAAAGTAGCCACTACTGCATCTTATCTTTTTATAATTTTTATTGATTTTAGCTATAAAAAGAGAAAGCATATGCATAGATACAGAAGAGGGAAACAACAAGAGGGAGCGGTGGATACAGAATGGGAAACCAGAAACAAAGAAAGCTGCAAATATATCAGTTACATTTCTACCTCAAAACAAAATACCCAATTCTTTCTACCTGAAAGTATTGAGTTTTCCCCTTATATTCTACCATCTTCAATTTCCATTATACACTTTTTACTAATCTGTTGCTTAAGATATGAGTCTAAACTATTCTTCTTCAGCACATATAGATATAAAAAGTCAGAGAGGTCACAACACAAAACTAACTAGCTAAACTTAACCATATTAAAAGTACAAGCTGACTTTTATTTTAGCGATATCATCATTTCGATGAGCATAAAAAAATATATAATCTCTTTATCCTTCTAACTTATTTCAAATGAAGACAAAGAAAGCAAATTTAAAATAACATAAAAAGTAGAGAGATAAAAACGTGGTGAACAAAAACCATAATAGTTTATCTGTCTCAAATAAACAGTTTTTCCAGTCAAACATATTAAGAGCAGATCTACCAGATTACAAAATAATTTTGTTGTCTGACTTCTTAAAAACTAATCCAAGTAAATTGTTTATTTATGTAAAATTCTTTTTAAAGCTTTTGGATACTATAACTATATCCATACTGCTTTGAGAGGCACAAACCTAATAAACCATAACAGCCACAACTCTCACACTTATTTATTTTTACCTAAAAAAACAAGAAACAAAACATCTATTATCTCTATAGCTTGCTCTTTAATACATAGCTCTATTTAACTTTATATTTTTTTTAAAAAAAAACAAAGAAAATAACAGACAAGAGAGAAGCATCCATGTCTCAAGGATCTCATTTGGCCTTTTGAAATTGCATGTCAATTCTTGTTAAGAGTTCCATATTAGCCAATTGTCAAGCTCGGCTGATTCTGACCAAAGACTGATGGGTTCTTGGCCTGTCACAAGCAGGCCTGGGTAAAATCATGATGAACCAAATGCTGCTAGTTTATTACCCTTTATTGACCCCCTTTCTGCTTTATGACTGGTAACTGTTGAGAACAATGTAATCAGCACCTTCCCAGAGAGCCTTATGAGGGAGGAAGAGTCTCTAGAGAATACAAGGCCAAAAGGCTTGATAAACATCCTGGGAATGTATCTTTTTAGTTATGTGTGAATGCTCCCCTACTTCCCCTCCCCATAGGAATCCTTTTGAAGTGTATCTTAAAACTCCTGTATCAATGTATTGGTTTCATTCTTCTCAAGCTAAGGGCTTGAGCAAAAGTAATGGTCTATCAATAAACATAGTCTTTGTAGCAACTCTGACTTGTCATTGAATCCGTCTACTTGACATTTTGAGAAGAATCCTTTTTGAAGCTTAACCGTCCTCGCTACTTTGTAACCGAATGGCTGAAAAGATTCCAGGAGGCGATGAGCTTCCCGACTTTGAAGAAGGACCATCCGTGCCGTGGCACATCCTAGATGTCCACAGAGCAGCAGCCTCCCCTCCGCAGATCCAACCCCTTGGCAGTGGCAGCCCCAGACTTCCACCACTATGATGGATGAGGCACCAGCCAGAAGGGAAGCCATCCTAACACATCATTTGTACCAGGTGAAGATGGCCAACACGGAGCCTGCTAACCCCGGACCCATGGAGCTGGAAGAGATCGACACCATAGTGGTTGTCCCAGTGCCCGATGAATGCCCTGACCCGGAGGAAAGGGACCCAGAAGCACCAGCCTCGAAGGAGGAGAAGGATGAGGTGGCCCGTGAGTTCTGAGCGATAGTCCACAAAGAAGTAGAGGGTGCGGTCAAGGGTCTGAGAGATGAGATACAGACTATGACCAACAGAATGGCGGGGGAGATCACCCGAGAGATCTCCTGGTCCTGGGTCATTATGCTTTGTGCCAGTGAAACTGTTGAACCCTAAACTTAGAAGATTCATGCAAGTGAGGGCTCTGGTTGACTCTAGGTGTAATCGAGAACTAATTACCCCTAAACTGGTGGAGGCCCTGAGGCTGACCACCAGGGCCCTTCCCTGCCTGATACAGTTTGAACAAATGGATGGGTCAGTGATGGGGGGGGGGGAACCTTGCACCCTAGAGACCCAATTCCTGCCAATGGGGATCGAGGAGCATTGGGACCAGGAGTCATTCGTGATCGCTCCCTCCTGCTCCTACCCAGTGGTTCTGGGAGTAGTGTGGCTGGCCAGGCATGAGCCCAGCATACAGTGGGGGGGGATCAAACCATAAGGTTTGTGGACCCATTATGCGAAACCCACCTATGCAACTTAGAATGGGGGCCACGACCCCCACTGTCAAAGGAAAAGGTGTGCTTGACGATGGAGGAGGTCCCTGCAATTCCGAGGGCCTACTAGGACTTAATGGGGGTGTTCAGTGAACAGGGCGCAGACGAGCTGCCTCCTCACAGGGACACTGACTATGCTATAGAATTAATACCCGGGCAGTCGCTGCCGAAAGCCAAACTGTATTCTATGGGATGGGTGGAAAAAACGTAACAGCACAAATTTCTAGACCAGAATTTGAAACGGGGCTTCATTTGGCCGGCAACGGCTCCCCACGCCGCCCCGGTCCTGTTTAGGAAAAAGAAGGACGGCTCGCTTAGGCTTTGCACAGACTTTCACGGGATAAACGCGATTTCGACCGCTAATGCCTACCCCATCCCCCTCATCAAGGACTTATTAAGCACGGTGTCTGAAGGCAAAATTTTCACCAAACTGGACTTGAGGGATGCGTACTTCAGAGTGCGCATAAAAGAAGGGGATGAAGGGAAGACAGCTTTTAACACTCCCCTGGGACAATTTGAGTACTTGGTGATGCCGTTCAGGCTACAGGGGGCCTTGGGGGTGTTTATGAACTTTATAAATGATGTGTTGAGGAAGTTTTTGTTCAAGGGGGTGGTGGTGTACCTGGATGACATCATTATTTATTCGCAGGATGAGAAATCCCATATAAAATTGGTGCAAGAGGTGTTAAGCACCCTGTTGAGACACAAATTGTACGCTAAACTGTCAAAATTTGAGTTCCATAAGACAGAACTAGACTATTTGGTATTTCAGGTGTCCGTGAAGGGGTTGGCGATGGACCCGGCAAAAGTGCAAGCTGTATTGGATTGGGGTCCCCTGAGGACACATAGACAGCTCCAATCATTCCTCGGGTTCACAAATTTCTATAGAACCTTCATAGCGGGGTTCGCCCAGATCATGCTCCCCCTTACAGAGTTGTTAAAAACGAAAGGGAAAGGGCCGGAAGCTGAACGGCTGGGGGCCTGCCTAAATTGGACGCCAAAATGCCAGGCAGCATTTGACAAACTAAAGCGGCTGTTCACAAGTGAGCCGGTCTTGAGCCACCCCAATGAACTGCGGCCCTTCGTTGTGCAATACAACGCCTCCGATGTGACCGTAGGAGCCATTCTCATGCAGAAAGACGAGGAGGGGAGGTTGAGACCATGTGCCTATATCTCTAAAAAGTTCTCTGCAGAGCAAAGCAACTGGTCGGTGTGGGATAAGGAAGCCTTTGCTGTGACTTTTGCACTAAAAAGGAGTTAAACACTTTCTATGCCCGGTTCAAAGTGGATTAAAAGGAAGCGGAATTACTAGTAACATCTCCGCTGGGGACCAAGCAAGGTGCTCCTTTCGTTGTGAGGGAGCATGATGTTAGTGTATAATGAAAGCAGTAAATTCTAGAAAGGCTGCAGGTCCCGATAACATCCCTGGTTGTGTAGTAAAGGAATGTGCAGGGCAGTTAGCTGGGGTGTGGACTGAGATTTTCAATCGTTCTTTGTCACAATCTATTGTTCCCACTTGTTTGAAGGCTTCTCTTATTGTCCCAATACCAAAGAGGACGCCAGCAAAAGTTTTAAATGACTATAGGCCAGTGGCCTTGACTTCTGTGATAATGAAGTGTTTTGAGCAATTAGTTCGAAAATATATTATTTCCTGCCTTCCTGTTACTTTTGACGAACATCAATTTGCTTACAGGAAAAATAGATCTACTGAGGATGCTGTTAATACTGTCCTTTATACTGCCTTATCGCATTTGGATAAATGGGGGACGTATGTTAGAATGTTGTTTGTGGATTTTAGCTCTGCTTTTAATACAATATCACCCCATAGATTGTTGTTTAAGCTGAAGGATTTGAAGCTGTCGGACTCTATATGTGAGTGGATTTTGAACTTTTTATCAGGTCGTTCACAAAGGGTTAAAATGGACGGATATACTTCTTCCATGAAGATCTTAAATACTGGCACTCCTCAGGGATGTGTCTTGAGTCCACTTCTTTTCACTATTTACACGTCTGATTGTGTTTCTAGTAGTCTGAGTAACAAAATCATTAAGTATGCAGATGATACAACGTTAGTGGGGCTCATCTCTGAGAATGATGAGTCTGCGTATAGGAGGGAAGTTCATCAGCTGTCCCTCTGGAGTAAAGAAAATAATCTTATTTTTAATGTAAATAAGATGAAGGAAATTATAGTGGATTATAGGAAGAGTAGTCTGGACATTCAGCCATTGTTCATTGATGGTGTTATGGTAGAACAGGTGACAGAATGGAAGTTTTGGGGAATTACTATGAAACAGGATCTAACATGGGGGGCAAATACTTTAGCTCTAGAGAAAAAGGCCCAGCAACGACTATACTATTTAAGACTCTTAAGATCACAACAACTGTCAGGGAGTCTGCTGGTTGCCTTTTATCGTAGTTCCATTGAGAGCATTTTATCTTATTGCCTCTGCGTGTGGTTTGGGAGCTGCACGGAAGCAGAGAGAAGGGTGCTCCAAAGAGTGATGGTAAGAGCACAGAAGATTTGTGGATGTTCTCTCCCCTCATTGGTGGATCTGTATAATATGGGATGTAAAAGGAAGATACAAATGATCTTAAGGGACCCTTCACATCCGGGCCACTTGCTATTTGAGATCTTACCGTCAGGTAGGCGATATAGAAGGCTAAGACAAATAGATTCAAGGGTAGCTTCTATCCAAGTGCCGTGGTTAGGCTAAATGCAGGGTTATGAATGGTTATTTGTTTTTAGATGCATTTAAATGGTCTATATATATGTTCTTTTGGGGGGGGTGTTGATGTGTTGGTATGTTTGTGGAAGAGCACCTCATTTTGTTGCTCTCATTTTCTTTTTTGAAAACAATGACAATAAATTTATCTATCTATCTATCTATCTATCTATCTATCTATCTATCTATCTATCTATCTATCTATCTATCTATCTATCTATCTATCTATCTATCTAAAAACTTGGCGGTCCTGGTTGGAGGGGGCTAAGGTACCATTTGAGATCTGGACAGACAAAAACCTCAAAGCCCTCACTGGCAAAAGGAAATTAAGTGAGAAGCAGATCAGATGGGCGGGGTTTTTCTCCAAATTTGACTTTGTGTTAAAACACATCCCTGGCACAAAAAATTTCTTGGCTGATGCACTATCTCACCTGCCTCAGCACAATAGTCAATGGGAGGAGGTAATAGACTCCCTAATTCCCCTCTTGCAGGTGGCCGCAGTCGTAACCACTTGGTCCAAAACGAAACACAGGCTGGAAGGGTGGGGAATAGAAAAGATGGCAGCAGAAACTGAAAAGGAAGGGGATGACCGGCCAGAGGAGGTTCAGAAAAAGGAGGATGGATTGTGGTATAAGGGGG
This sequence comes from Heteronotia binoei, assembly GCF_032191835.1. Taxonomy (NCBI): domain Eukaryota; kingdom Metazoa; phylum Chordata; class Lepidosauria; order Squamata; family Gekkonidae; genus Heteronotia; species Heteronotia binoei. Next base: position 104,346,135 of record NC_083224.1, read on the forward strand.
AGAAGTTATACGTCCCAAAGAGCATGAGGGCAGAGATGTTGCAGTTTTGCCATTGAAACAAACTGGCTGGGCACTTTGGGTACGTAAAGACGCTCCACTTGATCAGTCAGCAGTTCTGGTGGCCCTCCCTGAAAAAGGACGTGTCGTAATTTGTCTCTTCCTGTCCCATTTGTATAATGGCAAAACGGAGGGGGGGGGAAACCTCCCGGGCTGCTCAAACCGATAGAAACGGCTACTCGGCCTTGGTCAGTAGTCTCAATGGACTTCATTGTAGAGTTGCTGCCCTCTCATGGCAAGACAGTGATATTGATGGTAGTAGATACATTCTCCAAACAAGCCCACTTCATTCCCTGCGCTGAACTCCCCACAGCAAAGAAATTAGCCTATTTGTTTTTCAACCATGTGGTTAAACTCCACTTGTTCCCGGACAAAGTAATTAGCAACTGGGGCCCGCAGTTCGTTGCCAACTTCTGGCAGGAGTTTTGCAAATTAATGGGAATGGAGCAGGGCTTGATTTCTGCTTATCACCCTCAGACTGACGGACAGATGGAACACGTGAACACCTTATTAGAACAATACCTAAGGTGCTACATAAATCACCAGCAAACGAATTGGGTTGACTTGCTCCCCTTTGCTGAGTATGGTTATAATAACAGTGTGCACAGCTCCACCAAAGCCTCCCCTTTCCAAACTGTAAGTGGGTTTGAGGGTAAGCCAATCCCCTTACTACCTGGGGGAGATCCTACTAAAGAACCCAGCTCCTTTGAGCACTGGTGGGGCACCCTGAGTAAGAGCTGGAAGGAGATCCAAGAGAATTTGAAGGCGGCCAAGGAGACATACAAAAAGCAATATGATAAGTCTCGCATCCCAGCCTGGGATTTCAAGGTGGGGGATTCAGTGTTTGTTTTAACAAAGAACCTTTAAGTTTTGGCTGCACCTTTTATTTAACTCTGATCAGAATTCTTTCACCTTTTTGATGCTGATGGACCATCATGCATCCAAATGGTTGACCTGATCCAAAAGAAAATCACATCCATAGGAATTTCCTTGGATGCATTTTATCTATCCTCTGCTCCTGCAGTATTTCAATCAATCAAACACAGACTACTAGATATCCAGTTGCAACGTCTAACTGAGGCAGCTCGGAAAACTTGCTCCCCAAGCTATCTGGGTTTATCCCAGACTCCTGGGCTTTTAGCTCCCTATTTCCTCTTTTTAACTGATCCTCACCGAAGAAGAGCACTTATGCTGGCTAGATTTAATGCATTACCATCGGCCATCCTCTCCGGAAGATACCATAGAATCCCCCGCAATCTTAGACGATGCCCTTGTAGCCAAGGAGTCATTGAAACGGTCCCTCATGTTCTTCTGGACTGCCCTTTCTATAGCAGTCCATGAGCAAGTTACCTAGATGCTCTGCTCTCTGACCATCAAGGCCTTTCTGACAATGCCAAGGTTCGCTTTTTACCCCACGTGAAACACAACTTTGTCACTACTCACATTGCTTGCTTTTTACAGGTTGTGATCCAAATCAGAGAGGCTTTTACTCATGCATAGCCCACAGCTATTTTATGTCATTTAACTTTTGCTGGTTTTTTAAAGGTTTTATTATATTCTATAGTGTTACTGTTGGTTTTAAAGTATACTGTATTCTTATATCAATGCCAATAAAGGTCTATGGTATGGTATGGTATGGTAACAAAGAACCTGCTGTTAAATCAACCCTCAAAGAAGCTGGCATATTGGTATCTGGGACCCTTTAAGTTCAAGAGGGTGATAAACAAAGTCACTGTGGAACTAGAGCTGCCAAAAATGTTTAGTAAAGTACACCCTGTCTTTCATTGCAGTCTTCTTTGAAGGGACCTCGGTCCTTCTCCTTGGCACCCTTGACTGACAGCTCCTCAACCTATCCAGATTGGGAATCAGAGTCATCATGAGGTCCAGGAGATCCTGGACTCAAAAATCAAACATGGGACGTTGTACTACTTAATCAAATGGAAACACTTTCCCTCTAGTGAAAATGAATGGGTAGCAGAAAAAGATGTATCATCTTCTGATTTGATTAAGTTTCACAGAAAATACCCTCAAAGACCGAGGGCGTCAGCTTGAGGGGGGCAGTATGTCAAGCTCAACTGATTCTGACCAAAGACTGATGGGTTCTTGGCCTGTCACAAGCAGGCCTGGGTAAAATCATGATGAACCAAATGCTGCTAGTTTATTACCCTTTATTGGCCCCTTTTCTCCTTTATGACTGGTAATAACAATGTAATCAGCACCTTCCCAGAGAGCGTTATGAGGGAGGAAGAGTCTCTAGAGAATACAAGGCCAAAAGGCTTGATAAATACCCTGGGAATGTATCTTTGTAGTTATGTGTGAATGCTCCCCTACTTCCCCTCCCTGCAGGAATCCTTTTGAAGTGTATCTTAAAACTCCTGTATCAATGTATTGGTTTCATTCTTCTCAAGCTAAGGGCTTGAGCCAAAGTAACTGTCTATCAATAAACATAGTCTTTGTAGCAACTCTGACTTGTCATTGAATCCGTCTACTTGACACCAATTACCTACAGAAAGAAAAACAATTTAAAATCCCTTCTTCTTACAAGTTTTCCATGTCTTGATTTTTTTTACTGAAATGTGCCTCCTCTCTCCTTAGTGCAATTGCCCCTCTCGGTAAAAATAATAAGGCTCGCACGCCATCAGTTCCTCTCAGAAAAGCTTTAGTCAGTCTTCATTTCCAGTCCTTAATAACTTCGCGATCTGGGTCATTTTAATTTTCTTCGGCTCCTTCCCTCACGGATCTTTCTCCATTTGTCTCAACTCCACAGACTTCACCAAAATCTCTTTAACACTCTGCTCATGTAGATTTAAGGTTTCGCTGCCTTTCAGAATAAAAGCTCCCATTTGCTTTTTTATCAACTCTGTTAATGAACCAAGGTCCTGCTTTAGAGAAATTATAGTATCCATTATATCTTTTTTATGAAACATTTCGCTTCGCAATGCCATTTTTCTCCACAGAATAACTCAGTCTAGTAATCAAAGTTGAAAAGTAACTCAGAAACCCAGTTAGTCTATCCTTCCAAATCTCCTTCAGCTGTGTGTTTTGATTGTTGTCATTTCAGTTCCACTCAAGCAACAAATACAAATCTCTCTAAAATATATCTTGTTTTTGTTCAGACCTTATTATAACCGGGTAATAGTCTCCTTATCACTTATTCAATCATAAACCTGGTCGATTTAAGTATCTATATTCAGTCTAATTCAGATTGCTGCAAATGCTCAAAGTTGTTCTTTGTCTTTTTGAAGGCACACTCATGGAAAAGGGGAATTCACCTCTTTCCCTTCCTTTGAACTGTCCCATTTGTTGTTATGTAAAACGACCCATTAGCCGATGGTATTGAAGAGCAAACTTCCTTGCGAAGTAGAATTGCAGTTCTTAAGGTAGAAAAGCGATGCATCAGAAGCTTGTTAGAAGAAGAAAGCAAGCGGCCGGGTGTTCACCTCTTTCTGCTGTAATGGTGACCATGACGGCAGAGCACTGGAGCACACAAGAAGGACCGTGAACAGCCGCCGCTATTTCCCATGCTTCCTGCAAAGCCCCATGCTATCAGGAAACCCCTCCAGGGTCTCCCTAAAGATGCCATGACCGTGGCACTTCTCCAAACACCCTGTTCACCTCTCCAAACCCCTCCAGGGTCTCCCTAGAGATGCCATGACCGTGGCACCTCTCCAAACGCCCGGTTCAGGGGAGTCACTAGAATCAAGCTCTGTGGACCCCCACTGAGCTTAAGACGACGAAGCCTGGAAGTCTATAGCATCTTATCTTTATAGAACTTCTCTCCTAAATAATTCTGCATTATACACTCTGTGAAATAACAGTGTTTTTCTGACTTCATCAGGCAAGCCTCTACCAGTCAGTGAAATGTAACTGACTCAACCAGAAGAAATATAAACTGTCAGAAAATGATGGGACGCAAGTACAGGAGAGTCTCTGGATTGGAGTCTTTGGAATATATGGTTGCATCCAAGAGTGGAGGCTTACACTGACAGAAGTCCCCTACAATAGGGCTGTCATCTCCTAGCAAAAAGCTCTGTTGTTAGTGGAACAGAATTGCAAGTTCCAATCCAATATGTTCAAAGAACTTCAGAATAGTTGATCTTAAATTTCATTCCACTGTAGACAGTGGGAGGGGTAGTTCAGTCTAAACTACATACATCTGGAAATTGTCCTATTGGACACAGTGATAAATACTTACACAAGCATATATTTGAATCAGAAAGTTTTTGTTGTTGTTCAGTTGAATCAGCTTAAATTCATGTGCTGTGACTGAATATTGGTTTATTAATTGCATTGTAAGCAAGAAGGAAGGTCATAATGAAGTTCATATTATAAAATATAGTAAATTCCTTTGAAAGTAATTTAATAAGGTTTTGTTTCCCCTCTAAAAGTACAATGCACTTGGAATGAAGTTTTACCGAAATCCACACAACTCCCCCCCCCCCAAGAAAATGTATTGAGGAAGTGTTGGGTGGCCATACGTTTGAAAATTAATCATTTCTAAAAATGGATGGGTGTTCATGTTCTTCATTCCACTCTTGCTGAACCTGTAGCCTCTTGACAAAATAGTTTCCAGAACCACAAACAGCAAGTACAAAATCATAGCTCTTCAAAGCTCTTGAGGCTAAAACAAAATCACTTTGTAGATGGGGAATGAGGATTAATATTTCAGGGTTCAATGGAAAGAGGCCTTGTAAACATTAATTGATTCTTTTTTGGAAACTGATTCCCAGAAGACCATGAGAAAAGAGCTATATGAGGAAACAGAGAGCCACCTATTCTGTAACCTTCACAGCATGTGTTCATCTTTAGAGACAGGTTCCTTGTTCCATGGGGGCATCTATAAATTACACACAGGAGTCTGTGTGGATGTGTATAGAGACACATGGAGACCTTGTGTTCCCAAATCACTCTCTTCCTTTTCCCCTTGTAATTTACAGTGATTCCCTCCTTGTTGCCTTGACTTGACTAGCCATTAAATTATCAGCGGGAGTATTCTTTTGATTTATTTATTATGGAACTTGGATAGAAGCTTTTTAGAAGTCTTTTGGTAAGAACTGTGATGTTCATTTGAGAGAGTGAAGGGAGGTCATTTTAAAGAGTTTAACACCTCAGTTCAAACAACCAATCCAGTGAAGGCACAGGTACAGGAAAAAGTTTCCCCAAATTGATCAGCTCTATCACAAGTAGAAAAAAGATATAAAGCCCCAAATCCAGTGCCTGGAGCATGAATATAACACACTATGAAAGACAATTCATCCACAGAAGTTTTAGGATTTTGGAGTATCATTGCTTTCAAAATTAAACTTGAGGCAATTCCAGGACAGACCAACAAAAGAGTTTCCAGCTCAACATTAGGAAGAACTTTCTGACAGTTAGAGCAATTCCTCAGTGGAACAGGCTTCCTCGGGAGGTGGTGGGCTCTCCTTCCTTGGAGGTTTTTTAAACAAAGGCTAGATGACCATCTGACAGCAATGAAGATCCTGTGAATTTAGGGGGAGGTATTTGTGAGTTTCCTGCTTTGCGCACAGGAGGTCCCTTCCAACTCTATGATTCTATGAACAATTAGTCTGTTGTACTAAAAATGGCAAATAATCCTGTCTCATTACTAAATGAATTGTGGCAGTCACTTGCTCCGCACTGAAACTATTTATATATTTTGGAAGTTTCTAGGTAACATGTATTTCATGGGTTGCCAGATTAATTCCTCTCATGCTGCTTGTGTCTCTGCTCTTTTGACCACATTTATTTCAAGTCCAGAAAAACTAAGACTCTAGAACTCTTATGTTTTGTAAATTCATATACTACTGTAACCTTTCTCCCATTTAAGTATGCAGAGTATCTTCCAGTTCTTAGCTATCTACATTTAATTAATATGATACAGGCTGTGCTTCACACAAATTATACAATGACAAATTCTTTTTTGCATACAAAAATTTCTTGAACCGTCTAGGCATTACATTAATCTTAGTATTGAACATAGATTGGTTTGTGCTGTTAAAAATTAAGAATAATATTCTCAGTCAAAATAAAATAAAATAAATTATTATGGCAGATCATTGCAATGGTGAGAAATAGAGGGTAGGACATCCCTATGTTTACTTGTGTTTTTTTTTTAAACAATGAAGCAAGGAAAAATTGCTGGGAGAGCATTTAATCATTTGCCCTGTGCTATTTTCCTAATCTAACAGATCAACACTAAAAAGGTCTACTCAGAATCTTACACATCTACTCACTGGGACATTCCAAGGAAAGTATTCTTAAGATACACTGGAAGTCTCCTCCCATTGCTACTATTTGCACAAAAGAAAATACATAGATACCAGGAGGGAGAGGGATGGTGGGAAAGCTGAAGACTAGGAGAGCGGCAATAAAGGTAAGTTAGCTGGTGGGTAGGATTTAGAAAAGAGAGCAGGAAATATGGAGAAACTATGGAGGATCTTGAAGAACTGAAAGACAAAATAATGAGGGAGGGGAAAATGAGATTTCCCTCCTCCAACTATTTGTGGATACTCATCTTGTCAATACATCTAATTCTCAACATTGCCAAATCTGTGGGTACTTAAATTCAAAGACTGGATATATGAACAGACAAGACAGATTTTTCAATAAACTTGAAAAAATAATTAGGTCTGCAAAAAAAAAAAATCTGAAATAGTAAAAAAATGCACTAGCAATCAACTCCCCCCAAATAATAGAAGCAGCTCCTGTAACTTTAAGAAACAAATCTCCTTTGTGGCAATGGCTAGGCAACCATAATTATTTAGCTAGCCTCTAAGCCTGTCAATTAAGTCAGAGAAGGGAACACAGCCTTTCCAAGGCTGTTTGGGCCTTTTTCAGGAGGGTTGTCAAAAGATCTTAGTTGAATTGAGGTGATGAGAGAGGAGGTTCTATGTGTAATGGCCAAATTAAAAATCTAATTGTTCTGAAAGAACTCAAATGTGAACTCATGGATCTCCTGACAAAAATATACAAATCTATCACCAAAATCTGCCTCCATTACCGAGGACTAGAAGGTAGCTAATGAAGCCCCCATCTTTTTTTAAAAAAAATCCAGAGGATATGTGGGAAATTACTGGCTGGTCAGTCTAACATAGATACTGGGTAGGTTGGAGCAATCTGTTAATAAAGATCAAATTAGTAAGTGCATTGATGAAGAAAAGCTATTGAGGAAGAATCATAATGGATCCTGTAAGGGAAGATCTTGTCTCAATAACCTTTTAGAGTTCTTTGAGGGGGTGAACAAATATGTGGACAACAGTAAATAAGTAATGTTTACCTAGACTTCCAGAAAGCTTTTGGTAAAGTTCCCAATCAAAGACTCCTAAGTAAACTCAGTAGTCATGAGATAAGAGGACAAATCCTCTTGTAGATTAAAAACAGGTTAATTAACGTGAAATTGAGAGTGAGTAGCAGGGAACAGAACAAGGGTCTATATGTGACTTTTGTCGACCTTACCAACGCTTTTGATACCGTTAGCAGGAACAGTCTGTGGCAAATCTTGGAACGTTTAGGATGTCCCCCAAGGTTCCTCAGTATGGTCATCCAGCTACATGAAGACCAGCGAGGCCAAGTTAGACACTGCAACGATCTCTCGGAGCCCTTCCCAATAGGAACAGGTGTAAAGCAAGGCTGTGTTCTCGTGCCAACTCTCTTTATGATCTTCTTTAGCATGATGCTTCAAAGAGCCGCAGTAGATTTAGATGATGGTGATGGTGTCTACATCCGCTATCACACCGATGGCAGCCTGTTCAACCTGAAGAAGAAGAAGAAGAAGATATTGGATTTATATCCCGCCCTCCACTCCGAAGAGTCTCAGAGCGGCTCACAATCTCCTTTACCTTCCTCCCCCACAACAAACACCCTGTGAGGTGGGTGGGGCTGGAGAGGGCTCTCACAGCTGCTGCCCTTTCAAGGACAACCTCAGCCAGAGCTATGGCTGACCCAAGGCCATTCCAGCAGGTGCAAGTGGAGGAGTGGGGAATCAAACCCGGTTCTCCCAGATAAGAGTCTGCACACTTAACCACTACACCAAACCTGAGGTGACTAAAGGCCCACTCCAAGACAATGGAAAAACTTATCCGAGAGCTACTGTTTGCTGATGATGCTGCACTTGTCTCCCACTCGGTATCAGCTCTGCAGTATATGACGTCCTGCTTTGCAGAGGCTGCAGAGCTATTCGGCCTAGAAGTTAGTCTGAAGAAGACAGAAGTTCTCCACCAGCCTGCACCCCAGGAAGATTATCACCCTCCTTGCATCACTGTGGGTGAATCAGTTTTGAAGACAGTCCAGCAGTTCAGCTACCTGGGGTGCATCATCTCCTCAGACGCCAAGATTGACAAGGAGATTGACAATAGTCTGGCAAAGGCAAACCGTGCATTTGGCCGACTGCATAAAAGAGTGTGGAGCAACAAGCATCTGAAAAAAGGCACAAAGATCAATGCTTACAAAGCGGTTGTGATGACAACCCTCATCTACGGCTCTGAATCGTGGGTAATATACCGTCATCACCTGTGACTCCTTCAGCGCTTTCATCAGCGCTGCCATCGCACCATCCTCAACATTCACTGGAGTGACTTTGTGACCAACACTGAAGTCCTCAAGCAGGCAGAGGTTACAAGCATCGAGGCATTGCTGTTGAAGATGCAGCTGCGCTGGGCAGGGCATATCTCCAGGATGGAAAACCACCGGCTTCCCAAGATTGCCCTGTATGGCGAACTTTCCACCAGCCATTGAAATAGAGGGGCACCAAAGAAGAGGTACAAGGACTCCTTGAAGAAATCCCTTGGTACCTGTTGCATTAATCATCACCAGTGGTCTGACCTAGCCTCAGATCGCAAAGCATGGAGACACACCATCCATCAGGCTGTCTCTTCCTTTGAGAACGCACGCATAGCTGGTCTTGAGGACAAAAGGAGATTGAGGAAGAATCGTACTGCTACAGCACCAACCCCAAATCAGACTTTTCCCTGCAGCCACTGTGGCCAGACTTGCCTGTCCCGCATTGGTCTTGTCAGCCACCAGCGAGCCTGCAGCAGACGTGGACTACTGCACCTTTCTTAAATCTTCGTTCGCGAAGTCAAGCCAAGAGAGAGAGAGAGAGTCAGTCAGTCAGATACCTTTAATGGCACAATGGGAATAAAATATATATGATAACAAATTTCAGCTGACTAATACATAATAGCAAACAGTAAAATAAATAAAATTCACTTAAAAAGCCTATATTTGGTACTGGCCACATCAGTCAAAAACTTAGCAACCAAAGCTGTAATTGCCTGCTGAAGAAGGTTACGATCCCACCTACTTATTTTTTTCTGAGTAGCACCACAAAGTTATTTTAACTGATTTTAATATTGGTAATATTTATTGTTTTAATACTGTAATTTCTGGTTGATTGTTAGCCACCCTGAGTCTATTCATGGACATAAATAGGGTGGGATATAAATACAAGTAAATGAATAAATAAATTCAGGGTTAGTATCATTTAAAAGATATTGACTAATTATATCTTTGTTAGTGAAGCTCAAATACTTTGGCCACTAAATGAGAAGTGAGCACTCATTGGAGAAGATCCTGATGCTGGGAAAGACAAAAGGCAAAAGAAGAAGGGGATGGCAAAAGATGAGAAGGCTGGACAGCGTTACTGATGTAACAAACATGAATTTGAGCAGACTTCGGAGGATGGTGGAAGACAGGAGGGCCAGGCGTGACTTTGTCCATAAGGTCGCAAAGCGTCGGACTTGACTATGTGACTGAACAACAACAATCTTTGTTAGTATTGGAATTACACTCAATAATAGCGATAAATATTTCTTGTGAGTATCTGTATGCAGTTGATAGTCTAAAATAATATTTATTTATTTATTTTTATACCCTGCCCTCCCCTATCAAGCTCAGGGCAGCTAAAACAGTAAAAATACATAATGTTTAAATAGCATACAGTAAAATTATTAAAGTACACATACAATACATTTAAAGTTTCACTCCTAAAATCCAAGATGGCATCAGTATTATTACTTTGTATTTAGTGCTGCTTACAGTGATGTTCTCAAATATTGTTTGGCGCTCTATATTTATACTGGGATGGGTCTAGATATCCATGCTGTAGTATAATTGAATCGAATCAATAGATTTTAAGGCACAGTTATAAACCTTTCATGGAAGGGTTTTTTTGGAATCTACCTGATAACATATTTGAAGGAAAAGTATTTTGTCAGGCTAGTGTGAATGCTCTTCAAAGAGAAGGTGCATCAGGGTTATAATCCTAGAAGCTCAGATAAAATACATACCACAAGTTAGGAAAGGCACAAACAGGCATAAGAAAAGGCGTGCATGGTTAACAAACAAAGTAATGGAAGCTGTAAAAGGTAAGAAGGACTCCTTTAAGCGGTGGAAAACCAGCCCAAGTGAGATTAGTAAAATGGAACACAGGCTGTGGCAAATCAAATGCAAGACTGTGATCAGGCAGGCAAAAAGGGACTATGAGGAGCATATTGCAAAAAACATAAAGACCAACAATAAAAAAATTCTTCAAATATATTAGAAGTAGGAAACCAGCCAGGAAGGCAGTGGGGCCCTTAGATGACCATGAGGTAAAAGGATTACTGAAGGAGGATAGGGAAATGGCTGAGAAGCTGAATGAATTTTTTGCCTCCATCTTCACTGTGGAAGATGAGAACTTTTTGCCCGCCCCAGAACCACTAATTTTGGAAGGGGTGTTAAAAGATCTGAGTCAGATTGAGGTGACAAAAGAGGAGTTCCTAAAACTGATAGACAAATTAAAAACTAATAAGTCACCGGGTCCGGATGGCATACATCCAAGAGTTCTGAAAGAACTCAAAGTTGAACTTGTGGATCTTCTAACAAAAATCTGTAATCTTTCATTGAAATCTGTCTCCGTTCCTGAGGACTGGAAGGTAGCAAATGTCACCCCATCTTTAAAAAGGGTTCCAGAGGAGATCCAGGAAATAACAGGCCAGTCAGTCTGACTTCAATACCGGGAAAGTTGGTAGAAAACATTATCAAGGACAGAATGAGTAGGCACATTGATGAACATGGGTTATTGAGGAAGACTCAGCATGGGTTCTGTAAGGGAAGATCTTGCTTCACTAACCTGTTACATTTCTTTGAAGGGGTGAACAAACATGTGGACAAAGGAGACCCAATAGATGTTGTTTACCTTGACTTCCAGAACGCTTTTGATAAAGTTCCTCATCAAAGGCTCCTTAGAAAGCCTGAGAGTCATGGAGTAAAAGGACAGGTCCTCTTGTGGATCAAAAACTGGCTGAGTAATAGGAAGCAGAGAGTGAGTATAAATGGGCGGTCTTCGCAGTGGAGGACGGTAAGCAGTGGGGTGCCGCAGGGCTCGGTACTGGGTCCCATGCTCTTTAACTTGTTCATAAATGATTTAGAGTTGGGAGTGAGCAGTGAAGTGGCCAAGTTTGCGGATGACACTAAATTGTTCAGGGTGGTGAGAACCAGAGAGGATTGTGAGGAACTTCAAAGGGATCTGTTGAGGCTGGGTGAGTGGGCGTCAACGTGGCAGATGTGGTTCAATGTGGCCAAGTGCAAAGTAATGCACATTGGGGCCAAGAATCCCAGCTACAAATACAATTTGATGGGGTGTGAACTGGCAGAGACTGACCAAGAGAGAGATCTTGGGTTCATGGTAGATAACTCACTGAAAATGTCAAGACAGTGTGCATTTGCAATAAAAAAGGCCAACGCCATGCTGCGAATTATTAGGAAGGGAATTGAAAACAAATCAGCCAGTATCATAATGCCCCTGTATAAATTGATGGTGCGGTCTCATTTGGAGTACTGTGTGCAGTTTTGGTCGCTGCGCCTCAAAAAGGATATTATAGCATTGGAGAAAGTCCAGAAAAGAACAATGATTAAAGGGCTGGAACACTTTTCCTATGAAGAAAGGTTGAAACGCTCGGGACTCTTTAGCTTGGAGAAACGTCAACTGCGGGGTGACATAGTAGAGGTTTACAAGATAATTCATGGGATGGAGAAAGTAGAGAAAGAAGTACTTTTCTTCCTTTCTCACAATACAAGAACTCGTGGGCATTCAATGAAATTGCTGAGCAGACAGGTTAAAATGGATAAAAGGAAGTACTTCTTCACCCAAAGGGTGATTAACATGTGGAATTCACTGCCACAGGAGGTGGTGGCGGCCACAAGCATAGCCACTTCAAGAGGGGTTTAGATAAAAATATGGAGCAGAGGTCCATCAGTGGCTATTAGCCACAGTGTGTGTGTATATATATAAAAAATTTTTGCCACTGTGTGACACAGAGTGTTGGACTGGATGGGCCATTGGCCTGATCTAACATGGCTTCTCTTATGTTCTTATAAAGATACTTAGCTATTAGTTGTGTTGGGCTGAGAAGTTCAGAGAAGTTTGGGATGAAGGATGAGGTTGTTGGGGACAACGTTTTTGGATTTCAAGATCAAACAATCTTTGTTTGATTATCTGAAGAATGGTGGTTTCTCCAGTGAAAGGAAAAAATCAATAGAAAAGCCTAATTGCTGAATTTTCTTTTCAGTATTTGCAAACCATATTATGTAGACTGATTTTTTAATCATGAAATTAAAGAGTTTGATGGGGCTCTGAAATGAATTTTGAGCCAATATTTAAAGCAAGATGGCCAGATTTTTGTTTCTATGAGATGTTGGTCCAGTTCAATATAAAGTGCCAATATGGAACACATCTAGGTGCACCTAGAAGTTGGAAGAAATTTGCTTGAATTCTACCAAGGCCTTTATTAAATGCCTTTATCCAAACTGGGCTACCATATAATAACTGTGGTAAAATTTTGACATCAAAGATCTTTCTTTCTGATGCGAAATATCGATTACCTTTGGTATAAAAAGTCATTTAAGGAGAGAGGCAGATTGCTTGGCTACTGAAAAATTTTGAGCTCTTTGTGTTGGTTAGATTGTATTAGAATGACATTCCTAAGTATGTGTATATATATATTACCTGAGTTATTTCAGATTGCTATTCTCCATTTTTGTGGCTTCCATCTTTTTGTAAAACTAATACTTTGGACTTTGAGTAGTTGATAATTAATGCATTGTCTTGGAAAAATTTATGGAAGCTTGTAAATATCTTAGAAGACCAATTCTAGTACAGGAAAGAATCATAATGTCGTCAGCAAAAAGTAAAAAAAAGTACTGCATGTGACCCCAGCATGGGAGGATGGCCATTGACAGGTTCCAGATGCAAAGCTAGATCATTTAAAAATAGATAGATAATTTAGATAGATAATTTTATTTGTATCCCGCCCTCCCCGCCGAAGCAGGCTCAGGGCGGCTAACAGCATCATTTAAATTCCAACTATACAAAGAAAGGCAAAGAAAACAAATTACATTTAAACATTAAAATTCTGATTAAGTTTAAAAATTAATTAATTAAATTAATAAAAGTGCTAATGCTATTTGTTCTTTTATGATGGCGGTTATCATTAGCAATTTCTTTCTTCGTCAGCGAAAGCCAGTCGGAAGCGGAAGGTCTTGCAGGCCCTGTGGAATTGTTCAAGATCCCGCACGGCCCGCATTTCCTCTGGAAGTTGGTTCCATAGGTTCGGGGCTACAGAGGAGAAGGCCCGGTTACGGGTGCATTGCAGCTTCACCTCTCTCGGTCCGGGAGTAGTCAACAAGTTTTTTCCGGCTGACCTCAGTGCTCTCTGGGGTTCATATGGGGAGAGACGGTCCCTAAGGTAGACAGGTCCTCGACCATATAGGGCTTTAAAGGTAATGACCAGCACTTTGTAACGAACCCGGTATATAACTGGCAGCCAGTGCAGCTCGTGCAGTCCAGGCTGTATGTGCTCCCATTTAGGGAGCCCCAGCAACAGTCTAGCCGCTGCATTCTGCACCAGCTGCAGCTTCCAGGTTCGGTACAGAGGCAGCCCCATGTAGAGGGCATTGCAGTAATCCAATCTCGAGGTGACCGTTGCGTGAAGTACCGTTGCCAGATCTTGGCGCTCTAGGAAGGGAGCCAACTGCCTTGCCCGCCTTAGATGGAAAAATGCTGACTTGGCAGTGGCTGCAATCTGGGCCTCCATTGATAATGAAGGCTCCAGTAAAACTCCCAGACTCCTAATCCGGTGCGCCGCTTTCAGCGGTGCCCCGTCGAAGACCGGAAGAGGTATTTCCCCTTCCCGAGCGCCCCGACCCAGACAAAGGACTTCTGTCTTCGCTGGATTCAGTTTCAGCCCGCTCCTCCTCAACCAAGTTGCCATATCCTGCAAGGCCCGGTCTAAATTCTCAGGGACGCAGTCAGGCCGGCCATCAGCAGGTAGAGTTGGGTGTCATCTGCATATTGATGGCATCCAAGTCCATATCTCCTGGCAATCTGGGCAAGAGGGTGCAAATAGATATTGAATAACATTGGTGAGAGAACTGCCCCCTGGGGCACTCCACAATCCAGTGTGCACCTCCGGGACCGCTCGCCCCCAATTGCCACCCTTTGTCCCCAATCCTCAAGGAAGGAGGAGAGCCATTGTAAGGCAGACCCCCTCACCCCTATATCGGCGAGGCGGCGGGTCAGTAGCCGATGGTCGACCATGTCGAACGCGGCCGACAGATCTAACAGGATCAGCACCGCCACACCGCCCCGATCCAGGTGCCGTTGGAGATCATCTACCAGAGCGACCAGTACTGTCTCCATCCCATAACCTGGGCGAAAGCCGGACTGGCAAGGGTCTAGGATGGAAGCATCATCCAGAAAGCTCTGCAACTGTGACGCCACTGCCCTCTCTATTATTTTACCTAAAAACGGTAAATTAGAGACCGGCCGGTAGTTTGCCAATTCGGCCAGGTCTGCTGTACTTTTTTTCAAGAGGGGTCGGACCAAAGCCTCTTTCAGGGATGATGGAAAACGCCCCTCCGAGAGGGATCTATTTATGATGTCCCGTAAAGGACATTCAAGCTTTCTCAGGCAAGATTTAATTAGCGAGGAGGGGCATGGGTCCAAATCACAAGTTGTAGGGCGCGAAGAGGAGAGGATTCCGTCAACTTCCTTCAGGCTGAGCGGGTCGAAGTGATCCAGAGTTAAATCAGAAGACAGGCATGGGGCCTCGGGCTCATGTACTGTGTCTAAGGTGATGGGCAGGTCCTGGCGGAGCGACGTGATTTTGTCTGCAAAAAATTTCGCAAAAGCCTCACAGCCTATTTCTAATTCTCTAATGTTTGGTCTGCCCTGGGGCAGTGTAGTTAAATGTCCAATTATTTTAAACAATTGTGCTGGGCGCGAATTTGCAGACGCAATCTTGGCCATGAAGTATTTCTTCTTCGCGGCCTTGACTGCCATCTCATACGACCTCATAAACGTTCTGTAGGATGTTCTCGCCGCTTCGCCACGAGTGCGCCGCCACTGCCTCTCTAGTCATCGGAGTCCTTGTTTCAACCGGCGTAGCTCCGAGGTATACCAGGGAGCCAGCCTTGAACGAGGGCGCAGAGGACGTCGGGGTGCGAGCTCGTTGATTGCCCCAGATAGTCCGTCTTGCCAGGCATCAACCAGGGCATCAAGAGAATCGCAAGGGGGCCAAGAACCCCGAAGAGCCGTTTGGAACCATTCTGGGTCCATCAGGCTCCGCGGGCGAGCCAAAATAGGCTCTCCGCCCTTACAGGGTTGTGGTAGCGTCTCCATACGAGCCTTGAAGGCCAAGTGATCCGACCATGGTATCGCCTCCGTTGTGATTTCGTTCACTTTAATCCTGGTCGCAAAGATCAAATCTAATGTGTGCCCAGCCTTATGCATGGGAGTCGTAACAAATTGGGAGAGTCCCAGTGTCGCCATGGAAGACACTAGGTCCATCGCCTGAGTGGATGCCGCGTCATCGGCATGGACATTGAAGTCACCCAGGACCAAGAGCCCTGGGCACTCCAACGCCCAGCCAGACACCGCCTCCATCAGGGATGGTAAGGTGCTGGCCGGTGCGTTAGGCGGACGGTACACCAGCCAGATCGGCAACCTCTCCCCGACATCCCACGCAAGGCTGACACACTCAACACCGTCGATCTTTGGGGCCGGGAGGGCCCGGAAGGAGTAAGCCTCCCGTATGAATATCACCACCCTGCCACCCCCGCCCGCTGATCCACGACTGGTGGAAGACTGAGTAACCTGGGGGAGTCATCTGGGAGAGTGCCGTCGTCTCTCCCTCTTGAACCCAGGTCTCAGTCACGCAAGCCAGGTCAGCATCCTGCCGAAGCAGGAAGTCCCTAATGGTCTTGATTTTATTATTTATAGACCTGGCGTTGCATAACACCAGTGTTGGACGCGGGCAATTTCTCTTGGTCCCCCTACTTGTCACCGTTGGGATGGGAAGT
Organism: Heteronotia binoei; assembly: GCF_032191835.1. Taxonomy (NCBI): domain Eukaryota; kingdom Metazoa; phylum Chordata; class Lepidosauria; order Squamata; family Gekkonidae; genus Heteronotia; species Heteronotia binoei. The sequence continues at coordinate 104,362,530 of NC_083224.1, forward strand.
AGACTAGAAGGGGGCCGAGCACTGTTTTGTCTCCGTCTCCTTCTCTCGTATCTCCGTCTATTCCCATCGTCATATCTTCCCCTCCCCAGGAGCACTGGTATCCCCTGACTGGACATCCCAAGCCTATTCTTAGATGGTTATGTTATAGTTCAACTGACTAATTTACAAACACAGCACAGATCCCCGGCCCACCCCCGTCCTCAGTTTCCAATTATCTAGTTCACCAAAAAAAAATTTTTTTCTTTTTTTTTCTGAATTGATTAGTAAATAATTCCTACTTACTTAGCACAATACTAAAATCTGATTCTTAAATTTAAAGTGCTAACATGAATAAATAATCAGTTAAATTAATTAATCCTATATGCATTTAAATACATAAAATACCGAATAATAATCCAATTTCTAATCAATTTAAAATTAGTTCATTGTTAATAATTCTAATAGGTGATCGATAGTTAAATTAGGCAGCAAAGATAATTTAAGGAGGTGAGGTAGGGTTTAGTTCATAAAGTGCTGTTAGTTGGTGTAAAAGTTTAAAAACGAATGTCCAGGTTTTAGGCGTCTTCGGCGCTTCGTGGCAGCTTTAAAGTGCAGGTGCTGTTTTCTGGTGTGGAGACAGTTTTTGGGTGCTGTTCTTAATATAATTTTTAGAAGCATGGGTGGGAGAGTTTCTTGGCTGATGGCCCTGCCTCGGGTGAGGGGGTGGGGGCGGAAGGATACGGGAGCGGGGGGCAAGAGGGGAGCAAGGAGGAGGAGCCAGAGGAAAAAGGGGGGTGAAGACAGAGACCGGGGTGTCCACCGGGACCTACGTTCCAGGGGCAGTCCACTCCTCCGCTCACTCACACCCTCTCAACTCCGTCACCCTCCACAGCTACCCCACTCACTCAGCTCACCCCTCTCCCTCCTTGTTGTGTCAATTCCGCGCCCCAGTCCTCTTGCGAAGGGCTGCTCCAGCTACTCGCCTATGGCCGCACCCACTCCTTCCCAGTCTCGGCGTCGCCCGGCGATAGCGATGTTTCTCGGCAGCTCAGAACAGCCATGCTCCTCTACCGCACTCAGCAAAGCAAGAGCAAAGCAAAAGCCCCGCCGCAACCTCAGTCGGCTCTGCGCTCCGCTATCTCCGCGCCCCCGAGTTCTCCTCCCCGGTACTAGCTCGTCCCTCCCGGACTCCACTAGATGCCAGCCCGCGGCTGCGTCCCGGCCCTGTCTCGGTGGACCCCTGCAGCCCGCCGCTCACGCCTCCAGCTCCGCCGACAACCGACAGCCACCGCCTGGACCTCGATTCTGTGGTTGTTTGTTGTTTTTTAGTTCGCTCATTGTTGTTGGTAGTTGCTATAGTTATAATAGCTATTATAACAGCTATTGTTATCGGTCTGCGGGAGCCCTAGCACTACCGGCTTCTACCTAGCCCTAGCACTACCGGCTTCTACCTAGCCCTAGCACTACCAGCTTCTACCGTCGCCGCCATTAAATAGGTTTAAATGGTGGGGAGCAAGGATACAAACTTGTTTCACTCCCTTTTGAATAGGTATCTTAGATGTCCACATTCTGTCTATTTGACTTGGCAAGAGGTAGATAGATAAGTGGAGTTTTTAAATCAAAAATAGTCAGATGGACTGCTGACGGGCCCGTGGAGCGAGTCGAGTGAGATGGGCCTGCTGGAGGACGCGGAGGCAGCGGCGGCCTCGATTGGGCTGCAACCGGACGGAGCTGGGCAACCAACGAGTAAGACCTGCGAGTGCTGAGGCTGGGGCGCCGCCCTAGGCTGCATTTCAGCTTGTACGGAGCCGAGTGGTGAACGGAGCAGCTGATGAGTGGTGTACAATTACAAGCAGCGACGGAGGAAAGGTGTGGCTGAAGACCTGAGGCATTTGGCAGCACCATAAGTTGGCAGAAGGGAGCTGGTGGGAGCTACCTGGGCTACTGGACATTGAACATCGCACAGCCGGGCAGAGTAAGGGTCCTGGACTGCCCAACCCTGTGTTTTTTTTTGTTATTTATACTTTATTAAGTTTTTCATAAAGCATATCACAGACGTTCATTCCGTCGAACGAACGGAGGCACTTATCCAACACCTTGTGCACCGCCACCATATATTCTCCTAATCTAAATTGCCTGAACTGATCGAGTTAATTAGATGCCGGCATGCCAGTTCCCCATTCCGAGAGCCCCCGGGTAAACAAGTCCCAGACTTCAAAATGCAGAGCTTTAAACATTAGATGCTTCTAGAAAAGCCGACCAAATCTCTTCAAATTGTTGTTGTTGACATTGTCGGCGATATGCTATCCTTTCTTGCACAGCCAAAGCATACATTCCCTCAAGCCAAGTAGTAATCGTGCCGGTGAAGCCTTCACGCCACTGCAGCAGGATAAGCCGCTTCGCAATCATTATCGCACGTGCCGCCCATCTTCGCTGCCAACGAGTCAGTGACCAGGTCGTCGGGAAATAATTCAGTAATATCTGCATGGCAGAAATAGACTGTTCAATGTTAAGTACCTTTTGCATCCATCGAGCAATCCCATCCCAGAAATATTTTAACATCGGGCATTTCCACAGCATATGAGCCAGGCCCGCCTCTGAGCGTAGACACCGCCAACAAGCCGAGGATTCAGCCAAATTGTGCTTATACAGACGAAGAGGAGTCCAATAAATCCTGAACAAAAGCTTTTGTTGAATTAAAATCAAAAGAAGATCTTTCGAACAATGGCGGAGACCACTACAGATAGCTGCCCATTGAAAAGGGTAAATAGGGCAGTTAATTTCCTCGCTCCATTGACATCGCAAGTCTTCCATAGAGTATTGCACATCTTTTTTCAGGCATAAATATAAAACACAGACTGGCTTATTTTGTTCAATTGCATGTTCTAGGGTCTGCAGGAGAGGCGGAGCATCCAGAACCGCCAAGGCGTCTATGCCAAAAGAAGTAGACAGTGAATGCTTCAGTTGCTGGAATTGCAACCATTGGTTAGCTGGTAACCCAAAGACACTTTGTAAATCCTCAAAAGAGAGAAATGCGTCCTCGTTGCTGTCTTTAAGCTGATTGAGAGTTAAGAGACCCCTCTACGCCCACGACTTCCAAATCACCGGCCGTCCCCCTATCTTCACTTCAGAGTTGCCCCATAGGGTCATCCGACTATGTGTGTAATTGTCAAATCCGTAAGTATCACCCAAATATTGCCATGTTTGTCTTGTCGCCCGAATCGATGGAAGAAGCGACTCTCCCTGATAGTATGTTGATCCAAGCGCGTTCCATGTCGACAAAGGAGTAAGAACAGCAGTTTCCAGGTTCATCCAGGGAGACTCGACAAAATGTTTAAGTGGGGCCCATCGCTGAATACCAGCCAGCAAATATGCCCGATGGTATAGGCATAAGTTTGGCAAGCCAAATCCACCTCGGTCAAATGGTAACTGTAAGCGTGCCCACGACAGCCAAGGGGGTTTCCCCTCCCACAGGAAATTCGCTAATATTGAGTTGATTTTTCGAAACCACTTCTGCGGTATATATTGATGGATACCACGCAACACGTAAAAAAACCGGGGATAGATAATCATCTTCAGAGCATTTATTTTACCCCAAAGCAACAAGGGGATAGCGGACCATCGCTCTAGTTCCGGCTGTATTTTCCCTATTACTTTGTTTAAATTTAACGATATTAGCATCTCAGGCTGTTTAGGAATAAGAATGCCCAAATACATAATAAAAGCCTCCTGAACTGAGAACTGCCCAATATCTCCCGTCAATGCCACTTCTCCCCCGATCTGTAAAATTTCTGATTTTTGCCAATTAATTTTATAACCGGACAACCTACCGAAATAGTTTGCCAGTTGAATAATCACCGGTATCGATATTTCCGGCTGCGTAATGGTGAGCATGGCGTCGTCGGCATATAACAAAAACTTAAATGTCTGTGATTGGTGACACATGCCGTGGATATTGTCGTTTAATCGAACTGCTCTGGCAAATGGTTCCAAACAAAGATCAAAGAGAAGAGGGGATAGCGGGCACCCCTGTCTGGTACCGCACCGCAGATTAATTGATGCCGAAAGGTGGCCATTCACCCGCACCCTTGACGTAGCAGACTTGTAGATCAGGCACGTCCAATGAAGAAAATCTTTTGGGAAACCCATATATTTCAATACCATCTGCAAGAAAGATCTGTCAACCCGATCGAAGGCCTTCTCTGCATCTAAGGAAATAAGGAGGGCGACGTCATCTTTCTGAGCATGGATCGCGGCCAAATCCGTGATGAGCCGAATATTGTCTGCACCAGAACGTCCTTGGATAAAACCAGTTTGGGAAGGGTCAACCACCGAGGCGATGACCTTTTGAAGACGCTTAGCCAATATTGCCGTCAAGATCTTATTGTCAATATTTAAAAGTGATATAGGGCGATAACTGGCGCAGAGATGTGGGTCTTTCCCAGGCTTAGGAATTAAAGTAATCCAGGCTTCATTAAAGTAGCATGATGGCATACCCTGATCAAAAATCGCTTAGTATGTGGCCAACAACTTCGGAGCAAGTTTATCTGCAAACCGGATATACCACATCGGAGAAAACCCGTCAGGGCCCGGCGAAGAAATAGCTTTAAGTCCGTGAATCGCCTCCTTCACTTCCTCAAGTCTCAGTGGAGCCCCCAGTAGTTCTTTTGCTTCCTCACACAACTGTGGAAGACCCAGGGAACACAAAAAAGATTCTTGAACTGACGGGTCCACCGAAGTATGTCCTTGATATAAGGTCTGGTAGAATTGACGGAAGCATTCAGCAATCCCGGCAGAAGAGACGTGAGGTTTATCATATTGATCCACAATTTGAGCGATCCATCTCTGCTCTTGCAGGGCTTTAAGCTTGGATGCCAGAACCCTACCTTGTCTCTCTCCGGATTCCCATTGCTGTTGTTTGACACGTGCCCAACCCTGTGTGACTGGGAGCCACGGGAAGGTTCACCCCCCCCCCTTGGGACAGCCAGGCTGCACCGGAGGCATTGCCAGAAACCCCTGACCCTGACATGTACCACTTTATTTTTTATTTGTATTATTTGTATCCCACCCTCTCTGCAAGGGCAGGCTCTTTGCTTAGATATGAGACAGCTGCTCCACATACCACAACCATCGCGCTTTTGAAGAGACTGGGCTCTGCACTGTACGCACTTTATATCTTTATCCAACCAGCACCTTACTTACCCAGCACTTATTCTGTACTATGCTCAAATCAGAAGATCTTGCATGGACTAGCACATTAGCACTTTCCTTGTAACCTCCTGTATCCATTTTTAGGCTCTGCTAAATTTAGTGTAAATTTTAATCAATTAGCTCATGGGATTGGTTGTTTGTATTAATTGGATTGATTTGTTTGTGGTAAATTAATTTGGAAGCATTATTGGGGGGGATTATATTCAATTTTACCATCAGATAAGGCTATATATATTCTACCAATTGATATAAGGAATTATGGGGTGGGCTCAATTGGGTTGATTGAGAACGGGGACAGATGGAGCAGAGTGAATCAGGGGGCTAATTAAGAACAGTGCTGAGATACTAGTGGTGGCAGTTACGTTAACATCTATCACCACCAACGGGGGATATCTTGCCTAGGGATTCCAGTGCTCCTGGGGAGGGGGAGGTATGGCTGTGAAAGCAGACAGCAATATAAGGGAAGGGGGCGGAGACCTGTTAGGGCTCAGCCTCCTTCCAGTCTGTGTCCCATCCCGAGGGTGACAGGTAGTAGGGTCAGGTTGGTCCCGCCTCCATCATTGGTGTTATGCAACGCCAGGTCCATTAATAATAAGACCTCTGTCCTCCGAGAGTTTTTATTCGAACAGGACATGGACCTGGCTTGCGTGACCAAAACCTGGGTACGAGAGGGTGATACTGTGGCCCTCTCACAAACAGCTCCCCCAGGCTATTCGGTCTTTCACCAATCGCGGACTAGCGGGTGGGGGGGAGGAGTGGCGCTGTTCATACGAGAGGCTTACTCCTTTAGGGCGCTCCCGGCTTCAAGGATCGAGGATATTGAATGTGCCGGTCTGGCGTGAGAGGCTGGAGAGGGGTTGGCAATTTGGCTGGTGTACCGTTTGCTTAGCGCACTGGCCAACGCCTTACCGTCCCTGCTCGAGGTGGTGGCAGGCTGGGCGTTAGAGCATCCAAGGCTGGTGATCCTGGGTGACTTCAACGTCCATGCGGATGACCCGGCCTCTAGTCAGGCGACGGACCTAGTGTCATCCATGGTGACACTAGGACTCTCTCAATTTGTAACATCCCCCACGCATCAGGCCGGACACATGTTAGACTTGATCTTTGCAGCCGGGGTTGTGGTGGACGATATAACTATAGAAGCTGTGGCATGGTCGGACCACCGCGCCCTTAGGGCTCGTGTGAACGCCCCACCCCAAACCTGCTTAGTCGCCCGGAATGATTCCAAATGGCTCTTCGAGATCCCTGGCCCTTTGGCGATTCCTTGGAGGCGCTGGTTGAGGTCTGGCATACCCGACTCTCCAGGGCTATCGAAGAGATTGCACCTCGATGCTCTCTGCAACCCCGGACTAGGCTGGCGCCGTGGTATACCCCGGAACTACGCCAGCTGAAACAAGGCCTCAGATGGCTAGAGTGGCAGCGGCGGCGTACTCGAGACGAAGCGATTGGAGAATCTTATAGGAAATTTATGAGATCCTATGAGATGGCAGTCAAGGCCACAAAGAAAACGTACTTTGCAGCTGAGATTGCATCTGCAAATTCGCGCCCGGCACAATTATTTAGGATAATTCGAACGCTTACTATATTGCCACAGGGCAAACCAAATGTTAAGGAATTGGAGATAGGCTGTGAGGCTTTTGCAAAACATTTTGCAGACAAAGTCCAATCGCTCCGCCGCAACTGCCCTGCCATATTGGACTCAGTATGTAAACTCGAGGCCCCGTGCATGCCTTCCAGCTTGATCCTGGATCATTTCGACCCGCTCAGCTTGGAGGAAGTTGACAGGGGCCTCTCTGCTGCATGTGCAACAACTTGTGATCTCGACCCGTGCCCCTCCTGGCTAATTAAAGCTTGCCTGGAGGAGCTAAGATGTCCTATATGGAACATCATAAATAGATCTCTTTCACAGGGCCGTTTTCCTGCCCCTCTGAAAGAGGCAGTGGGGGACTTCCGGTATCCGGTGGGGCGGCGCGGCTGTGTCTCGGACTTTCACTGTCTGAGTCTAGTCGAATTTTCGGCTTTTCAGGGGGCTTATTGCCCGTACTAACTCTGGTGGAGGAGTTTAGTACATAGAAGGGGTGAGGGGAAGGGGGGCCCATCGAGGCTCCCTTGGTATTTCTCCCTCCTACCTTTTTCTCAGGGCCGAAGGCGTCTTCGGGCGCTACAGCTCCAGCCACCGAACCACAGAGGTGGAGCGTGGAAGGTGTGATTGGGGAGTTTTCTTTTCGGTTTTGTTTAGTTCAGTTTCTTTTTTTGGAGGTGATATTTTGTTGTGGAGTTCTCTCTTTCTTTGGGGACGTGTCCCCCCCCATCATTGTAAGGTGGGGCGGTGGTCCCGACATCCGCTTCGAAAGACGCTGAGTGACCTGTTTGTTTCCACGGTCTCTGCCCTTGGCTTTTCGGTGGATCTCTGAAGGCTTTGGAGAGGTTTGTCGGCTTCCTGGTGTGCGTGCGTGCTTTCAAGACCTGGCTGAGATGTGTGTCAAGGACTAGAGAAGAATGCATGAAACGAGGAAGGTGTAGAGAGAGGCAAGAACGGAAAGAGGAGACCCAGTGATTTGGAGTACTACAAGGTATTCGGCGCTGAAGCAGTCAAGGAAGATAGAAGAGTGCTAACGGCGTGGCGTCAGAAGACAGAAGAAGGAGTGACGGAAGAAAGACTTTGGAGTGTGTTTGGGGAGTGTGAAATTCCGAAAGGGCGACGGAAGAGAACAAGAGAATAAGAGAGAGACAGAGTTTGGCGAGTAAACTGAGTAAAGGGTTATATCAAGACAGAACTGTGGAAAAAGTGATTATTTATGTTAACCTTTCTGTTGTGCTAAATGTTTGGTGTCTTTTGACTGGTGGGTGATATACTTTCAGAGTTTGAGGTAAGAATAATATTAATGATTAAGAACTTTTGCTGTTTTACTCTAAGCTGTTTACTAAGTCAATTTTGCTCCTGCTATTTTGTTTTGGTGTGTAACTTGTGTGGAGAACCAATTTTCAAGTATCTCTTAAGTCTGGGTAACTTTCAAGGTTTTGTGAGAAGAATTGTATGAATTGGTCCTTTGTGGCTTAGATAGTTTCTTTCTTTCTTTCTTTCTTTCTTTCTTTCTTTCTTTCTTTCTTTCTTTCTTTCTTTCTTTCTTTCTTTCTTTCTTTCTTTCTTTCTTTCTTTTTTTGCTTCTATAGTAGTGCATAAACTTATAATAAGGAGAAAATAGTGCTGTGGACAGCCTTAAAAAAAAAAAAGTCACAACAAGGAAAAACTAAATTTTCTCCAGGACAACCAAAAGCAGTAGGAGCCTCAATCTCCCAAGACTCAATCAAAGAAATACAGCAAAATTTTTTAGAGGCTTTAAACCAGATACAAACTATATTAACCAGACAGATAGAGGGATTATCAGATAAAATGGAAGGTTTGGATAACAAATTCAAAGAAACTAAGAAAGATATTTCTGAGGTTGTTAAAATTACTAAATCTATAGAAGACAAATTAAAGTTAACAGAAAATAAAGTAGGGGAATTAGAACAAAAACAGGATGAATTTAATATTAAAATGGTCCAAATAGAAATGGGACAGGCAGAATATGTCCTTAGAGTCTTGAATATACCAGAGGAGAAGAATGAGAGTTTATTAAAATTAATGGGGGAAGCTTTAACTGACATTCTCAGGATGGAGAAGGATGAAATTGAGAAGGAAATTGATTTTGTTTCTAGAGTTAACACATTGTACGCTAAAAAAAATGACCTTCCCCGGGAGGTACATGTTAAGTTTGTGCGAAAGGCCATAAAAGAGAGGGTGTGGAGAGAAGTTAGAGAGCAGCAGTTAATGATTAAAGGGATGAGAATCAAAGTTATGAAGGAAATTCCATGGTCAATAAGGACCAGGAGAAAAGAATATAAGAAACTAGCTGAGATGTTGCAAGAAAAAGGTATCCTGTGTAGATGGTTGGTTCCGGAAGGAATGTTATTTACGTATGCGAATGTTAGATATAAGATAGATTCGGTCCATAAGTTAGAGGATTTTATTAAAAATCAAACAAGGAACTGGCAAAGAAAATCTAGAGGTAAAAGTTCCAAAGACCTGGAGGACCAGCCAACACAGAGAGACTCAGACGAACTGGTGAACCTTCTTTACTCAAATGATCCAGAGGAGGGAGAAGTTTCACAAGGAGAAGAACCGTCCTTAAGAGAAACGAGACTTCAGAAAAAAAAGAAAATCCAATCGACTGAGCGTTAGGAATCTTTTTTTTTCTTTTCAAATAAAATATAAACTATGGCTAATAAATTGAAAATTATCTCATTGAATGTTAATGGCTTAAATTCCCCCCAGAAAAGAAAAAGAGTTTTTCTCCAACTTAAGAGAATGAATGCAGACATTATCTGCCTGCAAGAGACCCACATAAAAAAAAAGGATAAATCTTTGTTAATTAATAGGAGATTAGGGAAGGCGATAATAACTTCAGAAACTGATAAAAAAGGGGGATTAGTAACATATACTAAACCTGATATCCAAGCAGATTTAATTTTTGAAGCTAAGGATGCAAGATTCCAAGGAATCGAAATAAAGAAAGAACAACAAAAATTTCTCCTGATTAATGTCTATGCTCCAAATGATACGCAGGGAACATTCTATAAGGAATTGTATTATAGGATGATTAAGGCTAAGTATGAAGACTTCTGTGTTATTGGAGATTTTAATGCAGTTAGTGTTCCTGAAGTTGACAGAAGTCTTAGAAAGTGTAATAAAAAGAAAAAAAATAAGTCGTCTGGAAGTAATGTTCTTCCAGAGGTTTTTTTAAAAATGGTTGAAGAACTTGTTTTAGTGGATGTCTGGCGTACTCTTAATCCATACAAGAGAGACTATACTTTTTTTTCCAATAGACATAAGTCATGGTCGAGGATAGATATGGTGTGGACATCCATTGGACTAGCGAAACTAACTGAAGAAGCAGAAATCTTACCCTCCACTGTAGCGGATCACAGCCCTATTTTACTATCTATAGGGCCTAGTAGAAAAAGGAAAACAGGTTAGAGGATGAATGCAGGCTTAATGAAAGACAAAAAATTTGTCCAATATATAAAAGAAGAGATGGAATCTTTCTTTCATATAAATATACAGAATGAGATTTCGCAGACAACAGTTTGGGAGACTAGTAAGGCATTTTTCAGAGGATTAGTTATTAATTTTATGCGAACAAGAGACGAGAAGAAAATAGAACTCTGGTTAATCTGACGGATTTAATCAAGCAGAAAGAAAGACAATTAAAGTTAAACCCGTCACTGCAGGAAATTAAAACTGAAATTAGAAATTTGCAACATAAGGTTCATTTATTATTTTTAGAAGAAATGGATAGGAAAATAGCTTATTCTAGACAACAATTTTTTTGAGAAGGCGAACAAACCGGGGAAATGGTTAGCTTATAAAATCAGGAAAGAAAGGGGAAGGAAAATAATTAAGGTCCTGAAAGATAAAGAGGGAAGACATAAATCACGAATAGAAGAAATGAAGATAATAATAAGAGACTTTTATAAAAATTTATATAGTAAGGCTGAGTTAAATAGAGAAAAACAAGAAGATTACTTGTCAAATAAACAATTGATAAAACTATCTGAAGAAAAGAAGAATAGGTTAAATGGTCCGATCACAATGTGTGAAGTAGAGGAAGTTTGGACTAAATTAAAACTGGAGAGCCAGTTTGGTGTAGTGGTTAAGTGCGCGGACTCTTATCTGGGAGAACCAGGTTTGATTCCCCACTCCTCCACTTGCACCTGCTAGCATGGCCTTGGGTCAGCCATAGCTCTGGCAGAGGTTGTCCTTGAAAGGGCAGCTGCTGTGAGAGCCCTCTCCAGCCCCACCCACCTCACAGGGTGTTTGTTGTGGGGGAGGAAGGTAAAGGAGATTGTGAGCCGCTCTGAGACTCTTCGGAGTGGAGGGCGGGATATAAATCCAATATCTTCTTCATCTTCTTCTTAAAAAGGAATAAGGCAGCTGGCCCAGATGGTATCCCTCCGGAGTATTATATTGTTTTCAAAGATACTATTATAAACCACTTTAAAAACCTAATTGATGAAGTCTGGTCTTCAGCCAAACTACCTGCATCCTGGAGATCTAGTAATGTTACTCTTATCCCAAAAACGGGGGGAGAAGCTGATGATATTTGATCTTACCGACCCATATCCCTACTTAACGTTGATTATAAATTATATGCTCTTATTTTGGCCAACAGATTGAAAAAAAATTTAAATACATTAATTCATTCGGATCAGACGGGCTTTCTCCCAAAGAGATTCATGAGAACTAATATTCGAATACTTTTAAATACACTGGAATACTACGAATTGAATAGGGATAAGAGTGTTGCTTTTTTTTTTTCTCAATGCAGAAAAGGCATTTGATAATCTGGACTGGGATTTTTTGTTTAAAATTTTAAAGAAAATGGATTTTGGGACTGATTTCATTAAGAATATACAAGCAATCTATGATAAACAGTTTGCAAAAATAATTGTCAATGGCGATCTGACAGATGAGTTAACTCTAGGCAAGGGCACTAGACAAGGCTGTCCCTTATCCCCCTTATTGTTTATTTTATCCTTGGAAGTCTTAAATAAGGCTATACGAGGGAATACTAAAATTAAAGGATTGAAAATAAAAGGGGAAGAATACAAAGTTCTGTCTTACGCGGATGATATGGTCCTGATGCTTCAAAATCCATTAGAATCAGCGGAGGAGGTTTTAAAAGAATTAAGTGAATACGGAGAGGTGGCCGGTTTGAAGGTGAACAAACGAAAGTCCAAAATTTTGACTAAAAATATGACCTTGCAAGAGATCCAAGACTTAGAAAGAAGAACGGAGTTTAAAACAGAAAAAAAAATAAAGTATCTAGGAATAACAATAACAAATAAATGTAGCTCCATTTATGAAAACAATTATATGCCTTTGTTAAAAGACACGGAATCAGTTCTGAAAAAATTGAGTAATTTGAGGCTGTTTTTTATGGGAAGGGCCGCTTTAATCAAAATGAACATACTCCCAAAAGTTCTGTTTTTACTGCAAATGGTTAACTTCGCTGCCAGGAAACCTTTTTTTAATAAGTTGAATCAACAGATAAGATCCTTCATTTGGCAGGGTAAGAAGCCTAGGGTTAGGTGGAAGATTCTAACTGACTCAAAAGAAAATGGAGGTTTAGGCCTCCTTGTGAGGTTTATCATCTAGCCTGCTCAACTCTATGGTTAAAAGATTGGATAACTTTAGAAGATAACAGTATTCTGGTGTTAGAGGGTTTTGACCTTCAGGCAGGCTGGCACGCTAATTTGTGGTATACAAAAAAGAGTCAAAAGTATTTTAGAAACCATCTGATCCGGAAAGCTCTGTATGAGGCCTGGTTGAAAATTAAAAGAAAAATATATTTTAATATAACTCCTAGATGGATTTCGCCAGAAGAAGCCTCAGTTCAACCTCAATTACGGAATAAGACAAAGGTGATTAGGTATACTGATTTGCTTGATGAAAAGAATAATCTGAGAAAGAAAGAGGAGCTAGAAGCCTTAGGGATTAAATTAGACTGGTGGGTAAGGGTGCAAATAACAACTAAGTATAATAAAGATAAATTGCTTGGCTTCACTAAGGAGAATTTTGACTTTGACAGAATATTAACTCAAGGACAAGATAAAGTAATTAAGAAAGTGTATAATTATATGCTACAAATGAAGCTTGAGGACGAAATAGTTAAGGATTCCATGGTGAAGTGGGCAAAAAACTTGAAGAAAAACATAACTTTAGAACAATGGGCCTTATTCTGGAAAAGTAATTATAAGATTGTAAAACCGGTTAATTTTAGAGAAATTTTTTAAAGCTTTTTCATAGGTGGTACATCACGCCGGTACAATTGAATAAGATCAACCCTTCTATTTCCCCGAAATGTTGGAAGTGTGGTACAATGATTGGTTCATTTTTCCACCTGTGGTGGTCGTGTAAAACAGCAAAAAGATATTGGGTAACTGTGCATAAAATGCTATTAGAAATACTTAAGATAAATATACAGTTTAAACCGGAGATAAGGTTACTTTCTTTAGTCAAAAATGAACTTCCGCGAGAAGATGAATATATTGTAGTTTATATTCTGACTGCGGCTAGAATTCTTTTTGCCAAATACTGGAGACAAAATGATTGCCCGCACCAAGATGAACTAACCCAGAAAATATTACAGGTAGCCAAAATGGACATTTTAACATGTTTAGTAAGAGGGATGTCGAAAAGCGAAGCTATGAAGAATTGGGAAAAATGTTATAATTGGTTGGAAAAATGATTCAACTGGAGGGCTTATGAAAACATTACTGTTGTAGTAGTAACTAATCTTAATTTGTAGATGTCACAAGACTTTGGGGTTTACCACAACCCACCTCTTCCAGTACGAATGTAAGCTAGATCATGTGGAAAACAGATGTTGATAATTTTTGGTTTATTTACAATTTTTGTATTTCCTTATATGTGTTAAATAAACGTTAAAATGGAAAAAAAATGAAAGAGGCAGTGGTTCGCCCTCTCCTAAAAAAGGCTACATCAGACCCGACCGAATTGGCACATTACCGGCCGATCTCAAATTTGCCCTTTTTGCGCTGCAGCTACAGAGTTTTCTGGAGGACGCTTCCACCTTAGATCCATTCCAGTCCGGCTTCCGCCCAGGACAGGGGGCGAAGACAGTCTTGGTCGCTCTCATGGATGATCTCCGCAGACATCTGGATCGAGGTGGCACGGCGGTTTTGCTGTTGCTAGACCTATTGGCTGCGTTCGATATGGTTGATCACCAGCTGCTGACCCGCCGCCTCGCTGATGCAGGGATTCAGGGGTCAGCTTTACAATGGCTTTCCTCTTTTCTTGAGGGTTGGGGACAAAGGGTGGCAATTGGGGGAGAGCTGTCCCGGAGACACTCACTTGACTGTGGGGTGCCGCAGGGAGCAGTTCTCTCTCCGATGCTATTTAACATCTTTATGCGCCCCCTGCCCAGTTAGCCCGGAGATATGGGCTGGGTTGTTTATATTATAATGTTATATTGTTTTATTGGTTTTACTGTTTAAATTATTAATTATATTATATTTTTTTTTTGTATCATGGTTTTACTATGTCTTGTTAGCTGCCCTGAGCCTGCCTTGGCAGGGAGGGCGGGATATAAATAAAAGTTTATTATTATTATTAAAAATAGTAATCTATCTTCATTAGTTGTAATTTATCCCATAATAATTGTCTGGAGGTTGAATCCAATGTACTTTTCAGATCCAAAAAAACAGCATATAATTTTTTTTACCCGATTTCATGATTTCATTTTGTCAGCTAAGAAGGCTAGAAGAGTGCAGTGATCTAATGTGGAGTTACCTTTACACCACAATCAAGTGAGCGCCTCCGAGACAGCTCCCCCCCAATTGCGACCCTTTGTCCCCGACCTTCCAGGAAAGAGGAAAGCCACTGTAAGGCCAACCCCTGAATCCCTGCGTCGGCGAGGCGGCACGTCAGTAGCCGATGGTCGACCGTGTCGAACGCCGCCGACAGGTCTAACAACATCAGCACCGCCGAGCCACCCCGATCCAGATGCCGTTGAAGGTCATCCACTAAGGCAACCAACACTGTCTCCGTCCCGTGTCCCGGGCGAAAGCCGGACTGAAATGGGTCGAGGACGGAAGTGTCATCCAGGAAGGTCTGTAACTGCTTCGCCACTGCCCTCTCAATAAGTTTACCCAGAAAGGGCAAATTTGAAACCGGCCGATAGTGTGTCAATTGGGCCAGATCTAGAGATGGCTTTTTTAAGAGGGGTCGGACCACAGCCTCTTTAAGTGGCGTTGGAAAGTGCCCTTCCGTTAGGGATCTATTTATGATATCCCGCACGGGATATCTAAGGTCCCCCTTGTACTAGATAGTACTGTAGAAATTACTTCATACAATAATTTAAAAAGTTGACAAATTGTAAATAAATAAATTTAAAGCATTTAATTTTATTTAAAATATTTCTATATAGAGTTTAATTTCTGTAATTATTGTTTTTCCTTCTTAATAAAATTCATTGATAACAAAATGGTTGCTTTTATTTCCTGTATTTGCCCTTCCAAACCTTTACACTCAGGAGCATTAAAGCCCTCTTTATACAGGCTGCTTTTGTATAGTAATGAATCTATATACTAATAACTTAGCAAAATTATTATTTAATTATTCTTGATAAAATCACAACACAAATTGCTGCATGTGAATATGACATATTTTAATCCTACAATAACAACATCAAATATAGGTAATACCTATTCATTCTCAAAAATGGGGGTGAATGGTTATCCACAATTATAAATATCTCTGCTCACGACCTGAGTTCAATCCCCAGTGGAAGCTGGGTTTTCAGTAGCTGGCTTGAGGTTGACTCGGCCTTCTATCCTTCTGAGGTCAGTAAAATGAGTACCCAGCTTGCTGGGGGGAAAGTGTAGATGACTGGGTAAGGCAACGGCAAACCACCCTGTAAAAGTCTGCCGTGAAAACGTTGTGAAAGCAACGTCACCCCAGAGTCGGAAATGACTGGTGCTTGCACAGGGGACCTTTCCTTCCTTTCCTATGGTGCTTTACATGGTATTTTTCCATGTGGGCTTCTTTCTGTGTAGGCTTTTTCCCATGTGGGCATTTTTCCATGTGAGCTTTTTTCCTGTGGGCTTTTTTCATGGAACCAGTTTTTTGGACAGCTGAGGTTACGTTTTTTTAAAAAATGGAAGTGATAATTAAATTCAATCAAGCTTATGGCAGTAACAGATGTTGGTTGATGAAATAGATTAACTAAAGGACCATTAGGGATGTTTGACAAGAATTTTGGTGGGGATTCCATCTGGGCCTGGTGATTTACCCATCTTAAGTTCAGTGATTAATTCAAGCATTTCTTTTGGGTTTACAGGCAGCCAGCTGGGAACTGCATCCAAATTGGTACTATCAAGATCCAATGGGGAATTATCAGGCACAGCAAAGATCAAGCTATAATAAGTGGACCAAATTTTGGGGAAAATATTAGGGTTGATAGAGTCTGCTCTACTGCTTATATGAGAAATTACTGCTTGCCAGAATGTTATTATTAGTTTTTAATGTTTGTAGTAAGTCAGCCCAATTCCTTTGATAGAATATTTTCTTTTTGTTTGATATGAGTTCTTGGTAATGTTTATTTTGGTTGTAATAATGATTTAATTTCCTCAAATTATTTGATGATCAAAATTTGTTGCATGCCATTCTTATGGTGCGGTCACACTCTCCATTAAATCCATCTGCAACACGCCTCTATTATAATCCGCACAACCAATTTTCCGAGCAGACAACAGCCAGGCTCCCGTTCTATCCCATGTGGGTCCCGTCGCTGGTCAATCAGAGTGCTCTACCGGACCTTGTTTCATGAGACATCAATCTGCATTAGCGCAGGCGCAGTGATGCCCGCTATCTGCAGCGCGTCGCTTTTAAATGTGTCGGATCACTAACAGTTTTGCTAGTCCGTTGGCACTACTTTTCCAGCACGAGCACTATGCGTGCAGAAAAAAACCCAGGAATTCAAATCAATTCACATCTAGTTCACATCTAGTTTCAAAACTGAGTTTTGTTTCCGGACATAGGGGCGGGTAAACGATTTATCGAGCCAACATTCGCTCGCTCATTCACTGGTGCAGTGATATCACTTGCATGGGGCTTTGGGAGGGAAGCGGTGGTGCGCTTCAGACAAGTTGCCAATGATGAAGTGTTCAAACAGAGAAATTCCACTCAGGAACCATCAGAAGAATTTTGTTCCGGATTTAAAGCAGTATCAAATTAGTCCGCATCCGAGTCGTCTCAACCCGGGACTCGAACGAGCTAACCACCATTCACAGATGCTGACGTTTGGACAACCGCTTAAAATCCGACATGCTTCCGGACTCCACTCATGCCCGTAGCGGGATTTTCTGAATGTCTGACCTCACCCTTACAGATATTTTTGCCCATGAGCAGTCTGTATCAAACCAAGATAGAGGGCTGTGCAACGAAGGCAGAGCTGGCTTAGCTAAAGAAGAGATTAATTCAATTAATTGGTTATAAAAATAAACAGAGTCCTCAGAAATTTGGAAAGTTTATCCCAACTTACTAGTGAAATAAGAACATAAGAACATAAGGGGAGCTATGATGGCTCAGGCCAATGACCCATCCAGTCCAACACTGTGTCACACAGTGGCCAAAAAAACCAGGTGCCATCAGGAGATCCATCAGTGGGGCCAGGATAACATTTGTGCTTGGTGGGACTGGATGAACCATTGGCCTGATCCAACATGGTTTCTATTATGTTTTTAGCAACCATCAAGCATTAATACCACACAAGTTCCATGAATCAGTCAGGCTCAGGTTCTCACTATTGTGCAACAACAGCCACCCCATGAAAGGCAGTGTGGTGTAGTGTTTAGAGTTTCAGATTAGGATCTGGGAACCCAGGTTCAAATACCCACTTTACCATGGAATTTTGCTGGCTGACTTTGGGCCAGGCACACATTCTCAGCCTAACCTAACTCAAAGGTTTGTAGTGGGGGAAAAATGGAAGAGGATGATGCAAACTGCTTTGGGTACACATTGTTGGAAAATGTGAGGTATACATGTAGTAAATGAATAATAAATATAAATTAAGATGGGGGGGGGGGATAAAAAGTAACATGGTTAGGTGGTGGGAAAGACAAAAGCAGGGAAAGGTGAGTTTATGGGGGCTGCCAGGAGAAGGAAAGGAGGAAATAGTGTGGGAAGAGTCATACAGGGAAAGTGAAAAGCCCCTCAGAAATCCTTGTGGGTTCCCTACAACTTGGTGTGGTCTGGCAGCTGGCATTGCACAACTCAGCCACTCATTTCCCAGATAGAGCGTGTCAGGGCAAGGTATGAAGGGGAAAATGATGATGGGTTGGCTGGTGGGCATGAAGGAAACGAGGAAGCAGGAACAGAGGAGAGAGAGGCTATGGGGACTTCTAGGAAAGGAAAAGAGAAAACAGTAGGAGAGGGGAAATGAGATATCCCCCACAAATCCTTGTGAGTAATTTACAGTGCAGTTTCTATGCTTTTTATTTCAATAGTCTGAAGTAACATCTATATAAGATTACCATGTTAGAACCACAAAAATGTGGTTTCAGGTTGTACATTTCATTTCAGGATTTGTTTTTAAAACACATTTCTCTCAATCCTGTTCTTTTTCAGCTCCATTGACTGACTGTTTATTTGGAGGAGAAGACTTTTTTTTTTTTAAAGCAAGTGAATGAACGAAAAATATACTGAAAGGAAAAATAAGAATTTCCAAAATAAACCTGTGGAGAACACAAATGCATGATGTTTCTCTTACTGGTGCTGTTAAAAAAAAGACCAGGGGAAAACAGCTATGTTGGGGATTAGAAGCCAAGCAAATCAATTAGTAACTACTGACATAAATTTGCCTTTCTTGGGGATGTTCAAACTTCTCATATCCCATGGATGAACTCTGAAGCACCTGCAGTAGATTCCTTTTCAGTCAAAAGATTACAACTACTGTAGATGTTTTTCCAACAAAAACACAATGTTGACAGAATAATGTGTGGAAGAAAAGGAGCTACTTAAACAACTGCTATAAATTGCTTGAGATGTATTTCCCCTTGCAGAATGCCCTATGTTCTCCATATGGCTTGGAGTGAATGTCATTCCCTCCCTAGCATAATGAAAACTAAACATGCAACATTGTAGCAAAAGCTCATATTTTTCATGCTTCCTCCTACAATGAATGCTAATCTGCTAGAGGTATTTTCGGAATATAGTTGAGGATGCAGTGTTTTCTAGTAGGAAAGCATTAGCTGTTTAGACATTACACTGGAGATTAATGAAAAACACAAAAGTATCCCCCTTGAGACTTTCAAAGACTACTTAACCAGTACTCTGATGATATATACATTTATTAATCTCTGCTATCAGAGTCCTCCTCTCCAAAGAATGTTAACAACTGCTGGGGTCTCTGGGCAGCGCTAACTATTCTTTTGCCTCTGAGGAGAGCCCCACAAGCAGATCAGGGGAAGGAGGGTTTGAGACCCTTGGTGATGCCCTGCTAGGGTTGGCCTCCAGTGGGCTGGCAGAATGGTTTTGGTGCCCAGGGATGAGGGCCTGTGGTTCACATAAGGTGCAAGACTTCTCCCCCCCCCCCACTATGAGTATCCTTTATGCCCACTTTCACCCCCAGGGCACACAGAGGTGTTCACACTCAGGAGGGGTGGTAGAATATAAATGTGGGAGACCTTTTTTGACAGTTCATAACTGGAATCCCAGAAATGTAATCTACCCCCAATTTGGAGAGACTGTAGGAGATTGTGCAGCAGGGTTCTGCTGGTCTTGCAAAAAGGCCCCCACCTTCATTTTCTAGTGCAGAGATTCTCTGATTTGACCTTAGTCCTGCTGGGTCTGCAGTGCTACAGTGGAATTGGTTCCATTGAGCACATTGTACTGGATCTTCTTCGTGGTCTCTGTGCAGTCCCACACATGGGTTTAGCCGCCAGGACGAACCCTACGTCGGAGATTTTAAAAGCTAGCCTAGGCGTTATTTTTGGCGCGTGTTCCCTCCCACCCTGGGGAGCAGGCATCCACTGCGCATGCCTGGAGCGGGGGGAAGGCGCTCCACCCACCCAGTTTCTTTCTAACCGCCGCCCGGGATAGTCCTACCTCGCTGTGTCTCCTCTTGTCTACTAGCCTTTTTCTCTCATCTCTTCGATCGATCTTCTACTCGTCCCTCATTTTTATCTGATTTCCGCTTCTTCTTCTACCTGGTATCGTAAAAAAAAAAATTACCTTTTCGCATTTTACCTCACTGTTTCCCTCCCTATCCCCCCTTCCCCCCCCTCCCGGGCGTATGGAAGGAAAGGATAGTAAAGAGAAAGATAGTAAAATTACTTTCAAGAAGTGCTCGCGTTGCGGGGCTAAAATCCCGACCTCCGACGGTCACTCTTTTTGCCTGTTCTGCCTGGGAGAAAGCCATAGAACAGACGCCTGCACCCATTGCTCGCAATTTGGCAAACACGAGACTAAAGACTCACCTCATGGAGGCTGCTCTTAAACCATCTATGTCACTTTCCAATGGGTCTGAGAGATCACCGCCCTCCCTAACTCCTCAAAGGGACGGAGCGAAGTCGGCAGCTTCAGTGGCTTCGGATCCCAGTAAGCATAAGTCCACCAAACATGCTAAGAAATCACATGATGGCAAGAAAAAGCACTCGGATTCGTCATCTAAGACCCATGAGAAACTGAAGAAAATGTCGGACCCGACCCCTTCGGATCCTAAGCTGCCCGAATCCGCAGCCTCGATGGCAATCACCAACCCGAGATCGCCCCCGACCCCGGCACAACAAGCGCTACAAATGGATAGAATAGATGAAGAGGTTATTCGAATCCATTCGCGCTCCCCCTCTATTCACGAATCCATGCCGGAAGTCTTCCTGGAACACCAAGGCCTGATGGAACCCATGGATCCACCACTCCTGGGTCGACATCAAATGGCTCCACATCCAAAGGATCCGATGGACCCGCCACTTCAAAACAGACAACATCAGATCGACGTGCGCTCATTTAAGGACATTTCTGCCCCTAAGCTTAGCAATATTGCTACGTCACCGCTCCGAATGCCCCCTCGATCCATATGCCACCGCGATCCATATGCTTATCGGTACCGAGAGACATCTTCTAATAGAGAGGAGGAGAGATACCACTACACGCATCGCTACCGTGATAGATCTCCAACTCCAGAAAGAGAACGCTACCGGTATTACAGCCGTTCCCGCTCTCCATTGAGATCGCCACGTAGGCGCTATTATGCTTCTTCGAGATCTCCCTCAGTCGACTACCACCATCACCATCACTCCGATCATTATCACTACTCGGGGTACCGACCCGAACGCTACCAGGAAATGCAACCTCGAGTTCGTGAGGATTCGTCTCAATACCAAGAAGCAACGCGTTCCCCTGTGAAGCCCACTTCACCAACGCCCTCGACTTCAGTTTCGAAGAGCCAGCTAAAGCCTGCATCGACTCCGACTCATCCAACCTTGTCTGCTCCTGTGGCCGGTGAGGAAGGGTCCGACTCCGAGGCGTCGGAGTCATCACAATCACTCTCCTCTCTGGCCTCACCGGTATCAGATATCACTAAACCAGCCGACCTCTCCCCTTCCGAAGGGGCGAAGTCATATTTAGACCTAATTTCCAACATGGCCACCGCTCTCAACATAAAGTTAACAACGGATGCACCCAAGATATCTGATGTTGTACATGATCTGGTCCATGCTGATCTTCCAGCTGGATCTTTCCTGCCCATGCTTCCTGTACACTTGGAGGCACTAAAAGAAGCCTGGGACAAGCCAGCGTCCATTCCCCAACATCTAAAAGAATAGAATCGTTATATAAAATTCATGCACCGGAATCTAAATTCTTATTTAATCATCCAGCCCCCAATTCCATGATTGTACATTCATCTTCAAAGTCTAAACAAACACGACACCCTGTCCCTCCTGAAAAAGAAGGCAGAAAATTGGACACGCTCGGCAGGAAGATGTATTCCATCTCAACAGCTACAGCAAAGATCAACAATTACCTTGCTTATTTTGCCGCTTACTCCTACAACATATCTTCTCAATTAAGTTCTATTATATCGGCGTTACCTGAACCTTCTCAAAAACAAGCATCTAAACTTCTTCAGGAACTAAGTAGGATAAGTAAACAGCAAATCAATACCATCCGTCACTCAGTGGGCTGCTCCTCCAAAGCGATGGCTGCCTCCGTGGCACTGCGTAGACATGCCTGGCTACGTTCGTCCTCTCTCCAGCTGGACATAAAATTTAAAATCGAAGACCTACCTTTCGATGGGCAAGGCTTGTTTAATTCCACCACCGATGACATCTTAACTAACGTCGATGACAGTTGGAAACGAGCCAAAAGGCTTGGTGTAAGCCAACAACAGCCACAGCCTTACAGGCAAAGATCTTGGAAGCAACAGACCTACAAACGACCTCGTTCACCTAGACAGAACGACTATTGGAAGCGTAAAGCCCCACCAACTAAGCAACCCTTCCAACAACGTCAGAGACCCCAGCCAGCCAAAAAGACCGCTACCAAACAGTCTCTTTGACTTTTCCGACCACCTCGTACCATGCCACCAGTCCATTGCACCCAGACTCCTACCATTCCACCATATGTGGGAGTCGATAACTTCAGACTCTTGGGTCCTGAACATCATTTCAAAAGGTTACATCATAGAGTTCACTTCGCCCCCCCCAAAATCATCGCTTTATCCCTACCCCCCCTCACCTGCCCTTCAACAGGAAATTGCCACTCTACTCACCAAGGAGGCCATAGAGCCAGTCCCACCCCGATACCATCACACGGGGTTTTACTCACGTTATTTCCTAGTCCCGAAGAGGGACGGGGGGCAGCGCCCTATATTAGATCTGCGCAAACTAAACAAATTTATCCAACCCAAAAAATCCCGCATCATTACCCTGCAGGCCGTTCTACCCCTGATTCCAGAAAACGCCTGGATGGCCCTCATCGACCTCCAGGACGCATACTTCCATCTCACCATCAACCACTGCCACAGAAGATTCCTGCGGTTTGCCATAGGGAACAACCACTACCAGTTCAGGGCACTTCCATTCGGACTGTCTATAGCTCCCAGAACTTTCACGAAGTGCATGGCAGTGGTGGCTGCATTCCTCAGACAACAGAGAATTGCAGTTTACCCATACATAGACGATTGGCTGATGGTAGGCCCGTCAAAGGAACAACTAGAAAAAGACATCTTAACCACTCTCCAGCTACTGTCCAGCCTGGGACTACAAGTCAACACCCAAAAATCCAATCTTACCCCTACTCAAAACATTCACTTCATAGGGGCACGTTTATCAACTGTAGATCACACAGCCTACCTACCCACAGACAGAATCATCAACATCCAGACACTGGCTACCACTATAATCAACCAGCCAACCCAAACAGCCTTCACTTTCCAACGTATGCTAGGCCTTATGGCAGCTACAACCGCAGTACTGCCTCATGCAAGACTTCGCATGAGGCCCCTACAACTATGGTTTGTTCGCACGTTTCTTCCTCAACGGCAATCACAACAAACCCTGTTAACGGTCCCACAACATATTCTCCCACCTCTTACCTGGTGGACAGTACGAGAACACCTCCTCATGGGAATGCCCTTTTTGAGGCAACCCCCATCGACCATCGTCACTACAGATGCCTCGAGATGGGTCTGGGGAGCTCATCTCGACCACTTAACAGTACAGGGGCAGTGGATGGCCTACGAAAGGTCTCTCCACATCAACTGTTTAGAACTTCTCGCAGTGCACAGAGCCCTCAAATCCTTCCTCCCATCACTTCGCGGTTGCCACGTCCAAGTCGCCTCAGACAATATAGCGACGGTATTCTACATAAACCGACAAGGGGGCACAGCATCAATCCGTCTGTGCAAGAGAGCTCTAGCTCTTTGGTACTGGAGTATTGCGCACCATATACACATTACAGCAGTGCACCTACCGGGAGTCGACAACACCAGAGCCGACACCTTGAGCAGACAACTGATCAACGACCACGAGTGGTCACTCCACAGGAAGTATCTTCAGCCAGTCTTCTCAAAATTCGGGACTCCTCTTATAGATGTGTTCGCTTCCCCAGAGAACAAGCAATGCGCTCAATTCTATATGCGGGGGCCCCCATCGAGCCTCTCCCCAGGAGATGCCTTCCTCCAATTGTGGAATGGACCTCTTCACTTCCTTTTTCCGCCCATCCCCTTGATAACAAGGGTACTTCAGAAAATACAATTGGACAGAACAAACTGCATACTAGTCACACCTTGGTGGCCCCGCCAACCTTGGTTTACAACACTTCTATGCCTGTCCAACAACGTGTTCTACCACTTCCCTCCAATGAGGGACTTACTCTCACAACAAGAGGAGAAAGTCCTGCACCACGCTCCAGACCGCCTTCAGCTAACTGCATGGAGGATTTGTTCCCAGAATTCCCTCAGGGAGTCAGACATGTTTTGCTGAATGCAAGAAAACCAACTACTAGAAAATCTTATAATCTAAAATGGAAGAGGTTCACCACTTATGCGCTTGATCACAGATTCGACCCCTTTTCATCTTCCATGCCACAGATTCTATCTTACGCTCTCTCCCTTTCTGAGAAAGGGCTCACTTATTCTTCTATCAAGGTGCATTTAGCAGCCATTTCAGCCTTCCATCATCATGTAGAAGGACACACGGTTTTCTCTCACCCTGCTGCGAAATCCTTCCTAAAAGGCATTTTACATCTACACCCTCCCATTCGTCAGTTATACCCGACATGGAGCCTATCCTTGGTTCTGAGCCAGCTCATGAAAACTCCTTTTGAGCCTCTGGCATCGATACCACTACATTTGTTATCTTGGAAAACAGTACTGCTCGTCGCACTTACGTCAGGAAAGAGAGCAAGTGACATATGTGCCTTTCGAGCGGACGCTCCATACACAGTCTTTCACCATGATATAGTGGTCCTTCGACCGGACCCCACCTTCCTCCCGAAGGTGGTATCTCCATTTCACATACAGAAGACAACCACGTTACCTTCCTTTTTCCAGCATCCCACGGACAGGGGCCAGAAAGCCCTCCACAATCTGGATGTACGGAGAGCCCTTGCATACTATATTGACAGAACTGGCTCATACCGTAAGGACTCCAGACTTTTTGTCGCCTATGGCTCTCGTAAGAAAGGGCAGCGAATCTCCACTCAGAGACTCTCAAAATGGCTGGTTGCTACTATTGACCTATGTTATAAGTTGGCCAAGCAACCTGCCCCAGAACACTTGAAAGCTCACTCCACGAGAGCTTTATCTACATCTTCAGCCCTTTCCAGGGGCATATCCATGGAAGACGTCTGCGCTGCCGCAGTTTGGTCCTCCACATCGACTTTCGCCACGCACTACGCAGTCGACGTTCGTGCACGGCAAGACTCATCATTTGGTCAGGCTGTACTCCGCTCCATCTTTGACTGAGTGAGGATCACGGCCTCGCCATCGGTAAGTTTTTTACTTACTGTACTACCTACTTCCTTGACTGATATATGTATAACCTATGAAGTTTTTCTTCCAGGACCAGCACCCACCTCCGTGCAGTTCAGCTTATCAGTCACCCATGTGTGGGACTGCACAGAGACCACGAAGAAGATAAACAGGTTTCTTACCTGTAACTTATGATCTTCGAGTGGTCATCTGTGCAGTCACACACGCCCGCCCAGCCATCCCCGCTGCTGGCTCCTTAGATTACCTGATATTTCCGACTTACCACTTGACAGTGGCGGGAAAGAAACTGGGTGGGTGGAGCGCCTTCCCCCCGCTCCAGGCATGCGCAGTGGATGCCTGCTCCCCAGGGTGGGAGGGAACGCGCGCCAAAAATAACGCCTAGGCTAGCTTTTAAAATCTCCGACGTAGGGTTCGTCCTGGCGGCTTAACCCATGTGTGTGACTGCACAGATGACCACTCGAAGATCATAAGTTACAGGTAAGAAACCTGTTTTTCTGCTGGTTCTGCTTGGCTTACAAAAATGCTCCCCACCTTCAGTTTCTACTGCAGAGATTCTCTGAAATTTTGATTCTCTTCTGCTGGGCTTCTATTGCCCTTGCTTTTTTTGCTGATTTCCTCCCCACCCCCCACCCCTCCATTGGAAACAATAGTCAGAATAGAGAATGGTAGGCTAGAGTCATCAATGGCCTAACTCAGATTTAGGTAGTTTCATATACATTCATAAGAATGGAAAGGTGATTCTAATCAGTATCAGAAACTGGTCTGGCATAGAGGGACTATACCTAATAGGGCACTGGAGGGAATGCATCTCCTCCTGTAGAATATGTTGTGTGATATATTACTGTGCTGCGGCCATATCAGTTATAAGCAGAAAAAAAAAGTGTCAGATAAATCAGATGGCTGGGCTTATGTACACACATTTGTCCAAATACATGTGTATAGAATACCAACTGCACATTACATTCTGCATTGGCAGAAAGAGTGAGCTGTGTATGCACCTGACACTCACTCCTGCATTTCACAATGCACAGGTTTTAAATCTCCCACACCCTCTGTGGACTGATCTTCAATTATTTTTAAGAACACCATGAAACAAGAGATGTTGTGAACTTTGTAATAAGCATGTTTGATAGTTGAATCATGTACATTTTTGATAGCCACAATAATTTCTGACAAATGTTCCATCTGTTTGCCTGTCCGATGGCCACCTGAAAAGGCTGTCAAACAGCTCTGAACCTGTGCAGTAGCTGTGGCTGTATTTTATATCCCTATGGTGGTAAAGGTTCATTTTTTTGCTTTGCAGGACTTCTGCATCTGTACACCTGAGATCATGGATGGTTATATCAGGTCATTAAATAATGTTACATAAGAACTAGACCGCCCATAAAGCTGTGTAAAAATCTATGCACAAAATCATGTTGACAACATGGACTCACATGAATGCATTTGATAATTTTTCATATTCTGTCATAACACATGGAGAGGAGGTTTTAATTTGTAGGCATTAATTAAATTACTAATTTGAAAATATTCAAAAAACTGTTCATGTTCATGTTCTAACATATTTTTCTTCAATTGACCTTTTAAAGTATCTATGAAGTGTGTCAAGTTCAATTCCTTCCAATGAATAAAAGATTTTTTTTAATTTTCCAGGAGAAAACCACTGTTGACCAGTAAAATTAGTTGACAGTTATGTCGGAGAAGATAAGAATTTCCAGTTTCTATTCCAGGCCTTAAAAGTGGCTTCTAAGAAGGGATTTAAGTAAGGTCAAGTATATTATTTCATATAATTGTGTCATAACTCTTCTTGAAAGAGGCCAGGAAAAAGACTAAACTCTTCAAATATTTCCCATTCTACTAGATATGCTCCTCTGTATAGTTTCATAAGATTAGTTAAAATTATTACATCATAGTATAAGAATATATCAGGGACAGTTAGACCTCCTTCCTAAGTGGCCTGCAAATAGTAGCAAAACTATGTCTGGATTTTTTAAAATGACAAATAAAGGTAAGATCTTTTTTTGCCATTTTTCCAGTAAAGGTAGGCTGATAGGGATAGCTCTTATGTAAAATATATATTTTTAGGTAAGATAAGGGATTTGACTACATTAACCCTATCAATAGGTTATAGATTTATTTAGGTCCATTTAGTTAAGAGTTCTTTAATCATTCTTGTTATTTCCATATGATTAATGCTTATTAAATCTCAAATTCCCAAATATTGCCATGTGTTTGTTACTCCATTATACTTATGTATTTTTAATAAATGATTTAATGTTATCTGATAGATTTATTTATTTATTTATTTATTTATTACTTTCCATTTATATCCCGCCCTCTCCGCAAGCAGACTCAGGGCGGCTTACAACATCATAAAAACAATCAATCCAATATTGACTTCTCGACTATGATCGCCAGCATTCTGTAGGATGTCCGGTGGCAGCCCTTTTTCAATCAAACCGCAAAAGCCTGTTTAAACAATGCGGTCTTACAGGCCCTGCGGACCGCAGACAAATCCCGCAGGGCCCTTATAGCTTCTAGGAGGGTGTTCCAAAGTTCTGGTGCTGCCACCGAAAAAGCCCTGGATCTCGTTATACATAGCCTGGCTTCTTTTGGGCCAGGGGCAGACAACAGATTTTTTGTCCCTGATCACAGTGCTCTCTGGGGGATATATGGGGAAAGGCGGTCCCGTAGATAGGCAGGTCCCTGACCATAGAGGGCTTTAAAGGTTAATACCAACACCTTGAAGCGAACTCGGAA
Organism: Heteronotia binoei; assembly: GCF_032191835.1. Lineage (NCBI taxonomy): Eukaryota > Metazoa > Chordata > Lepidosauria > Squamata > Gekkonidae > Heteronotia > Heteronotia binoei. The sequence goes on from NC_083224.1 coordinate 104,390,543, forward strand.
CACAACAGGCAACCAGTGCAGCTCTCTCAGCACTGGCTGAATGTGCTCCCGTCGTGGCAGCCCCATTAACAGCCGTGCCGCAGCGTTCTGCACTAGTTGTAGTCTCCAGGTTAGCGTCAAGGGTAGCCCCATGTAGAGAGCATTACAGTGATCTATTCTTGAGGTGACCGTAGCATGGATTACCATCGCTAAGTCATTGCACTCCAGGTAAGGGGCCAGCTGCCACGCTTGCCGAAGATGAAAAAAGGCAGATCTAACAGTGGCTGCCACCTGAGCCTCCATTGTAAGGGAGGACTCAAGAAGCACGCCTAAGCTCTTGACCTTAGGGACCGGTATCAGTGGTACCCCGTCAAGGGCCGGCAGCTGGATCTCTCTCCCCGGACCGCCCCGACCCAGGTAGAGAACCTCTGTCTTCGTCGGATTCAATTTCAGCCGACTCAGTCTGAGCCAAGAAGCCACGGCTTGTAACGCCAGGTCTAGATTTTCCAGGGTAAAGTCAGACTGGCCACCCATCAATAGGTAGAGCTGGGTGTCATCCGCATATTGATGGCAACCCAGTCCGTACCTCCTGACAATCTGGGCAAGGGGGCGCATATAGATATTAAATAGCATCGGGGATAGGACTGCTCCCTGTGGCACCCCACAACTAAGAGATTGCCTCTGGGATGCTTCCTCCCCTATCACCACCCTTTGTCCCCGATCTTGGAGAAAGAAGGTCAGCCACTGTAAGGCAGATCCCTGAATCCCCACATCAGCAAGGCGGCTAGTCAGTAAAAGGCTAATAGGATATAATATAGTTTTATCTAGATTAACTTTGAGGTCTGCTTCAAAACTGATTTCAGATGAAATGAGAGTTGATTACTGGAAGAGAAGATTTAAGACTAGATAAATATAAAACTATGTCATCTGCAAAAAACCTTTTCTTGACTTTTTTTTTCCAATCCCTGGATTTAGTGATTCATCTCTTTTCAAATTAGCTAAGAAACCAACAGCAATTGCGAGCAATAAAAATTATAATGAGCATTGGGCACCCTCATTGGGTGACTCTGGACATGTGGATAGTAGTACTTCTTCACCCAAAGGGTGATTAACATGTGGAATTCACTGCCAGAGGAGGTGGTGGCGGCCACAAGAGGGGTTTAGATAAAAATATGGAGCAGAGGTCCATCAGTGGCTATTAGCCACAGTGTGTGTGTGTGTGTGTGTGTGTGTGTGTATAAATTTTTGCCACTGTGTGACACAGAGTGTTGGATTGGATGGGCCATTGGCCTGATCTAACATAGCTTCTCTTATGTTCTTAGAAGAGTTTGCATCATTTATTCTCAGTATGGCCAAGGGAAAAGAACAAAGTAAGTTAATTAGATTTTAAAATTTATTGCCAAAATTCATGGTTGGTAATAACATTTCCAAGTATTTGTACTCCACTATATCAAATGCCTTTTTGACATCTAAAGACAATATACAAGCATTTTGAACAGGTTTTGTCTTGCAAAAGTTTAACATTTAATGATTTCCTGATTTTATGTTATATCTCTTTGGGGAATAATAATAATAATATTTTTTATTTATATCCCGCCCTCCCCGCTGAGGCAGGCTCAGGGCAGCTCACAGACATGGAAAGTAACCACGATTACAGTTAATACATTATACGATAAAATACATTAAAATACATTAAATAAATAAATTAATTAATTAAAATCACTACAATTAAGGTGCTATAATGCCAGACAGTGTATATCAGATGGCTAGGTGTCATTTCAGGATGTCGTCTTGTAGGCCATTTGGAAAAGGACAGTTTTGCAGGCCCTGCGGAACTGATTATAGTCCTGCAGGGCTCGAACCTCCGCTGGTAATTGGTTCCACCAATGTGGAGCCGTTACTGAGAAGGCCTGCTCTCGGGTTGCTTTCAATTTGGCCTCCCTTGGTCCAGGGATTTTTAAGAGATTTTGGGAGCTAGATCTCAGTGCTCTCTGGGGGATATATGGAGAGAGGCGGTCCCTAAGGTAGAAAGGTCCTCGGCCATATAGGGCTTTAAAGGTAATAACCAGCACCTTGTAACGAACTCGGAACACACTTGGCAGCCAGTGTAGCTCCTGCAACCTAGGCTGCACGTGCTCCCACTGAGGTAGTCCCACTAAAAGCCTGGCCGCTGCATTCTGCACCAGCTGCAGTTTCTGAGTTCGGTACAGGGGCAGCCCCATGTAGAGGGCATTACAGTAGTCCAACTTCGAGGTGACCGTTGCATGGATCACTGTTACTAGGTCGCCACGTTCCAGGAAAGGGGCCAACTGCTTCGCCCTCCTAAGATGGAAAAAGGCGGCTTTGGCAGTGGCTGCTATCTGTGCCTCCATTGTCAAGGAAGCACTCCCAGGCTTTTGACCCTGCGCACTGGTATCAGCAAAGCACCACCAAAAGCTGGTAGGGAGATCTCCTCCCCTGGCCCGCCGCGGCCCACGCAAAGGACCTCTGTCTTCGCTGGATTCAACTTCAGCCCACTTGACTTGATCCACCCTGCCACGGCTTGCAACGCTCGGTCCAGGTTTTCAGGGATGTCTCCAGTCCGTCCGCCCATCAATAGATAGAGCTGGGTGTCATCAGCATACTGGTGACAACCCAGCCCGTACCTTCGGGCAATCTGGGCCAGGGGGCACATGAAGATGTTAAACAGCATCGGGGAGAGAACTGCCCCCTGAGGCACCCCACAGTTGAGTAGGCGCCTCTGGGACACCTTTCCCCCAATTGCCACCCTTTGTCCCCGACCTTCAAGGAAGGAGGAAAGCCACTGTAAGGCTAGCCCCCGAATTCCTACGTCAGCGAGGCAGCTGGTCAGCAGCTGATGGTCGACCATATCGAACGCCGCCGATAGGTCTAACAACAGCAATACCGCCGAGCCGCCTCGATCCAGATGCCGCCGAAGGTCATCCATGAAGGCAACCAACACTATCTCCGTCCCATGGCCCGGGCGGAAGCCGGACTGGAATGGATCTAAGGTGGAAGTGTCATCCAAGAAGCCCTGTAACTGCAAAGCCACAGCCCTCTCGATAATTTTGCCCAGAAAGGGCAAATTTGACACCGGCCGATAGTGAGCCAATTCGGCCGGGTCAGATGTATTTATTTATTTAATTTATTTATTTATGATTTGTATCCCGCCCTTCCCAGAAGTGGCTCAGGGCAGGATACAAATCAGCTTTTTTCAGGAGAGGGCAGACCATTGCCTCCTTCAGGGGCGTTGGAAAAGAGCCCTTCGAAAGAGATCTATTTATGATGTCCCGTATAGGACATCTTAGCTCCTCCCGGAAGAAATACTGTTTGTTCTAATGAAATATAGCCTCAATTATTCTATTTAGCCTTTGAGTTAAAATATTAGTAAATAATTTATAACCATAATAAAGTATAATTCTCTGGTGTGGCGGCAAATCTGACCATCTTGATTCATTAGGGGTCAGTGGAACTGTACGGTACAAGCCTTTGGCCCAACAAACTATCAGTCAAGAGTACTTTCATGCCATTGGTTGACTCCAATCCTCTCTCCCACCTGAGTGACTGTTGCCAGCAAGCAAAGCTGTCAGTAAAACGCAACCAATCGTAGTTCTGGCAGTTACTGTGGGAACACACTATTGGCCCATCACACGTCAGTCACCATCTCTGGCCTACCATTGGCTGACTCCCTTGCCCCCACCTTCTACAGGCCCAGGAAGGTTGAACACAAAGCCAAAAGCAGTCTTACCTCAGAGAAAGCCACAGCTCCAGCTCTCCTCTGTCAACCGGCCTCAGAAAGGGCTGCAGAACTCCAGTGGCCTCACACAGATAGCCTGCCAGCATATGCAGCCTCCGAAGGCCGCTGCAATAGTCAGGAAGCCTGGCACTGCCTCAGAGGGCATGGCTGTCCCAGCTTTATAATAATAATATAACTTTTTATTTGTATCCCGCCCTCCCCGCACAGGCAGGCTCAGGGCGGCTCACAACATAGGAATGCAATACAATATAATAAAATCACATAAAACAGTAAAATTAATATGCAGTTACATTAAAATTAACATTAAGGTGCTAATAGATCTTAATTCAGTAAAAGAGAAGAAACATACACAGCGACATTATCTTAGCTCAGTATGGGCGAAGGCTATTTTGAAGAGGTATGTCTTACAGGCCCTGCGAAATTGATTTACATATAGCAGGGCCCATACCTCCTCCGGGAGTTGGTTCCAGAGTAGTGGGGCCGCAACGGAGAAGGCCCGATCCCGGGTGGTCTTTAATCTGGCTTCCCTTGGCCCAGGGATATTCAGCTGGTGCTTACCAGCTGACCTCAGTGCTCTCTGGGGCTCATATGGGGAGAGATGGTCCCTCAGGTAGACAGGCCCTCGGCCATATAGGGCTTTGAAGGTCATGACCAGCACCTTATAACGAACTCGGTAGACCACTGGCAGCCAGTGCAGTTTGCGCAGCCCTGGCCGTATGTGCTCCCATCTTGGAAGCCCCAATAGCAGCCTAGCCACCGCGTTCTGCACCAGCTGCAACCGCTGAGTTTGGCACAAGGGCAGCCCCATGTAGAGGGCGTTGCAATAATCCAGTCTGGAGGTGACCGTAGCATGAATCACCGTTGCCAGGTCCCAGCGCTCCAGGAAGGGGGCCAACTGCTTTGCCCGCCGAAGATGAAAAAACGCGGACTTAGCAGTGGCCGCTATCTGTGCCTCCATAGATAGTGAAGGCTCCAGAAGAACTCCCAAGCTCCTGACTCTGTGGGCCACTTTCAGTGGCACACTGTCAAGAGCTTGCAAGGGAATTTCCCCTCCCGGGGCACCGCGACCCAAACAAAGGACCTCCGTCTTCACCGGATTCAACTTCAGCCCACTCAGCCTGAGCCAGCCAGCCACGGCCTGCAATGCAAGGTCCAGGTTTTCTGGGACGCAGTCAGGTCGGCCATCCATTAGTAGATAGAGCTGGGTGTCATCTGCATATTGATGGCACCCAAGCCCAAACCTCCGGGCAATCTGGGCAAGGGGGCGCATATAGATGTTAAACAACATCAGAGTGAGGACTGCCCCTTGTGGCACTCCACACACTAGTGGGTGCCTCCAGGACAGCTCTCCCCCAATTGCCACCCTTTGTCCCTGACCATCAAGGAAGGAGGAGAGCCACTGTAAGGCCAACCCCCTAATCCCTGCGTCGGCGAGCCGGCGGGTCAGTAACCGATGGTCGACCGTGTTGAACGCAGCCGACAGGTCTAACAGCATCAGCACCGCCACGCCGCCTCGGTCCAGATGCCGCTGGAGGTCATCCACTAAGGCGACCAGCACTGTCTCTGTCCCATGGCCTGGACGAAAGCCGGACTGGCAGGGGTCTAAGGCGGAAGTGTCATCCAAAAAACTCTGTAACTGTAGCGCCACTGCCCTCTCAATAACTTTACCTAAAAATGGTAAGTTTGAGACCGGTCGGTAGTTCGCCAATTCGGCCGGGTCTGCTGTACTTTTTTTGAGGAGGGGGCGGACCATAGCCTCTTTCAATGCTGTTGGAAATTGCCCTCCCAAGAGGGATCTATTTATGATATCCCATATAGGATATCTAAGTTCCCTCTGGCAAGATTTAATTAGCCAGGAGGGACATGGGTCAAGATCGCAAGTTGTAGGGCGCACAGTAGAGAGAATTCCATTGACTTCCCCTAGGCTGAGTGTGTCGAAGTGGTCCAAGGTAAGACCAGAGGACAGGCACGGAGCCTCGGGTTCTTGTACTGCATCTAATGTGGCAGGAAAGTCCTGGCGGAGCGACGAGATTTTATCTGCAAAGAATTTCGCAAAAGCCTCACAGCCTATTTCCAATTCCCTCATATTTGGTCTGCCTTGAGGCAGAGTGGTCAAATTCTCAACTATCTTAAATAATTGTGCTGGGCGCGAGTTTGCAGATGCAATCCTAGTCGCAAAGTAGTCTTTCTTTGCGGCTTTGACTGCCATCTCATAAGACTTCATAAACGTTCTGTAGGATGTTCTCGTCGCTTCGTCACGAGTATGCTGCCACTGTCTCTCTAGTCGTCTGAGTCCCTGTTTCAGCTGGCGCAACTCCGAGGTGTACCATGGAGCCAGCCTATTACGGGGGCGCAGAGGGCACCGGGGAGCGATTTCGTTGATTGCCCCAGATAGCCTGTCATTCCAGGCCTCTACTAGGTCATCAAGGGAATCGCTAGGGGGCCAGGGATCCCGCAGAGCCATTTGGAACTGCTCAGGGTCCATCAGGCTCTGCGGGCGAGCCAAAATAGGCTCGCCGCCCATACAGGATCGGGGCGGCACACTCATACGAGCCTTGAGGGCCAGGTGATCCGACCATGGTACCGCTTCTACAGCGATATCGTCCACCAAAATCCCAGACGCAAAGATCAGGTCTAATGTGTGGCCGGCCTGGTGCGTGGGAGTGGTGACAAATTGGGAGAGTCCAAGTGTTGCCATGGAAGACACTAGGTCCAGCGTCCGATTTGAGGCCATGTCATCCGCATGGACATTGAAGTCATTCCCTCTCTCCTTCCTCCGCTCAGCCTCACCCAAGGATGGTTGCCTGAGAAGGAGAAAGGAAAGCCTCACAGGGTTGTTATTCTGATCAAAGGGGGGGGGGAAGGAATGAGAATGATGTAAGCTGCTTTGGTCCCCCCCCCCTCACTGTGAAAGACTGTCCTTTTTCTATTTAGAGGCTGCAAGGTTGCCAACTCCAGGCTAGGAAATTCCAGATGGCACAGATCACCACCCCTTGAGGTAGAGAGGGAATTAATACTTTCACTTGGGTGGGTGAGAAGTCAGCAAGACTGGGTGGGCACTCACCCAGAGGCCTTTAGTGGTACCATTTCAGATTGGTGAGAAATTTCTAAGCTATTACTACAGGCCTCTGAGGGAGAGGCCTTTCCTCCTGGGAAACCACTGTTGCCAATCTCCAGGTGAATCTCTCAGAACTACAACTGCTATCCAGATGGCAGAGATCAGGTCCCCTTGAGGTGTGTGTGTGGGGTGAATGCCTTCACTTGGGTGGGTTGGAAGACAGCAAGGGTGGGGAGACACTCACCCAGAGTGGTGCCTTTCCAGGTTGGTGGGAAATCTCTGTAGATTCTGTGGTGGAGTTTGAGGATGAGTTAGGGTTCAGAGTGGGGTCTGCCAGATATAGGTTCTTGCTGTGGTAGCTGACTGGTTGATTTCGGACCAGTCACAGACTTCCAGTCTAACCTTCCTCACAGGGTTGTTGTTCAGATAAAGAGGGAAAGGAGAATAATGTAAGCTGCTTAGGTCTCCCCCACACTGTGAAGAAAGACTGTCCTTTTCCTATGTAGAGGCATCAGGGAGGGGGAAGGCAATGGAAACCTGAAGTTAGAAGGGCAGACACAGGGATGGCTGCACCTGCGGGTTGGCTGCCCTATGCCTGCCTGCTTTCTACTGTTCAGCAGCAGCTGCCCTATGACAACCATTGTGTCATAGGAGTTAGGGCTTCAGAGTGGTATCTGCCAGACCCAGGTTCTTGCTGTGGAAGCTGACTGGGTGATTTCAGACTAATCACAGACTTCCAAACTAACCTGCCTCACAGGGTTGTTGTTCAGATCACATGGGGGGAGAGGAGGGTGATGTAAACTGCTTTGGTCCCCCTCCCACTGTGAAGAAAGAATGTTATTTTCCTATGTAGAGGCTGCGGGGAGGAGGAAAGTGATGGAAACCTGAAGTCAGAGGGCAGATAAAGGGAAGGGGATAGGGTTGTCTCCAGGTTAGGAAATTCCTGGAGATTTAAGGGGTGAGGCCTGGAGACAATGGGGTTTGAGGAGGGATAGGGTTTCAGACAGGTACAATGCCATTTCCTCCTGGGAAACCTCTGGAGATCACTCAGATTTAAAATTGCTCTCTAGATGGCAGAGATCAGTTCCCCTTGAGGTGGGAAGAGTCAATGCCTTCACTAGGGTGGGTGGGAGGACAGCAAGGGTGGCAAGCACTCAGAGCCTCCTTCTAGAGCATGTTGTATTTTTCTTCACAATGGGCCTTACTCTGGGTGATTCAATAAAGATATAGGGTGATATGAGTTGGGGTTGGTGGAGTCTCTATCTTTCTTGTGCAATACAATTATTTTGGCCATTTTCTGTGACTGATGTAGAGAACCAGTGTTCAGAGCAAGGTTGTAGAGGTCCAGTAGAAGTAGGGAACAATAATGTTCTAAAAAAATAAAATTCGGAAGTAAAATCATCTATTCCCAAGGATTTGTTATTTTTCATAGATTTAATAACTTCTGTTAATTCCATTTGGTTGTTTTAGAAATGTTTGGTGGGTCTTTGATAATACTTTAGGAGATTTATTAGATTGCAGACATTTATTAATTCAAAATAGGGGATCACTTGATTTGTATAATTCAGAAAAAAAATCTACTATTGATGTCTTTGAGAGGAAGACTCAGCATGGGTTCTGTAAGGGAAGATCTTGCCTCACTAACCTGTTACAGTTCTTTGAGGGGGTGAACAAACATGTGCAGAAAGGGGACCAAATAGATGTTGTTTACCTTGACTTCCAAAAAGCTTTTGATAAAGTTCTTCATCAAAGGCTCCTTAGTAAGCTTGAGAGTCATGGAGTAAAAGGACAGGTCCTCTTGTGGATCAAAAACTGGCTAATTAATAGGAAGCAGAGAGTGAGTATAAATGGGCAGTCTTCGCAGTGGAGGACGGTAAGCAGTGGGGTGCCGCAGGGCTCAGTACTGGGTCCCATGCTCTTTAACTTGTTCATTAATGATCTGGAGTTGGGAGTAAGCAGTGAAGTGGCTAAGTTTGCAGATGACACTAAATTGTTCAGGGTAGTGAGAACCAGAGAAGATTGTGAGGCACTCCAAAGGGATCTGTTGAGGCTGGGTGCGTGGGCATCAACATGGCAGATGAGGTTCAATGTGGTCAAGTGCAAAGTAATGCACATTGAGGCCAAGAATCCCAGCTACAAATACAAGTTGATGGGTTGTAACTGGCAGAGACTGACCAAGAGAGAGATCTTGGGGTCATGGTATATAACTCACTGAAAATGTCAAGACAGTGTGCGATTGCAATAAAAAAAAGGCCAACGCCATGCTGGGAATTATTAGGAAGGGAATTGAAAACAAATCAGTATAAATTGATGGTGTGGTCTCGTTTCAAGTACTGTGTACAATCTGGTCACCGCACCTCAAAAAGGATATTATAGCATTGGAAAAAGTGCAGGAAAGGGCAACTAGAATGATTAAAGGTTTGGAACACTTTCCCTATGAAGAAAGGTTAAAACACTTGGGGCTCTTTAGCTTGGAGAAACGTCAACTGCGGGGTGACATGATAGAGGTTTACAAGATTATGCATGCGATGGAGAAAGTAGAGAAAGAAGTCCTTTTCTCCCTTTCTCACAATACAAGAACTCGTGGCATTCAATGAAATTGCTGAGCAGTCAGGTTAAAATGGATAAAAGGAGGTACTTCTTCAACCAAAGGGTGATTAACATGTGGAATTCACTACCACAGGAGGTGGTGGTGGCTACAAGCATAGCCAGCTTTAAGAGGGGATTGGATAAAAATATGGAGCAGAGGTCCATCAGTGGCTATTAGCCACAGTGTATATACATATATATATGTGTGTGTGTGTGTGTATTTGTGTATATGTATGTATGTATATGTGTGTGTGTGTGTGTGTGTGTGTATACACAAACCTACATATATTGGCCACTGTGTGACACAGAGTGTTGGACTGGATGGGGCATTGGCCTGATCCAACATGGCTTCTCTTATGTTCTTATGAGAGGCTTCTATTACAAGAGGTAGAAAGAACTGAACAAGAGAGCTATCGTATCAAATATAATTTATCACAATCAGAATTTAAAGCAGGACACATCCATCACCATTACCATTACAAGGGTGGTGCAGACAAGGGTGGGGTGATAGTGGTATTAAACACTCAGACTATGTGACTATGGTGCTATGCTGTTGGCCCCCTTCCTGGACCGCGACGACCTAGCAACAGTGATCCATGCTACGGTCACCTCGAGATTGGATTACTGCAATGCCCTCTACATGGGGCTGCCCCTGTGCCGGACCCGGAAATTGCAGCTGGTGCAGAATGCCGCGGCCCGGCTGTTATTGGGCCTCCCAAGATGGGGGCACATCCAGCCGAGTCTTCGGGCTCTGCACTGGCTTCCAATAATATACCGAGTCCGGTACAAGGTGCTGGTCATTACCTTTAAAGCCCTATATGGTCTGGGACCTGCCTACCTGAGAGACCGTCTCTCCCCACACATTCCCCAGAGAGTACTGAGGTCTGGGACTCAAAATCTTCTCACCATCCCCGGGCCCAAGGAAGTGCGTCTCAAAACAACTAGAGACAGGGCCTTTTCCACAATGGCCCCTATGTGGTGGAACCAGCTACCAGAAGAGGTGAGGGCCCTGCGGGATCTTACTCAGTTCCGCAGGGACTGTAAGACGACCCTCTTCCGGTTAGCCTATGCCTGACTGGACAAATGTAGCTTTCTAGATTTTTGTGATTATACTGTATAGCTTCAATGTAAAAATTTTAAGGTTTTTAGGTTTTTAAATGCTTGATTTTAAATGTAATAACTTTGTTCCGATTTTATTGTTTTATTGTTTGTTGTAAGCCGCCCTGAGCCACTTGTGGGAAGGGCGGGATATAAGTTACGGAATGAATAAATAAATAAATAAATAAATAAAATATGCTTACTATTACAGAATCAGGATCATTATAAGTTGATCAGTTGTGACCACACCAAACACATACAGCGACTCATTAAAACTGTGATTACAGAGGCAAATAATTTAGGACATCTAGATGAGACCACTTCTAAATTTTTGATCAGACAATCTGTTAGAGCCCCAATTTTTTATGTATTACCTAATATACATAAGGAGGGGTCACTGCCTCCAGCAAGACCCATTGTCTCTTTGGTTAATTCACTTTTGGAACCTGTGGCACAATTTGTAGATTCTTTCCTTCAACCTTTTGTTAGGAGAGGGAGGCCTTACTTAAAGGACACAAAACACTTCATTAGCATCATTGACGGATGTGAGATTCCAGATAACGCTGTTCTGGTCTCTTTAGACGTAGTGGCTCTGTATACTAACATGCTTTTACAAGAATCTAGAATACTGTTGGAAGAAACTTTGGAAAAGAGACCATCTAAATATCCTCCCACCTACATACTTACGGAATGTATAGATATTATGTTTGAGAAAAATTATTTTTCTACTTTCAAATCTCAGGAGTGGCCATGGATAGTGGCCCAGTGATTCCAACTATAGAGTATTTATTTATGGACACATTTGAAGGACAGTTTATTTTTGATGCAAATAATAATCCATATTTTTCTAATTTTTGGCTTTATAGGAGGTTCATTGATTATTTGTTCATTATTTTTGCAGACCACAGTAAATTGGATGTTTTTTTTAAATATGGATCAATCAGCTTCATGCATCCTTAAAATTTGAAAGTAGGTGGGATAGGAATGTTATTAATTTTCTGGACACTGTGGTAAGAAGAGATGAAAATAATAGACTCTTTGTCTCATTATATAACAAACCAGCAGACAGAAATGGATTTTTGCAATTTCAGTCTTATCATCCTAAAAGGCTATGGACAAATTTGCCATATGGGCAATTTTTAAGAATTGGAAGAAATTGCACAAGAGCCGTGGATTATTGTAAAGAGGCTGATAGGTTAGTGGAACAATTATCTAACTGAGGATACCCCCAAGAAATTACAATACTAGGGAGAAGGCAGAAACAAGGGACAGGGAGGAACTACTTCAAGATAAAATTAAAACCAAAGTAGACAGCTTGACATGTGGATTTCTTAATTCCCCAGTGGCACATAAGATTGGCAGATCCATTAAAAATTGTGGCATATAGCAGCACATCTGCTGGGGTGTTCTGCACCAACAAAAATAGGCTTCAGGAATCCAAAGAGTCTTAGAAACACGTTGGTCAGAGCTGATTTTAGAAACAACATAGAACAAGATGGAAATGACAAGAAGACAGGACATTACACTTGTGGGTGGTGCAAGGCTTATGAAATGATGCTATCTATTAAAGAATTTGTTAATCTTGTAATGGGTGAATTTATAAAATTTGGGATTCTAACTAATTGTAGATTCAAACAAGTACTGCATGCAGCCACCTGTGAATGTGGCCTATGGTACATAGGAATGACACTGTGAGCTTTAAAAGTTAGAGTATTGGAACATAATCAAGACTTTAGAGAGAGGTCCCAGAATCACCAATATTTATACATTTTAAAGAGACAGGTCATCAAATAAAAAAAACTTAGTTTTTTAAGGTTTTTTGTACTGTTTAAATATCAGTCTAAATTGTTCATGAAAGAAAACATTAATAGAGTGCTTTTACACCACTCTCTCTGTGGTGCCTGAGTGGTGGGCATTGTGAAGGACCGCTGCTGGGGTATGTGGGTGCCTTTAAAGGTCTGCTGGGAGTAGCTGCAGCTTCCGCATGAAGGGGGGGAGGGAGGGGTGGCAGGGGTGGGGGTGGGAGCCAGCTACCACCAGTTCAATTCACACTTGATTATCCCAGATGGTGTGGCCTGATATGCTAATGAGTGAGTGACCTAAAATGCTAATATTAAAGGATGTGGTCTAATATGCTAATGAGTTTCTGTTTGGCTTTTTCTACAAAAAAAGTCCTGGACCTAGGCATTTGCCTAGGGCAGTGGGCCGGGTGTGTGTGCACCAAATTAGGCTCTCCCCACATGACTTCAAATAGAAAAACAATTATTTGCATTAATTTTGCCAGAAGCATTCTGCCTCAGCGAAGCACTGTTTTTTAAGTTGATAATTTTATATGGCCCACAAATGATGTTATAAATATCCAAATGGTTCTCGACAGAAAAAAGGTTCCCCACCCCTGCTTTAAGAGAAAGGCAGCAATAGACTATTTATTGTAGCTATGGGTTGATGAAGTAAGAGACACGTGCAAAAACTTTGAAGACGTTGATCTGTGTGAGAGTGTTGTTATTCTGTGGGTGAGTTAATTGATGCTAAATATGAATATGGCATGTATGGAAAATATATGGTATGTGTGGTTTTTTATCATAATAATTTTTATATTACAATAGCTCCAAGAGAAATTATTGTGATTTTGCAAGAGATCAAGCAGATGAAGAATATCAAAAACATCAGGAAGTTCTGGAAAGGATGAGTTCTCTACCTTTCTTCAGTGTTTACATTGTTCTGTGGATTCTTCTGTTCTACATGCTTTATTCAAGAATATTAGCTAGCTACAGTAGCACAGATGTTGTTCAGCACAAGCAAGCTGTTTTCTGGAAAAGCAATGTCAGCATGTGGATTTAAAGAGACAGTGTCTATATAGGATCCTGGGAATTTGGCTATTGTGATTGATGAAAAAGGGAGTGTGGACAGTGTGTATTAATGAGAAAAGTGTACCTTGATTTTTTCTGTAATTATATAGTATAAGATATATAATAACTGTGTATTGTTTGAATATATGACATTATTCTTCTGTGCATATTTTTTGTTGTTGTTCTTTTTAAAATAATGCTGTGGCACCCAGAGCTCTCTTGCTAGACTATTATTTTAAGCATCAGTAGGGAAAAGTGAAACTGCAGAGTGACGTACTCGGGGGGGGGGGAGGGGAGTCTGTAAAATTAAGTCTATGTGTTCAACCTGCTTGAAGGTGAGAGATATTTAGATTACAGGAAGGACTGTGTTGTATGCAAATTTGATGTCATCTTGTAAACAGCTGCCACAGACCCTCATATACATTTTCCATTGAAAATAATAGTCCCAAACTCTGGAACTACACAGACTGGAATCCCAGACTGATAATGTCCTACCCCAAATTGATTACAGTAACCTCACCCCAGCCTGGATCTGAATATTATGACAAGTTTTTTTTTTTTCTTGGTGCATACTTGTAGTAACAATAGAACACACTCGAGTTGATTATGCAATCAGCCTTAGTCTTGGGACAGACTGGAATTTAAAACAAAAACAAAAAACTGTTAACAGTAAGAATTCAACTCCTTCCCAATAAAGATCTCTGCAAACATGTATGAATCCTTGATTTTCACACTTTATAAAATAGTAAGCCTCAATCTGTCACAAAATGTACATTCAGGAGCAACATGAGCTATAGAAGTAGCCTCTTTGCTAATTTAGAATGAAAGTACCTTCCAAACTATCCTTTTGGTTTAATAACGTTTAAAATTTCACTTTGATAACTTTTGTTGTTCTCCTTTGAACTGAAGGCTCATATATTTTTCTTTCTTAAGTATATGTTTTAAGACAGAAGGTACCACGTTTGAAGTCAACAGAGCTTTTCTCCTATCTATGAGTAGTTGTTAGCACATCTGAAGGAATATTATCCTCTGGACTACTTTAAATGGCCCATGTCATATTCTTAGCTTTGTACATTTAGCTTCTCTGGCTGTTGTTTTTGGCCCACTTACTTCTCTGGAACTGCAAGAAAACAAACATGGCTTGGGTTCAGTGGTAAAGCTTCATTACCAGAATTGCAAGTCAGGGTGAGACTTGCATATGTGTGGCAAGAGGGAGGGTCAGTTTTGTAAACACCAATTTGTAGGCCTTTGGGCCACATAACTGATGTATCACCCATGTGCTTTACAGCTCTTTGCTTTTCTTTAAATTGTTTGCTACCCTTCTGCCGTTCAAAAAGTTTCTGGTTAGCACTTGCTGTACAGGTCTGTGACCTTTTTTCGAAACTTTTTCTTTATGAGTTTATTTTGGCTGTTCCTAAGCATTCATAAAATTCCTAGGGAATGGGAGGTTTTAAGCAAGGCTTGTAAAAGGAGGGAAAGGGAGGTGGGAGAATGGGTTGGGGAGGAGAGTTTTCCATTACCATGTCACAGCCTCCCAAATGGGAGACTTACACCTTTCAAATCCTTTCTGAAACAGTGAGCTTCTGACAAGGAGAGGGGAGGAGAGTAAATCTCACTTGGTCTAGACCCTGTGCAGATACCACTCTGTCTCTGTTTCCCTTGTCAGTCATTCTTCTGTAGCTTTTGGTCTTCTCAGCAGGTCAGTGGAGTTGGTGAACAGTTTAGAAAGCACAGAGCATCTGAAACAAATTAGATCCATTATAGCCACCCAGAGACCGATGATGGATGGAGGTCTGTATTTACAGCAAAACTAATTGGCAACATACACAGACACCCCCCCCCCAAGTATATTATTCTGCCAGACTTCAGAATCACTGGGACAGTTTTATAATTGTAGAACATTACAGTGCTTGAGATAAAAAAAGAACAGTGAAAGTTTTCAATCTAGTAAAAGCATTTGACTGGAGAGTTAAAAATAACAGGGAGCAAGGAGTTTGATTTGGAACTGGGTTTTATTCCTGGCCCTTTCTTGGCAAAAATGTTTCCAATTATAAAACAATTCAGAAAGTGCCCTCTTGTGCTCAGTGCTCCACTAGAGGGGTTGATATTTCCCCCCCCCCCAAAATGAAGTGGATAAAGGGGGGAAAGATACATATTAAAACATAATTTTATCTAAGCAATATATACACATCACAGACACCCTCTATTGCACAGACCAATGCTGATTTTGTAATCTAAGAGTGACTGATTTTTAGTAGCCCTTCTTCCAGTTTAGTGACATACAACATAGAGCAAATGCAAACAAGGCCCTTTCACATGTATTCTGGGCCTACCGAGATCCACCATGGCCCCCAGACAAAGATTCTACTTGACTCTCCCAGGTGACTCTGATCCAAACCATGTGACTAATTTTGTAATTATTTGTATTTGTACACACATACATATATATACCAGTGCAAGACACATTTTTACCTCTGATGAAGAGGGCTGAAATTCACACAAACACAAAAAACATATCTCAATAAACCTTTAGTAAATGAATCAATAAGAAATCTTTATGAGTTTTATATTTTATGTTAGATTTTATATGCTGTAAGCCGCCCTGAGCCACTTGGTGGGAAGGGTGGGATACAAATAATAAAAAAAAATCTATATAAGTTTACCCTTGTACATTTATCTAGCACAGAAGCAGGGCAAATTGATTATGTAGTGGTGCTAGATGTGAAGTATTGGGGTCACTGGAACTGTTTTTGATGTCTTTTAAAAAAGATTATGCAAATATAGTAAATAGCATTTACAAAGGAATATCAAAAGTCCTGGCAATACAATAACCCACTACTAGAACAGTGTTTAAATTGAGATTAAATCTACTTGGTGGAAGAGGCATTCTAATTTATGTTCCATGTGTGTGACCACTAAAACAGATTAACATTCTATTACGATGCATGTAATGGAATCTCCAGCAGTTGGCTGCATCGCGGCTCAGCTGTTGGGGAAATTTTGCTTCCCTGGAGGCGAAGAGTGGATATTGCATGCCCGTTTGGGCGCATTTCTGTGGGGGCGGGGTTTGAGTGTGCTAATGGCCAAGCCCCCGCCCCCTCTCTTCAGTCCCTCGTTTGATGCTCGGCTGGAGAGGAGCGTACTTCCTCCTCTCTGCCAGCGTCGAGGGATTAGGCCTGTTGAGGCAGAAGGGAGTCCTTGCTGGCATAATCGGGTTGGCCCTGTGGGTCAGGCGGTGACTCACTGGCTTTGGATCGTCAGGAGCAGCATGTGGCGCGGGTTTTTGAGGAATGCGTCACTGGATTTTACAGTTTGAAAAAAAAACACCCTATTTTATTATTGGGTTTTTTTAGCAGTGCGGGGGGTGCTTAGCCCAGTTGTGTTTGGATCTGTGGGCTGCCCTACAGGTAAGACGTGTTTGCTTATCCTCCCCCACCCTGTCGACCATTTTGAGTGTGAATTGTGGCAGCCATTTTAGGAGGGGATTGTGGGGGCTTTTATTCTTGGGCCCTTCAGGAGCCTTAGACTCTACGGTGTTTTGGGTATCCCTCTGTATTTAGGAGAATGTCTGGGAGTAAGGGTACTGGGAAGTCGAAGGGCAAGCAGCCGGCGCGTAAGGCACCTAAGCCTGCGCAGAAGTGTCCTCTGCCGCCTTCATCGTCGGATAAGGAGGGGGAGGATGGGGTGAATGCAGCCATTCTTTTGAGGCTGCGGGCCCTTGAACAGGTGTCTGGGTTGCCACCTTTGTTGGGTTCTAAAAAAAGGCCGATTTCAAAGATGGCTTTTCAGGCCAATATTTTAATGAGATTATCTATTCTAGAGTGCAGGTCTGCTGCTGCTGCCAGAGGAGCCGTGGGTCTGGGTGCTCCTGATGCCGGATCTGGCCCTTCTTCTGGTGCTGTGGGTGCAGGTACTGCCTTGGTACCTGCTGGATTGCCAGGTAAGTTAGGTGATGGTTCTACTGCCTTCATGGGGCTTGTCTGGCCATGAGGGCCTTGGGGACCCGCTGCACCTAATGGTGCGGGCATGGTTCCTGGGAGTTCAAACACTCCTTCCACTTTGGGTGTGGGGCCTCAGACTAGCTGGGTGTGGCTGCAGGGCCAGCTTGGACCATTTGGGAATTGGTCAGGGACTGGGCAGCAGGGGGTTGCACCTTCCTTAACTGGGGGTTGGGGTTTACCCTCCCCATATGGTGCGGTCCCTTTTGGTGCTATGCCCTTTGGTGATGTCGCCTTACCTTTGGGCGATCACCTGTTGCTGGCCACAAAAGAGAAGATCCTTAAGGGAGAATATGTGGATATTTTCTCGCTTTTATTTAGGAATCTTGTGAAAAAAGACAAGGAGGATCTTGATGACAAAGAAAAGGAGAAGTTAAAAAAGAGGAAGGTGGATCGGACCTGGGCTAATTGGCTGCCAGGGTTTTTTGTGTATGCTGGAGTGATAGTGTGTGCTCAGCCCTGGCGGGCGGCAGCGCTGATTCAGTATATGGACATTATATACAAAGGGTACATGATGTTTAGCAGCCCGGCCTGGATTCAGCATGATGAGGAATTCAAGATGAGGGCCGCTTTGTACCCTTCCCTCCCATGGGATCGTATCCATCAGCAATTGTGGCTGCAAGTTATGTCACCGGTTCGGCCTAATTTGGACGACTGTTCTGACAGTGGTCATTTAGTTGCTAAGGCTTCCTCTTCTCTTTCTGCTTCGTCATCATCTTCCCACAATTCAGCGGGGCAGGTGGTTCAACCCCGGTTGCTTTGTTGGGAGTTTGGTTCACAGGGGGTATGCAATCAGAAAGCTTGCCAGTTCAAGCACAAATGCCCCATGTGTGCTGGTCCGCACTCTTTCAGCAACTGTCCTAGAGTTCAGTCACGCAAGGGCCAGAAGAGACAGGGCGGGAGTGGAAAGGTGCCCTAGCCCAATAAAGGTGGAACCTCTTAAGAGGTGGCTAAGTAGGTACCCACGCAGCGTTGATAGTTTATATTTGTTAAATGGTTTTACTTTGGGTTTTAGAATTTCTTTTCAGGGCTCTAGGGTGCCAACCTGGTCTCGGAACCTTAGTTCGGTTAATGGTTTAGAACATGTGGTGGAGGCCAAAATCGCCAAGGAGTTGGTGGAGGGTAGGATTTTGGATCCATTTTCTAGTCCTCCAGTGGTTAACCTTAGAGTTTCCCCTTTGGGGGTGGTACCAAAGAAGGCGCCTGGTGAATTTCATTTGATTCACCACCTTTCTTACCCCAAGGGTTCTTCTGTTAATGATGGGATTCCCAAAGAGCTATGCTCAGGTATACTACCTTTGATCAGGCCGTGGGCGTCGTTCAATGCTGTGGTCAGGGGGCTGAGCTAGCTAAATGCGATATCAGATCTGCATTTCGCCTTCTCCCTGTCCACCCAGATGATTTTGAGCATTTGGGTTTCTCTTTTGCAGGGCAATTTTACATGGACAAGGCTTTGCCTATGGGCTGCTGTTTCATGTGCGGCTTTTGAGTGTTTCAGCACATTCCTTGAATGGGCTGTGCGCGAAAAAGTGGGTTTACAGGATGTTGTCCATTATTTGGATGACTACCTGTTTGTGGGTCCTGCAGGTACTGGCCGTTGCGCTCAGTTGTTGTCCGGCTTTATTGAGCTGGCCACTGAGTTGGGTGTGCCATTGGCTGAAGAAAAAACTGAAGGCCCGTCCCAATGCCTTGTCTTTTGGGGCATTGAATTGGACACCCTAGCGCAATCATCCAGAATACCTTTTCAGAAGCTCGGGGATTTAAGGAATAGGATTAGTACTTTTCTTCTCAAAAAGAAGGTTACACTGCTTGAGCTTCAGCAGTTAGTTGGGCATCTTAAATTTGCTTGCAAAATGGTTGCTCCTAGAAGGGCTTTTCTGTGCAGGTTCTGTGACACTATGGTGGGCCTTCGCTTGCCTCAGCACAGGACTAGGGCTACCAGCAGCATGAGGGAGGATCTGCGGGTGTGGCAGGAGTTTTTGGAATCCTTTAATGGGATTTCCTTTTGGAGAGAGGACATGAGACTTGAGGCGGAGCTTCAGGTCATGTCTGATGCTGCTGGGTCGTTAAGCTTTGGGGTTTACTTCCGTGGACACTGGTGCATGGACGGTTGGCCAGTTTCATGGGTGCAGGCTGGTTTGAGCCGGGATCTCACTTTTTTAGAGTTTTTCCCATTTTGGTTGCGGTTTGGCTGTGGGGGAGAGATATGGCCGATCGCACGGTACATTTTTGGTGTGATAACATGGCTGTGGTAGATGTCATTAATTCCCTTTCATCCAAATCGCAACAGGTTATGAGGTTTGGTGAGGGCTTTCACTCTGCGTTGTCTGGGACTTAACATTTTGGTTTTGGCCAAGCACTGGGGTGAATAACGGGGTGGTTGACGCTCTCTCTCGTAAACAGATGGAGAGGTTTCATCAGCTGGCCTCAGACGCCAATCAAGAGGCGGCGCCAATGCCCCAGGAGATATGGCTAATTGGAGAGCCGAGGCCTGCAAAGCGATAGGCCTAGCCATTGCGCCTAGCACCAGGAAGTCTTACGAACTTGTTGTGTGGCAGTTTGAGGACTTTAGAGCTGAGGTAGGATATCACATTGTTTGGCCCCTCCCGGTGGAACAGTTGCTCCATTATTGTGTTACCTTAAAAGGTAAGGGATTGGCCATGCAATCTATTAGAGGACGCCTGTCTACGCTGGCTTTTGCCAACAAGGCATTAGGGTATAAGGAGGAAACAGCAGACTTTCGTGTCCTAAAGATGCTGGAGGGGTGGTCCCGAGAGGTCGGGCCTAATTCTGACCCCAGAAACCCTATGTCTCCTGAGATTCTTAGGGGTTTGAAGGAAGTTTGGAGTGCAGTTTGTGCATCTCACTTTGAGGCTGTTTTGTTTCATGCAGCCTCTTTGGTGGCCTTCTTTGGGGCGCTTAGGATCAGTGAGTTAGTGGCAAGCTCCAGGAATGATGTTTCATGCAGGGCCTTGTCACTTAGGGATGTTAGGTTAATGGAGGGTAAGGCGGCTCTTACCATCCGGCGCTCCAAGACGGACCAACGGGGCATTGGGATTGTAATGGAGCTGGGTCCGTGTTCAAGGTGGAGCTTTGCCCGGTTTCCACATTGGCTGATTATTTGGCGGTGCGTGGAGGCTGCGAAGGGTTGTTGTTTTGTCATTCTGGAGGCAGCCCTCTGACAAAACATCAGTTTTGGGTGGTGACTTCTAGGGCCTTAGCTCTGTTGGGGTTGTCGGGAGTGAGGTTTGGTACCCACTCCTTTAGAATTGGGGCAGCCTCTATGGCCGCGGCCTTGGGATATTCTCCTTCGTCCATTCAGCGCCTTGACTGTTGGCAGTCTCGGGCTTATAAACGTTATAGTCACCCTTTGCTCCACTTGTAGTTTTGTTCTCTGGAGCTGGGGTATTTATGGTTAGGTTTTATAACTTCTCTGTTTCTCTTTTTAGATGCTGTTGTTTCTGGCCAGAGGAGCCGGGTTCTCATCTGTGGGCATAGTTATGTGTTATGGGCGGTACATCAGGCTTGGAGAATTTCTGTTGGCTCTCAGCTGGGACTCAGCCAATATGTTACTGTAGAATGGTGGGGGTGCTGGGGTCTTCAGTGACCAGGTTTGCTTGCGCTGTTATTTCATGGGAATGTTGTCCCTCCTCCTCAGGTTTTAATCATTCACCTGGGGGGGGGGAATGATCTCGGGCTGATTAAGGTCAAGGCTTTGATCTTGCAGGCTCAAGATGATTTTAAAAAGAGATGGCCTGGTACCATTATAGTTTGGTCAGCCATGATTCTGCGCTTGGTGGGCGCAGTGCTTGGAATCCAGCAGGGATTGAGAGGGCTCGTTACAGAGCAAATAAGGAGATACGTAAGGCATTGGAGGGTGGCCTGGGCCACTATTTGCCCCATCCGGATATTTCTACAGAGGGTATGGGGTGCATCTCTCTGAAAAGGGTAATATGCTTTTCTTGAGGGATTTTCAGCAAGGGCTGGGGTTGGCTCTGGGCCTTCCGGTGGGTGCTAAGCCCTAAGTAGAGACTTGGCCTTAGTTGTGGCAGGTTTTACTGGGTTTATGGTTCTATGCGGCCTGGGCAGGACCAGTAAGCCTCCCCCTTTTGGGGAGTTGGGGTCTGGCAGGATCAACCTTTGGGTAGTTGTGACCCAAGGTGGGAGAATGCAGACTGTCCTGGAGACTCGATTGGAGGGTGCCTTTCACTGAGACACGCATCTGGTGGCTGGGCCCTCCGGTGCGGGCCTCCCTGCTGGGCCTGCCTAATGGGAGCTGTGACACACAGCTCCGGCTGGGGGGCCGGGTCTCTTGCCCGCTAAAGGCAGGGGAGAGGTCTGTTGAGACCCCTGGCCCTGACCTGGCCGCAGTTCTGGTTGCCCTTGCTGTTTCTGTTTTATTTAAGTGGCCCATAGTTTTACCAACTCATTGTGTCCGCCTCTTTATTCCGACTTGGGGGGCAAAGGGGGAGGGAGCATCCTTTTACTACTTTGAAAGATCATGGAAATATGAACTCCACCTCCTGCTTCTGTTCATAATATTAGCAAGGGTTTGCTACTATGATACTATTAAAATTGTTCTAAGTTGCCAACCAGGGTTGAGAAGGAGCGGTCCCTTTAAGATCAATAAAGTTGTAACATCTCCAGGGTTGTGAGAACTCTCTTAAACTAAATGACAAAAAAGAACTAGCTCAACCAGAGAATAATGAGGAATGCAAACTGGACTCAGAATATTTAAAAGCCTATTTGCTGACATTTATTAGAGACCACTGTTTACTGACCTCACAAACAGTAAATGAGATCTTTCAACAACTGAACCACATTTTGGACTAACAAGAACAGCTCAGTCACAGTCTCAGGGCCCCTATACATGAGTGTCTAAATTCTGCCCCTTCAAATACTTACAAGGCAGGCTCCAAGTCTGAGTGGGGGATCCCCCATTTTTGCAGCTGGCCAGTGTGGGGGGAGAAGCCCTGATCCAACAGTCACCATGTGCCTTTAGATCTCAGACAGGTTTAGAAGCTAGCAAACTGCTTTGAAAGGTGTGGGTATGTGTTCCTTTAAATCTCAGTGAAACTGAAACTCATGGGGGCTGGGTGAGCAGGCAGAGCCAGAGGAAGAGAGAAAGCACAGCCCCCCTGTTCATTTTTCATTCCTTTCAGAATCTATTTGTATAGTAAAAGGGATAATAAAGAGTTAATTAGAATCTGACTATGAGGTAGAGGAAAAACCCACCCACTAGTCCTCTCTCTCCTTAAGTTGGTTGAAATACAGCAGATTGTTACATTCAGCAACTCCAGTGAATAAAGCTATTTATACCATTGCCCCAGGGAGATCACAAAAGTGTGAGCATTTATTTTGGCCGCTTTGTGAGTGTGTGTGTGTGTTCACTTTCACTTAATGGAAGTGCAGCTGCTGAGGAACAAAAAAAGGCAAAAAAAAAAAAAAAGAGGAAGGGGAAATGAAGCCTGTATTCAGGGAAACTTCACTGCTGTGTTTGTATTTATTTATTTATTTGGACTGGGAAAGTCTCCCGGCTCCAACCCCAAAGTTCCCAGCTATTTCCTGAGTTGGACCTGACAACCCTATTACAAGGTAATATATCTAATAATTTAGAGAAGTTGCAGTTCACTAAGCCATTGGGTGAAGGGAAATGAGTGAAATCTGCCTATGAAATGACATATCAATTGCAAAACAACCAGATAGCAATATATGTCCCAGCAAATTACCTAAACTACAGCAAAACAGGCACAATATCAATTATTAAATCATCCAGTTTTTGAGAACAGAGTTTTATCTTATAGATTTTATCAAAGTTGAAAAGCTGGTGAATTTGCTTCTCACCTTCCAACCAACCAGTCTGCAAATGTTATTAAAATGCATAAATTCTCTCACTCTTTGAATAACCACCAGAGTCTTTGTCGATGAGACTATCCACCCATTAATATGAAACACAGATGATAGGACATCTACTGCGATGGCCTGGGAACAATTTCCCCCAATAAAATTCATAAAAATTCTTCAACATCTTCAAGACTACTTCATGGACTACCTCATAAAACTGAAAAAGGAGTGATAAAATTAAAATCTGCCCCATTACATCAAATAGAGAAGAAAATTTGAAAGCCCAATTAGGAGAATCATCAGCAATACAAGAACAGTAAAAAAAATTGGCTCAAATGTTCTTTTATTCTCCAATGAGAAACAGCTCTCAAAAGATAGCAAATCAGCAGACCACTGATGACATTAGACAAATACAGCAATCAGATTCAGCCCTTCACAAAGAACCAACAGGATCCCTGACACTAGGTGATTCAATGGACTGGAATGCTTTTTGCCATGAGATAAAATCTGAACTATCCTCCTGGTTAGGATCAAGGAGAACTGCTAATCACTGATATCTTGCTGGTTATCATCTAAGCAATGAATATATTATTACTTAGCATACTATCAAAGATTTCTGGAGAATGACATGGGACTACAATGCTCAGAATATTGAAATGCTTCCACATAGTGAGATTATGGTTGAAGATGAATTTGTCTACAGGCCAAACAAAGAGGGTCCTATCAGTTGTGAGAGCTTTAAAGTAACTCTGATTTTGAAAGAATAAAGTGTTTACCCAATGAAGAGAAGTCCATAATCCAAGACTTAGAAGAGAGACTTTTTCAGTGTCATAGATGACCAAAACCAGATAGCCTGGGCAATTAGTAAAACATTTGATTTAATAAATGTCAACAAAGAAGAAACTTTCAACAGAGATGGATGCTTGATTGTGCATTTTGTTGTGTTTCAGCTAATTTGATTGAAAATTAATGTATTTCTAAAACTGAAATTGTGCTCTCTTAAAATATTAGCTTTTTTCTTCTCTGGCTTTATTTTAACTTAATCTTTTAATTGTAACTGTAAAAAGGTCAAGGTAGTCCCCTGTGCAAGCACCGGGTCATTATCAACTCCTGGGTGATGGCACATCATGACGTTTTCAAGGCAGACTTTTTACGGGGTGGTTTGCTATTGCCTTCCCCAGTCATCTACACTTTACTTCCAGCAAACTGGTCAACCTTGAGCCAGCTACCTGAACCCAGCTTCTGCCAGGATCAAACTCAGGTCATGAGCAGAGCTTGCTGCAGTATTGCAGTTTACCATTCTGTGCCACTAGGAATTCTCAGCAACAAATATGCCATATATTTTTTTTAAATCCACTTTACTTTACAGCACCTCTTAAATTTGCTAGAAATATAACTTTTAATATGGTAGACTGTAAATATAATACTGTTATCTGTAGTATTCAATGTTTTAAAATTTAATAAAGGGAAAAAAGACCAACAAAGTTTAATCTGGGGTATAAGGTTTCTGAAGCAATGTGCATGCACACAAAAGCTTATTCTCAGAATTAAACTTCGTTGGTCTTAAAAGTTCCAACCAGATTCAAACTTTGTTCTTAAATATTTTACTTGTGCCTTATTTAAAATGCTGTTTTAATGTTTTAAATATTTTAATATTTTGATGTTCACTGCCTTGGGGACTCTATGTGGGTGGAAAGTCAGCATAGAAATGTTTTAGATAAATAAATAAAATAATTGCATATTGTAAATTGGAGGATAGCATGGCAGAATTAAAAAGAAAAGAAAAGAAAGGAATACTGGATCACTCCCTAAAGCAAGGTACACAAATTTCGGTTTGTTTTTACATTACTCTGTGGAGGCAATTGAGAATCATTCAGTTCCACCAAAGGCAGAACAGAGAATAGGAAGCGCAAATCACTTGTGCATCCTATTCCCTCCTTGTTTGGTTACATTAAAAATCTAGGGTACTGTACTACTGATGCTGATGACAATTTTTTCAAAAGCACTGCAGCCAATCTAGTTGCACTCATATATTTTATACTTCATTCTCCTACTTCCTGCCTCCGAAATCATTGTGTATGTGTGTGCATGTCTGTTTTAAGTATGAAACATGGGTAGCATCCATTGTTAGTTTTAATACTAAGGCTTAGGAGATTTTATCCCTACTGAAGTCAATTGCCTGTCTTCATTTCTCTTTCCCAGAATGGCTCAATAGTAGTTCACTCTGGAATAAATGGACTGAGGACTGCCATTGAACTCCTTTTGTACCAGCATAAGGTACTGCTGCATATGGCCATAGTCTTTACTTAAGTAGTCCATATAGTGTGACTTTGCTTCTGATTTCACTGACTTGCCTAGTTTCATGTTTCCTGTCTTGTGTGAAAACACCAATGTTTGAAAAATTAATGCCGCAACAATGACTATCATCATAACACAAACCTCAATTCTATGCAAGTTTCTTTCAGTTTGGCTTTAGATTTGGTTGTACATTTTCTGGAGATTTATTAAATGACAACCTTGACACATCTTGAGTGCTGTAAACAGGTCTTAAGAGAACTTGAAAACCGAGTCTAAAGTCCTGGCGAGGCCGCTTTGCATAGGCCAAGTACTGCCCTACAAGTCTTAATTGTTTTTATATAAATGAAAGGTCAGGGTCCCCCCCTCCCCAAAAAAGGGGGAAATCCCTGATCATGCATAATGGTTGATGCCGTTTATTGGCTGTGCTCTTACTCTCTTTTTCCTTTGGATCTGGGAAGCTGTCCCTTGAATAAACAACTAACAGAAAGCACTGGAGTATGTGAACACTTAGTTCTGCTGAAAACACAATCACTGTTATTCCAAGTTGATGAAAACACCCTTGGCCGTTTTCCCTCACAAGCTCCACATGCCAATCAGCGTTTGTCAGTGGTATAATTTTCTCCCATAAACACAACCTTTGTACAACTTCCACTCAGAGTAAACATACATAATTCCCAAACCAAATAACGCACGTCGAAGGGAAATGGAGATTATATGAGGAGGGAAAGAAGGAAGAAGGTTACATGAGAATAGCCCTAATTGCAAGTGCATGTGTGTTGGGAAGGGGAGAAATATATTTTGGAAAATCAGGTAATTGGTGTGTGTGTGTGTGTGGGGGGGTATTTCTTAGCACTGCAAAGAAACTGGAGGCAAATATTTGAGAGAAATGTTTTTTATGCATGTTGATGTTTGAGACCACCAGGAACCGCTGAAAGAAGGATTCGGGCTGTTTATGGGACAAGGAAAACATTTGTGTTGCTGACCTATCTAGAAGAAACAGGCAACATGCATTGTTAAGAGAATGTTATTTCCTCTCTTCTATTTGCCTGAGGGCCTCTATGGGGCCCTTCTACCCTCCTTCAAAATGAGCATGTGCTAGTTGCAAGGCAATTCTTCTAAATGGAGGACATTAAGATAAAGGCTCAGTTTGATCATCTACCCAAACCTATTTTTCAGGACTCAGCCCCAAGTGTATGTAATCATTTTTGTAAAACCCAATTAGCTGGATGACAAAATGAAACAACAAAACCCAGCATTTTAAATCTATGAACTTATGTTTCTTCTGTCTTAAAATAACAAATGTGTCTAAGTAAGGACATTCCTGAAGAAGGAAATGTAGTGGTTTCATAGAAGGAATATGTTATCATTTACACAAGTGAGGTATATTCACATTATGGCAGATTTGCAACACTTTGCAACAGTGTGAATCAGCAAAGGTAAGTGTTACAGGTACAGCCTGTTTCTTTCAATCATATGAAAGACTTGATAGCTGAAAACAAGACAGAAATAGATAAAAATTTGTTTTGTATGTTCTGTGTTTTGCCTCATATCTTGCAGCTTTAGTGACATGCGAGGGCCTTAAAATTCAGCATAGAAGCATCTGTTTGCTGTGATGTTTTACAACACAGTAATAATTCACATTTTCATTTAATGTTGAATGCAAATGCTAAAATGTGCCTCCCACACCAATGAACTAAAACATTTAATACATATATAGGTGCATTATGCTTTATTCTATGTGGTCACTGAATAAATATGTTTTTAATTGTACTGTGAGTTAGTTCTCCATTGAACTTTTTTCACTGCTGAAGCATTCCTTTTTTCCAATCAAACTGAAAATTGTTCCATGCAGCATTTCATAGAGCATGATATTCCCTGCAAAAATCCAGCAATGCTTTTCTCAAGTAAGTAAATCCTGTTTGGATACCGTGCTTCTCCTGTGAATTGACCCTTTACATTTTATTTACTTCCTTCTTTATTGCACAGCAGGACAGTGAACACTTCTGCTTGTCCATGCTTAATTAATTACTTCCTGTTCCTGCCATTGGAAACTTTAAGCACTTCCTTTTTTGGTGCGAGGAAGTTTTAATCACTGTCAGAATTCATTAATTATCTTTCATTTGTTGCAATAATCATGCCATAATAGTGTGGTTGTGTTATCTTTTTTTTTGTTTAAAGAAGAAAATTAATGAACAGTTGCTTTTTAACAAAAAGTTGTAATCATACCCCCCAACCTATGAACAAAGTACTGATTTAGATTTCATTAAAATAAAAAAGATGCCATTAATTAAGCTGTTTTTAAATAACAGCAGCAGATGAAATTTTAAAGGGAGAGTAACACTGAAAATCCTCAACAGAAATATGTCTGAATGCTGCACTAATTTTAATTTAACACCCCCTCCATCACTGCAAAAACACAAAATGCTGGGATGTGGTGGATTGGCAGTGTCAATCTGTATTCTCATTTCTTAGAAAATGAATGAATGATATTTCTTCCAGACTAAACAGCTAGTGTGGAGTGTGGAGGGAGCCAACTTGAGAAAAGCAAGTTGTATGTGTATAAAGGTGAGGAATTTTCCTCTATTCTTTTTTTGGCATTGCTCACTACTTTGTGCATTGAATTATGAAATGGTAATCAATACCTCTTTGAAAAACATGCATATAAAAGCTCTTTACCCACTGATTTCCATAAGTTCCAATTATGGTTAACATTTTTTGGTTGTGGCCTAGAGATGCAATTCAAAGCTATTATAACAATTTGAATTTTTATCATTAATTTCATTTGTGCATGGAATTTCTCTGCAATGTTCAAAGAAATATGTTCTTTGATGCAAGAAATTTGCACAAAGCTAAAATTAAGCATTTGTGTATATTAACATACTGCTGACCAATATGCTTGCAATAGACAGGGATAAAAATCAGCGTTCTAGTTCAATAAAGTAGTTGAACATATATGGATGCAGTGGCAAAATTAGGTTCATATGAAACAACAGTAGGTTCATCACTATTTTTGATACATTTTAAAATAGAAACCTAACTTTAAAACTTTGACCTATCTTCATAGTGGTGAATAGTTATTGCTGTCTATTAAACAGTCAAAATATGGCCTCTGGATAAATCCTAGGTATGCCTAGTCCCTCCAGTTCCCCAGTGGGGGACTTTGGGGAGTGGGAGAGTACCATCAAATGTTTTGGGGAAAAGTGGGGAGGGCACATCTTGCAGGCATGTGCTGCCCCCCATTTCTTTAAATGCTTTGAAAAGAAGGGGGCATGCATGTTTGCACTCCAAGCCATGATTTTGTGGTTTGGATTGCAAGTGCTTGCCCCCCCCCCCTTCTTTCCCAAAGCACTTAAAGGTATTCTTTAAATCATAGCTTTCCAACCAGTGTGCCACAACACATTAGTGTGTTGGTGGCAGTCTGCCGGTGTGTTGTGCGGCAGATCGGGTCAGCGAAATTTGCCTGCCCCTGAAGACCACCTGCATGAACCTCTGAGCTCAGCTGCCTTGCCTACAGAACCTCGCTTGGCTCTTTTTTCCCCTCTCAAGGTGCCAGGTGGGCAGGCACCGGTGCCTCTGGTGGTCCGAGTGTTGGGGTGATGGGGCTTGCCTGAGGCTGGACTGCTACTGCAGTGTGCTGCCCTATGCACACGCAGGTATGACACATAGGAGACAGGGGCAACTGCTGTGTGCTGCCCCCAACCCTATGCGTCCTCCATTGCTCATGCATGGGGCAGCAGTGACTGCACAGAGAGAGAGAGAATGAGCATGTGCTGCCTGCCTGGCTGCTGTCCTTGTCTCCCCTGCTGCCATGCCGCTGCCAGGATCTTGGAAGCTGAGCTTCCTTCCTCCTCCTTCACCATGGTGTTTCTCTCTGCTGATGCCCCCATGGGGATACAAACATGATTGGTATGGGACCAACAGACCAGTAAGCATAGCCCTGCCCTTAACATGCCTTTTGTCAGGGGGATGTGTTTGGAAGGAAGGTCCCTTGTTGGAGGTGCAAGACCGCTGCATTTGGGCCAGATGACTCTAGATCAGGGCCCCAGGGGACAGCCACCAGCACTCTTAGCAGTTGGAGTTGGAAGCTCACTCCCCATCCCAAGCAGCCATTCCCCTGCAGGCCCAATCATGAGCTCATAGAATGAAAGAAAAGCCCCAGGGTGACAAAAGACTTGAGAACTTAACAACACTCTAAAGTATTTAACTTCTGTAATTAAGAACAATATGTAAAGTAACAAAGCCCACTATAACAAGGAGAATTCTACAAACAACAAAGTAATACAATGTGCAATGTGATACAGTGCAGTAACTCAGTACAAATGCAGGTTGCTCTTAACAAATAGATATCAAGCCAGTCCAAAAGTGTGGCTCAGCCAACAGTATTCTTCTCTGGCCACTTCAGACTCGACCACCTTAAGGAAGCAGAGCTGTTCCGGTGATAGATAATGTCCGGTTTTGGGTAGCCTTAGTCTTCAGCTCGCATAAATCTCAGAGCAATATCCCCATGTCTGAAATTCCAAGACTGGGAAAAAAATATTCTAGCTGTCAGGACATCTATCGCCTTCCTTTGGATTGAAATATGATCCTTCTACTCCTAGGTTCAGTGTCACACTGCATAATGTATTACTTCGTTGTTTGTAGAATTTTTCTTGTTATAGCGGGTTTTGTTACTTTACATATTGTTCTTAATTATAGATGTTAAATACTTTAGAGTGTTGTTAAGTACTCAAGTCTTTTGTCATCCTGGGGCTTTTCTTTCATTCTATAGCCATATAATTACCCCAGGTCTCCTTTACTTGGTAATTTCCCGTTGTGAGGTCAGCAGGAGCGCTGCTGGGTCCCTGGTAGGTCTGTGGGTTGGCTGGTCTCTCACATGACAAATGGCCCAGGAAGTCACAGCTTCAAAGTGGTGGCCCCACTAGCTTGTGGCTCCTCCTCCACCCTCCCACACCAGCTTGGGGTGCTGGGTACATTTTTTTTTTACATTTAACAAGTCCTCACTGGCAAAACAGACTTGAGGGAGAGTAAAAGAGAGAAAAACAAAAGGCAAACTAAAATCTCATGGAGAGCAGAGAAGAAGCAGCCGCCTCCAAGGTCCACCCCCCCAGAAGTCCGGGGTGCTGGGTAGGGGAGGTAAGATGAGATCAAGATGGCAGTGGCAGCAGCTGAGGGGGCTGCAGTGATGGCAGAGGCTGCCAGGTCACTGCCTAGCCCAGACCCCAGCTCAGTTCAGGCCCCCAAAGAGGAGCTGCCTTTGCTAGACAAAGCTGAGATCTGGAGCTGCCTGGAGAGGAGCACTTGGCAATGTAAATTGTGTTAATTGTTACCCTGAGAAGGAAGGAGAGATATGCTGGGTCTGTGTAAATGCACTCTTTTCTGTTGAGCCCTGATCCATGCCTGCTGAGCTTGCTGCCTATTTGGAAAGCAGAAAGGTTGTTTATTGAGCAGGGAGAGGTATACATCCAACACACAGGCACAGTGAATGTCTTTCTTTTAATGCTGCAATCTTTTCTTTAATTCCCGTGGCGTATGCCCTTGAACAACTGATTGTCCCTCCTCCTAGCCAGCTCCCCAGCCTCTTCTTCAGAGTGCTTGAAATTAACATAGCTGTCATAAAGGAAACTGCACCTTTAAGGGAGACTTTCCCCCAACTCAGAACTTGAGGACAGTGAAGGGAACAGCAAATTATATCACATTGGGGGGTGAAATAGAAGTTCCTGACAAATGACTGATGCAAGCTTTCCAAAAATGATCTGTATTCCTGTCCTATTCTTCTAATCTTAGCAGAAGTTGAGGGCTTGTGAGTGCTGCTGTAATGAGATTATTTTCAGTCATAGACAAGTTTTTGATTGCTGGAGGGAAGGATACAGAAATGAGACCAAAATTAACTTTACAGAACTAAAATGGCAGTTAGCAAACCAACCACAACCATCCCCTTCTGCTTTTCTGACATAGATGAGGAAAGGAAATAAACACTCTCTGGTAGGCTATGTAGTATTCTCAGCATCTCAATAGTTCTCTGTTGAAGGGTTGTTATGACAGCAGTCTCCCTTTTCCACATCACTAGTTTGTATATAGCATCCCTACTACATTAGGACATAGGTGGCTGAGCCTGTAGCTGAAGTAGCTCTGCAATCTTTTAAATATGGGTATATTATATTGTGCTGAACTGGAGAAACTAGAAAAGAAGGAGGAGAAAGTAAAAAGAAGAGATTATTAAAGAGAAAGATAAGAGTTAAAAACAGTCCTGTTACTTTCATATTTAGTTAATGCTAAAACCTAAACATAAATTTTCATAATTTTATTAATTAAATTGCAGTTGAACTACCCATAAAATGGATACGTTTCTAATAATAATAAAAAAAGATGGTGAAGATGGTGTTTGCAATGAACCAAATGTAGCCGCTGTAGAGGAAACTACACAAGAATCAACTATTGAATGATCTGTATTAGTACATAAGAAGTGTAAAGGAAAAATTTCCAAGCCTTGTTTATACAATAAAGATTATATGAAACTGGGGTTCACATTTTCTAATAATGAAAACAATCCTTGTCCCCAGTGTTAAGTTTGTGGAGATATGCTTGCAAATGAAAGCATGGTACCAAATAAATTAAAATGTCATTTTACCTCAAAACAATCATTTGTCAGAAAAAACAGTAGAATACTTTATTGAGCTTTCAAAATCTCTAAAGAAGCAGTCTGCATCGTTCAAAAAGACAATGAAGACATCAGAGAAAGCTCAAAAGGCAAGTTACCGGGTTGCTCAAATAATTGGCAAAAACAAACCACACACTATTACCGAAAACACCATAAAGGAAACTTGCTGTGCTTTTGTTCAAACGATGTTTGGGCCCAAATTTGAGATAAAAGTTAATAAAATCCTTCAAGCAGATAACATGATTGGAAGACATATTCAAGACATGTCTGATGATATTAATCAGCAAATGAAGGATATTTTTCAAGAAGATATGATGTTTACATCACAAGTAGACAAAGCAACAGATGTCAGTGGGTTAGCACAATTATTTGTTTTTATAAATTTCATTTATACTGACAGAATTACTGAGCAATTCTTGTGTTGTCTCGAACATCCAATGAGAACTAGGGGTGAGGATATATTTAAAACTTTAGATTGCTTCATGAAGGAAAATAATTTGCAAAGGTTAAATTGTGTAGGAATATGCACAGATGGCACACCCTCAATGGTTGGTTCAACAAAAGATGTTATAGCTTTAGCAAAGAAAAGGAATAGAAATATAATTACTCATTGTTTTTTACATTGTGAAGCACTAGTCTCACAAACCACTGGAAATGAATTTTTAAAAGTTTTGGACAAAGTGGTTCAAATGATCAATTACATTAAAAGTAGACAACTTCAATCAAGATTATTTGCTCATATTTGTGAAGAAATGGGGGCAAAGTTTAAAAAGCTTCTACTACACAGAGAAGTTTGTTGGCTCTCAAGAGGTCGAGTGCTTTGTTGTGTATATGAATTGAGGGAAATGATGCTTACACTTTTTGTGGAAAATCAGCAACATAAATTCTGCAGTTTACTTCAAAACAAACTTTGATGTGCAAAATTGGCTTATCTTGCTGACATATTTAAACATTTGAATAAAATAAACTCCAGTATGGAAGGAAAAGGAAAAAAATATTTTAGTAGATAAAATTTGTGCTATGAGAGACAAAATAGCAATTTGGAAAAGGAAAGTGAAAGAAGGAAATTTTGAAATGTTTCCCAAAACTGCTGAGTGTGAACTAAAATGTGATATTAGCTTACTAACTGTTGACCATTTAACATTGCTTGGGAAGAAAGTTCAGCATTACTTCCCAAATGTTGAAATACAAGACTATGATTGGATCAGAAATCTATTTCTTTCAACTGCAATCAGGAACTTTTCACTTACTGAAGAAAAATTAGCTGACATAAAAATGATAAAAATCTGTTAATTATGTATGAAAAGTGTGACAGACAACTTTTGGATTCACATTTTAAAGAATACATCCAAATATAGCTTTAAAAGCATTACAAATTCTTCTGCAGTTTTCTACTGCATACATTTGTGAAGTTTCCTTTTCAATGATGGCAAACTTAAAGTCACTGAAATATGGAAGCTTAAAAATGCTTGATGATGAAGCACAAGTATCTTTGTCTAATATTCCACCAAATATTCAGAAGCTGTGTTCATCCCTTCAACCTCATACATCTCATTAAAATGGTAAG
This sequence comes from Heteronotia binoei, assembly GCF_032191835.1. Taxonomy (NCBI): domain Eukaryota; kingdom Metazoa; phylum Chordata; class Lepidosauria; order Squamata; family Gekkonidae; genus Heteronotia; species Heteronotia binoei. Next base: position 104,424,238 of record NC_083224.1, read on the forward strand.
AAGTTATTGGTGTTATTCAACAATATATGTTATTATCTTACAAATCATATATTTAAAAAATATGAAAAGGTTTCATGAGATATGTTGTGTTCACTTATATTTCATTGTTACAATGCATGTCTGTATCTCTTATAATGAGTTTGCTAGTAAAACAATTACCATGTCACCAAATGATACACGTCTAAAAAAGTGTGTCACCAGCATGAAAAGTTTGGAAGTTCTGCTTTAAATGCTTCATGGAAGAAGTGGGGGTGGTGCCCGCCTCTCTCCCTCCCCTCTTGCAAAATTTAAAGGGTCCTCCAGCTCCCCACCAATCAGCTGAAGGGGCCTTTAAATCTTGCAGGAGGGGAGGGAGAGGGGTGGCTGCCAGCAGTCAGGCTTAAAGGTGGGGCTCCCCTTACTAGCCAGCTGGCTACCAAAAATCAGGGGAACCCTGCCGGGACCTGGGAGATGGAACCCTAATACAACCAACATATAAGGGGGGTTTAATACTACTGTAAATAGGGGTTTTAATCCTACTGAAATCAACAAACCCTTTCAAATTTTGTGTATGTGTGTGTGTTAGGCTTGCTAGCACTAGATTGGGAAATAGCTGGAGATTTGGAGGTGGAGCCTGAGAAGTTAAGGCTTGGGGAAGCGAGAGACCTCAGCAGTATATGATGGCATAGAACCCAGCCTCCAAAGCAGTTGTTTTATTAGGGACCACCAATAAGTTCTTAACTGCTGAGCGAAATACTCTTTTGGAGATATACCAGAAGAAGCAGCCCCAAAGATACATGAATCCCAGACCATTAACCTTTAAAGGTTAACACCAAAAAACAAAACAAAACCATGAACCTGATCTGGGACTCCACTGGAAACCACTGCAGCTTGCACAACATGGGCTGAATATGTGCTTTGTGCAGGGTCCCCATAAAGATCCACATCACTGTATTCTGTCTCAGTTTCCAGGTCAGTCTTAACAGGTTAAAGTACCAAGGGAGGTTATGGGGAGAAAATAATGCATTCAGGCCACTAGCTTCCACTTTTTCTAACCAGAGAAAAATGACCAATACATAAAAGAAAGGGCCAGGGGATACAGTTTTTAAAGAAATCTTCAGGCCCTGCAAAAAGCATTTATCCATCCCCAAATACAACTTAAAATACAAACAAGGTTTATTCAACAGAGAAAATGGGAAATCAAAGTAGGAAAACATTTTATAAAAACTCAAACTTGGAAAACACAATTAAGGATAGAACTAGATAGGTTATTCAGTCTCTCTCTCTCTCTCAAGTCTCTTGAATGTCTCTCAGTGACTTTCCTATAAGTTGGCTGGCTCTCTATGGTGCTGCTGTTCTTGTGGTTTTTCATGCTGATGCAGATAACTAGAGGCTGCCATTCTCTTTTAGGTGACTCTGTTCCCTTCACAGAACATATTACCTTGTCCACAGAGAGACATTTTCTCCACAGAACTCATCATCTTCTCAGAAGTCTTGTTGTTCTCTTTCTTAGCCACTTTCTACAGGCACACTTTCTCACATAAAATCCACCCACAGGGTTATACTTATAACAGATTAGTGTTGTTAAGAATTCCTTAACCTGTACAATCTAGGGTTGCCAGCCTCTGGGTGGGGCCTGGAGATCTCCTGCTTTTACAACTGATCTCCAGCTGGCAGAGTCAGCTCGCCTGAAGAAAATGACTGCTTTGAAGGGTGGACTCTATGGCATTGTCCCATGCTGAGGTATTTTCCAACATAGACCTGGCAACCCTAACAGTCTTATGTCCTTATGGAGGAATGAAATTTTGGTGGAAGCCAAGCTTTGGGTACATGACACCACTAGTAGGATCCAGTTTGGAATTTACTTCAGGGACCAATGTTATATTGACACCTGGCCCCTGAAGTGGAAGCAGAACAAAGTGTCAAAGGTTATTGTATTCTATATTTGGGTGGATCAGCTGACTAATACGAAAGTTCCTTCTAGTGTTAAAAGCAATGCATTGTCATCAGTTCCCAAGATCTTAACAACCAAGGAGTAAAGAAGTTGCTCAAGGTGTTCGTTTTGTACTTCCCATTATGTAACATCTTGTTCATTGCTAAGCAAAGGCCTAATTTGGATGATGATATTCCTGATGTTGTTTCATTTCCCCAAAAATCATTTTCTGAACTGGACTCACTCACCAAGACAAAAACAAAAGAGAAGTCCACAAATTTCATGTTCAGAGTCACCCAGGCATCCATAGCTGATAGTACCATGATGGTCATAAGGGGAGGAGATTCCATAGATGTCTCAGAAAGAACTTTTCTTCTCCTTCTACTCTTCTTATCTTATTACCCCTTCAGATTCACATACCTTCCAGTCATCCACTTTGCTTTCATACTCCCCCACCGTACTCCTTCCTTCTTCTCCCTCTTATAGCCCCATCTACTTTTTATTCCTTCTTCCATCCTCTTTCCTTCTCATCTCTCATCTGACACTACAGCATTCCCTTAACTGATTTTGAGTGGGTGGGGAGCAAGCCATTTGAAAAAAAGAGTTTCTTTCCTGCATGTTCATTTACTTTTGTAAATCTGTGATGACCATAACCAGAGGTGTCCAACACATTTATTATGAGGCAAGCATCTGACATAAATGTCACTATATCAGACTGGGCCATGTGTGCTATAAAATGTAACATGAGGTACCAGAGATATAAACTTTATAAAAATGATTTCAGATGCTGAATGGCAATAGCAGGCTTCATCAGATTAGGTGTGATCTGCAGAGGAGGAGTAGATATGGAGATATCAGCGCTTGTAATGAGACAGGAAACCTAGGTCTCAGGTTGCTCCAGAAGTATGCAAATTAGGCTTCCCAACCCCCCCACCCTGCTGGGGGACCCCTGGATTAGCAGCCTAATCCCCCGCTCTCTAAAAATCTGATAGTGGGGGTGGGGGGGGTGGAACGGCGTCGTGTCTCTTTCCCTGCCTGGCTTCAGGCTTCTTCCTTCCTCCGGGTCACAAAGACCCGCCCACCACCGGCCTGCTATTCGCTCCAGTCCGGCCTCCCTTCACGAGGTGCATGCTGGGACTTGTAGTCCTTGCATCCTCTCATGTCTGCTGAGCATTATTCTCTATGTGGAGATTGATTCTCATAGGGTATAATGGAGAATTGATCTGGAGGTTTCGGGGGCTCTGGGGGAGCTGTTTTTTGAGGTAGAGGCACCAATTTTCAGTATAGTATCTAGTGACTCTCCCCAAAGTATCTCCCAAGTTTCAAAACAATTGGACCAGGGGGTCCCATTCTATGAGCCCCAAAAGAAGGTGCCCCTATCCTTCATTATTTCCTGTAGAAGGAAGACATTTAAAAAGGTGTGCGGTTCCTTTAAATGTGATGGCCAGAACTCCCTTGGAGTTCAATTATGCTTGTCACACCCTTGTTCCTGGCTCCACCCCGATGTCTCCTGGCTCCACCCCCAAAGTCCCCAGATATTTTTTGAATTGGACGGTAACCCTAATGCAAATAATAAATGGACATAAGTCTGAAGATGTGAGCAGTGACTGATATGAGTTCATATCCTACCACAGATTTTGCTAGTCTTTAAGGTGCTACTGAACTCTTATTCTTTGTTACTACTATTAGAAACCACAATGATCAAAAACTAGTGGGGGACATTTTAACCTTCCAGGACACTCAGTTGCTGGCCAAAGAGTAGCTGTGCTCTTATAAAGGAATTTCAAAAGAAGATTAGATAGATTGCTGAATTACAACTGAAAATGAAACTTAAAATGATGCATCTTTACTGACAACTGAATTGAGACCTAGGTTTCTTCTCTAGTTACCAATGCCTGCTATTGTCATTTGGCAACTGATATCACTTCACTCTCTGAGATATGACAGATGGACTCACATTCTAGCTGTATCCAAAGAAATGAGCAGTGACTCATGAAAACTCATTCCCTGCCACAAATTGTGTTAGTCATTAAGGTGCTACTAAACTCTTGCTCCCTTCCACTAATAAAGTTTGCAAGCTGTACTGTTAGGGTCCCCCCCCCCCCCAAAAAAAAATCTGTTAGAACTAGAAAGGGGGACGTCTTGAAGTGAAGTATGGATTTCAGACTCGACAAAATCCACTCAGTGCTAGGGATGATAATAAAACAGTTTAAAAGCAAGGGTGGGTGTGTTAATGTGAAGAAAGGCAGCCAGTGAGGTGGGAGGGGAGAGAGGGAGACGACATGTTGAACTGGAATATATGGAATCATAAATGTATTTTTAAATACTTAGCCTTCTAGTCCTAGTGTTGTAATTCCTAATCAGGGTCTTTTTGAAACAAAATAAAATCCCAGATAGGCACATAGAAATCTAATCTTTTTAAAGAACCTTTTCAGAATAAGTCAAAATAATTTCCCCTTAATGCCACTTATCCCAGATATATCTCTTTCCTGCCCATCCTTTTAGATATGTGTGTATGAAATCAGGTCTCAAAGTAAACAGCAGAGCCAAGCAATCTTAACGTAAATTGTGCTTGCCAGAAGAATTTCCCTCTCCCCCTCCCTCTCTCTGAAAAAGTGTCCATGCATACAAAAGCTTGTACCCACAATAAAACTTTGCTGGTCATAAAGATGCTACAATTTATTTATTTTTATTTATTTTAGTTGATTTATAGTCTGCCCTTCCCCATAATGGGCTCAGGGCAGATTTCAAGCACAATAAAAAAATAAAACAGTAAAATCCAACAGTAAAATCATAAAACCATAAAACAATCAATGAACAGTCAGATGTTACAACATGAAAGATATAGCATGCATTATAGGTTATAGTACAGATATCCTAGGTGTCATGGATGTTGTATGTCATGAGCCCTGACGAGGAGGAGCTGGAAGGGTTAACAGACATGGAAGAGTTGCCAGCCAGTTCCTCAGCTGAACAAACAGCAGCTGGCCCCTAAATCACTCTTCAGGCACCAGTTTCAGCTGTTGACGATCAATCTCCTCCAAGCTTTCCTCCTCCCATCTCAAGAGTTTGAAGCAGGCTCCAGAAAGAACTTTCAGAGCGGAGACATGAGGCATATCGAGGCTTCAGATCTCTCAGCTCTGAGTTCTAGCAGTGTCACTGCCACCCAGGGAGCAGGCTGATTGAGACTCCCATATAGCTCCCACCCAGGACCTGGTAACCTTGTGGAAACAACAAGTCTATTCTCTGGCTTGCATCCATGCTCCTTCCTGATCCTGACCTGCTTGATTTCCTTGGCACCCTGACCTTTTGGCTTTTGGACATGGACTTCTGATTCCGGTTTGTGATTCTGCATTGGTGACTTGGCTCCTGCTTGACATCCTGGACTTTGACCTTGGACTGGCTTTGGACTCCTGCCTGCCTGCACCCTGAGAATGTGACAGATTGCTTCCACCCACACATTCACTCCACAAGATGGATGAGGAGGCAAGCGAAGGATCTGGGCAGCTAGCAGCCTTGCTCACTCAGATACATCACTTCATTCAAATGGTGGCTCACCTGCAACAGCAGCAGCGAGCCACTGTCGCTGCCCCACCCAAGTGCCTGGTGCTTCCCCCAGAGAAGTTCGCTGGGAATGTGGAGGAGTTTCCTGCATTCCTGGCACAGTGCAAACTGTATATTGAAATAAGTGCCAGAGACTTCTCCAACGACAAGACCAAGGTATGCTTCATTGTCAGCCTCTTAAAGGGGCAGGCAGCTAGATGGGCTACCCCCTTGCTTCTAGCCCCATCGCCCCTGCTGACTGACTACCAGGGCTTTCTGGATCATATGGCGGTAGCCTTTGCTAACACCCAGCAAGCAGCCACCGCCAACTGAAAGATCCGGACCCTGAAGCAGGGTAGGGACTTGGTTTCCCTGTACTCCACTGAGTTCAAGCTTCTGGCCCAAGACCTGGCCTGGAATGAGGCTGCCCTCATGAACCAGTATACAGAGGGGCTGGCTGACGAAATCCTTGATGAGCTGGCACGAGTAGACCGACCGGCCACACTGCAAGGCCTAATCACGCTGCGCCTCCGCATCAATGGCTGCCTGGAAAGCCACCACCAAGCGCGAAGCAGCTTCCATCCCTCTCAGCTGCCCTGCCGCCTAAAAACAGTGAAAACCCCAATGCACACCAGTCCCGAGACTGACGACCCCGAGCCCATGCAACTTGGGGCTGCATGGCCATGGCTCACCCCCAAGGAAAAAGCATGGCGCCACTCACAGAATCTCTGCCTGTACTGTGGAGGGGCGAGGCACTTCTCCTCCAGCTGACCCACCAAGTGCACCCAGTCCAGTACCGTACCACCGCCGCCAGTAAAAGACCAGCCCCAAGTCTGAGTGGACCCCCCGACTTGGAGCACCTAGCCAAGTCCCCTGAACCCTACATTACCGGCCAGGGCCTGTTCCTCGTACCAGTCACACTTGGCTTGCCGGACAGGTGCTGGCTGTTCGTCTATGCCATGGTTGACTCCGGGGCCGCCTGCTGCTTTGTCAACGTGGCCTTTGTGAAGCAACACCAGATCCTGGTGCAGGACAAAGACACTCCGACCCTGGTTGAAGCCATTGACAGCTGCCTCCTCCACTCCGGTCCAGTGACCCAGGAGACCCACATGGTCATGCTCCAGATCCAACACCATCACGAGCAAGTACAATTCAATGTTGCTCGCATGCCCCGCTTTCCCCTCATTCTCGGACTCTCCTGGCTTATAAAGCACAACCACCTCATGGACTGGGCCCAGGGAAAGCTGAGCTTCAAGGACCCTTGTCCTCATCAGGCCCAGTCAACCACCCTGGCCGCCGCCACCCCGGCTGCTGGTCCTCTACTTCTCCCGGCCTACACAGACTTTGCCAATGTCTTTGAGGAAAAGAGGGCCAACCAACTCCCACCGCACCGGCCTTATGACAGTGCCATCAATTTGATACCAGGAGCACCCCTGCCTATGGGGAGGCTCTACCCCATGTCCAACCGGAGCTAGCAGCCCTGCGGGACTTCCTCGCCAAAAAACCCGAAATGGGGTTTCATCCGGCCATCCATGTCCCCGCTGTCCACCCCTGTTCTCTTTGTCAAGAAGAAAGGTGGCGAGTTCTGGCCCTGCAATGACTACCGGGCCCTGAACAAAATAATCGTCCGGGACCGTTACCCTTTACCACTGATTCCAGAACAACTGGATCACCTTAAAAGGGCCCAGGTATATACCAAGCTGGACCTCCGGGGCGAGTACAACTTGGTACGGATCCGTGCAGGAGACAAATGGAAGACGGCTTTCAGGACCCACGACTCCCCTCCTGCGAGGCACTTCAGCCAACACAAGACCCTGCACCTGCTCATGCAGGAGTTCTTGGTTTTAAACAATTTCATTGATAACATATGGTAATGATTCCCATTAATAACTTCTTTTCATCTATCCCATATGCTTCTTTCTAATCACCCCTCCCCCCGTTACTTGACCCCCGCCAGTGTTATTTACTCAAAATACTAACATTAAAAGGTACCCTTCATTCCTAAGAACTAAAATTAATATTCTTTTTTCTTTTAAAGTTTAATCATTATCAAAAATTGTCCAATGTCCTTTTACTTTCTACTCGTCTTCCACATAACTTCTAATTTTTTTCCATTCCCTTTTAAAATCTTCTAAATCATAGTCTCTTAATGTTCTTCTTAATTTGTCCATTTCACTCCATGTCATAACTTTTACAATCCAATCCCATTTTTCTGGTATTTTTTCTTGCTTCCATAACTGCGCATATAGTGTCCTAGCAGCTGAAAACAAGTACCAAATTATAGTTCTATCTTCTTTTGGAAATGTTTCCATTTGTAACCCCAACAGAAAAGTCTCTGCATCTTTCTTGAATTCATATCCCAAGATCCTAGAAATTTCTTCTTTCACAAGTCCACCACATATGGTAGAAAGAACCTTCATGTTTTTTACATTTCCAACATCTGTCTGGCATCTTGTTATTCATCTTTGCCAATTTTTTAGGAGTCATATACCATCTATACATCATTTTAAAACAGTTCTCTTTAATACTCTGACATTTTGAAAGTTTCATAGAGTTCTTCCATAAATATTCCCATGTATCCATCTATATTTCTTTATTTACATTTATTGCCCATTTAATAATTTGAGATTTCACTACTTCATCTTCTGTAGACCATTATAAAAGTAACTTATAAGTTTTTGAAATTAATTTTTCATTATCTCCAATTAGAACTTTTTCCATTTCTGTTTGCTCTCGTCTTATTCCTTCAGTTTTAATATCGTTTTCCACCAAGCTCTTTATTTGTTGCATTTGAAACCAATCGTATTTGTTATTCAACTCCACAGCAGTTTTCAGTTCTATTTTGCCACTTTGTATTTTTACTAGTTGATTGTATGACAGCCATTTTTCCTCACTTGTTTTCCTCAGCTGTTATTTTTATCACTTCTGCTGGCACTATCCATAATGGTTTTCTTTCATCACCATATTTCTTATATTTCATCCATGTATTCAACAAATTATTTCTTATATAATGGTGAGAGAAAAAACTATCCATCTTTTTCTTCCCATAACACATTTAAGCGTGCCAGCCGAATTTATTTCCATGACCTTCCAACGCTAAAAGTTTTTTATTCAATAGCGTCACCCAATCTTTTATCCACACTAAACAAACTGATTCATGATATAATCTTAAATTTGGTAATTGGAATCCTCCTCTTTCTTTAGCATCTATTAAAACTTTCATTTTAATCCTTGGTTTCTTCCCAGCCCATACAAATTCTGAAATCTTCCTTTGCCATTTGTTAAATTGTTTACTGTCTTTCACAATGGAATAGTTTGAAACAAATACATTATTATCGGCAAAATATTTGTATTAATTGCAGCTATTCTTCCAAGCAATGACAAGTTAAGCTTATTCCATTTTATCATATCTTCATCCATTTTACGCCATAGCTTTTCATAGTTATTTTTGAACAGATCAATATTCTTCATTGTTATTTCCACACCCAAGTATTTCACTTTAGAGGTAACTTCACATCCTGTTAGTCTCTGCAACTCCTTTTGTTTATTTACTTGCATATTTTTGCATAAAAATTTTGATTTTTCTTTATTAACATAAAATCCCGCCAGTTCTCCATATTCTTGTATTTTAGCTAACAACAAAGTTGTTACTTGTGTAGGATTTTCATTTATAAACATTATATCATCTGCAAATGCTCTATATTTGTAAATAAATCTTTTAACTCTCAACCCTTCTATTTCTTTATCATCTTGTATTTGCATCAATAAAATTTCAAGAGTCATTATAAACAACAAAGGTGAAAGCGGACAACCTTGTCTTGTACCTTTGCTGATTATCATTTCATCTGTAAGATCTGCATTTACACGTTGTTCAGTATATATTGCCTTTATCATTCTTATAAAGTTTTCCCCAAACTCTATTTTCTCCATTACTGCAAACATAAAGTCCCAGTTCAAATTATCAAAAGCTTTCTCTGCATCCACAAAGAATAATGCAACTTCATTCTCTGGGTCTTTCATAATATTCTACAATATTTACAACAGTTCTAATATTGTCTCTTATTTGCCTGTTAGGGAGAAATCCCGCTTGGTCTTACTTTATGAAATTTATCAAATATTGTTTAAGTCGTTCTGCCAAAATTCTTGTATATATCTTATAGTCATTATTTAGTAATGAAATTGGTCTATAGTTCTCCACATTCGTGACATCTCTATCTTCCTTAAGAATCAGAAATTACAGCTTCCTGCCATGTATTTGGTATTTTCCCTTTTATTCTTATCATATTCATCATTTTTTGAAGTTTTGGTACTAATTCTTCTTTAAATTTTTTTAAAATTTTTGCCGTATATCCATCTGGCCCAGGTGCTTTTCCAATTTTCATTGCATTAATCGCTGCTTCAATTTCTATTTTTTCATTTGGATCATTCAATTTTTTTTTTCATATATTCAGTTAAGGGTGCTATTTTAATCTTTTGCAAATACGCTTCCATCCTTTCCTTCTTTACTTTAACACTTTTAAATAATTTAGCATAGTACCTGAAAAATTCTCTCTTTATTCCTTCTTGATCTACCATCTCTCTTTCATCAACCACAATTTTATTAATAATTTTACTTCCTCTCTTTTTCTTCAATTGCTAGGCCAAATACTTTCCAGGTTTATTCACTCCCTGAAAGGACTTCTGTTGTAATTTTTTCAAATTCCATTCCAATTCCTTATTTAACAAATGTCTCATTTGTGCTTGTAGCATTGTAATTGCCCTTATAATTTTCTTCTTCCCTGGCCTTTTCCTCAGTTCCCCTTCTTTTTTCTTTATATCATTTTGAATGTCCAACATCTGTTTTTCTTTTGCCCTTTTGTCCTTATTGTTTAATGTAATCAATATTCCTCTCATAATGGCTTTATAAGCATCCCACACCATCTGAAATTCTGTATCATCTTTATCATTTATTTGAAAGAAAGCTTTAGTTTCATTTTCTAGAGATGTCACTAATTCTTTATTTTGTAGTAAATCTTCATTTAATCTCCATCTTCTCACTTTTTTAGACAATTTTGTAATCCATAATATTGGGTTATGTTCTGCACCTATCTTCAGTAAGATCTCTATTTTCTTAGTTATAAGGCCTAAGTCCTTTGTACCCCATAACATGTCAATTCTGGAAAAAGTATTATGTCTTGCTGAAAAAAATGTATAATCTCGTACTTTAGGAATAAATTTTCTCCATATGTCTTCCAGGTTTTCTTGTTTAACTAGTTCAAAGAAGGATTTTGGCAATTTTCCTTCTTTATTGTTATTTTTTTACCCCAGATCTGTCCAATGTATTCTGAATTGTTCCATTAAAGTCTCCCATAATCATAACCTGGTCATATGTCACTTCATCTAGTTGTTTTATAATGTCTTTAAAAATACATCTTTTGCACCATTTGGTGCGTATAGTCCCAATAATAAGGTTTTTTTGCATTTATTATTACTTCTACTGCCACAAATCTTCCATCTTTATCTTTAAATATTATTTTTGGGTCCAATTCTTGTTTAATATAAAAAAAATCACACCCCTTTTCTTCTGTTCAGCCAATGAAAAAATTCCAGTCCCAATTGTTTATTTCATAAAAATTTATAATCCTTCTGTTTAATATGAACTTCTTGTAAGCAAATTATATTACAGTTTTGTTTTTTCGTGTTTTAAACAATTTATTGGTAGCATATGGTTACAAAGCTTATCTATTTCTTAATTTTTTCTTTTTTCACATTAACCCATATGACATTTCCATCCCCCCTCCCTCCAATGTTGACTTCCCCGAGGTTATAAGTTCAAATCCATACTAAAGGCACTTCTGATTGCTCAAAGTTCCGTATATATATTCTTACAACTAAAAAAATGTCCAATATTTCTTTACTTTCCAAGTTTTCTCCATATATCCTTTAAATTTTCTCCACTCCCTTTTGAATATCTCTAAATCATAGTCTCTTAGTGTTCTGGTTAATTTGTCCATTTCACACCACGATAAAACTTTCATGGTCCATTCCCATTTCTCTGGTATTTTTTCTTGCTTCCAAAGCTGCGCGTACAAAGTCCTAGCAGCTGATAACAGGTACCAAATTAAAGTCCTGTCTTCTTTTGGGTATTTTTCTAATTGTAATCCAAGTAAAAACGTCTCTGCAATTTTCTTAAAATCATAGCCCAAAATTTTGGTGATTTCTTGTTGTATCATCTTCCAGAATTCTTTCGCTCTTTCACATGTCCACCACATATGGAAGAAAGAACCTTCATGTTTTTTACATTTCCAACATCTATCCGACATTTTCTTACTTATCTTAGCCAATTTTTTCGGAGTCATATACCACCTATACATCATTTTAAAACAGTTCTCCTTAATGCTTTGACAAGTTGATATCTTCATTGAGTTCTTCCAGAGGTGCTCCCATGTTTCCATTTGTATTTCTCTATTCACATTAATTGCCCATTTGACCATTTGAGACTTTACTACTTCTTCTTCTGTAGACCATTTCAATAATAACTTATATACTTTTGATATCAATTTTTCATTGTCACCTAACAGGACTCTTTCCAGTTCTGTTTGTTCTCGTCTAATCCCCTCTGATTTTATGTCATTTTCCATCAAACTTTTAATTTGTTGCATTTGAAACCAATCATAATTGTTATTTAGCTCTTCTGAGGTTTTTAATTCAATTTTGTCTCCTTGAATCTTAAGCAGTTGGTTATATGACATTTCTCTTTTTTCTTCAGAATCAGCTGTTATTTTTATTACTTCTGCTGGCACTATCCATAATGGTTTTCTCTCGTCCCCGTATTTCTTGTATTTTATCCAAGTATTTAGTAATGTATTTCTGACATAGTGGTGAGAGAAAAAACCATCCATTTTATTCTTCCCATAGTACATGTATGCATGCCAGCCGAATCTATTTCCGTGAGCTTCTAACCACAAAGGTTTTTTATCTAACAGCATTATCCAATCTTTTATCCATGTCAAACAAACTGCATCGTGGTATAGTCTTAGATCGGGAAGTTGAAAACCTCCTCTCTCTTTGGCATCCGTTAAGATCTTCATCTTTATCCTTGGTTTCTTTCCGGCCCAAATGAAATCAGAGATTTTCCTTTGCCATTTGTTGAATTGTTTTGCTTCTTTTACAATCGGGATGGTTTGAAACAAATACATTATCCTTGGCAAAATATTCATTTTGATTGCAGCTATCCTGCCCAGTAAGGACAAGTTGAGTTTATTCCATTTCATCAAATCTTTGTCCATCTTACACCACAGTTTTTCATAATTGTTTTTGTATAAATCAATGTTCTTCATTGTTATCTCTATTCCAAGGTACCTAACTTTGGTTGTGACTTCACAACCTGTCACCTTTTGTAGTTCGTTTGTTTTATTTGGTTGCATGTTTTTACAGAGGAATTTCGATTTCTCCTTATTTATGTATAATCCTGCTAGTTCTCCGTACTCTTTTATCTTAGCTAACAGCAGTGGTGACACTTGAACCGGATTCTCCATTATGAACACTATATCATCTGCAAAAGCTTTATATTTATAAGAGAATCTTCTAATTTTTAGACCTTCTATTTTTTCATCTTTTTGAATTTGTTGTAACAAAATTTCAAGAGTCATTATAAACAACAATGGTGATAGCGGGCATCCTTGCCTTGTTCCTTTACTCACTTTCAATTCTTTGGTAAGGTCTGCATTTATACACAATTTTGCATGCTGATCTGTATATATTGCTCTTGTCATTTTTATAAATTGTTCCCCTAAATTAATTTTTTCCATTACCGCAAACATAAAGTCCCAATTTAAGTTGTCGAAGGCTTTCTCTGCGTCAACAAAAAATAAGGCCACTTCTTTTTCCGGGTGCTTTTCATAGTATTCCACAACATTAATAACAGCTCTTACATTGTCCCTTATTTGTCTTTTAGGAAGAAATCCCGCTTGGTCTTTGTTTATAAAGTTGGTCAGGTATTGTTTCAGTCGCTCTGCTAAAATTCTTGTATAGATCTTATAGTCATTATTCAACAATGAGATTGGTCTATAATTTTTTACGTTTGTGCTATCTTTATCTTCCTTAGGAATCAGAGAGATTACAGCTTCCCTCCAGGTCTTTGGGATTTTCCCTTCTTCTCTTATCGTGTTTAACAACTTCAACAGTTTGGGTGTTAATTCATCCTTGAGAGATTTGTAAAATTTTGACGTGAATCCATCTGGCCCTGGAGCTTTACCCTCTTGCATTGCTTTTATTGCTGCTTCTATTTCAATTTTCTCTATTGGGTCATTTAATATCTTTTTCATATGTTCCGTCAAAGGTGCCACCTGAATGTTTCGTAGATACTCTTCCACTTTTTCTTTACTTACATTCACACCCTTGAATAAATTTGCATAGTATTTAAAGAATTCTCTTTTAATTCCTTCTTGATCCACTACTGTTTTCCCATTTGCCATAATTTTATTTATAGTCTTATTTTCTTTCCTTTTTTTTAATTGCCAGGCCAGGTATTTACCAGGTTTGTTTGCACTTTCAAACGATTTCTGTTTCAAATTTTTTAAATTCCATTCTAGTTCTTTATTCAGCAAATGTTTAACTTGGGATTGTAATATCGTAATTTCTTTTATTAATTTTTTCTTCCCTGGTCTTTTTTTTAAGTCCTTTTCTTTTTTATCTATTTCATTTTGCAGTGCTGACAGCCTTTCTTCTCTTGCTCTTTTGTCTTTATTATTCAATGTAATTAATATACCCCTCATTACTGCTTTATAAGTGTCCCATACTGTTGGATATTCCATATCATCCGTTTCATTTATTTGGAAGAATGCTGCAGTCTCCTTTTCTAAGAATGATACAGTGTCTTTATTTTGTAGTAAATCCTCATTAATTCTCCATCTTCTTGATTTTCTTTGCAATTTTGTTGACCAGCATATTGGATTATGGTCCGCCCAAACCTTTGGAAGAATCTCAATTTTTTTTGTTATGAGGCCCAAGCCTTGGGAACCCCACAACATGTCAATTCTGGAAAAAGAATTATGCCTTGCTGAGAAAAATGTATAGTCTCTTACCTCAGGGTTGAACTTTCTCCAAATGTCTTCTAGATTTTCCTGTTTAATCAACTCAAAGAAAGAATTGGGCAGCTTCCCTTCTTTATCATTCTTCTTTGGACTTGATCTGTCAAGGTTGTTTTGTATTGTCCCATTAAAATCGCCCATCATCAATACCTGGTCATAAGTCTCTTCGTCCATTTGTCTATTTATGTCTTTAAAGAATTTGTCTTTCGCTCCATTGGGTGCATAGAGTCCTAGTAGTAACGTTTTTTTCGCCTCTATCGTCACCTCAACAGCAATGTATCTTCCTTCTTTGTCTTTAAAGATTAATTTTGGGTCAAGTTGTTCTTTAATGTAAAAAACCACCCCTCTTTTCTTTTGCTCTGCTAGTGAAAAAAATTCCAACCCCAAATTTCTATTCCACAAAAATTTACTGTCCTTGTGTTGTATATGAACTTCCTGTAAACAAATTATATTACATTTTTGCTTTTTAATCCAATGAAATGTTCTCCTTCTTTTCTGTGGTGAATTTAGTCCATTTATATTCCAAGATAGTAATTTGTACTCCATTATGATGTTGGTTCTTTATTTTCTTCAAAAAAGCTATGCATCTCTTGTTCGCTTCTTATTGTAATCCTTTTGCCATTTTGTTCAAATCCAAGACCCTCTGGTATTATCCATCTATATCTTGTGCCCTCTGCACGCAACTGATCGGTTAGCTTCTTGTACTTTTTCCTATCGCTGATCACTTCTCTTGGTAGCTCTTTCATTATTTTAACTCTGCTCCCTTCTATTGCCCAGGCTTTTTGGTACCCTTTCCTCAAAATTTTCTCTGCCACTTCTTTTGATCTTAATCTTATGACGATGTCTCTTGGCAGACCTTTATTTTTCGCATAAACTGAGTTGACTCTGTAGGCACCCTCCAACATACTCTTAAATCTGTCAGGGTCTTCTTCTATGTACTCAGTGATGATATCCACCATATAGCCTTTTAAGTCTGTATCTTCTTTTTCAGGTACCCCTCTTAGACGCACTTGTGACTCCAGCAACTTACAATCGTGTATTATGACCTTTTCTTGAATTTTTAGCAAGGCAGAGGCCTGTGTATCCACTTTCATCTCTACCTCTTTCACTTTATTTTGAGTCTCTTCCTTAAAATTCTCTATCTCCTTCTTAAGGTCTCCAACTTCTTTTTTAATATCTTTTTTTATTGCCAAATGCAATTTGTCCATAGCTTTTAACATTTTTGCCTCCAGAGCGTCAAATTGAGACTGCATCTTGTCAAATGATTGGGCTCTTGCACGTGTTGTTCTTTCTACTGACATATAAAAAATCACCAAACCTTAAAAAAATCCCCACATAAAATTTAGCATCCAATCCAATAGCTTAGAGCCAGTTCTTTCAGATGAGACTAGTTTCGTTTTTCTCCCTTCTTCCTGAGCAAAGATATTGAATTTTAACAATTTTGACAGTTTTTCTCCCTTTTAAAATGGCAATCGTTATTTCTCTATGGTACAGTTCCAGCCTAGAGAGGTTTCTCTTCGTCTTTCTTGATCTGAGTCTTGGACTCAATTCCTTCCTAGTTCAAAGGTCGGATGTCACAGCTCTTGTTGTCCTTATAGGCTCTGATTTATTGTTCAGCCCCTTTTAGTTTCACTTCCTGTCACAGCTTAGACTGATCTCGTGTCTAGTCTCGCAGTTTTTTTGAGCTGCATGAAGAAACCGCAACCACAAAAATTCACAACAATATGTCTTTTCTCCAAAATATCTTTGAAGGCAATTGTTTTTACGGCGTTCAGTTTTCACAAGCTGAATTCTTTTCCTGCTATGCCCCCACTCAGCTCAGTTCATTCTAGGTTCTGCAGTTTATGGGCATATATACACGGCAACTCTCTTTTCTTTCTTCTGCGTCACCAGCCTCCCATTGCCAACTTTCACTCTTATCTTGAAGGTTTTTTTTTTTTTTTTTGCTGTTGTTCACATCCAAAGCCACAGAGCTCAGCTTAACAAGGTAAAAGTTTTTTTTTCCCATTCAATTATGCTTTGCCTTCGTCTGTTATTAATCCACTCAGTGTTTAAACTATATTCAAAGTCTCTCAGAGTGAAGATAAGAATGATGAGTCTACCTTTTAGATGTTCTCAACTCCCCCGGCTGCTATTTTCTTGCAATTAAAATCAGTCCTTCTAGAGTGCTTGGATTCCGACAGCCTTAAGTGACCGAAGTCACTTTAGAGTCACTGCAGACGATGGTTGACATTCCATTGCCGGACATCAAGAAATGAAGGAGTCAGCTCCCTGACTGCTCCAGTTCGATATCAACAGCATTAAAGGAAGATAAGTCGTCTTGGGTTAACCCTTGCCTAGGGTTAATGAGCATAGACCTTATCAGGGGTCTTTAATACCCTGAACAGTGACAATAAAATCCCCCTCTGTTAGGGAGCTGCAGACTGTCTTCCAGCCAAACAGGAAGTCCATATTACAGTTTTGTTTTTTAATCCAATGAAATATTGCCTTTTTTGTGTGTGGTGAATTTAGTCCATTTACATTCCAAGATAATAATTTATAATCCATCATGGTGCAAATTCTTTATTCTCTTCATAAAATCTACACAGCTCCTGTGTATTTGTAATTGTAATCCTTCTTCCTTGTAGCTCAAAGCACAAACCAGGTATTATCCAGCTATACCTCATTCCATTGTCACGTAGTTTTTCTGTTCATTTCTTATATGTTCTCCTGTCATTTATCACTTGTTTTAGCAATTCTTTCATTATTCTTACTTTGCTTCTTCCCACTATCAATGTCTTTTCAAAATTTTTATTCAAGATTTTCCCTACCATTTCTTTTGTCATATATCTTATAACCACATCTCTTGGTTAGTTATTTTTTTTGGCATATGATGAATTCACTCTATACATATAATCATACATATTTCTAGTCAGGATCTTCCTCCAAGAAATCAGCAATTATTTTTATTACATGTTCTTTTAAGTCTGTCCCTTCTTCTTCAGGTACTCCTCTCAGACGTATTTGTGTCTCCATCAATTTACAGTCATGGATAGTATTTTTCTTGCATTTTTAATAAGGTGGAATTCTGGAGTTTAAGTTTCCCTTCTACCTCCTGCACTTTTTTTGACATCACCACTGTTTCAATTCTAAGCTCTTCCATTTCTTTTTTAAAGTCCTCAATATCTTTTTAAAGTTCTTTTTTGCAAGCATTTATCATCTTTTCCACCCCTTTCATCATCCTAGCTTCCATTGCTTCCAACTGATCTTGCATCTTCTCCAATGAGGCAGCCCTTGCATGGGTTACCTTTGACTCTGACATTAAAAAAACAGCGAAAAATTTGATATCACCAAATTAAATTTCAATTATCAGGTTTGATAGATTAGAACTTGCCCTTTCAAATGAGTCTAATTTCACCATCCTCCGACCTTCCCAGGCTCAGATATTAATTTTTTTTTAATTTAGCCTCCCAGTAATGGCCACCGATGTTTTTATATGGTAATTCAATCCTAGAGTAGGTCCACTTTTTCAATAATTACTTCCTGCTTTGCTTGCCCCAAGTCACATTCTCACTGGTAACAAGGTCTCACGATACTTGACGTATTTCCTGTGTTGTCTGTAGAAACTGCAGATCTCTGATGATGGTGCTTTCACTCCACGACTGCAGGTAGACAAAACAATAAATTCCTTTCCAATTTTTAACACTCTCCTTAATTTAACAAAGTCCAAAATTCACCCCTTCTCCTTTTCTTCTTCCAAGCTTTCAAACTTTCTTTTCCCCACCTTCTAATATTATCTTGTTTGCTTTAAAATAGTCCCAGAATGGTAGATAAATATCAGTACCTTTTTCTAAGGTTATCTGGATCAACACTGGTCTTGTACAGCATCAGATGTTTAGCAGTCTCAAAGAAGATTAGGATCTTGTCAAGCTTATGTCAAATAAATGACTCTGTAAGCTTCTGCAGATGATGAATATGCAACTCTTCTCCGGGGATCCCTCAAAGCCTCAAAGGAGCCACCCCCAGGACTCCCTTTGAGCCAAGGTAAATCACCTCAAAGTTTCCTGTGCATATCTTGGACTAATCTCTCACTGAGAAAAGTAGGCAGAGGGCAAAAATTTGCCCTTTACTACCCCGAACAGAAGCTCCAGTCTGCCCCCCTTAGAGAGGCAGGTCAGCTCAGCATTCTCCAAATCCTGGAAGTCCTGCTCATGCAGGAGTTCTGGTAGCCTCATGTCTGTGCCGATGTGGCCCACTATGTCAGTTCCTTTGAGGTTTGCTGGCAGGCCAAGGATGTACTGGCCAAGCCCCCAGGGATTTTGCATCCCCTACCCACACCTGCAGGACCCTGGGACACCATCTCCCTGGACTTTATTACCGAGCTCCCCAGGTCCAAGGGGCACACTTGCATCCTGGTGATGGTGGACCTCTTCACCAAGATGGCTCACTATGTTCCATGTCCCAAGCCGCCCACGGCTCCTGAAACAGCCCAGCTCTACCACCAGCACGTCTTTCGCCTGCACAGGCTCCAGGCACGATCTCAGATCGAGGCCCCCAGTTCACCTCCTGATTCTGGCAAGCCCTGCACTCCAGCTTAGGCACCCAGGTACATTTGTCCTCAGCGTACCATCCCCAAATGGATGGGCAGACCAAATGCACCAACGCCACACTGGAACAATATCTGCGTTGTTACACCAGCTACCAGCAGGATGACTGGGTCACCTTGCTACCCCTAGCCAAGTTTGCCTACAACAACGCTGTACATGCATCCACGCAACAGACCCCATTTGCTGCCACCTATGGGTACCATCCTCACTTCTTCCTCGCAGTCCTGCCCCCCACAGCAGACCCTGATGCTGATGTGCTCCTGCAAGAACTCTGGGCTCTCCAGGACTTGCTCCGAGAGCCGCTCCAACAGACTAAAGAGGCCTACAAGACAGCTGCCGACCAAAAGCGACAGGTAGGGCCCCTACTGAAGCCCAGGGATCACGTCTGGCTCTCCACCCATTACCTGCATTGGCCTGGCCGGTCTCACAAACTGGACCCTCGCTTTGTGGTGCCTTACCTGATCACGGACCAAATCAACCCTGTTGCTTTCCTCAGCTGAACAAACAGCAGCTGGCCCATCAATCACTCTCCAGGCAGCAGTGTCAGGTGTTGACGATCAATCTCCTCCAAGCTCTCCTCCTCCCATCTCCAGAGTTCGAAGCAGGCTCCGGAAAGAACTTTCAGAGCAAAGAAATGAGGCACGCCGAGGCTTCAGATCTTTCAGCCCTGAGTTCTAACAGAGTCACTGCCACCCAGGGAACAGGCTGATTGAGACTCCCATACATCCCCACCCAGGACCTGGTAACCTTGTGGAAGCAACAAGTCTATTCTCTGGCTTGCATCCACACTCCTTCCTGATTCCTGATCCTGACCTGCTTGATTTCCTTGGCACCCTGACCTTTTGGCTTTTGGACATTGACTTCTGATTCCGGTTTGTGATTCTGCATTAGTGACTTGGCTTCTGCTTGACTTCCTGGATTTTGACCTTGGACTGGCTTTGGATTCCTGCCTGCCTGCACCCTGAGAACATGACATTGTAGCTGTAGGCCCGAATCTAGCAGTCTGAGTAGGGAGGTCTGCTAGATGATGTCAGCAGTAAGATAAGGACACCTGCCTGCCTCAGCCCAAGGCCTGGCAGAATAGCTCCATTTTGCAGGTCCCATGGAATGGCAGCAAATCTAGTAGGGCCCAAACCTCTATAGAGAGCTGATTTGACCAGGTTGCGGCCAGGGCCAAAAAGGCCCTGACCCTGGTCAAGACAAGCCGGATGTCCTTTGAGCCAGGGATGCTCAGAAGATGTTGATTTGCTGATCATAATGATCTCCAGGGCTCATATGGGGAGAAGTGGTTTCGCAGGTATGTCGGTCCCAGGCCACGCAAGGCTTTAAATGTTAATACTAGTACCTTGAAACGAATCTGGTACTCGATTGATAGCCAGTGAAAATTGTATAGCATTTGTCAACTGCCTGCCTGTACAGGCAATTCAGGCAACAATCGTGCTGCTGCATTCTGCATCAGCTGAAGTTTCCAGATCAGTCCCAGGGGCAAGCCTGCGTAGAGTGAAGTGCAATAGTCCAGCCTGGAAGTGACTGCTGCATGGATCACTGTAGCTAAGTCCTGGGGGGCCAGATAGGGTTCTAGCTGTTTGGCCTGCCGAAGATAGTAAAAGGCAGATTGTGCAACTGCTGTGATCTGGGCCTCCATGGAAAGGATGGGGTCCAGTATCACACCCAGACTCCTCACCTTCTGGGCTGGCATGAGAGGTGCCCCATCCAGGGTGGGGAGTCGGATGCCCAGTCATGCCCCCCCGACTCAGGTGCAGGACCTCCGTCTTAGCTGGATTGAGCTTCATCCAGCTTAGTTGTAACCAACCAGCCACAGCTTCAAGCACCCCGGTCAGATGGTCTGGGGTGGAGTCTGGATGGCCATCCAACAAGACTTTTTCTCTTAAGAACATAAGAGAAGCCATGTTGGATCAGGCCAATGGCCCATCCAGTCCAACACTCTGTGTCACACAGTGGCTATATATATATATATATATATATATACACACACACACACACACACACACACTGTGGCTAATAGCCACTGATGGACGTCTGCTCCATATTTTTATCTAAACCCCTCTTGAAGGTGGCCATGCTTGTGGCTGCCACAACCTCCTGTGGCAGTGAATTCCACATGTTAATCACCCTTTGGGTGAAGAAGTACTTCCTTTTATCCATTTTAACCTGTCTGTTCAGCAATTTCATCGAATGCCCATGAGTTCTTGTATTGTGAGAAAGGGAGAAAAGTACCTCTTTCTCTACTTTCTCCATCCCATGCATTATCTTGTAAACCTCTATCATGTCACCCCTCAGTCAACGTTTCTCCAAGCTAAAGAGTCCCAAGTGTTTCAACCTTTCTTCATAGGGAAAGTGTTCCAGCCCTTTAATCATTCTAGTTGCCCTTTTCTGGACTTTCTCCAATGCTATAATATCCTTTTTGAGGTGCGGCGACCAGAACTGCAGAGTACTCCAAATGAGACCGCACCATCGATTTATACAGGGGCATTATGATACTGGCTGATTTGTTTTCAGTTCCCTTCCTAATAATTCCCAGCATGGCGCTGGCCTTTTTTATTGCAATCGCACACTCTCCTGACATTTTCAGTGAGTTACCTACCACGACCCCAAGATCTTTCTCTTGGTCAGTCTCTGCCAGTTCACACCCCATCAACTTATATTTGTAGCTGGGATTCTTGGCCCCAATGTGCATTACTTTGCACTTGGCCACACTGAACTGCATCTGCCACATTGACGCCCACTCACCCAGCCTCAACAGGTCCCTTTGGAGTTCCTCACAATCCTCTCTGGTTCTCACTACCCTGAACAATTTAGTGTCATCCACAAACTTGGCCACTTCACTGCTCACTCCCAACTCTAAATCATTTATAAACAAGTTAAAGAGCATGGGACCCAGTACCGAGCCCTGCGGCACCCCACTGCTTACCATCCTCCACTGCGAAGACTGCCCATTTATACTCACTCTTTGCTTCCTATTACTCAGCCAGTTTTTGATCCACAAGAGGACCTGTCCTTTTACTCCATGACTCTCAAGCTTTCTAAGGAGCCTTTAATGAGGAACTTTTTCAAAAGCTTTCTGGAAGTCAAGGTAAACAACATCTATCGGGTCTCCTTTGTCCACATGTTTGTTCACCCCCTCAAAGAACTGTAACTGGTTAGTGAGGCAAGATCTTCCCTTACAGAACCCATATTGAGTCTTCCTCCATAACCCGTGGTCATCAATGTGCCTACTCATTCTGTCCTAGGCTTCCCAATCCCCAGGTCCCAGAGGGGGATCCCCCGGTTTTACAGGCTTCCCCCCTCCCCCAGCCAGCTGGCCGGCGGGGGAAGCCCCGCCCCCAGAGCCATCATGCACCTCCATGAACAATTCCCATAGGGAATGATGGGGAATTGAACCGCGGGTATCGGGGGCTCTGGGGGGCCTGTTTTTTGAGATAGAGGCACCAAATTTTCAGTATAGCATCCAGTGCCTCTCCCAAAAATACCTACCAAGTTTCAAAAAGGTTGGACCAGGGGGTCCAATTCTATGAGCCCCAAAAGAAGGTGCCCCTATCCTTCATTATTTCCTAAGGAAGGAATGCTTTTAAAAATTTGTGCAGTCCCTTTAAATGTGATGGGCAGAACTCCTTTGAAGTTCAATTATGCTTGTCACACCCTTGCTCTTGGCTCCGCCCCCAAAGTCTCCTGGCTCCACCCCCAAAGTCCCCAGATATTTCTTAAATTGGACTTGGCAACCCTATTCTGTCCTTGATAATGGTTTCTATCAGCTTTCCCAATATTGAAGTCAGACTGACTGGCCTGTAATTTCCTGGATCTCCTCTGGAACCCTTTTTAAAGATGGGGGTGACATTTGCTACTTTCCAGTCCTCAGGAACAGAGGCAGATTTCAATAAAAGATTACAGATTTTTGTCAAAAGATCCACAAGTTCAACTTTGAGTTCTTTCAGAACTCTCGGATGTATGCCATCCGGACCTGGTGACTTATTAGTTTTTAATTTGTCTATCTGTTGTAGGACCTCCTCTTTTGTCACCTCAATCTGACTCAGGTCTTTCAACACCCCTTCCAAAATTAGTGGTTCTGGGGCGGGCAAAAAGTTCTCATCTTCCACAGTGAAGACAGAGGCAAAAAATGCATTCAGCTTCTCAGCTATTTCCCTATCCTCCTTCAGTAATCCTTTTACCTCATGGTCATTCAAGGGCCCCACTGCCTCCCTGGCTGGTTTCCTACTTCTAATATATTTGAAGAAATTTTTATTGTTGGTCTTTATGTTTTTTTGCAATATGCTCCTCATAGTCCCTTTTTGCCTGCCTGATCACAGTCTTGCATTTGATTTGCCACAGCCTGTGTTCCCTTTTACTAATCTCACTTGGATGGGTTTTCCATCGCTTAAAGGAGTCCTTCTTACCTTTTACAGCTTCCATTACTTTGTTTGTTAACCATGCAGGCCTTTTCTTATGCCTGTTTGTGCCTTTCCTAACTTGTGCATGTGCTCTCTCTTTCCTTCCCCCTCCCTCCCTCCCTCCTACCTAAAGGAAGACAGGCTTGGCCATGCAGCAGCATCCCAGAAGAACAAAGCAGGAGAGAGAGTTGCTTGCAGGCTGGATACCAGACCTGTGCAGGGGCTGGTTACAACCTGTGGGCTGCATGTTTGACAGCCCTGTATTTCTTTATAATAACCATGTTCTTCCTAATATAGCCTTTTTTTCTCTGGGGCAGGAAATATTTGAATAGTTAGATCACCCAACAACACAACTGAGACAATGTGTGCATTTGTATCTCAGTATCTGAATGGTTAAACATTTGGGAATCTTCTCGTCACCATCTTGGAGTTTCATGATGGGGTAAATACAGAAAATAAACGTAATAAGTGCTAGTGATGATACGTAATGGCTGGAGTCATCAGGAACAAATTTAACACCCACTCTCATTTATTTCTGATACCTTTTATTTCCTCCCAAGTACATGCATGGCTGTCTGTTCTCCAAAGGAAATGTAAACATTTGCACTTGGGGGCAGTATTGTAGTAAGGCACAAAACCTGCTCCCCAGCTATCATAGATAGTGATACTGCAGAAGGGAGCTGTGTGTCACTTTTAGGAGTCTCCCCATCTTAGTGGCAGGATGCTTACTAGGTAAATATATTTTGTTGATACTGAACTGAGTGTTGAACAAATCCTTACCATAGTTCCCAAAGCTTATACCATTGTGAAGGGGAAACAAGTGATTTTGCTTTATTATCCACAGATCTTCGTAGCTATTTTTATTTTCCTAAAATGTAAACTTTTTCATGCCACAACAGACGACATTAAAAACTATCAATAATTTTTGCTTTAAGATTTTTGATCATCCACTCACATTCATTAACTTGCACTAATTAGCTGATCTTTATATTGCTTCCATGTCTATAGAAGGTATTTTAGTCAACACCATGTAAGACTTGTTGAAGACATTACTATAATTGCTCCCACCCTCATTTCAGCTTGTTGGACATTCTTTTTATGGCAATACAGATTTTCATTAACATAGTTATCCAGAAAACTGCATTTAAGATGTTATTTGCCCATCTGAAAGCCATTAGCTGCTCAACATAACAGCCATGTGCTTTCATAAGATAAAAGGATACCAGATTCATTAAAGGACAACAATGAGGGCACAAAGGCTTGACAGATGTTACGACATTCAAAATTCAACCCATAGACTGTGATGTGGCTCAATCCTATGTATGTTTATTCAGAAGCAAGTCCCATTATCTGCGGTGAGTCTTATTCTCATATTAGCATGAGCAGGATTTCATTCAGTAATGAACAGGAGTAAAAGAACACTATTTTATTTTGGTTCTACATAAATAAAAAAACCCATTCTTTTCACATTGCTGTGCTGAAGAGTAATTCTCACCAAGACACTTTTTCTAGTGCTTCAGATTTCTTCATCATATTCAGAAGCAGAGGAATAATAAAATACAAATACATCAAACTGGAGGCAAAATTAAACCTTGCACAAAATCAATTTTAAACTTGACGTTGCTGAACTCATATACCTTGACTTTTTGAACTGCAATCATTTCCACTTTTTGCTTTGTTTTTTTCCACACTTTAAATAGTTGGAAACATTACCTTCATGTTGCTTAAAAATACACTAAATGTGATGTCTGTAGAATTTTATTGAATCACAACTGTATATCCTGTTGCTTTGTTCATAATTCTGAAGTAGCTGAAACAGAGAGTAAAAAATATTCTAGATCTCTTTCATGATTAACATATTAGTGAAAATGAAGTTTATCTCCCTTGAGGCAGTTACGTGTGTGGGCTTTCAACATGCAAACTAGCAGAAAGTTGATCCTGTTGCAAACACGTGCTACATATTACCATATTTACATTTTCCTGTTTGGAAAGATGGGAAGCTTGTAGAGGTCCTAGGTTAGGTGAGCCGAGAGTTGAAACCTTAAACCGTTTCATGCTTATTTATTTTATGATCCTATTGAGCCCAGTGTTTATCCAGATTGTTCAACCATCTGGATTAGATAATTTGTTGGAAATTAACAGTGTTTGATGGTTATCAGACTCTGAGTGATTAAAACTGGTTGAAAATTTATGGAGGTAGGCAGACATCCTAGCACTGAGAAGTGGATTTCTATTAGCAAAACCCAGATACATGGATCACTGAATCTGCCTCTTATTATCCATTAGATGGATGCCAAGATCATGATGGAACATAAAATACTACTGAACGCTGCAATATTCTAGGTAATAAAAACTATTCAGAATTAAAAGCTGAAACCTTCGAATAGTCTTGATGGCACTGTGTGGTTTCTTTTTTTTTTTTCTTTTTATATGTGACACAGAAAAGCTTTATTGGTATAAAGTTCAAGGTACAAAGGTGGTAGTACATCAGCAGATGCATAGCATATACCAATATATAGTGAGGAAGTGGATACATACAATGTTAACCATTAAAAAACTAATTACAACAGTAGTTGGCATGACATTAATATAGCATGGTGTGAGTCATTAGGGTTTCTGCTGTCTTTTGAGACTTTATCAATAAAGGGACGCCATTTACACACGGGGGGCGTGGCGTCGATGCGAATGGCGGCAGACGCGTGAGGCTTCGGCTCCCGACCCGATCTCCCCGCCCTTCCTCACTGACACAGGTTACCACATCGTGATTTACCTCAGATTATGGGACAATTGTCCCACAAGAAAAGTAAGCCCGTTTCTGCCAGCGCTCGGCTCCTTGAATCCTTTTTTTGAATCAAGCTCCCGATTAAACTGCTCCCTGTCAGGATCGGTCGACTCACCCAAAATGGCCGACGAAGCAGTCAGCCAACCTCCCTCCTCAGATCTTCTCACTACTAAAGAGTTTCACAGCACCCTGAGCTCTGTGTGGTTTCTCATGAATCTCTGTTCTCCTAGTAAACCAGGCAAGAAATCCAAGTTGTACCCTGAAACAGAATAAAGGTGCAAAACCCATTAATCTGTCACTGAAATTATTTCAAGGAATATAAATGTTCAGTAAACATTTTAGTACTAGGAAACAAAACTGAGAGTGTAGGAATGAAGGCTGTCATTCTACACAGATTTACTGGAAAGTAAGCCCCACATGAGCTTCATGGTGCAGAGTGGTAAGCTGCAATACTGCAGTCCAAGTTCTGCTCATGACTGGAGTTCGATCTTGGTTCAAGCAGCTGGTTCAAGATTGACTCAGCCTACCATCCTTCTGAGGTTGGTAAAATGAGTACCCAGCTTGCTGGGGGTAAAGTGTAGATGACTGGGGAAGGCAATGGCAAACCACTCTGAAAAATCTGCCAAGAAAATGTCTTAATGTGACGTCACCCCATAGGTCGGTAATGACACGGTGCTTTCAGCAGGAACTACTTTTACATTTTCCTTTAAGCTCTACTCAGCTCATTTGGACCTGCTTGCAAATAGACATACACATAAAAATGTTCTTGCTACAAGTGAGATCCTTTTCTTTTTTACAGTTAAATATCCCTCCCAACGTTTTGCTACCCTGCTGCACCCTTATGCTTAGAAGTGATTCCCAGAATACCTGTGCAACATTACCTTTCTCACTTCCTTCGAATTCCTCAACAAAAATCTACTTTTTCAGTGAAGCCTTTGGCACAACTGCTCCATTTATCTACTGAAACACAGTCTAAGTATGCATAACTAGAATAAATGCATACACTTTCCGTGTTTCTCTACATCCTTAGTCTCCCTTTCATTTCTTCCTTGTTTCAATTTTTAAACTTTAAGCTAATTTGAATGGGGAACTTCTTCTTTTAAATATTGATAACACTATAAAATAACTGATAATGAAGCAATGCTCCTAATCACGACTTTTGCCACCAGTAAACTCTTCAAAAAACAGGGGGCTGTAATTTTGATTTATGAAAAGCAAGGATGTTAGTAAACACAAATAAACGTATCTTTTGAAAACCAAAACGAATTAGTTAATTCTGTCAGTAAATGCCAAATGCATAATCAGCACCAGCTCAAGGGGGGGGGGGGTGGCACCCCAGGCAGGTGCCCTCCTGCTGCGCCCTGCCACCCCCCACAGCGCTGCAATGCAACGGCGTGCTCCACTGCACCCCCCAGTGCGGCGAGGCGGCAGCACCCCCTTCTCTTCGCTCCTACCCCCCGTGCATTCACAGCCCACAGTACCTGGGCCCTTCTGGCCCGACGCAGCATGAATCTTCTCTTTAGAAGGACGTGGCTGAAGTGAAGGCTTCTCCCCCCTCCCTTTCCAGAACCGGAAGGGAGGGGAAGTCAAGCCTTCACTTCAGACCCATGATTCTAAAGAGAAGATTCATGCCACATTGAGCCAGTAGGGCCCAGGTGCCGCGGGCTGTGAAAGCACGGGGAAGGGAAGGGGGTGCTGCTGCCCTCACCGCAGTGAGCTGTGATCGCGGTGGCGGGGTAGGGAATGGAAGAGCAAGGAGGGGTGGGAGGCAGCAGCATTGGTGGCGGCCAGCGGAGGCAGGCAAACTAGGCACTTGTCTGGGGCACCAGGAGAGGGGGAGCCCAATTTGGCGCTCCCATCCTCCCAGTGCCCTAAGCAACTGCCCAAAGGCAAAGTTGCTATCTATCTGATATCATTTGAAAAAGAGATTAATAAACAGAATCACACCCTTCTAAGCACATTAACATCAATGGGCCGAGAAGGTTGTCTCTCTGTTTAGGATTGCACTGTATAGCTAAATCTGTTCACCATACAGTCCTGGGGTGCTGAGCTCATATGTTAGGAGGACCAGATCTGACACAAATAGGTCTTTGTGGGGTCAGGCCATGTATGTCATAAAATGTAATGTGAGGTTGCAGAGATATAAACTTTATAAAGGGCTAAGCCTCATTTTGGGCAACAGTGAAGCCCCAGAACCTCTGCATTTTATTGTGCTCTTTCTTTCTCTCCCCCCCACCCCAAATACTTGTTTCTGGGCGCCATTGTTCAACCCCCCTGTGAGAATTTTGCTGAAGTCTAAGATTTGACAACTTTCTAATATTTTCCCTACAAAAAAATGAGAAAATAACCAAAACAGATTAAGCAGACAGATAGAAATCTTCATTACGCCAAAGTGGCTACATGGCAGAAAGTAATTTTAAAAGTATGGTGGGAGAAAAGTTTTATTATGACAATTATAATTCAAGATGCATGTTTAGGTAGATGCTGAGATGATATAATTTTGTATACCTTCCAGTGATGTCAGGGGTATGTGGCATTTTGAACCTTGACTTAGATTTTATCACAGGGTCTACTATATAGTTCTCAATTTTTAGATTCCAGGTTCAAATTTTAAATATGGTTATTGTTATGTATGTGAATCCATGTGTTACCAAATGGTGTTCCTGTCCGGCTCATTGGAGCCTAAAGGTCTGAGCTTGGGGACTTAGGAACAATGAGCAGTAGGATCCAAATCCAAACTGCTCTGTCCAATCACAGGCCCTCTGTTGGTTTGAATGACCCAATAACGGGCTAGCATGAGAACCCAGTGTTGTATATAGTTGGCCCAGTGGGCCCCGTTCTCCAGTCTTGTTAGTGCAGCTATCTACCATGCTGTACTCAATAAAGCGCTTGTTATCACTACCACCTCGCCTCTTCAATGCCTAAGAACCCACTATATTATAGTGACGATGAAGGTGGGATCCTGGTAGGTGATCCAGCAACCAGCATAGACTGCGCCTCGCAGCAGCTGCTTCCCGCTCCGCGCATCACACTGCCATTGCTGAGGAAGGTCACCAAGCCAGGACCTAAAATGAGAGAAGATCAAGCATACAGTGATTCCATGCCTCCAACTGCTGCACCAACACCCAGCCCCAACATGGCTGGAGCACCAGGACTGCAGGGGTACCTCCAAGAGTTCAACCCTGAGCAACCGGAGCGGTGGGAGAGATGGGAGAAGAGGCCGAACTACTTCATCCTCTACCACAAAATCATGGATGAGGAACAGCAGAAGCATCTCTTCCTCAGCACCTGTGGTGAGGACACGTTAGAGCTGGCAGAGAGTTTCCTCTCGCCAACAACACTGAACGAGGCCACCTACAAGGCCATCATAGAGAAGCTGACTGACCACTTCTCCCTCTGGCCAACCCACACGTCCAGGTACATTGAGTTCCACAAGCGGAACCAGAGGGCTGGAGAAACAGTAGTGGACTTCCTTGCGGAGCTCCATCTTCTTGCCCATGAGTGCACCTTCGCCAGCCTCGAAGAGGCCCTGCTCAACCGTTTCATCGCAGGCCTCCAGGACAAATGCATGCAGGCGAAGTTGGTGGTAAAAAAAAAAAGACTCTCACCATGGAAGACGCCTTGAGTGAAGCTGCCACTTTTGAGAAGTCGCACAAGGAGCGGCACTCAACAGGAGCACACCAGGTCACCAGCGGCTCCAATCCAGGTGACTCCGGGGAGAACGATGTCCTCAAAATGCATCAGGCCAAATCGAAGCGTCAGCCACCACATGCAACTGAGATGGCATTGAACCGAGGCTGTGGCAGCTGTGGAGACGCCAATGACAGTTCTGCAAATAACGCGATGCTGTTTGCCACATGGGCAACAAGACCGGCCATCTAATGCAAGTTTACCGTTCGAAGCTGCCATGCCAGGGACAAGGAAGCACTGCATGGCAAAAAAATGGTCATCGCCACGAGGTCGCTTCCATAGAGGGATATTCAGGCTCTCACCACAGCGGGGGATCAGGTATGCCAACTTCCCATGCCTTCCCCTGATAAGTTTAAGGTGACGGTGTACATAGAGGGCAAGTACTGCAAAATGGAGGTAGACAGTCACCTCAGGCCAGACAGTCATCTCAGCACGCACCTTTTGGAAGCTGTGCCCTGAGGGGGAATCCCAGTTACTCCCATTCCTGTTCAAAGTCAGGGACTTCCAGAAACAAGAGGTAGCTGTACTGGGGGTAGGGCAGTCTACGTGAGCTACAGACAGTTTGCGGGCAAGCTTCCCTTAATAGTCGAAGAAGGGGACTTGTGTAGCTTGCTGAGCTGGTCATGGTTTGAGGCCCTGGGGATCCGGGTAACAGGAATCCATCAGATCCCCTCACAGAGAGACTTCCAGGAGGTCTGTGAAGAATTTCCTGCCATCTTCAATGGGATGCTAGGAATTTATACTGGACCACCTGTAGCATTGGAGCTGAGCCCCAGTGGACAGTCCATAAGGTATAAGGCAAGGCGAATACCTCTGACCCTTAAACCCAAAATCGAAGAGGAGCTTGTCTTGGCCATCCAGGAGGTACTAAAGCAGGTAGCAAATGAAAAATGGGAGACCCCTGTAGTCACCCCCGTTAAAACAAATGGCAGCATCCGCATTTGTGCAGACTACAAATGCACAATCAACAAGGCGGTGCAAGGCCACACATATCCAGTCCCAGTGGTTAGACATGTGCTAGCATCCCTCATGGGGGCTAAAAGTTTTGAAAAACTGGACCTGACACAGGCCTATCAGCAGCTCCCAGTAGACTCCACCACCTCAGATGCCCAAACCATTGTAACGCACAGGGGGGCTTTCCAGGTCAAGTGCCTTCAGTTTGACATCAGTGTGGCCCCAGAGATCTTCCAGAACTTAATGGACTCTCTCCTTAAAGGTTTCCCAGGGGTCCAGCCATTCTCTGATAATGTGCTGATAGCTGCAGCCTATGAAAAAGAATTCACTGTCGGTCTTCGGGTCGTGTTGCAGCGTTTTGATGGGACAGGGTTAAAGGTGAAATGTGAGAAATGTGAGCTGAGGGTTTCCACTGGAGAGCCAGTTTGGTGTAGTGGTTAAGTGTGTGGACTCTTATCTGGGAGAACCAAGTTTGATTCCCCTTGCACCTGCTAGTGAAGAAATCATCAGTCGACACGTGTAGGTTCAGGAAGAAGAGAGGTCTGACTTTTTCAGCCAACCCTTACTTTATTTATACATATTGTCTTGAAGCTACATATTTGCTTAGTACATAGTGTTTAAACAAACAACAGGATGCATCTGTTCAAGAGAGACAAACCATATCTGCTGTTTACAGGATTCAATACAGTCATCAATTTATCAATACTGCAAGGGTCAGCATAAAGAGTGAGAATGTGAGTGAACAGGATGTGAGATGCCTGTGCCCTTTTGACTCTTCAGACACAATGTGGAATATGGGAGCTCCCAGGCTGGTATGTCAGACACATGGTCTCACCCACGTTCCTGTTTGTGGTGTTTGTGAGACCTGAGAACCAAGCAGTTTCTCAGGGCATGAGAGTCCCACAGCTAGCATGTCCTTGGGTCAGCCATAGCCCTGGCAGAGGTTGTCCTTGAAAGGGCAGCTGCTGTGAGAGCCCTCTGCAGCCCCACCCACCTCACAGGGTGTCTGTTGTGGGGGAGGAAGGTAAAGGAAATTGTGAGCCACTCTGAGACTCTTGGTAGTGGAAGGCAGGATATAAACCCAATATCTTCTTCTTCTTCATTGACTTTCTGGGGTACACGGTGGATGCAAGTGGAACCCACCCAGCGAAGGACAAAATTAACGCTATCTGTGATGTGCTGCCCTCCACCAACAAGGCAGAGTTACAAGCATTCCTCAGCCTCCTAAATTTCTACCATGCCTTCCTCCCGACAAGGCAGTGGTAGCAGAGCCCTTACATAGACTCTTGGACAAGAGGGCATCATGGGTTTGGGGTAACTGGCAAGCCTCTGCCTTTCAGGCAGTAAAGAACAGATTGACTTCAAATAGCTTGCTAGCGCACTTGGATGAGCAGCTACCAGTTATTTTGGCCTGTGATGCTTCCCCCTACCGGGTGGGCGCTATCTTGGCCCATGTGCTACTGGATGGCCGCAAGGACCTGGTGGCCTACTATTCTAGGATGCTGCAAAAGCCAGAGCGCAATTATACACAAATTGACAAAAAGGCCTTGGTGATCATGGCAGGGTAAAAAAATTTCATGACTTTCTGTATGGCAGGCCCTTCACCATCTTGACGGACCACAAGCACCTTCTGGGTCTGTTTGTCCCTGACCACCAGACACCACAGATGCTGTCCTTGAGGGTTTTGCAGTTGTCTATCTTCTGTGTGGGGTACCAGTATGACCTCCAGTACCACCCGGCAAAGGCAATGGGCCATGCCAATGACCTGAGTCGCCTGCCGTTGCCCTTGATGGACCTTGATCATGCCCCGGCGTACCAGATCATGTCACTGGAGTTGCTTCCGGACCACTTGGTGCATGCAAAGGACATTGCTCATTGTTCCACAAGGGACAAATTCCTCTCCCGTGTTTTGGACTGGGTTGGAGGGGATGGCCAATGGGCCGGGGGGGTTGGAATTCTCAGCTTTTGCGTCCTGCTGGGACGAACTGTCTGTTCACAAAGATTGTCTGTTGTGGGGAAACAGGGTGGTGGTGCCCCCGGTGCTGTGGCAGCGAGTCCTCATAGCGCTGCATGAAACCCATCTGGGAATCATGCACATGAAGGCGCTAGCCTGCAGCTATATGGTGGCCAGGAATTTACAATGCTATTGAGTCCTGGGTTGCCTGATGCCAACTATGCTAGGAGACCCATCCAGATCTGCCCCAAGCCCCAGCCCAACAGTGGGAGTCCACATGCAACCCCTGGTTCCGCCTGCACCTCAACTTTGTAGGGCCCTTCCAGGGGCAAATATTTTTCCTTATTGTGGACTCCTACTTGAAGTGGCTTGAGTTCATACCAGTAACATCCACATCCTCCAGGGTAATGTTAGGGGCCCTCTGCAGGGTTTTTGCCACCTACGGCCTGCCCGACACACTAGTATTCGATAATGGGACGGCCTTCACATCGGCCGAGTACCAGAATTTCTGAGGCCGAAACTTAAATAAACACATGTGGTTGGTCCCTTTCCACCAAGCCACCAACAGCCAAGCAGAACGGATGGTGTGGGCGACTAAGGAAACGCTCCGCCGCTTCATCTATGGGGAACAGGAAGCCTGCCTTGCAGAGTGCCTACTAGCACAGCATTCTATTCCCAGTACAGTCACTGTGTCACGGGCTGAGGCCGGGTCAGGCAAAGTCCAGGGGCAGTCCAAGGTCTGTAGCTGGTGAGCAAAGAGGGTCCAAGGCGCCAAAACCGAATCACAGTCCAGGTATCGCAGGTCAGAGGTTCAGAAGCCGAAGTCAGGGGGTCCAGAAGTCAAAGCCAAAGTCAGGGAGTCCAGAAGCCAAAGTCAAAAGCCGAAGTGGATGCTAGAACGTCAGGTAAGTGACTAGTTGCTTCCACAAAGCCTCCTCCCAAAGCCCACAGCTATATAGCCCTCTGCTGGCTTTTGCCCATTTGGGCTAATTGCTGGCTCAGAGAGGCAGCCAGGATCCTGCTGAGACTCAAGCATCCTCACTCCAGAAGGGCCAGAATCCTTTCAAAACTCAGGGCTCAGGGAGCGTCTTGCTCATGAGCGTGCCGCCCTCCTCCGATCCCTGAGGTCCTGACGAAGGCGGTCACGCACACGAGCCACCCGAGAGGGTGAGGCAGGGGGGCTTGGGTCTTCTCCAGCAGGAGGCAAGGGCACTGGTGCAGGTGGCAGGGGCACAGTTTCTTCTGCAGGCTCAGCTTCTTCTGCGTGGTCCCCAGCACCCATGACACACTGGCTGTAACCTGGCGGTCACATGAGGTGCCAAGGGGCAGAAGCAACCCATCGGCCACACCAGTCCCAAGCGGCCTGGAACCTACTGAAGTCGAGGCCCCATTTCCCACTTCCCCATCAGCACCCGAGACCTCTGGGAAACCAGAGCTGCCATATATGTCCGAGACTTCTGAGGTCCCGGAACTGCCAGCCAAAGTGCCTGCACCACCAGACCCGCAGCCAGCAGCTCCGGAAGCCGTGCCTGACCCACCACCCACTCCAATGCTCTGGAGGTCGACACGAGAGTGTCGCAAGCCTGCCTATCTATAGGACTATGATTGCTAAGGCTTGCAAACTGGGGAGGGGAGGGATGTTATGCATGTGAAGCAATGTATTACCAAATGGTGTTCCTGCCTGGCTCATTGGAGCCTAAAGAACTGAGCTTGAGGACGTGGGAACAATGGGCACTAGGATCCAAATTCAAACTGCCCTGCTCCAATCACAGGCCCCCTGATGGTTTGAATGACCCAATAACAGGCTAGCACGGGAACCCAGTGTTGTATATAGTTGGCCCAGTGGGTCCCGTTCCCCAATCTTCTTAGTGCAGTCATCTACCATGCTGTACTCAATAAAGAGCTTGTTATCACTACCACCTTGCCTCTTCAGTGCCTAAGAACCCACTATATTATAGATAACTAAGATGTTACTTTATATATTATATATGTTATCATCTTTCTACAATGTAATTTTATATAGATTTCTTGCTAAATTGTCTATTTTAATTTTAACCGGAGCTTAACTTGAATATCTGTATATTAACTGGAGCTTAACTTGGATATCTGTATACTTGATAATGTTTTTGTCAACTGGATCTGGCCGCTGACTGTAATAATAAAACAGAACTGAACTGATCTGACTTCAGTTTTTCATTTCCTCCACCCCTGCAGCCGCTACCTAGGAAAGATACAGTCTTTGTCCACAATGTGGACCAAAGCACATTGTTAGCCTGCTTTGGCGGGGAGGGCGGGGTATAAATAAAAACTTATTATTATTATTATTAAAGCAGGAGAGAAGCAATCTTAGCAGGGAATAATGACACAGAGCAGTCATTTTCTCCAGGGAAAGTGATCTCTGCCATCTGGAGAGCAGTTGTAATTCTGAGTGATCTCTGGTACTCACCAGAAGATTGGCAGCAATGGTTCCCCAGAAGGAAATGGCTGGTTTGGAGGGTGGAATCTATGCCATTTTACGTGTCTGAGATACCACCCCTCCTCAAACACCACCCTCTCCAGGCTCCACTCCTCAAATCTCCAGGAATTTCCCTACCTGGAGTTGGCAAGTTTATCTCCTTCCCAGCCATCAACCTACCTTTATCTGCCCCTCTGACTTCAGCTTTCCATCTTCTCCTCCCTCCCTCCTTACAGCCTCTACCTAGGAAAAATACACTCCTTCTCCACAGTGGGGACCAAAGCAGTTTAAATCATTCTCCTCTCCCCTGTTTGATCTGCACAACAACCCTGTGAGGTAGGTTAGGCTGAAAGTCTGTAAATTGTCTGAAACCACCCAGTCAGCTTCTACAGCAAGAACTTGGATATGGCAGACTCTGTCTGAAGCACTAACTGGTAAGTCGCATGAGCTGTCATAGGAGGGCTGCTGCAGAACAGGAGCAAGCAGCCAAGCTTAGTCAAGTCATGCCAGTCAGGTGGCATCAAGTCACCCAGGGGGTGCTGCCAAGTCTAGGGTAGCCAAACTCCAAGTGGAGTGAGGAGAAAAAGCCCAAAGCTCCGTGTATAAACGGCCTGAAAAATAGCTATTTGCAAAAAAAAATTATATATTTCATCAATAATGTTGAGCTGAATATGAATCAAGTCCAATTTTATTTATATAGAGCAGTCAAACCTTCAGTAAAGTGTGCACTACACGGTAAACACATGGAGTTCATCCACTGTAATAAATTCTTTTCCTTGGCTGCATAGAAAATTTCACAGCAGCATACTAATCATAAACCCATAGTACATAGTTTGACAGGATTTACTGGTCTAACTTTCTGTTTCACTCAAAAGCTTTTTCCAGCAGCAGCTTACATCCTATAATAAATTATAAACCACAATATTAGTCATTTAGATTACTACAACCTGAATATACATCACTTAAAGTTAAAATGCCAATTAATTATTACAAATATAGTTTAGCAATTTTTCTTACACGTTTTCAAAAAGAAGAGACATATTATAAATGATATTCCATATTTTAAAATACTTACATCCAAAAACAACACATCAGTCTTACATCGCTTCACTCTCAAACTTCAATACAAATGACGTGTGAGATACGTTCCTGCAGCTCAGTCATATAGCAACTTCCAGGTGTACTCTATTCTACTCTCTAACCCACACTGTTTAAAGCTATAGCAGACTAAATATCCACTACATACGACCAAAATTCACAGCTTACAAAAAACACGATAGGTCCCAATTGTTATTGAGACCTACAGGTTCCAATGTTTTTAAATGAAAAATTCACTGCGTTTCTTTCTGCAAAACTAATTTTGCTGCATCTACCTGCTGGACATCAGTAAATGCTAACCTTTCTAAGACAAAAAAACTTAAAGAATCAGGAGGATGTTTTCAATATATTTTAATGGTCCACAAGAGGAGCTTCAGGAACCAAATTCTTCAATCTCAATTTGTGTTCTAACAAATTGTGTTCTCCTCTTGTGGACCATCTTGTGGGCTTATGATTAGTATGCTGCTGTGAAATTTTCTATGCAGCCAAGGAAAAGGGTTTATTACAGTGAATGAACTGCATGTGTTTACTGTGTAGTCCACACTTTACTGAAGGCTTGATTGCCATATATAAATAAAATTGGATTTGATTCATATTCAGCTCGACTTTATTGATGAAATATTTAAGTTTTTTTTGCAGGACTTTTATACACGGAGCCTTGGGCTTTTTCTCCTCACTCCACTTACTGTGTGACTCTTTTGGTTGTTTAACGTCCAGGTGGAGCCTGAAGATCTCCTGGGATCACAACTGAATGCCAGACAACAGATCACTCTCCTACCAGAGAAAATAACTGCTTTGGAGGGTGGACTCTATGGCATTATATTCAGCTGAGGCCTCTCCCCTCTCCAAATTTTGACTTCCTTAAATTCTACCACAAAATCTCCAGGAATTTCCCAACCTGCAGCTGGCAACCCTAATCAAGTCTGGCCCCAATGAATTCTCCCTTATAGGTCAAAATAGGCCTGGAAAGGGCCTCCCCCCTCTTTTTACTGACAGAACCAAGCTTGGCATACTATGGTAGCAACAGCCATAAAGGGAAAATGTAGAACCTGGTGGTACAGGCCAATAGGCAGCTTCCCCAGTGGTCCAACCATCTATCCTGGGGCTGAAGGGTGGAGTTGATCTCTATGGAGACTGAACAACACACAGCTCAGCCAATGGGATAGCAGGTGAGTTGTCACCAAGATGGCTTGCCTTTTGTATGTATAGGATAAAAGTGTGATATCTAAATTTCTTATGGCTGTCTCCATTCCTGGGAAATACTGTATCAAATTTGTCCATGTATGCACAGGCTTAATGGTTCCAAAAGGCATGGATTGTTCTATGGGTACATAAGAAGGCTATACTTGCATACTGGGAGCAGTTTTTTGCATCAGTTCAGACCATCTCTGCATCATGGATTGCAAAAACACTCTGGCTTCCTGAAGTGCTTGAACTTTGTTTCTGAGGCCATCATGCTTTTTTTAGGTTGGAAAAATCTAACTTTCCCAAGATCATGGTAGCCATAGAACTAACTGCTTGTTTGACCCATACAGTTGACTTCTGGTAAAGATCTCTGGATTTCACAAGCATTAAAAAAAATATTAAAGCAACTGAAATTCTTGATGAATTCAGAGTGATAATACAAAGTTATTCACATTTTGTCTTTCTCTTTTTTCTTTACAGATACCTACATGGTCTTCATTATTCTGATATATTTGGACAGCTCTCTCGGCTTGGCTTCGCGAACGAAGATTTAAGAAGGGTGCAATAGTCCACGTTTGCTGCAGGCTCGCTGGTGGCTGACAAGACCAATGTGGGACAGGCAGGTCCGGCCACAGCGGCTGCAGGGAAAAGTCTGATTTAGGGTTGGTCCTGTAGCAGTGCGATTCTTCCTCAATCTCCTTTTGTCCTCAAGACCAGCTATGCGTGCGTTCTCAAAGGAAGAGACAGCCTGGTGGATGGTGTGCCTCCATGCTTTGCGATCTGAGGCTAGGTCAGACCACTGGTGATGGTTGATGTGACAGGTGCTAAGGGATTTCTTCAAGGAGTCCTTGTACCTCTTCTTCGGTGCCCCTCTATTTCGATGACCGGTGGAGAGTTCGCCATACAGGGCAATCTTGGGAAGGCGGTGGTTTTCCATCCTAGAAATATGCCCAGCCCAGCGCAGCTGCGTCTTCAACAGCAGTGCCTCAATGCTGGTAACCTCCGCCCGCTTGAGGACTTCAGTGTTGGTCACAAAGTCACTCCAGTGGATGTTGAGGATGGTGCGAAGGCAGCGCTGATGAAAGCGCTCAAGGAGTCGCAGGTGATGACGGTATAAAACCCACGATTCGGAGCCGTAGATGAGGGTTGTCATCACAACCGCTTTGTAAACATTGATCTTTGTGCCTTTTTTCAGATGCTTGTTGCTCCACACTCTTTTGTGCAGTCGGCCAAATGCACGGTTTGCCTTTGCCAGCCTGTTGTCAATCTCCTTGTCGATCTTGGCATCTGAGGAGATGATGCACCCCAGGTAGCTGAACTGCTGGACTGTCTTCAGAACTGATTCACCCACAGTGATGCAGGGGGGGTGATAATCTTCCTGGGGTGCAGGCTGGTGGAGAACTTCTGTCTTCTTCAGACTAACTTCTAGGCCGAATAGCTTGGCAGCCTCTGCAAAGCAGGACGTCATATGCTGCAGAGCTGATACCGAGTGGGAGACGAGTGCAGCATCATCAGCAAACAGTAGCTCTCGGATGAGTTTTTCCATTGTCTTGGAGTGTGCCTTTAGTCGCCTCAGGTTGAACAGGCTGCCATCGGTGCGATAGCGGATGTATACACCATCGTCATCATCTAGATCTACTGCGGCTCTTTGAAGCATCATGCTAAAGAAGATCGTAAAGAGAGTTGGAGCAAGAACGCAGCCTTGCTTTACACCTGTGCCTATTGGGAAGGGCTCTGAGAGGTCGTTGCAGTGTCTGACTTGGCCTCGCTGGTCTTCGTGTAGCTGGATGATCATGCTGAGGAACCTTGGGGGACATCCTAAACGTTCCAAGATTTGCCACAGGCCTTTCCTGCTAACGGTATCGAAAGCTTTGGTAAGGTCGACAAAAGTCACATACAGAGCCTTGTTCTGTTCCCTGCATTTCTCTTGGAGCTGCCTGAGAACAAATACCATGTCGGTGGTGCTCCTGTTAGCTCTGAAGCCGCACTGGCTCTCTGGGAGGAGTTCTTCTGCAATGGCGGGCACCAGTCTGTTCAGGAGTATTCTGGCAAGGATTTTGCCTGCGATGGAGAGCAGGGTTATCCCCCGGTAGTTGGAGCAGTCTGACTTTTCCCCTTTGTTCTTGTATAGGGTGATGATGATTGCATCGCGAAAGTCCTGTGGTAATTTGCCTTGTTCCCAGCAGGTGACAAGTACTTTGTGAAGTGAGCTATGTAGTACTGTGCCCCCATGCTTCCAGATCTCTGGTGGAATTCCATCAACTCCCGCTGCCTTGCCACTTTTCAGTTGCTTGATGGCTTTAACAGTCTCTTCTAGGGTGGGGATCTCATCCAACTCTGTTTTCACCGGTTGAAGTGGGGTGAGGTGGATTGCTGAATCTTGAACTACACGGTTGGCACTGAAGAGAACCTGAAAATACTCCGACCACCGGTTCAGTATGGATGCCTTGTCTGTGAGGAGCACTTGGCCGTCTGCACTATGCAAGGGACTCTGAGCCTGATATGATGGACCATATACTGCCTTCAGGGCTTTGTAGAACCCTCTTAAATCACCAGTGTCTGCACACAGCTGGGTTCTCTCTGCAAGCTTGGTCCACCACTCGTTCTGAATGTCTCGAAACTTGCGCTGGAGGTTGCTACATGCAGCACGAAAGGTTGCTTTTTTCCCAGGACAGGAGGGCTGAGCAAGATGTGCTTGGTAGGCAGATCTCTTTTTTGCCAGTAATTCTTGGATCTCTTGATTGTTCTCATCAAACCAGTCCTTGTTCTTCCTTGTGGAGAACCCGAGGACTTCTTCAGAGATCTGCAGGACAGTAGTTTTTAGGTGTTCCCAGAGTGCTTCTGGAGAAGGGTCTGTGGGGCAACTGGGGTCCTCAGTTCTTGACTGGAGTTTTGCCTGGAAGGCAGCTTTAACTTCAGCTGACTGGAGGCTGCCAACCTGAAACTTCCTCCGAGGGATACCTCCTCTCCTGGGTGTGGGTTTAAAGTGAAGACGGAGATTGCAGCGTACAAGACGATGATCCGTATGACATTCTGCACTGGGCATTACTCGGGTGTGTAAGACATCTCGAAGGTCTCTCTGGCGCACCAGAATGTAGTCAATAAGGTGCCAATGCTTGGACCGTGGGTGCATCCAGGTTGTCTTCAGACTGTTCTTCTGCTGGAAGATAGTGTTGGTGATGGTGAGCTGGTGCTCCATGCAGAATTCTAGTAGGAGGCGCCCGTTGTCATTGCAGTTGCCAATGCCGTGTTTGCCAAGTACTCCTTTCCAGGCTTCCGAGTCTTTACCTACTCTGGCATTGAAGTCGCCAAGGATGATCACCTTGTCCTCTGTAGGGGTCTTCCGTACGAGGTTGCGTAGATCAGCATAGAACTTGTTCTTTTCTGCAGGATCTGCTTGAAGGGTTGGGGCATACACACTGAAGAGTGTTGCATGCTGCTTGTTTTGAAGTGGGAGGCGCATGGACATGATGCGATCTGAGTGACCTGTTGGCAGGTTTTCGAGTTTGGAGGCAATGGAGTTCCTGACCATGAAGCCAACGCCAGAAAGGCGGCTCTCAGCCTTTGACTTACCCGACCAGTAGAGGGTATAGCCAGCACCGTGTTCTTGAAGACTACCTTCCTCACGGAAACGGACCTCACTGAGAGCTGCTATGTCGATATTCAACCTGAGAAGTTCGTGGGCAACTAGAGCAGAGCGTTGTTCAGGGCGACCACTGCCTACTGTGTCAAGCATGGTTATGATGTTCCAACACGCAAGCTTTAGTCTTTGCACACTTTGTGAGGCAGGTGCATGCCTTTTCTTTGTTGTTATTTTTCGACCGCAAGTAAGGATGCCCGTTGACCGCAGCTAGCCAACTGGAGTGGGGGAGATGAGCTTTGTTTAGGCCACCTTTTCTAGGCCCCTCTCCGTGTGGAGCAAGCAGTGCTGTCCCTAGATAAGGCTGCTTGGTCGTTCAGGGTGCTGCTGAAAAATGCTTTCGTCTCCGGGTTAGCATTAGGCGACCAATACCCTGAACCGCCTACATGCAGGATCGGGACTGCGGCTTCCAGTGGCACCTTCCATCTGCCGTTTCGCCCCTTGCCCATCGCTGCAGGACTTGATGCGTTGTGTGTTGTGTGTGTGGATATGCCCTTCAGGCCTGCGCAGAGGAATTTTTTAGGTGAAGCGCAGTGTGCGCGGTACTGGCTCCACCCTTTCACCTGGGGGTCATCTGCCATGGCCCAGTAAGCCGGGACGCCGGCAGCGAGTCCTCCAGGTGGTAGGTGTTACATTAACGAGCTCTATCTGCCCGGGTTTGATGTTAGAGTTTTCCTTCTCTTAGGCTGGCGAGCTAATTTGGACAGCTAAATTATATCAATACCTCCTTTTCACTGTTTGTGTGCAAATTTCTCTACTACTGCCTAATTATGCCAAGATCTTTTTAAGACACACTTTTTGCCTTCATTGAAATGAATCCACATGGAAACAACATAACAAGGCATTTAAATAATACAGAAAGCTGGTATGGCACAATGACTAAGAGGAGGGAAAACTATGATCTAGATCAGGGGCATTGGATTTATTTGTTGTCAGGCTGGGCCATGTGTGCCATAAAATGTAATGCCAGGTAGCAAAGATATAAGCTTTATAAAGGGCACAAACAAAATTAAGATGTTTTTCACTTAAAATAAAACATCTTAAAACATTAGACTCTTGCAATATTTTTGTTATTTAACAGTCTTTGATAACTGCCACCTCTTGCTCTGAATTATTGCATCAAAATCTGGAGACAATATCTGTGCTGTAGCAATCTTAAGTATGCTGTTCAGGTGTTGTTCAGATGTTGTTAAGTTGCAAACATATTTTTGATTTATTGACATTCATTACAGAAATCTCATGGTCAATGCTTTGAGCTTGTGGCTGGGTACTGTGAGCTTTTGTACATAAGTTGCTTCATGTGCTAGTCAAGAACATGTAAAGGCACCATGACACAGACTGAGGGCTATATGTTTATCTACAAAACTATAATCTTCCCCAGAGAAATAACTGCAACTCCTATGAGACAATGCAAGAATAGATAGAAACACTAGATTAGGAGGGCATGAATACAGTGCAAAATAGTCCACATTGCTTTCCTACTTATAATATAGTGGGTTCTTAGGCACTGAAGAGGTGAGGTGATAGCTCTTTATTGAGTTCAGCATGGTAGGTGGCTGCACTAACAAGACTGAGGAATGGGGCCCACTGGGCCAACTATATACAACACTGGGTTCCTGCACTAGCCCGTTATTGGGTCATTCAAACCAGCAGAGGGCCTGTGATTGGAGCAAAGCAGTTTGGATTTGGATCCTACTGCTCATTGTTCCTAAGTCCCCAAGCTCAGTCATTCAGGCTCCAATGAGCCACACAGGAACACCATTTGATAACACATGGATTCACATACATAACACTACTGAAAAAGACTGGATCAGGGAGAGGGAACCTAGTTGCACCCTGGCAAAACCAGCTCAACAAAACACACAGGCTGTTTTCGCACTTACCTTTTACTGGTGCGACGATCCTCCTCACACCGGAGGATCTGCTTGGATTTCCCACAGGAAGCGCCGGCGCACCCAAAAGAG
This sequence comes from Heteronotia binoei, assembly GCF_032191835.1. Taxonomy (NCBI): domain Eukaryota; kingdom Metazoa; phylum Chordata; class Lepidosauria; order Squamata; family Gekkonidae; genus Heteronotia; species Heteronotia binoei. The sequence goes on from NC_083224.1 coordinate 104,467,478, forward strand.
CTGGCTACTTCCATCGTGAAACCCGCTCAAACGTTTTCCTGCTTCTTGGCGGTTTCCGTTTGAGCGGGTTTCACGACGGAAGTAGCCGGCTCTTTTGGGTGCGCCGGCGCTTCCTGTGGGAAATCCAAGCAGATCCTCCGGTGTGAGGAGGATCGTCGCGCCAGTAAAAGGTAAGTGCGAAAACAGCCACAGAGAGAGAGCAAAAAGCTCTTATCTTGAGTAAAACTTTATTTAAAGGTGCTTTTTGTATTTCTCCAGTGCTATGCAGCCAAACAAAGGAAACTCCCACTAATTCCCTCGTCCTCTCCCTCTTCTCTAAGGGAGGGGGAGGGAGGAGGAGCCTCAGCCAATGGAAAAGCTTGGCTCTGTAGCTATGCAGTGTGATTGAGAGAGCCTAGCACAGCTCTAGCTTTGATTGACCAAAATGACAACAGAAGTAGGCAGGAGAGGGAGGCAGGCCTGATTGGAGCCCTCTGGGGGATGTATCGCCCACAGGCTGCACATTTGACACCTCTGCTCTAGATGGTACCTAGGTCAAACCTTGCCTTGTCTGCAAACTCAGTAGGTGGCTTTAGACAAGCCATTTTCTGTCTCAGCGTTCTCCCCTCAGTATATGGATAATGATATCATAAAGGGGTGTTGTTAATTTAATGGGTATGGAGTATTTTGAACACTTAATTCACTATATAAATGCTAGATACTTTCATGAAATTCTTGATTACTTTGGCAGCTTCAATGAATTTAAAACAACTGCTGTGATACCACCTCCACTCCACCCCTGGTTATGTTGGCCAGGGACAAGCTGCTACACTGAAATGACTTGCAATGTAGAGCAGCCAGCATGTGGCTTTACTTCAAAGTGCACTGACACCACAATCTGCACGCAACAACTGGCCCTAAGTTTAGCTACATCAGACTTAGGGTTGCCAGCCCCCAGGTGGGGCCTGGAGATCTCCCACTTTTACAACTGATCTCCAGCTAGCAGAGATCAGCTCCCCTGCAGAAAACGGTTGCTTTGAAGGGTGGACGCTATGGTATTGTACCATGCTGAGGCCCCTCCCCTTCCCAAGCCCCACCCTTTCCCAGATTCAAAGTCTCCAGGTATTTTCCAAAACAGACCTGGCAACAGTAAAATAATAGCTGGCTTCTATTGTGTTGAATGCTATCACTTACTAAAAATCATTTGAGGATTTCCTGCTAACTAGAAAGATAAAGAACCTGCAAAGAAATCTATTCCCACTTTTCAAAAAGAGTCTTCTGGCACCTTATATGCTAAATTATTATTCTAGCATAAATTTTCATGGACTTTGTCTCATGCATTTTATATTTTATTTATATCATTTATAGTCTGTCTTTTTCAGTGGAACTCAAGGTGAATTACACAGAGAAAGTCAGTACACTTCAGTAGGTTTGGATTGTAGAAATCTTGAACCCACAAGAAATCTGGAAATTACTGTGGTGTAGCAAAAGGGTGAGAGGTAGTCTTGCAGATGGACTAAGGTCATGATGGGCTGTGTAGTCAATAGTCAAATTAAGCTGGGTAACTAATAGGGGTGTGCATATGGGTCTACCTGAATTGAAAATATACCCCCACCAAAAACAATCTTACTGATATTTTTCAGATATATTTTGGTATCCCAAATGTATCTGAGATTTTTGGGGGGAGAACTGAAAAAAATCCCTCAAAATTCTTGGATATATTTGACAAACCTAGAATAGCGCCTGAGGAGCTGGAGCAGATTATGCTCACTGCTCATATATTTTGGGGCTTTCTTCTGCAGTCCCTTTAAACAGAAGAAGACAGCCTGTAAAACAGTCATAGGGGCACTCTTCCCACCAGTTCAGCTGGAACTCTTTGGGGCTGTTTGACCAAACTGCCAAAGAGAGCCCCAGCTGAGCCTGCAGGGAGAGTTCTCCCCACATGATCTGCTACTTTGTGACCTCTCTTGGAACGCCCAAAGGAGCCCCAACTGAGCTGCCTCTCAGCTGTCTGCGGCTTTGCCACTTTTTTCCTCTGTATCTTTTTTTTTGTTCAAGTCTATTGGAATCTGGTTTTTTGGGGGGAATCCCAACATTTTTGGGGGGTCCAACAGACCCAAACTGGAAAATACTGAGTTAAAAAAAAACTGCACGCCGATAATTGGAGGGCAGCCAATGGAATGATTGCTAATGGGAGAAACATGCATGCTCCATCTAGCTCCTAATAATAGCCAAGCTAGACATTCTGCACCAAATGAGGTCTCCAAGTAGGGTTGCTAGCTCCCTGGTCTGGCCATGGGATCCCCTGGTCTGCCAGGCTCCAATCCACTGGCCCGAAGCTGGCTGGTGGGGAAACCTCACCCCCCAACAGGGATGTCACTGTGCAACAGCCCTGACATGATGATGTCACTTGGAAGTGATATCATCATGCTGGGGACAGCACAAAATTATGCTCTGGTTTTTGGGCAAAATCTATGGTTTTGTGGCTTAAAAACCATAGAGTTTTTCCCCAACATCTAGAACATCAAATGCAACACTGGCAACACAATGATGTCACTTCTGGGAAGCTACCAGATCCCACCAAGAGAAGCTACCAGATCCCACCAAGAGAAAGGTAAGACCTGGCAACCCTATCTCCAAGATTACTTTCAGGGGAGACCTAGGTAGACTTCATTACAGTAGTCAAGTCTCAATGTTCCTGTGGCATTGATCCAGGTGGCTACATTGGCTATATCCAAGTAGAGGGCCATCTTCTGGTCTAGATTGAGTTGGAGGAAATCATTTGTTTGCAGTTGCATTAACTTGCTTTTCCAGCAATAATGTTAGATCTAGTATAACAGCAATGAAGATCCTGGGAATTTAGGGGGAGGTGTTTGTGAGTTTCCTGCATTGTGCAGGGGGTTGGACTAGATGACCCTGGAGGTCCCTTCCAACTCTATGATTCTATAACCTCAAGGGTCTTAACTGAAGATTTTTGAAGTTCCTTGAAGAGGGAAAAGGAACAAAAGAAGAATAATTCAAATCATAGCCATAAAACATAGCATAAGGACAAAATGTCTTTCTCCATCCTAGCATTAAAGTCTCCTGCAATAAGGAACTTCTGCCCAAAGATAATTGGCCTCAAGCTTCACTATATACTCACTCAGGATATTCCACTGAGCCAACAAATCATCACATCAGCTATAAGGAGGTAGAAGAAAAAGAAGACTGCAGATTTATACCCCACCCTTCTCTCTGAATCAGAGACTCAGAGCAGCTTACAATTTCCTATATCTTCTCTCCCCACAACAGACACCCTGTGAGGTGGATGGGGCTAAGAGGGCTCTCACAGCAGCTGCCCTTTCAAGGACAACCTCTGTGATAGCTATGGCTAACCCAAGGCCATTCCAGCAGGTGCATGTAGAGGAGTGGGGAATCAAACCCAGTTCTCCCAGATAAGAGTCCACACACTTAACCACTACACCAAACTGGCTAGATACACATGTATGATTAAAAGGTGAAAATAGTAAATGTAAACAGAATTCCTTGCACAAAAAGAGGACAATAGGGTGAGGGCATGTACTCAGACTATAATAACTCCAAGACTAAACAATATAAACCCGCCCTATGGCAACCAGGGCCAGGGTTGGGGCTTTTGTTGCCCCAGGGAAAACCTTGCCCCCTGCAAGGAAGCCTGATTGGGGTCAGGGGAGCACTACGGCACTTGTGTACCACACTCCCTGCAAGCTGCGTGCTGTGCAAGCATCGGCCCTGGCTCTGCTCAGGCTTTCCAGGTCACAGAAGCCTGAGCAGGGTCGGGAGCATCACAGGGGAGAGATGGGGAACCCAGCTGTGCCCCCCCCAGATGGGGTGGCACCCCAGGAGGATGCCTACCCCACTTACTCCCACGTGCCACCTCTGATGGCAACCATAGTGCCCAGTTATAGTTGTAGGAATAAAAGTAGAAACATAACCAAACAGTTATTTAAAAGAAATCAGTTTCTACCTATGTTCCTTGCACTAAAATAATGTCAAAGCTACACACATGTAAATAAATAAATCCAAACATTAGGGTCAGCTGAAACACTTCAGAAGTCCACTATCAAGATCAGACAAAGTGGGCTCTAGTCCATGAAGTTCATATTAGAATAAAAAACTCTCAGCATTTAAGGTGCCAGAAGGCACTTTCATTTTTATTGCAACCAACTCACATGGCTAATTCTAAACAATACTGCCATTTGAATTGTATAAATCTAATTACCATGTATATTTGCAAATGTTCTACCAGTCTATATATTGCATATGCATTAATTCCCATCACATTCTCTCTAGATATACTTTACTTTGAAATGACTACTAGTAAGCAAACGAACAGAAATTTTTGCTAAAAACGTGATTACATCACTCCTTTCCCTCAGTAAATATATATTCGACAACTACTTTGCAGTCATTGACATTTGACAACATACTTACATTTCTTCCCATTACCATATTTTTTCTTGAAGAGCATTTGACCTAGGCCAAAAATATCCCACAACTTTCATCTTTAGGGTAGTAGCACTAAGAAAAAAATCTGGATCTCACAGACTGTCACAGTTTAATGGAAATAAGATCCATTTCTATCACTTCTATCTTGTTGGCAAAAAAAAAAAAAATACAACATTGGAATTAATTAGGAGATGTAGTGTCGCTATTTATTCAGAGAATTCCATGACGACACAGATTTGAGAGTGCACTTTGTGCTGAAGCTCCTGCCACTTTTCTTCATATTAAGCAGTTGAAACATTTTTATACTCTAGCTTTGGAAAAAGCAAAACCGCATTTTGAAAAGCTGTACCTACCTAACACCTTTCTTTGCATTAAATGGACACAGCTTTGCTTTTCACTCTCCTTTTTCCTACCTCTAGATACCTTTTGTTCTCAATTTCCTCATCCATTGCAGCTTTTTGCCCTCTTTCTGTTTTTTGCCCCCTTTCCTACCTCTTTCACTGCCTTTTTGTCCACTTTTTACTACATTTCTCTTCCTTCTCTTCCCAGTTACTGCTTTCAGTGCTTTCCCAGGTCAACAGCCTTCCATTCTGGTTGGAGTACCAGTAAACTACTACTACAACATCATACTGTTTCTTAACTTACTAGTTTTATGTAGATTACTAAAATACAGAAAAAGTTAGAGCCCATTTGAAAGACTGCAAAAATCTATCACAGATGCATAAAACATCACAGCTGTCTGCTGTTATATTCTAATAAAAGAGGTAATATCTCCACATGATCTATATCAGGGATGGCCAAACTTGCTTAACATAAGAGCTACATAGAATAAACATCCTTCTGTGCTTTTCACTCTCCTTTTTCCTACCTCTAGATACGTTTTGTTCTCAATTTGAGAGCTGCAAGACTTGAATGTCAGATGTTTGAAAGCAGCAAGATGAAGGAAAGGAGGAAGGAAGAAGACTGATTCTCCACAAATGGTATCTGCCCCCTAGCAGGCTACACCAAATAGATCCTAAAATTACTTCTAAATGCTGGAAGAATTGTGGCCAATTCAGTGATTTCATGCAATGCTGGTGGTACTGTTTGCTTATCAGGAATTTTTGGAAACAAATTTTGTCTGATATCCATCTTATAACTGGAGTCCGACTCCCAGACCTAGCTGAATTGGTTCTTTTAGCTTACTTGCCTTCCTTTTCTGGTAACAAACTAATCTTTACTTTCATGTCATATTTATTGTCTACTGCTAGACAAAGAACCTCCTACAATGGCAAAATAAACTCTGGGAATCTTTTGTGTATGGCAAGATCTCAAATAATGCCTTAAGGCCAAACCTAGTAACTTATCAAGCTCTTTGGTACCCTGTAGCGGAGTACCTGACAAATCATAATGTCATTCCAAAAAATCCTTACTATCTTCTTTTAATGTTTTTTTCTAATAATTCTTCTAATGCTTTACTTCTAATGTTTTGACATGCACCTTTATATTTATTTTAGTAAACCAGACCTTTTCATTCATTCTTATGTATTACTGCAATGAAGATTCTTTGATGTATATGGTTGTGTGTTTGTTTTTCTTTTTTCATTGAAAGGACTTCTTTATTTTGCTATCTGCCCTGAGCCCGCTTCGGTGGGGTAGGGCAGGATATAAATCGAAATAAATAAATAAATAAATATCCCTTTTTATAATATAGTGAGTTCAATGCATGGCAGAGGCGAAGTGGTAGTAAATCATCAGCTCTTTATTGATTACGGCATCTTGAGGCATACACAAAAGACTGCTTACTGGGCCCATAGGGCCAACTATATACACACCTGTGTTCCCGCGCAAGCGTTTGATTGGTCCATTCAAACCAGCAGGGGGCCCGTAATTGGAGCTGGGCAGCAGGGTTTTGGATCTTGCTGCCCATTGTTCCCAAGTCCCCAAGCTCTGGCCGTCTGGCTCCAATGAGCCCGGCAGGAACACACTTTCAGTTCTCACTTGAGTCCGCATACATTACACTTTTGTTGTAACCCCTATTTTTTTCAATAAAGTTTGATTTATGTGTTAAAAAAAAAGAAGACTGCAGATTATACGCCGCCCTTCTCTTTGAATCAGAGTGGCTTACAATCTCCTTTATCTCCTTCCCCAACAGACACCCTGTGAGTGGGGCTGAGAGAGCTCTCCCTTTCAAAGACAACTCCTACGAGTTCAACCCAGACTGTTCCCTGGAAGGTCAGATGCTGAAGCTGAAGCTCAAATACTTTGGCCACCAAATGAGAAGGGAATACTCACTGGAGAAGATCCTGATGCTGGGAAAGACAGAAGGCAAAAGAAGAAGGGGATGGCAAAAGATGAGATGGCTGGACAGCGTTACTGATGTAACAAACACGAATTTGAGCAGACTTTGGAGGATGGTGGAAGACAGGAGGGCCTGGCGTGACTTTGTCCATGGGGTCGCAAAGAGTTGGACTCGACTGTACCACTGAGCAACGATCTATATTTTGGAACAAAGAAAGAATTAAAAGATTTATAGGTTCAGAAAAATTATTGCATTGAAAGTTCACAATACAGGGTGTCTACACTACTTGCACCACAGTCACATACTCAGAGTATGGTATCTTAAGATATGTCCTTTGTAAAACTCTAGTTGGTAGGGTATTAAGGCCAACATGAAGGCATGCCTATAGCGAGGAACAGTCAAATATGAGTCGTAATTGGGAACCTCACCAGATGGAATACTAACAAATTGAGTAGAACAAACATTTTCTACAGATTGTGTAGTTATAATCATACTAAAATAGACATTTCTTAATCATTCTTATGGTTTCCTCTCTGAATAAAGGGAATCCAAGGAAAGATTGAGGAACTGTAGTTGTTGCTCAACAAGATGATGATGATAAGCTGACCTTCCCCAAAGGCTCAGGGAATGTACAACATTATCAAAACATACAAAAATTAAGATAAATAGCAATCAATTACAAATAAAACAATAAACGCCAAGCAGATAATTGATTGTGTATACCAGGGGGTGGCCAAACTTGCTTAATGTAAGAGCCACATAGAATAAATGTCAGATATTTGAGAGCCTCAAGACTTGAACGTCAGATATTTGAGAGCCATGAGGGAGAAAGAAAGGCAGGCAAATAGATGGGGGGAGGGACAGGTGGAAAGAAATCAACTTTAAATACATTCTCCAAGCCAGCTGACTAGGTTGTGGGGGCTTCAAGAGCCACACAATGTTTGTGAAAGAGCCACATGTGGCTCCTGAGCCACAGTGTGGGTACCCCTGGTGTATACTATATTTATCTCCTTCCATAGGGCAGACTGTAGGCCAGATATGGTAAAGGCCATTGCTGTTCTCAACTGTAGGCCTGGTGAAACATCTGTCTTACACACCCTGCAGAACTCAGTTCTCATGGGGTGCAGATGTCACCTGGTAGAGAATTCTACCAGGTCAGTGCCAAGGCTGAAAAAGCTCTGGGTCTAGTTGAGGACAGCAGAACATCTTTTTAAACCAGGGATTACCAGTAGATTTTGGTCTTCCAAGCATAAAGTTCTTCAGGGGACAAACTGGAAGAGGTTGTCCCCCAAATACATTGGTTTTGGTTTTTGTTTTAACTGAAATATCTTTATTGAATTGTCCAACAATATACAAATAACACAGCAGTTCAAATACTACACAGGGGTGAGATAACACATTTCTTCCTGATACAACATATTCAATAACAGCTAGGTACTTTTACATTAGCCCTTTCTTTTACTTTGAATAATTGTGAGGTTAACCAGCTAGCTTGATATACAGATTAGTTTAACTATCCACTAGGCCTAAAAAAGAAAACAGTTAAAATACATTAAAAAAATTCCATGTACATAGTAACATAGTCTTTTGCCCCATCATTAATGTTTCTTAGTTAAGACATTAATAAAGAAAGGCAATCCTGAACCGAAAGAGAGGAAGAATTAGAAGTACATTTAAACTTCCATTTGAGGTATGGCTTCCATACAAGAGGGAAGGAAAAAGTACCATCCGGATTTTCATAATGGTGTTTAGATTCAGTAATTTTTTCTACGATGAAATACTCCCACATCTTACTATGCCACTTTTGCAAGGAAGGAGGGTCAAAGGACTTCCACTTACTAGCAATAGCTAATTTAGCTGCAGTAAAAATCAAAGAAATCAGAATACGGTGGCATTTGCTGACACGAATATCCTCCCAATGATTTAATAGGAAAAGCTTAGGAGAGAGTGGTAAATGCTTACCAGTAATATCAAATATTAAAGAAGAAATTGCAAGCCAAATTTTTTTAATTACAGGGCATAGCCACCAGTTTTGAAAATAAGTACCTTGAGCCCCACATCTTTTCATGCATAGGGGGGATACCTGAAGAAGAGATATATGATAAACATACTGAGGGAAGGTACCAACGGGAGAGTACCTTATACTCTTGAATGTGAACATTCAGAGATTTTGAGGTTAAAGGGGGAGATTTCCAGATATCATTCTATTGGTCCGCTGAGAGGTCTTCATTCAAATCTAAATGCCACGCCTTCTGGTACAAGAGTACGTCCGAGGAGCAGCTCTTACAGAGTAATGTGTACAGAACATATATAATGCCTTTAATTTAATCTGTGTTAAGCAACTTTTCAAAATAGGACGTTTTAACATGCAACAGCGGTGAGAGAGAATGCGTAGAAAGGAAGTGTTGAACTTGCAGGTATTCATACCAAGGTAAGTGAAATCCATATTTGCGCTCCAGATCCAGTTTAGGGCGCAGATTGCCATCAGTCAAGATATAAACAAAGTGAGTTGCAGAGGCCTTTCTTCAATTAGGGAAGCAATTAACACTTTATCTCAGAGGAAAGGCGGGATTTCTCATAAATTCTGAGAGGGAAAAGGTTTTAGGAGCTAAGTGATGACTCCATTTGTTCCAGACCTTATACGCAGCACATAAAAAGGGGTTGAAGTGAGACCATAGTTTCTTACGACAATTTCACAAGGACTCTCTAAAATAATATGCTGAAATACCCAGGTTCTCAATGGATTTCCATTCAGCTATATAGGCAGATCTATAATGCTTAATTATGCTAGTTAAAATAGTAGCAGCATGGTACATCTTAATATCAGGTACTGCCAACCCCCCATTCACAATTGGCCTACACATTGTGGTGAATCTCACTCTTGATTTCTTATTGTGCCATATGAAGAGGGTCAGAGTTCTCTGCCATTTATTTAAAAGGGACTGTGGTAGAAAGATTGGTAAAGCCCTGAAATAAAATATGATCTTAGGGAGCAGTAACATTTTTACTAAATGAATTCTGTCGGTAAGTGATAAGATTTTTGTTGACCAGTGAGAAGTGTGATCGCTAATAAGCTTGGTGATTTTTAAATGGTTCAGTTTCATTACATTATCTAAGTTAAGTGGGATTTGGACCCCTAGATATTTCCAGCTTGAAGAGACCCATCTATAAGTATATTTCTTTTTTATAGAAGCTTTGACCGCATGAGAGAGGCCAATGGGATATAGTAAGGACTTAGAATTAATTTTTAGGCCGGCTATCTTACTGAAAGTGTTTACATGCGAGTGAGTAAGTGGGAGGGAGCATAATGGATTAGAAATAAAAATAATAATGTCATCTGCAAATAAATTAATCCTAACTGTTTCTTTTCCAATAGGGATGCCAAGAATGTGAAGATCTTTGCACAAAATGTTGGCCAGGGGCTCCATAGCCAGAGCAAATAGTAGTGGGGATAGAGGACACCCTTGGCGAGTGCCTCTTGATAGTGAAATTGGTGAAGAATGCAATCCATTAACTTGTATAAGAGCCTGTGAGGAAGAATATAAAGCATAAATTATTTGCCTAAATTTTTGGCCAAAACCCAAAAAATTCAATGAAAAATTCAAGTATGTATGCTCAACAGAATCAAATGCTTTTTCGATATCTATTGCCAAGATGCATGCATCATTAATTTTAAAGTGTCTACAGTGGAATAAAGTGCTTACTAGCTTACGTACATTATCTGTCATGTCTCTTTGCGGTATAAACCCTGTTTGTTCTATAGAAATATAGTTTCCAATTATTTTGTTGAGCCTCTGGGTGAGAATATTTGGTCCTATATGGTCTAGGACCTGCCTACCTGAGGGACCGTCTCTCCCCGCATGTTCCCCAGAGAGCACTGAGATCGGGATCTCAAAATCTTTTGGTTGTCCCCGGGCCAAAGGAGGCCCGCTTGAAGATCACAAGAGACCGGGCCTTCTCTGTAATGGCTCCATTTTGGTGGAACCAGCTGCCGGAGGAGGTAAGGGCCCTGCGGGATCTCACCCAATTCCGCAGGGCCTGTAAGACAGTCCTCTTCCGGCTGGCCCACAACTAACGGCCCTGTATACCGACTACCGAATGCTGTATATTGTATACTGAATTTTTACCTGAAGCTGAATGGAGTGTAGCTTTACGACTGCTGGCTGTTTTAATTATGTATAGTTATAACAAATGTTTTATTTTAATTATATATTGTGAATTGTTAATTTAAAGTGTAATTTTATACTTTTATGTTAGTTTTATATATGTTGTAAGCCGCCCTGAGCCACTCGATGGGAAGGGCGGGATATAAATCCCAGATAAATAAAATAAATAAATAAATAAATAAATATTTGTGAATAGTTTGTAATCCTGGTTCATAAGGGATATAGGATGATAGGAACGGGGATCTGATAAATCTCTGTCAGGCTTGGGGATCAGAAGAAGAATTGCAGATTTATACCCCATCTTTCTCTCTGAATCAGAGACTCAGAGCGGCTTCCAATCTCCTAAAAAGTATTATTATTATTATTATTATTATTATTATTATTATTATTATTATTATTATTATTATTATTATTATTATTATCTTCTCCCCCCACAACAGACACCTTGTGAGGTGGATGGGGCTGAGAGGGCTCTCACAGCAGCTGCTCTTTCAAGAACAACTCCTATGAGAGCTATGGCTAATCCAAGGCCATTCCAGCAGGTGCATGTGGAGGAGTGGGGAATCAAACCCGGTTCTCCCAGATAAGAGTCCGCACACTTAACCACTACACCAAACTGGCTCTCAGAACAACTTTAGCGGAGGACCAAGATGATGGAATAGACCCAGATTGTAGTGCATAGTTAAAAACATCTAATAAATAGGGTACAATTAGGGTTTTCAATTTCTTGTAATATTCAGTCATGAATCCATCTAGGCCTGGTGCCTTATTACACTTAGGTCGTTTTCGCACTTAGCGTTTGCTCCCCTTATTCCTCATGCAATTATGTCCGGATCATTTTCCTCGTTTTCGCACATTGCCTCTTTAGTAGAGTCGCTTTCCATGAAGCCCCGGCTCAAATCGTTTTTGCACTAGCATCGACTTGAGTTCGATGCCCTGTCAATCATTTTTTTTTAAGCGCAAGTCTAATTGCGTAACAACGTAACAACGTAAACCGCATCACGTGTGCTGCTTCTGCTTCTGCTGCAGCTGTAGTATCCTCCACAGCCCTTTATGTATTAACAGAAGCATTCACAGTGGAGAATCCCAGCACTAGATTCCCCCCCCAACACAAATTCCAGAGTTGCGTGTGTGTGTGTGTGTGGCAGCTTCTTCCCTTCCCAGCCTCGATCCCTCTCGGGTGGGGAAGCTGGCATTTCCTCCGCGCTCTTCCCCCTCCCCGGCTGGCGCTTGCAGCTGCAACGGGGACCTGACTGACTCCTGCTGCCAGAGCTCCCCCCCCTCCCCATTCTCTCCTTCCCCTTCTGTGGCGCATGTGAAGAGCGAGCTCGCGTCTGTTTTCTAACCGAGCGGAATGTAGCCAGGGAGGAGAATGCAGGACTCCAACTTCCCATTTTATACATGGCGATTTTGTGCAGGTCCAGAAATGCTGGTGGCACAGCTGAGGGAGGCATTGCCTTTTTAAAACACACACACATGAACGCTTTGGCCCACACCGGCACTAGATTTCCCCCCCCCAACAATGTATAATGCAATTTCGAAGTTGCGAAATAACGCAACAGCGGAAAAGCAACCTCACATACCCGCCGCTTCAGGAGGGGTTTTTTTTTTCTATTTGTTAATTTCGAAATATCGCTATTACGCAAGAAAGATGAAGTTTAAAAAAAAATGGCCGTGCGGGCACTTTTGGGAAGCGCCGCGAATGGCTGATGATTGGCCAAGGGGGTGGATGGGGTGGGAGGACGGAAAGGGAGAGGGTGACGCCCACAAAGCAGTCGATCCGGCGTGGATGGATTTCCCACAGCAAACTCCGAGGAGTGGATCCGGTGTGGATCCGGAGGTTTTCAAAAACTCCAGAAGGAGGTGGATCTAGATACTCCGGCGTGAAACCTCTGCAGCACCGGAGCAAGACGCAGCGCTGGAGCAACAGGTGCGAAAACCAGGAAAAGATCCGGAGGTAAATGGGGTGCTACGCCGGAGTAAACGCTAGTGCGAAAACAGCCTTAGACAACTTAATAACCATTTCTAACTCAATTTCATCGATGGGCTGGTCTAACATTAATCTATGAGAATCAGAGAGAGAATGCATTGTAGATGAATGAAGAAAGTTTTTGATAGAATCAATTGATGGGTTGGTAGTTGTATAAAGGTCTGAATAAAAAGAATGGAAAACCTTCAAGATGTCCTTTGAGGAAGAGAATAAAATGCCTGATGCAGTCTGAATTGATTGAACATTGAAATTGGACTGACGTTTGTTGGCTCACCATGCAAGAAGTCTAGAAGAATGAGGGTTCTTATACCAAAAGGACTGTTTAGTGTACAATAAGTTTTTCTTAATTTTAGAAGTCTCAAGAGCTTCTAGTTTGTTTCTCTCAGATAGCAATTTCTTATATGTCTTTTTGGTACATGTACATTTGTGTTCAAGTTTTCAATGTTAGCTATAATTTCCCTGTGTAGTGCATTTAGTTTTTTTTACATGCTGAAGCAAGTGAAATGATCTGCCCCCGCATAAAAGTTTTATAGGAGTCCCAAACAATTGGCAACGGAACTTCTTTGTCCAAATTATGGTTAAAAAAATCATTAGTAAGTTGTGTCAGCTTATTAATGGTATCACTATCCCTGAGAAGGGAATTGTCTAGATGCCAAGAATAAGTCTTGCCTGATGGGTCATTTACCAACAGAGAGCAGGTGACTGCAGCATGCTCTGATAAGTGTGCTGGTTCAGTTTCAGCCTTCTTCATGAAATTTGCCAAACATTAGAGATAATGATATAATCTATTCTAGAAAATGACTGGAATTGATTAGAAAAAAAGTAAAATCTCTTTCATTTGGATGCGTAAACCACCATACATCAATCACATCAGAATCTTTAAATATACCACGAGACCCGCGTAATTATGGACCAAGGTGGAGCTAGGCCTTTGATGAGCACAATTTCTATCGAAACTGAGATCAGCTAGGTAATTAAAATCCACTCCCAGAATGAGAGAACCTTTCTGAAAGATTTTTAAGTTCTGAAAAAGTTCCTTTATGAAGGTTAACTGTACTGAATTAGGCGCGTATGCTGCAGCCAGTGTGACTTTCAAACCATTAAGGGCTCCTTTCAAAAATAAAAATCTGCCTAAGTGATCTTTTTTTCCCTCCTGTAGCACGAATTGTACCGATTTTGAGAGCAGGATTGCAACTCCTTGTGCATATGAGGAGAATCATAACTTAAAGGGAACCACTTAGATTTAAAAATATGATTCTCTCTGTTTTTATGTTGCATCTCTTGGAGAAACACAATGTCAGCCTTCTGTTGTTTTAGGTATGAGCAAGTTCTCTTTGCTTTTATGAGGCTGTTTACTCCATTACAGTTGAGTGACAAAACCTTGAGACCTGCCATATTAATATATTTGAAAAAAGAGCCATATCGTAAAAAAGTTTGGTCTAGTTAGAAGCCAAGTATTACCAGAAACTGCTCCTCTCGTATATGGAAGATAACATAGACAAAACCAGATGATAGCGTTATTGTAGAGCCAAGATAGACTTTGCATTAAAAGATCATAGTGAGCTGGATAGTCAAACCAGACAATAAACAAATTAAAATCAAGTTCAAACAGGAGCTGCAGAGTAATAAAAATTTTCCGCTCTAGCGTGGGATATTCCAAAAAAAGCCATATGACTAGCACTGTACTAATAGTTGCTGTCAACATTATTTTAGCCTGCCATACAGGAAAATAAAATGCATGCAATGCATTATTACCCAAGCTTTTTATATGTCCACACACAATGTGTAGTAGCCTATTGAAACAAGTGTAGCTGTATGAGAAAAAAACAAGCAATGCGAATCATGTAAGGACATCCAGAATAACTAAACTATAGAACCTCTTAACCCAACCCTCCCCTCCTCCCCCTCGTTCTGAAATACAAACTCTATAGGAAGAATACAACTCAGTACTGTTAGATCAATAGCAATCCAAGGCGCCCCAATAACGACTTGCTACCAAAAACCCCCAAAACCGCTAAGATGCCCAGTTACGACCCACCCCACCCTCCTCCCTCCCTCAACAGCATAACATATAGAAAAAGAAAACAAAACCAGATCCATAGGGCTCCAGAGGCACCCTGTTTCAGTTGGCATAAAAAAGAATAACAACAGAACAAAAATGTTGCCACCCTAGGGGCTAAATAGCTCCATCATGTGACCATCTTCCTTTCTTGGGGATCTGAAAACCAGTAACTGTCCCTCATGTCCCTTCCCCCCCCACCACCCTTACCATTCCCAGTTACGTCATGAGGAAACAAGAGAGGTTAAAAAGCAGTAAAATTATCTAAGCATATTACTCTAAGGCTCGAATTCAACTTAGCGGGCAGAGTCCAAAAAATAGGAAAAATCTATAAAAGGATTTATAATTATCTTATGGCATCAGACAGTTCCATCTTCTTGGGCTTGACTTGTTTTGGCATTTTTATGCAGAGGTAGGAGATCTCTTTTGAGCTTCAAAAATGACTTGTTTAACTCCATAGGGATTTCAAGATTTAAGACTTGAAGCAGATGAAGCCCTGCATCCACATTATCAATTGTCAGTTTTTCCTTCATGTTTCACAAACATAGAGCCAGTAAAGGTCCAGCAGTATCTCACATTTGCTTCTGCCAGTTGGCAAGCTACCAATTTCAGTTGGGAACGATTGTAAAGCGTTTCCACTGACAGTTCAGGGAAGATTGAAATAGTTTTGTCCTTTAATGGCAGCCCACCTTTTCCTCTGGCTATTTTCACAGCCTGTCTCTTGAAGCATCTGTCCGCGAATTCAATGATAACATCCCTGATTGCATTGTGGAGTGTGGAGGGACAGAAGCTGGAATGATAAGCACAAACAATGAAGGTATTCTCCTGTATCTCCAATATTAAGCATGGGTGCTAACCAAGCTGAGAGAAATCGAATCAATGGGTCAGGTCCTTCATCACAGTCGCCAAAACAGCAGCATTTAATATCCCTTTGCGCTGCTTGTTATCTAAAGTTAAGATACGGTCTCTTGTCCATTTTTCATGTGCATTAAGTTTTTTTATATCAGAAGCATTGTCTTCACTTGCCTCATACGCTGCATTGGCTGAAGCAGCAACCTCCGTGAGTGTGGACTGGATTGTTTGCAAACTGATCAGCAAGTGGATGTAAAGCTTCCTAAATATGATCAAAGATTTCTTTTTAAAAAAGAGTTGAGGGTAGTATGAAACTCGCTTACTGTGAGTGGGGCTGTATCAGGGTGCACGTTGGAAGATCCGGCAGCCATTTTGAGGTGTATCAGAGAAGTGGAAGGAGAGGACCCCATAAGTTTCTTTGAATAAATTTGTTCAGTGTCAATTTGGCTGGTCAAGGAGCTCTCTGCGATCACGTCTGCTCTACGGATAACTTTTAGGGTAAGTTTTATAATATCGAGCCTTAGTAGCTGGAAAAAGGGGGGGGGGGGTCGGGAGAAGAGCTTGGCAATCACGCATCTGTCACCATTTGAGCCAACACCACGCCCCCCAAGAACATTGGTTCCAGGCCATTAAAGGCTTTAAAGGTTAACAGAAAACCTATATGTGGATATAGTACTCAACTTGGAGGCAGTGCAGATGACAAAGCACTGGTTGAATGTGTGCTGTCATTGGGGTACCTGTAAGTACCATGCTGCTGCATTTTCGATGAGCTGCAATTTCCATATCAGCTTCAAGGGCAGCTGTCAAGGGGGCTGATTTTGAAATTTCAACTGCTGCTGCCAATTATGCAATGGGTGTGACTGATTCAACCAGCATTAAGAGTAATTTCCTCTTAAGAACATGACATTTATCAGACAGCATCAAGGTTCTACACTCTGGCTGTGATCACACACACTAAATAATGCATGTTCAATCCACTTTCAAGCTGGATTTTGCCAGTTCATACAGTAAAATCCAGTTTGAAATACGTTGAAAGTGGATTGAAAGTGCATTATTTAGTGTATGTGATCACAGCCAAAGTACAGTTTTCAGAACTCAATTTTACTGCTCTCAGTTAGTCTTGACAAATGAGTATCAGATGACTATTGAGGGCACCAAAATCATTAGGCAAACTTAGTAATACAAGGACATATGATCGCTAGCAATAGGTTTCCTTCACTTCACGATAGTTTACCAGATGGATCAAATCAGTAGAGATTTAAAAAATAGTCTACAACACTTGCACCAAAATGGTTCAAACAGGTAAACTCCTCTCTTAAGACCACTTAAAATAATTTTCTGCTGTCTATAAATGGGGCCATTTATTTACCAGATAAATTGATCTTGTTATTTTTAGAGGATCTATAAGGGTGGTTAAAACAACTTGTTTCCTTCATTTAATATTCCTAGAGACACAAAATAAAAAACTTCCAGGGCAGTGTCAGTGTTTGCATTAAGATCACCCACAAAAATAAAAGGTGCTCTAGGATATCTGCAAGTCAAATAGTGTCTGGAGTTCTCAAACTGGTCCCATAGAGTAATAGTTGACTTCTCTGCTGTGAAGGCAAATAAATATTTATTAATGCCAACGTTAAGGAGCCTATCTCAACAAGAATGTGTAAAGGAGGGAAATTAGGAAGTGAGAAGTTTTAAAACATATTGACAGTGATATCAAACTAAGGAGACCTCCTGAGGGTCTTTCTTTATCACCAGATTGAAGAGCGTCAAGAGAATAAAGCCTGAAACCCAGAGAGCAAGGTTTGGTCTAGGGTCCAGGTCTCCTGAAGAAACACAAAAAGTCATTCTGTGCCAATAGTTCTTTAATTTCTGGGGAGGAGTTTTTAAGTTTCCATTCAACAATATTCCAGGAGAGCAGTTTCAGACACATTTGACACATTTTCCAGTCATTGGCTGGCATGGATTTGTAAGAAAAAAATAATTACAGGATCTAGTTTGTCCACATTGTTTAACAGTTATTTTAGGTTCAAGTGGAAAAGCAGAATTCAGTTTAGACCTGAAATGGTCACATGATCCTGTTTAGCAACCATTCCAGAACCCCCAGATCCATTTGTAGTAGCCTGGCATCTCTGCATTTTGTCAAGAGGAGCTAGAAACTCCTGCTTTGTCAGCAGCTCAGTAGGGGTCTCCAGCACTATCACTGGCTGAGTACTAGGACATTGGGCTAATTCAGATTAGTTAACTCCAGCTCCAGAAAAAGATATTCTTTCCAAGGTTTTCTGGAGCAGGGTTTCTCAAACTTTTCTTTCCTGTGGCCCGATTATTTTTATACTTCTCCTTCGTGGCCCACTAAAATTTGGGGGTGGAGCCAGGAGACCTTGGAGCTGGGAGATAGGAATTATGTCATTTCCTGTGGTGTTACTTCCAGGTCAAGGTTAAGTGATGTCACTTCCAGGGCACACTGAACCAAAACTCCACCTCTTCCTGTGATGTCAATTCCAGGGCACTCCCCCAAACCTGCCTTTTTTCTGAAGTAACTTTGTTTTCAGAAAAATCTCTCTGAAACTCATGCTGAGCCAAAATGGGGGAGTGGGCAGTCTGCAACTTTTTCATACATTCCCAGGCTTCTCTATTCCACCCCCACACCTGCATGCACCTATCTGTTTCTGTGTTCTTCTCCAGCTTGCAAGCACTCCTAATACCCATGTTCAATTACCTGCATAACCTACACACCCCTTCCTCAACAGCACTGGCCAGTGTATGCAGTTGGGAGTGCTGTTGCCATTGCCATCAGGAATGCCAGCACTGTGTACCACTCACACTGGGCCCTGGCAGCTGCTCTACCTCAAAATATGTTGACACATTTAGTAGGCCCTTCTTTCAGTTGCTACTACTGGAACCCTGCCTCAAGCTGCAACCAAGCTTCCTTGGTTTCAAGAAAATCTTTTGACAGCTATTTTTCATACCTTTCCTTGGCTGAAACATTGGGAAATTGCTGTGAAAATTAGCAGAGAATTGTACTACAATTAATGAATTAATGAATTTCAAGTTCATATAAGCTTTTCTACAGTTATCCCAAAAAGGATATTGATGAGGGGCTTGCAGCTTTTTACTGGCTGTGTTTCCCATGCCTTTAAAAGCAACCTGTTGTGTAGATATTTATCCAGTGAACTTCTTTCATCCCTTTTTTATATCTACAGAAGGAGTTTAATTGTGGTGTCAGACAGCTGTTAAAAGCAGGACAAGTAAAATGGTGCCAAGTTCATAGTACCATCACTTCCAGTGCTGGTGAGATATACAGCAGTAATCTCCAATAATCTCTTTCTGCCCCACACCTCTCACTCTCACTCACACAGAAATCTCATAGAAAGGCCAGCTGGCTACAACTAGGGTGCCAACTTTTCATTGGCAGAGCTCCTATGTCTGCAACAACAGTATGATGAACAGAAAAGTTTCATCAAGTAAAAATGGACAGAAAGAAAGAAAGAAAGAAAGAAAGAAAGAAAGAAAGAAAGAAAGAAAGAAAGAAAGAAAGAAGAAAGAAAGAAAGAAAGAAAGAAAGAAAGAAAGAAAGAAAGAAAGAAAGAAAGAAAGAAAGAAAGAAAGAAAGAAAGAAAGAAAGAAATAGAAAGAAAGGAAAAGAAAAGAAAGACATGGAAAGAAAGAACATAAGAAATAAGAGAAGCCATATTGGATCAGACCAGTGGACCATCCAGTCCAAAATTCTCTCACACAATGCCCCAAAACACCAGAATGTTCACCAGTGGGACCAGGGCACTAGAAGCCCTCCAACTGTTGCTTCTGCCCCCCCCCCCCACAGCATCACTTGCAGGGAAAGAAGGAAGGGAAGACAAAGAAAGAAAAAGCCTTACTCACCATCAGATGACTCCAGCCAGCAACAATTCTGCCGAGGGGTCGTTTGGGAAAAAAAAAAGCTACTGGAATGCCCACTTCCCACCCCTCTTGGCTGAAAAAAACATCCTCCCCCTTCTTTGCCACCCAGGCCTCCCTGGGAAATCTCCTCAAAAGAACATACTGCAAGACACATGAAAGCTCATACCTTGAAGATCACTTAATGGGTCTAAAGTGCCAGTGGACTCCAGCTTTTCTCTCAAACACTGGGGGAGGGGAGAGAAGGAAGGAGAGGCAGCCCAGCTTCTCTCTGCACAACACAGAGACAGGGGAGGAAGGAAGCCAAATCAAGCTCAGGCTTTGCAGCCTGTGTCAATCTTCAAGCCTAGATTTTCTCTGCACAACAGAGAGATGGGGGAAGGAAGGAAACCAAATGGAGCGCAGGCTTTGCAAACTGTGTCAGTCTTCAAGGCTAGCTTTTCTCTGCACAACATAGAGAGGAAGGAAGGAAGGAAGGAAGGAAGGAAGGAAGGAAGGAAGGAAGGAAGGAAGGAAGGAAGGAAGGAAGGAAGGAAGGAAGGAAGGAAGGAAGGAAGGAAGGAAGGCAAATGGAATTCAGGCTTTGCAGCCTGTGTCAGTCTTCGAACCTAGCTTTTCTCTGCACAACACAGACACGGGGGAAGGAGAGAAGCCAAACGGAGCTCAGGCTTTGCAGCCTGTGTCAGTCTTCAAGCCTAGTTCTTCTCTGCACAAAACAGAGACGGGGGAAGGAAGGAAGCAGAGCAGAGTTCATACTTTGCTGGGGGCGGGGCTAGCTTTGGTTTTTCTTGCTACACGGTATTGAGGCTTCTGTGGCCCGGTAGCGGGTTGCGACCCTGCAAATGGGAAACACCACTCTGGAGTGTTTTCAATCAATTATCTGGGTTTGCTCACTATAAGGTAAAACTCCAAATGATTCAACTGGATTTGTTTCCATTGGTTTGAAGTGGAATCCTGTAACTGCCTCAGTTGTCTCATTCTTTGATGCCTTTATCTGATGATTAATAGAGAATGAGGTAAGATCAATGAGCATAGGATCTTCACTAGATTTTTTTCTTCTATTCTTTGCTCAAATACAGGAGACTGACTAGGAGATAAAGGGACTAACCCAGAGGTGTCAAACATTTGACCTGAAGACCAGATCAGGCCTCCAGAGGGGGTCTTATCAGGCCTGCAAGCAAATAAAAAGTTGGTTTGCAACTTACAGATACACATGAACAACATAGCATACTTAAGATTGCTACAGCACAGCATTGTCTCCAGTTTTTGATGCAGTAATTCAGAAGAAGAGGTGTCAGTTATCAGAAACTGTTAAATAAACAAAATATTGAATAGAGATTTTACCAAAAATTGGTGCTGATCATAACCCAATAATGTGGATTACAAAATTGTCTAAGAAGATGAGAAGATGGAAATTGAATGAAGATTTGCTACAGAATAAAGAAACAGTGACATACCTAGAAAATGAAACTAAAGCTTTTTTCCAAGTGAATGACAAAGAGGATATTGACTTTCAGACGGTCTGGGATGCCTATAAAGCAGTAATGAGAGGAATGTTGATTACTTTGAATAATAAAGATAAGAGAGTAAAAGAAAAACAGTTGTTGGACATTCAAAATGAATTAAAGAAAAAGGAAGGGGGGAGACTTCTGGGGATCGGAAATGGCGAGCTGAAGTGCCTTCCTTAACGAGGGCAGAAAGACTTAAACAATATTTGATCAACTTTATAAAAGAAGACCAAACAGGATTTATAAAGGAAAATCAAGCAAGGTTTCTTCCCAAAAGACAAATAAGAGACGTTAGAACTGTTGTAAATATTGTAGAATATTATGAAAGACATCCAGAAAAAGAAGTAGCATTATTCTTTGCAGAGAAAGCATTTGATAATTTAAATTGGGACTTTATGTTTGCAGTAATGGAAAAAAATGGAGCTGGGTGAAAACTTTATAAGAATGATAAAATCAATATATTCTGAACAAAGTGCAAGGTTGGGTATAAATACAGATCTTACAGAAGATATGAAAATTAGCAAAGGTACTAGACAAGGCTGTCTGCTTTCACCATTGTTGTTTATAATGACTCTTGAAATATTATTGATGCAGATCCAAGAAGACAAAGAAATAGAAGGATTAAGAATAAAAGGATTTACTTACAAATATATAGCTTTTGCTGATGATATAATGTTTATAAATGAAAACCCCGTACAATTTACACCTGCTAGCTAAAATACAAGAGTATGGGGAGTTGGCGGGACTTTGTATTCATAGAGAAAAATCAAAAATTCTGTGTAAAAATATGTGGATGAACAAGCAACAAGAATTACAGAGACTAACGGGTTGTGAAGTCACCTCTAAGGTAAAATACCTAGGGGTGGAGATAACAATGAAGAATATTGATCTGTTTAAAAATAATTATGAGAAGTTATGGCGTAAAATGGATGAAGACATGTTAAAATGGAATAAGCTTAATTTGTCATTGTTGGCTAGAATAGCTGCAATCAAAATGAATATCTTACCAAGAATAATGTATTTGTTTCAAACTATTACGATTGTGAAGGATGGCAAACAATTTGATAAATGGTGAAGGAAAATCTCAGAATTTGTGTGGGCTGGGAAGAAACCAAGGATTAAAATGAAAATTTTGACAGATGCAAAAGAAAGAGGTGGGTTTCAACAGCCAAATTTAAAATTATATCAGGAAGCAGTTTGTTTAGTGTGGATGAAAGAATGGATAACATTGTTAAAAAACTTTTAGTGTTGGAAGGTCACGGAAATAAATTTGGCTGGCATGCGTATTTGTATTACGGAAAAAAGAAGATGGATTTTTTTTTTCTCTCACCATTATATAAGAAATAATTTGCTAAATACATGGATTAAATACAAGAAATATGGAGATGAGAGAAGACCGTTATGGATAGTGCCAGCTGAAGTAATAAAAATAACAGCTGAGATAGGTGAAGAAAAGTGGTGGTCATAAAATCAACTATTAAAAATACAAAGTGGCAAAATAGAACAAAACTGCTGAAGAGTTGAATTATAAATATGATTGGTTTCAAATGCAACAAATAAAGAGCTTGGTGGAGAATGATATTAAAACTGAAGGAATAAGGAAAGAGCAAACAAAATTGGAAAAAGTTCTGCTTGGAGACAATGATAAATTAATTTCAAAAGTATATAAATTATTGTTAAAATCGTCTACAGAAGATGAAGTAGTGAAATCGCAAATGATTAAATGGGCAATTAATGTAAATAAAGAAATACAAATGGAAACTTGAGAATATTTGTGGAAGAACTCTATGAAACTTTCAACATGTCAAAGTATTAAAGAAAACTGTTTTAAGATGATGTATAGATGGTATATGACTCCTAAAAAATTGGCAAAGATGAATAACAAGATGCCAGACAGATGTTGGAAATGCAAAAAGCATGAAGGTTCTTTCTACCATATGTGGTGGATTTGTGAAAGAGCTAAAATGTTTTGGCAGATGATTCAGCAAGAGATTTCTAAGATCTTGGGATATGAGTTTAACAAAGCTGCAGAGACTTTTCTGTTGGGACTACAAATGGAAAAATTTCCAAAAGAAGATAGAACTTTAATCTGGTACTTGCTCTCAGCCGCTAGGACATTGTATGCGCAGTTGTGGAAGCAAGAAAAAATACCAGAGAAATGGGATTGGATTATAAAAGTTATGACATGAAGTAAAATGGACAAATTAGCAAGAATATTAAGAGACTATGATTTAGACATTTTTAAGATGGAATGGAAAAAG
Organism: Heteronotia binoei; assembly: GCF_032191835.1. Classification (NCBI taxonomy): domain Eukaryota; kingdom Metazoa; phylum Chordata; class Lepidosauria; order Squamata; family Gekkonidae; genus Heteronotia; species Heteronotia binoei. The sequence goes on from NC_083224.1 coordinate 104,490,929, forward strand.
TTTAGAAGATATGTAGAAAAAGAGTGGAAAATAAAAGGACATTGGACAATCTTTGATAATGATTAAGTTTTAAAAAGAAGAAGAATATAAATTTTTGTTTTAATAGTTAAGGGTACCTTTAAATATTTGCATTTTGAGTAAATAAAACCGGAGGGGGTCAAGTAACAGGGGGAGAGGTGGGTAGAAAGTAATATATGGGGTAGATAAAAGAAGCTTTTTTAAAAAGATGTAAGATATAGATTTATTACCATATGTTACCAATAAAATTATTTTTTAAAAATAAAATATTGTGAGAGTGCTAATCTTTTAAGCACATTTTATTTTTTAAAAAATCTGTGTCTGTGTCTGCTACCTGGAATTACATTTTATGACACGCATGGCCTGGCCCAACAAGATCTCATTTATGTCAGATCCAGTCTAGGGGTGTGCATTCGGTTTGGCTGAACCGAATAAACCTCCAAATCTTCCCTGATTCGGAAGTATACGGCACCATATACTTTCAAATCCAATTGGAAGCCATTATACGGGAACCGTATACGGCTCCACGTATACTTCCGAATCAATATTCGGAAGTATACGGAAGTCCATAGAGAAGGCGGGAAAGGAACTTCTGCAGCCTCAGGGGAGTTGCTTGCCTCCTTTCCTGCCTTTAGAAGGCTTTTCCCGCCTCTCCCATAGTCTCCCTGAGATCAGGGAGGTAGGGGAAGAGGAGCCCCAGCAGCCAATTCAAAGCAAGCATTTGCAAAATGCATTGCAAATGCATGCTTTGCAGGGCTGTTGTGTAGCTGATGGCTGGGCTAATCCCCCAGCCATCAGCAACATCGTTGTTCTTTTGTTTACTTGGGTATCTGAGTGAACAGTGTTCTCTGGCCAATCACAGAGCAGTGGTATTTTTTGAAACTGCTCTGTGTAGGGCCAGAGAACCTTTTTACGGAGTCTGCCTGGCTGGACTCCATTCCATTGCTGCTGTGTTGGTGTTTGTGTGTGAGAGAGATTGTGTTGTGCTGGCCCTTGGCCTCAGGTGCTGCTGCTCTCTCTCAGCCTTGCCTGACGTGTCTGGAGAAGAGAAGACATCTAAGGTAAGACAGTCTTGGTGTTCTTGTTTTTATTTTAGTTAGTAAAAGGACTTTTTAAGGCGCTGAGTCCCTTTACTTATCGAGATTTGGGTGGGTGGGTACTGGGTAGCTTATTTGGGGTTAAGGGGTTCTGCTAGGGGTGGGGGCCTGGGGTGGGGGGTTGCCAATTTGCCTGTATCTTATTTTAATGAGAGGACTTTTAAAAGTGCAGTGTCCTTTTAGTTTTCCCGATTTGGGTGACTTGGATTTCTTGGGGTTAGGGTGAAGGTTTTTTGGAGGGGAGGGGTTGGTAAAGGTCCTGTATTGTTAAAAGTCAAGTTTTTTACTGTTTTAAAAGGATTCTGTGTTTGATTTGTTGCTGCTGTGTTGTGCTGCTGTTCCTTTTCTCTTCTGGTTCTGGTTCTTGTGGGGGGGGGGCTGTTTGGCCTAATTTTCTTTGTTGAAAGGTCACTTTTTTAACAGTTGATATTCTTGGCCTTTTCTCAGTGATTTGTTTGGATCTGTTGTTGTTGGTTTTGCATCCTGTCCTGTTGTGCCTTTGTCACACCCTGGGCGCCCCTCCTGGTCCCGGTGCAGCCGTCGTCCCTCTATTCTGGACGGCCCCCCTCGGGTACTTTGTGGGTGTTCCCCAGAAGTCTCAGAAACAGGGGTGGGAGCCCGGTTACTTCAGCACAGGTCCCCGTTCCACTTCTGGCTGTGCAGCGGGTCCTGTCCCTCTCTCTCTGGAGGCAGCCTCAATAAGCACCGGCAAGCTTCCTCCCTGACCTCCTGCCTCCCTCCCTTTTATCCTCCTGTCCCAGTCCTTCCCTTCTCCTGGGTTCCACCTCTCCCTGGCTCCACCCACCTTCAAAGCCCCAGACGCCCGGGAGAGGCCTGCCGGGGCAGGGCTGCCTGGGCGTGCCTCAGGCGTCCTGGGCCCCTGCAGCGTGCTAGGGTGTGGCGTCTCTCACCCGGCACTGGGCTTGGCTTCTCCCTCCTGCTCCCCGACGTCTCGCTCTGGCCACGCTCCTCGGACCCGGAGACGAGCACGTCGGCTGTGGAGCGTCGCTCGGTCCGCCGTCAAGGCTCCGTCGGCCCAGGTGAGCAGCGGGGCTGCCGCGAGGGCTTAGGGAGGTGTGGGAAGCCCTCGGGGTGGTGACGGGAGGGGGAGAATGGCTGGCGAGCATAGGGGGGTCCCCCTCACCCAGTCCCCATCCCGTGTCCTTTGCTTCTCAGCCTCATCTTCGAAGATCCTGACGAGGTAGTCGGCCACGCGGTGGTCCACCCCAGCTTGATGGTGCATAGCGTCTCAAACACTGTGTCCTGGGCCGGTCCCCACTGGAGGATGTTCGGGCACGTCTTCCGCAGGCTGTCCGTTAATGGGTGGCCACCACCGCGAATTTGGGGATGAATTTACTGTAGTAGCCCGCGAACCCCAAGAAGCGCTGTAACTGCTTCTTGGTACGCGGGTGGGGCTGTTGTTCCAAGGTGACGATCTTCTCCGGCAGGGGTCGGAGCTGGCCCTTCCCCAGTAGGAATCCCAAATATTTTAACTCCTGGAAGCCGAGGCGGCTCTTCCGTGGGTTGGCATGGAGTCCGGCAGCATGCAGGGCTTGGAACACGCGGCGTAGGTGGAGCAGGTGGGTCTCCCAGGTGGGGCTACATACCACGATGTCATCAATGTACGCCTGAGCAAAACCCTCACACTGGGCCAGGGCCTTGTCCACCAGCCACTGGAATGTGGCCGCAGCCCCATTCAAGCTAAAGGGCATGCATTTGAATTGGAATAAACGTTGGGGGGTGGCAAAGGCGGTCTTTTCCCTGTCAGCCAGGTGCATGGGTACCTGCCAATAGCCCTTGGTAAGGTCCAAGGCAGAGAGGTACCGGGCCTCCTCCAGCTGGTCAATCAGGATATCTGCCCGGGGCATAGGGTAGGCATCGAATTTGGCCAGTTTTTTCACCTCCCGATAGTCCACACAGAAGCGCACGCTGCCATCGGGCTTCGGCACCAGGACCAGCGGACTGCGCCACTCGCTCTGCGATGGTTTGATGATGTCGAGGCGCAACATCTCCTTCTCCTCCCGGGCGATGACGTCCCAGCGCTTCTGTGGTACTGGTCTCCAACAGTCTCGTGCCACCTGGCCTGGGAGGGTTACTACCTGATGCTTGAGCAGGGTGGTTAAGCCTGGCTGATCGAAGAACACTGTCGGGCACTCGGCCAGGACCTGCTGCAGGGCCTGCCGTTAGCTGGGTGTGAGTGCGGCGTCCAACACCGGCCCCCCCCGGCGCCTTCCGCAATCGTCCAGGGCAGGGTTCCATCCTGGAGCTCCCTCAGGTCTTCGGCCAAGAGCCCCTGCTCAGTCCCCGCCTCCTGCTGCACCGATGCCTTTAGGTTGTTCACATGGATGTTCTTTTTTTGGCGGGCATGGGGCCTATATTGTACTTCGTACGTCAGGGGACCTAGGACTCGGGTGACTTGGAAGGGTCCCCGCCACAGGTCCCCTTGGTTACGGCCCATCACTCCCCTGTGTACCAGGACGTCGTCTCCCACCTGGAACCCATGGGCCTTAGCGCCCTTGTCGTAATGTCTCTTCTGGGCTTCCTGGGCCTGTGCGAGGTTCCCCCGGGCCTCCCACCTCACGTCTTCCAGGCGCTCCTGCAGCTGCCTGACATACTCCTCCGGGGTCTCCTCTGACCCTCCCCTGCCTTGTACCCACTGTTCTCTGAGGAGGCCTAGGATCCCCCGGGGTTGCCTCCCATACAGCAGCTCGAACAGGGAATACCCCAGGGACGCTTGGGGCGTCTCTCGGATGGCGAAGACCAGTGGGTCCACATAGAGATCCCAGGCTGTGGGGTGGTCATACGCTGTTTTCCTTAGCATGGCTTTCAAGGCCTGGTTCATCCGCTCCACCAGCCCAACATTTGGGGGGTGGTGGACGGAGGTGAAGAGATGCTTAATGTGCAGCGTCCGGCACACCTGTCGCATGAGGCTCGCTGTGAAGGGCGTGCCCCGGTCTGTGAGTATCTCTCGGGGCAGCCCTACATGCGCGAAGTAGTGCATCAGAGCCCTGGCCACACCAGCACTCTTCATGGTGGGCAGGGGGATAGCCTCCGGATAACGGGTGGTGTAGTCCATCAGGACCGGAATGTAGCGGGCCCCCCGGGGGGTGCAGGGTAGGGCCCCCACAAAGTCCATGGCCACCCGCTCGAACGGGACCCTCACTACCGGCAAGGGGGCTTGTGGGGCTTGCAGCTCTGCTCTAGACGTTAGGCGTTGGCAGATGTCGCAGGAACGACAGTAGGCCTGGACCTCCCAAGCCACGGAAGGCCAGAAGAAGTTGGCTAACACCCAGGTCAGAGTACTCTTCACCCCCTGGTGGCCCACCCATTGTTGATCGTGGGCGCCCTTCAGGACTTCTGGCCTGTACCGGTGGGAGACCCAACAGCTGTTTCCTGGGGCCCAACCGCCCTTTTACCTCTCTGAACCAAACGCCTTCTTCTTCTACGACCACCCCGTCCCGGACTGCTTCGTGCCGCCGCAACGCCTCCAACTCCTCATCCTCGGCCCGAGCTTTCACGAACTGCGGGTCCACCGGCCATGTCTCTCGGCCGCCCATCGTGGGACGTTCTGCGGTAGACAGGCCCTCCCCTGGGTCGGCATCCTCCGTCATTACGGCGGGAGCTGCAGCGTCATAGCCAGCCATGGTGGGTTAGCCCGGCTGGCCGAAGCTCGCTGCCTCTATGACATCCCCAAAACACGGGTCATCCTGCCCGAGTAGTACTGGGTAGGGCAGACGGGTCACCTTGGTGACCGGTACACTCCAGTAGCGGCCCAAGTATTTCAGCAGGATGGACACGACTGGGCTCCTTTCTACACGCCCATGGACGCACTTGATGCCGGCGGTGCGGATGATGGGCAGCGGGGCGGTCACCAGGTGGGCCCATACCATGGACAGCGAGCTGCCATTGTTGACCATGGCCTACAGCTGCCGCCCTCCCAAGGACACCAGAATCATCCGGGGGGGGGTGAGTTCCCACCTCGGCTGTTTGCTTGAGATGTCCACACTGGCTGCAGGTAAAGCAGGGCCCTATGTGCCCCACCGGGTGGCAGGCCTCTGGTGGCGGGCATCCCTCCTTCTCCCCTTCGCGGCCTCCAGGGCATAGACTCAGTCCTGGTAACGCCGGGCGTCCTCTGGGTCCCCACCATCCAGGCGTGGCCTCCACGATCCCCCATCCCAGGCGCCTTTCCCGGTGTCACTCCCGGGGTGGCCCGTCCGCCGGGCTGGGGAATGCCCTTCCCTGGCTTACCGCCCTCCGTGCGGGGGGGGGCAGGCCCTGGTGGTCGGCGGCCTAGAGGTTTTCCCACAGCTCCTAGACCTCACTGAGGCGGGTCGGCTTCCAGCAGGCCACCCAATGGCGGGTACAGGGCAGCAACACTGGTAGGAGCTGTTCCACTACCACCAGCTCCACGATGCGCCACCCGTCGTCGGTGGTGGGATTAAGCCAGCGGGTGGCGGCATCCTTGAGGGTCGCTATCGCCAAGCGCGGTCTGACTTCCTCCGTCGGTAGCCAGGAACGAAGCTTCTGGTGATGGGCCTTGGCCGTGATCTCCAGGCAGTCTAAGATGGCTGCCTTGAGTGCTGTATAGTCCACGGCCTGGGCCCGTTCCAGGGCTTTCATGGCAGCTTGGGCCTCTCCAGTCAAGTAGGGTCCCAGAATAAAGGCCCACTGTTCTCTGGGCCAATGAGCAGCCTCGGCCACCCGCTCGAATGCCTCCAGGTAGGCCTCGACATCGTCTTCCGCTCCCAGCTTCGTCAGAGGGGGCCAGGGGCTCCGTCTGGCGCCAAATGGTGTTGGTCCCGCCGGCTCCAGGCGGGCCAGGATTGCTTGGTGGAGGTCCCACGCGAGGGTGGCTTGAGCCGCCGTCTGCTGTTGGGTGACCTCCCGTAGAAGCTGCGCCTGGTGGTCTGCGAGCCACTGCCCAAATTGGGCCAAATCCATGGTGGCGGGGTTGGTGTCCATACTGGACGTCAGCTCTACTTCTATCACGGAGTCCTCACTTGCTTCGTCAGTCGACGAGTCGCTGGACTCTGGCTCGATGGGTGAAGTTGCCGTTCGACCCGAGTGCCACCTGGGCGGGGCTGGAATGTGGGGGCATGGCTGTCCTAGGCTTGTGGTGGTGCCCACATCCTCCACCACATTGTCGCACCCTGGGCGCCCCTCCCGGTCTCTCAGTGCAGCCGTCGTCCCTGTATCCCGGGCGGCCCCCCTCGGGTACTTTGTTGGTGTTCCCCAGAAATCTCAGAAACAGGTGGGAGCCAGGTTACTTCACCACAGGCCCCCATTCCTCTTCTGGCTGTGCAGTGGCTCCTGTCCTTCTCTCTCTGGAGGCAGCCTCAATAAGCACCGGCCAGCTTCCTCCCCGACCTCCTGCCTCCCTCCCTTTTATCCTCCCTTCCCAGTCCTTCCCTCCTCCTGCATTCCATCCCTCCCTGGCTCCACCCCCTTCAAAGCCCTGGATGCCCAGGAGAGGCGTGCCGGGGCTGGGCTGCCTGGGCGTGCCTTGGGGTCCTGGGCCTCTGCAGCATGCTGGGGTGTGGCATCTCTCGCCGCCACGGGTCAGGTGGCTCTCCTCCTCTTTGCTCGGCACTGGGCTTGGCTTCTCCCTCCTGCTCCCTGACGTCTCGTTCTGGCCACGCTCCTCGAACCCGGAGACGAGCGCATCAGCTGTGGGGCATTGCTCGGGCTGCCATCGGGTCTCCGTCAGCCCAGGTGAGCAGCGGGGCCACCGCAGGGGCTTGGGGAGGTGTGGGAAGCTCTCAAGGCGGCTACGGGGGGGAATGGCTGGCGAGCGTAGGGGGGTCCCCCTTGCGCAGTCCTTGCCTGGGCCGTGCTGGAGAGCCTTTTTCATGGTTCTGGGGGGTTTTTTTGGTGGGGGGTGTGTTGTTGACTGATTTGGCTTGAGGTTTTTTATTGTTAAAAAGGTCATTTTTTAACAGTTGAGTTTCTTGGCCTTTTCTCAGTGATCTGTTTGGATCTGTTGTTGTTGGTTTTGCATCCTGTCCTATTGTCCCTTTTCCTGGTTCTGGTTTTGGGGTGTGTGGGTGTGTTTGTTAAAAGTTAAGTTTCTTTCTGTCACATTTTGGTTGGGTCACGTGGGGTTGGTCATTTTCATGTTTTTATAGAGTTATTTTTGGAGTCTGAAGGTGCTTTCAGTTTGGCTAGGGCCACTAAAAAGGCTGCCGGACTAATAAGGGTGCTTTTAGGAATTGTATTTTTTCAAATTTAAAAAAAAAATCCAGTTTAGGACTTTATCTTTTTTCAAAATTCAACTAGGCCAGATAGGGTCGATTTAAAAAGATTTTAGGTTTCTAATAAAAGGCAGCGTGACTACTATGTCACATCAGGCTCCCTTTTAAAGAGACTAGGGTTGCAGTGCATCTTGCTTTCAGCCACTGAAAGTTGATGCATCCTTAGATTTCCATAGGGTAAACCACAGCTTCTCTCTAGTTATGGGGGACACCTGATTTCTCATTTGCAAGGAAATTCGGTTTGTTCCAGGATGTAGTTAGGAGAAGTTTAACTAGGAGGATATAACAAGGATTGCCTTCATCTCAAGGTAGCCTTTTAAAAACTGTAGCCAGGTAGAGGCAGGATCACCTAGTCTCCTAAACTTTACCAGACTACTACTACTACCCCAACCCAAAGAAGGACAGGTTAGGGACCAAAAAAACAAACAAGTTTGGGTGGGAGGGTTTTTAAAAAGAGTCAGGGCACCTGTTGGTTCAACATTTGTGGTAGGGTATGAGCTCTCATGAGGAGCCCCATGGCGCAGAGTGATAAAGTGGTAAAGCTGCAGTACTGCAGTCAAACTCTCTGCTCACAACCTGAGTTTAATCCCAGTGGAAGCTGGGTTCAGGTAGCTGGCTCAAGGTTTATTCAGCCTTCCATTCTCCCAAGGTCAGGAAAATGAGTACCCAGCTTGCTGGGGGGAAAGTGTAGATGACTGGGGAAGGCAATGGCAAACCACTCCATAAAAAGTCTGCCGTGAAACCGTTGTGATGCGATGTCACCCCAGAGCCGGAAACAACTGATGCTTGCAAAGGGGACTCTCCAAAATTTACAGATATTCCACGAAGCTTGGCCTTTCTTTCTCTCAATTTTAACTCCTGAAGTATGATCTTATTTTTGGCCCAGGACTCAAAATCCTTAAAGTCTTTCAAATCCTCTGCTGTCTTTTTTGCCATCTGATATGCAGCTTCAGCTTTCTTGTTTTCAACGCTGCAGTGAGTTCATCCAATTTCTTGTTAATTGGTTCGACTGACTGTTTAAGAAGTCCAAGTTCCCTTTTTAATTGTCCAATCTCTCCACTAAGAGACCTTATATCATTCTTTATCTCCGTTAGGGCATGCAGTATTTCAGTCTGTTCACTTTGGGGAGGGTTACTCCTTCCTCTAACAGAGAAGTATCCAAGTCAGAATCTCCAGATTCTTCTAGGAGGTCTATAGGGAGGGTTATCAATGCCTACTACCCGTATGTAGATCACACCTAATCCAAAGAAGCCCGCTATTGCCATTCAGCATCTGAAATCATTTTTATAAAGTTATATCTCCAGTAACATTTTATGGCACATATGGTCCAGCATGACATAGTGACATCTATTTAAGATCTGGCTGTTGAGTTTGACACCTCTGCTTTAGAGCATATTAAAGTTGGTAATTTTTAAGAATAAAAATAAAGGGCTATATGGTTGCCAGAAATCAAACTTGGGTCCTGTTCCACATATCACAAGCTGATTAAACCTAAAGCCTGCTTCAAAAGAAAAGTTAAATGCTATTTGGTTCCTATTTGTCGTTCCAGGAGATAAGCGTACTACAGTAGAGGAGTACATTTAAAACTATTTTATTATTTTTTTTCAAAAAGAGGCCCTAAATTCACATAAAATTCACATAGGACAAAAGGCCTTTTTTGACTTTGGATTTTGTGGTATCCGAAGTTAATTTTTGCCTGTGTTATATATATTCATGTTGGCAATAAACCTTTTGATTTCTCATTTAACTTTTTAGGGACTGGAAGTTTACTCACGTGTTTCAGAGCATCACCCTCCCTTTAAAACTTAGAATGAAAACAAGGATGAAATTTTATGCCTGGTTAGACAGTCAAGACCAGTGGTGGGATTCAGCCGGTTCGCACCGGTTCTGCAGAACCGATACCTAATGTGCTATCGGTTTGGCAGAACCGGTTGTTGGCCGGGCGCCTGCTGTTCATTTTTATTACTTTGTCCACGAAGGAGCCTGGTACTATAAGCCTGTAGATACACATTCAGAGGCTCATTTCTCATTGAAGGGCTCCATGCGAGGCTTGTAGATTCGTGTTCATAATATGGGCTGAAGCTAAATCCTACGAAGACAGAGGTCCTTTGCTTGGGTCGCCGCGGCCCGGGGGGGGGGGGGATCCCCCTGCCAGCTTTTGACGGTGCGCCGCTGACAGCGGCGGACAGAGTCAGGAGCTTGGGGGTGCTGTTGAAGCCTTCCTTAAAGATGGAGGTTCAGATGCAGCCGCTGCCAAGTCCGCATTTTTTCATCTTAGGCGGGCAAGGCAGCTGGCACCCTTCCTGGAGCGTGACGACCTAGCAACAGTGATCCATGCTACGGTCACCTCGAGGTTGGACTACTGCAATGCCCTCTACATGGGGCTGCCCCTGTCCCGGACTCGGAAATTGCAGCTGGTGCAGAATGCCGCGGGCCGGCTGTTATTAGGTCTCCCAAAGTGGGGACACATTCGGCCGGGTCTTCGGACTCTGCACTGGCTTCCAGTGATGTACCGAGTCCGGTACAAGGTGCTGGTTGTTACCTTTAAAACCCTATATGGCCTGGGACCTGCCTACCTGAAGGACCGTCTCTCCCCACATGTTCCCCAGAGAGCCCTGAGGTCAGGAACACAAAATCTCCTCTCTATCCCCGGGCCAAAAGAAGCCTGCTTGAAAGTCACCAGAGAAAGGGCTTTCTCCGTTATGGCCCCCACATGGTGGAATCAGCTGCCGGAAGAGGTGAGGGCCCTGCGGGACCTGGTTCAGTTCCGCAGGGCCTGTAAGATGACCCTCTTCCGGCTAGCTTACACCTAGCTGGGATGAAAACTTGATGTAACTGGCCAGCCATCTGTTTATATGAAATGTAATGTTACTGGTTTTTAAGGTTTAATTGTTTTTATCAAATTGCAATGTTACTGGTTTTTAAGGTTTTAAATGTTTAAGTATCTAATTGTTTTATACTTAAAATTGTTTAAATTTTATGCTTGATTAATTGTTGGAAGCCGCCCTGAGCCACTTGTGGGAAGGGCGGGATATAAATCCCGAATAAATAAATAAATAAATAAATAAATATATTGGCACTTCCCAGGGTGATATAGAAAATAGTATTTTGGCTTCCCCAGCTCTCTCCTCACCCCCCAATCCTGACAATTTGTTAGCTGTTGTTGGTGCTGTCGAGAAAAGATGATGCCCTCTCAATTCGCAGTCATGGCCCCAAACTGAATTGCAATTTTCTCCTATGGCTCAGAAAGTTTTAAGTTGTCTTTTCTTTCAGTTTGATTAATTTTATGGCAGGTTAGGTTATAATGCAAAACGTAGGGCTGGGTGACCTAGATAGATCATGCCCCCCCCTCAACCCTGAGTCTGTGTGTGTGTGTGTGTGTGTGTGTGTGTGTGTGTGTATCTCTGGAGGATATTCAGAGAGGTGGCTGAATCCAGCTTGTCTTCCCACCTGCTGGTATTCCAAGGGAATCTCCCATCCAGGTACTAATTGCAGTTGATCCTGCTTATCTTTTGATATCTGATGAGATCAGGCTTGCCTGAGCTGCCCATGTCAGGGTGTAATGTATGATATTTCTTGATACAGAGTCAGAACTTTGGCCCATCTAATGCAGTACATCTGTGACTACTGAGAGGGTGCCAGCTAGAAAGACGTCTTTCCCAGCTGTCCTTTGAACTGGAGATAGCGGGGACTGAACCTGGGGCCTTCTGCATGTGAAGCGGATGCTCTAACACTGAGCCAGGATCTCAGGTCAATGTCCTTCTCAGCCCATTTCATTGGAAATGCCAGGGATTGAACCTGGGACCTTTTGCAAGCCAATCTGAGGCTCTACTGCTGAGCCACAGTCCTCCTCTGGCAACAGGTTCCACACTTTTGTCTTTGCCCCATGCCCTGTTTGATTCCACACTCTTCCGTTTGTTCTACAACACTTCTGTTTTGTTTACATCCCCGAGTCATTCTTGAACTCACATATGGGGAAAGAGTGTAAGTATCAAAGATTTCAGGTTTTTATGGCTGGCATCATCATTAGGGTTTGTAGCATCTTTCGGGCTCAAGTGCCATGTTCTACTGGAGAAAGTTTTTCTGGAAGAAATACTTTCTCCAGTAGAACACGGCACTTGAGCCCGAAAGATTCTACAAACCCTAGTGTAATTATCATTGGATTAGCACAGTAAACTCCATAATTTAATGCATGAATTATTAAACTACCTTTCGGTATATCTTTTGGTATAGTTAAAATGGTCATTAGGACATAGAACCTGTCCCACCACTGGTCAAGACTCTTAAGATTCTCTGGTGTGAACTTATTTCTTTTTTTTTTCTCCTGTATTTTATATTACAAAATTGCCTTTACTAGAATTGTCAAAACTAATAGATAATTGTAATAATAGATTTATGCTATAAAATTTTAAAATGTGGATGATGTTTAGTTTAGACATAATAATATGGGACAATTTATGTAAAGAAAGTATTGTAAAACTAAGCTTGTACTTTTTGAAAATATTTTATACAGAACAAGGTATTGTGTTTTCTACTCCCTCTATTCCCTACCCTCAATCTTTCTGAAATCAATAAAACTTTTGAAAACTGATGAAAACAAGGAAGTTTTTTCAGTTGATCTGTCAGGTCATTAAGTTTTGCATGGATTTTTTTTCAAGTCTCGGCTATTTATAAGGTTTGGGTAGCAAGGATATTATGATTTTTTAAAAACTCCTTAATCCTCACAAGGAATACAATCAATAGGTGAATTAGAACCCCTTCTCCTTGTTCTCTGTGGAGAAAAAGGAGATAGTTCTTCCATAATATCACCAGAAGAGGTTGGCACATCATTGCTGTGACATATTTATGTTACAGATAAAGAAGAAGCTACTGTGCAAAAATAATTGTCTATTTCAGGGGTGGCCAACGGTAGCTCTCCAGATGTTTTTTGCCTACAACTCCCATCAGCTCCAGCCAGCATGGCCAATGGCTGGAGCTGATGGGAGTTGTAGGCAAAAAAATTTTTGGAGAGCTACTGTTGGCCACCCCTGGTCTATTTTATTTCACTTGGGAAGTTAAGTCATTAAGAGGTAAGACTTTCTTAGTCCCCACAGTCCCCACTACCAAATACTTAATTGTGAAATACATCCTTAAAATTATAATATTCTTTAACTATCAGCTACCTTGAAACCGAACAAAACACAATCCAAACCAGCAAATCTGAAATAGATAGCAGATAATAAAAGGTAATAAAACTGAAAAAAGACAACTGAGCTCTTCACAAAACACTACTGCCCAGCCAGCCAGAACCAGAAGCACTGCAGGCAACCCTGTCAGGAAGTATTATCAACAGACAGGTGCAGAGCACCTCCCCCCCTGAGTGTATTATTCTACTCAGCAGTGAATTATGTAGACTGGTGGCTTGAAGCTGAGACCACCTGAAACCGCCTGAGAGCCAGTTTGGTGTAGTGGTTAAGTGTGCGGACTCTTATCTGGGAGAACCGGGTTTGATTCCCCACTCCTCCACTTGCACCTACTAGCATGGCCTTGGGTCAGCCATAGCTCTGGCAAAGGTTGTCCTTGAAAGGGCAACTGCTGTGAGAGCCCTTTCCAGCCCCACCCACCTCACAGGGTGTTTGTTGTGGGGGAGGAAGGTAAAGGAGATTGTGAGCCGCTCTGAGACTCTTCAGAGTGGAGGGCAGGATATAAATCCAATATCATCATCATCATCAAACCTAAACATGCGAAACCTCACTCAGCCAGAACACAGAAAGGACTGACAGCTTGATAGCTCTTTTTCTATTCTATAGGTGGGGGTACATAGATGTTCAGCCAACCAAATTGAGCATAACAGGTCTGTGATGGCCACAGATGTCTAGAGCTGCATGCACACTACACTGACTTGCTCAGTGTGTCAAAATGCTCACAGTCCCTTCCCCCCTGACTGAAACACACAGTCAGTATTTGAAGGACAGATGGAAATCCCCAGACTTTTAATAGGAGCTCCCCAAAGTATCCCTATGGCAGCTTGGTGACACTCCAATCAGACAAGGAAGGCAAGAGTGCCCACAATGCTTACAGGCCCTCTCAGGCCTATACACATAGGCCCACTCCTAGGTGAAATTTCTTGTTTTTCACTATTAGCAGAACACATGGTACAGACAAGAGATCACCTGTTGTGATTGTGAATTGTACAAATGCAATAAAAGGGATCATAAAACAGGGTCTTGCTTGGTTCATGGAAATGTTGGCTGAGGTAGATGTTTGCTGAGATGGATCCTGTTCTATAAGGTAGATGTGCTATGAGGTAGATGTTGGTTCATGAGAATCATAGAATCATAAGAGTTGGAAGGGACCTCCAGGGTCATCTAGTCTAACCCCCTGTACAATGCAGGAAATTCATACAATGCAGGAAATTCTCCCCACACACATACCCTGTGACACCTGCTCCATGACCAGAAGTTGGCAAAATATATTTTATTTTATTTTTTAAAAAAAAACCCTCCAGGATCCCTGGCAAAACTGACCTGAAGAAAAATTGCTGCTTGACCCCAAAGTGGTGAATAGCAATTCCCTTGGCATGTAAGAAAGGGCCACGAGAACTAAGCTCTGATGCAATCCTTCCTTCCCTTGTTCTCATGATCTGCCTAAGTTCAAAGAATCAACATTGAAGTCAGATGGCCATCTAGCCTCTGTTTAGAAATATCCAAAGGAGAGGTACATGTTGTCTTATGAGGTAGTTGTTCATTCATGAGGTAGGTATTTTGTTATGAGGTAGATGTTGTCCGGGTTGGGTGTGGGGACAGCCCACCCCCACTCAGCAGCCCTCCTCCCAGAAAGCACTATGGGTGCAACCCAGAGGCTGCATGCTGGACCACACAGAAAGGAGGGGAAATGGTGGGACACATGGGGGGTACAACAGAAGGCCTGGATCTTATTCTTCCAGGTCCAGAGCAGAGTGGCCTAGAAGGGGAAGGCTGACCTTCAGGAAAGACAACTCATCCACCCTGGCTGGGTCCAAGTGGAAGTGGTGGGGGCTGAGAATGCTTCCCCAGTAGGAGAACACCAGTTTGCTCTAGACACTGGTGAGAGGGCAGGAGAGGAGATTTGTGGCCATTCACGAGAGGTCAGCCCAGATGACAGTCTTGCATGACCAGTATTTGAGAGGATCAGTGATGGCATGCTCAGAGGACTCAGTTAGTTACTCCCTCACCATCACCTCTGCTGAATCCTCCACCAGTGCACACCTGGCCTTCTTGCCACTGCTGCTGACCTCCCACTTCACAACTGACAACAAGTAGTGTGGCTTCTGTCTGGTTGGGCTCTTTGAGGCAGAGATGTTGGGCTGCAGCTTCTCCTTCCCCTCCCCCCCCCCTTCCCAAGTTGCTTCTACCTGCTATTTCTTCTGGCCACATCCGCTGGCCTGAAGCCTCCACACTTATATTTGCTCACATTTCCACTCTATGAGCTCTGCATTAAGAGCAATACTGCCTTTAATCTGTCAGTTGCAGATACCAGCCAGCTTGTACTCCTGTTCTTTGCAGAAAGGATGCAAACTGGTAGAGATGCCCATCCACAATCTCTCTGCCAAGTCTGGGCCTGTGGAAGTACAACAATCCCTATGGGGTCTGGCTGCAGTGCAGAGGCCAGTGCATGGTCCAGCCCTTGTATAAGGGGGATGACTGGTCTCAGGCTACTTGAATGGGTGGAGAGCACATTGGTGGTGTCCTGGGAGGGCTTCAGGACATGTACCATTTGGGATAGGATCAGTCAGGCATTAGAACTGATGCTGGGTTCCTCTTCCCCATGCAGGATGGTCACAGAAGAGATGATATCCTGCACCATGCTTTTCTGCTCCATCAAGCTGGTATTCAGGCTTATCCCCCTCCCCCTTTCTCTTGTGCAGCAGGCGCATCAACTTGATGCTGTGTGAGAAGTGGGCAGCCAGATCCTGACAGGTCTTGAGCAGGGACCACAGCTCAAGGGCAGGAGCATCCCAGGTGGCCCTCACAGTGCTCCCCAGTCCCAAAGCATCTTTCACCACTAGGTGAAGCATGTACACCAGGTAGATGAAGTCCTTGAGGCATGCAGCTTTCACTGCTGCCAGCATGTTGGAGTCAGTGTCCATGACCATGAAGCCACAGTTGTACACCCATTCCCTTGGGTTACTCTGTATCATGTTTGCTTCTGTGTGGTCTGTATCCATCCCCTGTGCATGTAGTAGAACCACTTTGTAGCCAGGTAGCAGGACAGTCCCCTCCTAGGGCCTGGGCCCAACACTCCAGACAGAGAGGTCCTCTGGTTGCCATCAGTGGGTGGTGAGGAAGAGGTAGCCATCTTGCCTGCTGCTCCAGAAGTCTGTGGTGAAGTGGGTAGTTTGGCCTTGCACTTTGGAGAGTTCAGCCTTGACCATTGCCACTGCAGATCAATGCATGGCAAGCAAAATTCTCCATCTCATTGTCCATTGTGAGGTAATGGAGTACCATTGTGAGGTAATGGAGCCAGATTTTCCGGCAGCCAGCAAAAGCCTACATCCTCCATGAGAGAGAAGGACTGGCCATCCACAGCAATCATTTCACTGATGACATGAGTGCTTCCTGAGCCCTCCCCCTTGCCCTTTTGTATGGCACTGTTGCTGGCTCTGACCTGCTGGATGGTGGGCATGACCTGCTGGATGGTGGCTTGATTTGGGGTCCAAATCACAGCATTCTGCATGTGAGAAGCCTTTCTTGGAGGGGCCTCCTGCTCTCCCTCTGCTTGTCTCTGTTGAAAAGAAATGGGTTTCTTCCTCTTCCCACTGCCTGGGGTGCACCCATTTCAGGTACCTGTGGAGAATGCAGGAAGACAGTTGTTGCTTGTTTGTGCACATAGGCATGACATACTTGGTACTCCACTGCATGGGGGTCACTGGGCAGGGTGTGGTAATGTTTCCACATAGTAGCCTGGAAATGGAGCCCCATGACTGGAGCAGATGGGAGGAACATCTACTTTCTGGTGCTGGGCTGGAAGGCACCAGAAGAAAGTGTACTTAACACAGTAGGATCAGAAGGGAGTTGGGATGTGGAAGGAGCAGATGCTTTCCCTCCACTTTCTGAACCACTGATATCAGAGTTCTCTCTAAGGACTTTTAGCAACTGCTGGTGTCCAAGCAGTGCTGCTAAAAGTTCTTTTTCCTTTTGGGAGAGCCCCATGGACAGAGGCTCTAAGATCCCTATTGGAGCAGGGCTCTAAGGGGGCAAGGATGGGTTTGGTGCCTGGGGGGGCTCTAATACACAAGGGGGAGGGCTTTTCCCACCATGATGAGCACCCCTTCCACCCACTATCACCCTCACAATCAGGGGTGTTTGCAATCAGGAGGTGTGGGTATAAATGTGGTCCCTCATCTGAGGAACCCACCAGCTAAGCCCCTGTATTCGGCAGGAGTAGAGACTGGGTGGCTCAGTGCTCTGAGATCACCCTGACACCCAAACCTAAGAATGTATATAAATGTGGGCCCTCATCCAAGGAACCCAGAAGCTAAGACCCAGTGCTTGGTGTGAGCAGAGAGACTGGGTAGTTCAGAGCCCAGAGTGTACCTAACACCCAAACTCCAGCAGCAGAGAGCAGATCACAAGCAGAAAGCAATGAATCTGTTCTGCTTTTAACAAGCTACTTGCCCCTCTCTTTTTCTGTCACCAACCAACAGAGGAAAGGATAGAAGGGGAGCTTACTGAACATATAGCTTTCTGAACCCATAGAGATAAATGGGAACTATTTGATTGGCAGCCAGAAGTGCCTGATAAGCGGGGGGGGGGGGGGGGACACTTCTATTGAGGATTCCCAGGTTGGAGAATTCCATCCCCCCATTGGCTTATAAACAGTTTAATAGGTCAGTGCCAGACAGTTTGGAAAATGTACCCATGCTACAAACAATGCTAAAAGTTCATGGCAGCAGAGCTGCTACATATTTCAGTTTGCAAATCATGAACTGGCCAATATTTATTATGAACTTTAGCTTGTGAGCCAGTCCGTGCCCACCCCTTGTTAGGAGAGGTAGCAAAAACTATATTTGCTCATCACACATCTAATGGTTGTTGCAAGAAGGCCTTGGCTCACAGAATAGCTTGTGTGAAATGTGGTTGCTTATAGTACTTTTTTTGAGGGGGGGGTTAACTTTCCTGAATATGTTTACCTTTTTGGATTCTTTTCACCTGAAAGCTAATATTTTGCCAGAGAGGCAATCTTTAAGCAAATCTTTCACTGTAAAAATTGTGGTATCCCTTGGAAAAGAAGTGCCAGAATTAATGGAACATGTTAAAATCTGGAGGTCAGCATATTCAAACACATTTGAAGGTATTCTGACATGGACTCAAGTCCAATTACTGTCATGCAGATAATATTAACATAGACAAATCACTACAAAGGCATGTGGAGATTGATGTGTGTGTTTCTGCAGCCTCATATGTGAGCCTTAGATAAATGCAGCCTAGCATGCTCTAGGCACTCATCTTTCAGTTCATGAATTAGAACCAGCCTTCCCAAAATGAAATCTAAATTTCATTAATGAGTCATTTGGGAATCACTGTTTTAACAATACCCTTGAATGTTAACAAATACTATATTGTTCTTTAAAGCCACCTACCTGAAACTGAGTGATGCTGAGTGATTTGTACTCAAGAAGCTATTCAAGAAACAGAAAAAATAGAGTTCTAGAATTCTGGAAATCCAGTTCATGATTTTGTTGGAGTTGCTTTGATATTTTTGGGTGCAGCATTTCCAGTTTTAGAAATCTAACATTTTGAAATATGTTATTTCACATACAAATCCAACTGATATATCCAATATTTTAAATTTGAAATTACAGATTTCAAAAAGATTAAGTGTGAAAACAGTTAAGTGTTTGCATCTAAAAAAACTGTAAAGTGTTTTCTAATGGAGACTATGGTACATCAGCCACACAAGACATGATCTATCCACTGGCTTAGTGCTCAAATGAAAATGATTCTCATAGGCTCAATTCAGTTTTGAATACTGCCCCCCCCCCCCGATCACCGGTGTCCAGTGCAGCCAGAATAAGGGGAGATTAAAGTGAATGGGAGATCCGTGTGCACCTCCCTCATGTGGATTCATCCCTTCACCTCCTCAATGTGAAACCTATTCATGCTCCAGAATATGAAAACAATTATATTACAGTTAGAAGGACTGTTGGATAGGGATACAGAAGGTGTGTACAGACTTTCCATTCAATCCAAAGTTGCCTTGTGCTGACCAAATAGGTTCCTTTAGATAGAGAAGAGCCACTGGAATCCTGGTCTGGAGGTGTCCATCAAAAGTCTGGAGGTTCCCACCTTTCCATTTGTCTTTCAGATACTGGCCACATGTTTCAGCCATGGGGGAGGGTTGTAAGTGGATGGGTGTGCTCTGGACCCAGGTGCAGAGTTGAAAAAATACTCCCATTGGTGGGTGTGCTCTTCACTTGTCTGTTTTCACCCCAGCTAGTGGGTTCCTCAATTGAGTACTCACATTCATTATATCCTCCCAGCTGTCATGGGGGTACTTTGGGAAACCCCTGTCAAAACTCTGGGGATGCCTGGTCTGCCTTTCTGTCCATCATAACCTGCCTTTTTAAATGTGAGGGGTGTCCCTGCCAGATTCAGATATGTTTCCACTTATTTGTGGAGTAGAAGTATTCGCCATGATAGATAGGTATGCTCTGGACCCAGGTGCAGAGGAGTAAAATACCTCCATTTGTGGGAGTGCTCTGCAGCTGTCTAGTTAGTGGGTGCCTCAGATGAGTACCCACATTCACTACACCATCTCTGCAGCTGTGGGGATACTTTGGGAAGCCCCTTAGGGATGCCCACCTTTTTGTCTCTCTTTTGGGTCTATGATTCTGTTTCTGTTCTGCTGGACTTCTGCCCCCCACCCCCTTTGGCTGTTTTTCTCCCTCCATTGGAAACAATGCAGTATGGAGCACCTTCTTTGTGGGAGATGTAACTCAGATCCCATAAATCCAACCCTCACCAAACTTGGAAGGCAGGTAGAGAAGCCAGAAAGCCACTGTGAGTCTGGTGTATCTGCCATGGCAGGGGGGCATTCTACTGCATAATGAACTTCTTGCACCAGTTTGGTTTGTATAAACAGGTTTTTGTCTCTGACAGTCTGCAGTTTGGTTTGTGAGTGTGCCACAAACTGTGAACCAAACTGAACCACATTTTCCCAGTTCATGCCCATCCCTAGATATCAGTTCACCTGAACAAAAGAGTCACTTTGGAATGTGGACTCTATGGCATTATACCCCATTGAAGCATTATACCACTCCTCAAACATTGCATTCCTTAGATTCCACCCACAAAATTTCCAAGTACTTCTCAACCCAGACCTAGCAACCCTACCATTACCTCCAATCAACAAACACCCCCTCCCATCCCACAATACTTCCAGAGGATACTCAAGCCGGTTACCAGGATCAGGGAATCCCTTCACTGAATGTGCCTTGTGTTATCACATAGCAGCTTTAGAACATTTATGATATTACAAAAAGTCACCATTAACTGATGTGAGAAGTTACAATGGAATAGAATACAGGAGATAATTTTTCAGTCTTAGGGTCGCCAGGTTACCCACTATGGCAAGACCTCCTGATGGCAGCCCTGCAACCACCACTGACACTCAGTAGGCCAGTGGGGGTGGGGGGAATAAGTGAAAATCTCCTTCCTGTTGGGAGTGTTACATCATTTCTAAGATAAACCATGGAGTTTCCACAAAATCCTAGAGTGGTGTGACATCACTTCCAGTTTCCTTCTGAAAATGACTTCATACTGAATGTCAGATGCTGGCTGCCATCTCTACTGAGTATGCTAGATAGAAGCCCTTTATTGGTTCAAATTAGTACCTTCAGTTGTTCCTCAAAGGCCACAGGAGACCACTGTAAAAGTGGTCTGGAGATTCTTGAATACTGGTGTGTCACATGATTTCCTTGATAGATCACAGGAGGAGGCAAGCCATCATGCTCTGATCAACTCTCTTCTAAAGTAACAGGAAAAATTACGTCACTATCTCTTCAGATACAAACTTTAACTTTATTAGATTTAATCAGGTTGTTACTTGAGAAGTAAAAAGAAGAGTAGTAGGACCCTCATATTTAGCATTCTCTTTCTTAGTCAGAACGTACAGAATGTACTGGAGAGCCAGTCTGGTGTAGTGGGTTACGTGTGCAGACTCTTATCTGGGAGAACTGGGTTTGATTCCCCACTCCTCCACTTGCACCTGCTAGCATGGCCTTGGGTCAGCCATAGCTCTGGCAGAGGTTGTCCTTGAAAGGGCAGCTGCTGTGAGAGCCCTCTCCAGCCCCACCCACCTCACAGGGTATCTGTTGTGGGGGAGGAAGATAAAGGAGATTGTGAGCTGCTCTGAGACTCTTTGGAGTGGAGGGCAGGATATAAAGCCAATATCTTCTTCTTCTACTTTTTCTTACTACTTCTTTTTCTTACTTCTTTTATTACTGTCTTCTTTTTCTTACTTCCACATATACACTGAGATGTTTATCTGACCCCACAGAAATGCATCTTTTGATGTGGCTGTGAATCCAGTGCCACTCTTTGTTGCATCCACCTTGTTGAGCATGACTACAATTGGACCAGAAGGTATTTTCTGGTAGGTTTTCTCATACTGTATAGTTGTATAAACCTTCCTAGGCTCAGATACATAATCCAATATTCTTCTATCATGGCTTAAGAGTCATGCTTGCTCCTTCTGCTTCCTCCATGTTTACTGCATGACCTTTAATGTCTTGAGCAGTCTGGGACTGACGTATCTACGGGACCACCTCCTCCACTATGTCCCTGGAAGAGCACTACGCTCTACTAGTCAAAAATCTACTGGTGATCTCCAGCCCTAAAGAGATCCATCTGGCCCCAACCTCATGGAACTCTCTGCTGGAAGAGACCAGGGCCCTGTGGGATCTTTTACAATTTCGCATGGCCTGTAAAGCAGAGATGTTCCACCAGGCTTTTGTTTGATGACAGCAATGGTTGCCGGGCTGGCACCCCCTCCCCTCTCACTTAAGGGGGGGACTGATCCCAATGCCTAGAAAGCAGAATTACAGCACATTATAAAGTATGTTAATTGGGTTGCAACTCTTTTAAATCACTGTTTTTATTGATTTTATGTGTATTTCTTGTTGTACATTGCCTAGAGGCTGGCACTGGCCGGGATGAGGCAATTCACAAATTTAATTTCTTCTTCTTCCTCATCATCTTTCTCTTCCTTCATCCTCTTTATTGTGTATCCATTTTTTGGCTGATACACAAAAAATCTGGGATGCTGCCCACTTATGTGTGGTCTCAAGGGGTGCTGGAGCAATAGCAAATTGATTTTTGACTGTGGAGATTGCAGTTCTGGAACAGCAAACAAGTTCAGTTAGCAGTTCAGAGCTGAGACCCCACACACTGGGCCTGGGGGAGGAAGGGGAAACTGCCATTCTTCCATCCCCACTTCCCCAGGGTGAATGCACTGACCCCTGGCACAAGGGTCATGCCATACCACAGACAGAGTTGTAGCTCAGGAAAATCCGCATATAAAAGATGCAATCTGTAGCCCCATTCAATCCCCCTCCCTTGTACAACTCAGGGGGGTGAAGCTGGATCATTTGGAAAGCATTTGCCAACATATGGATTGCCTTTAAACGGCGACATTTTAATTCACTGCATTTCCCAGCTTCATTTCTTAATTGTGGGTTGAGTTTTTCTTACTCTTGCTTCCTGTACTGCAGAAAACATCACTGCAAATAGAAGGTGAGTTCTACATCCTAATCCAAATAGACCATGACAAACTCTTCTCCTCTCATGTCATTTCACAAAAGCAGACCGTAAGGAGGCAGATATCTTGAACCTCCCATGGAGAAACCTCCTCACCAACAGCCAATTATAGCAAAAGAGTCAGTATTTATTACACTAAACATACTGTCAAATAAAATCTTTAATTGAAAAAACAATGTCTTTTTGTCTCTCCAAAGAGCAGTTATAAAGCAGCTTCTTTCACACCCTTTGATAATTCAGTAAAAAGAGGACACAAATGTACACAGAGATGCATACAAATAAAAAGCCACACTCAGGCAGGTTGTGGCTCTGCCTTTATAGTCCTCTGTCATGAGAAGATGGTAAAGGATTGCCTGGATTTACGTTTGGGCTTATGCTGCTTTTTCATATTGGAAATGCAAAAATGTGCATCTTATTTCCCCTCCCCTCTGTGCAAGTACATGCTTACTGTATGAAATGCATTATGAATGTGGAAGTTAGGGACTGGAGGGTGGGGTGGATAAATTTGTGCTTATTTGAGGAAGGAAATGAATAGCCACACTAAAATAAGTTATTTCATGAGGAAAAAACTGCAAAGGACTTCATAAAAATCTACTCAGGATGACAAATTATTATGATCTTATTATGATCACAAAAATACCCCCACTGATCCAGCACTCAGTGAAATAATTTCCTGTCTAAAATATTTACATATACATCTCTTCTTGGCCTTTTGGCTAAGATCAAATGTAGTATCAAAACATTTACATATACAGAAAGTACCTGGATGAATTATCTATACTAGTTGCATGTGTCCTACAAACTATAGTGTCTATTCTGTCAACATGGGGAAAATGTCCCTTTCCTCATTAGGTTCACTCCTAATGTTTTGATTGAAACTTGATCACATCCCTTGTGAATATACAGTGGAGGTGAAGAACAGATTTAAGGAACTAGAGTTGATAGACAGAGTGCCTGAAGAACTATGGATGGAGGTTCGTGACATTGTATAGAAGGCAGCAATCAGCACCATCCCAAAGAAAAAGAAATGCAAGAAAGCAAAGTGGCTATGTGATGAGACTTTACAAATAGCTGAGGAAGGAAAGCGAAATGCAAAGGTGAAAAGAAAAGATTCACCCAACTGAATGCAGATTTCCAGCAAGGAGAGATAAGGAGGCCTTCCTGAAGGAACAATGCAAAGCAATAGAGGAATAATAGAATGGGAAAGACAAGAGATCTCTTCAAGAAAATTGGAGAAACCAAGGAACGTTTTGTGCAAAGATGGCCATGATAAAGGACAAAAATGGTAGGGACCTAACAGAAGCAGAAGAGATCAGGAAGAGGTGGCAAGAATACACAGAATTATACAAAAAGGATCTCAATGTCCCGGACAACCATGACAGTGAAATCGATGACCTTGAGCCAGACATCCTGGAGTGGGAAGTCAAATGGGCCCTAGAAAGCATTACTAACAATGAAGCGAGCGGAGATGACGGTATCCCAGTTGAGCTATTCAAAGTCCTAAATGATTATGCTGTTAAAGTGAACACATTATGTGAACAAATTTGGAAAACACAACAGTGGCCACAGGATTGGAAAAGATCAGTTTATATTCCAATCCCAAAGAAGGGTAATGCCAAGGAATGTTCTAACTATCGCACCATTGCACTCATTTCACATGCCAGCAAGGTCATGTTAAAGATCCTACAAGCCAGGCTTCAGCAGTACGTAGATCGGGAACTACCAGAAGTTCAAGCTGGGTTTCGGAGAGGTAGAGGAACTAGAGATCAAATTGCCAACATTCAATGGATTATAGAGAAAGCACGGGAGTATCACAAAAATGTCTATTTCTGTTTCATTGACTACGCTATAGCCTTTAATTGTGTGGATCACAACAAACTGTGGCAAGTCCTTAAAGAGATGGGAGTACCAGACCATCTCACATGTCTCCTGAGAAACCTGTATAAGGGTCAAGAAGCAACTGTCAGAACAGGATATGGAACAACTGATTGGTTTAGAATAGGAAAAGGAGTTCGACAAGGATGTATATTGTCACCCTGCTTATTTAATTTATATGCAGAGTACATCATGCGGAATGATGGCCTGGATGAAGCACAAGCTGGAATTAAGATTGCCGGGAAAAACATCAACAACCTCAGATATGCAGATGACACTACTCTAATGGCAGAAAGTGAGGAGGACCTAAAGAACCTCTTGTTGAGGTTGAAAGAGGAGAACACAAAAGTAGGCTTGAAACTCAACATCAAAAAAACTAAGATCATGGCATCTGGCCCCATCACACCATGGCAAATAGAAGCGAAAGATGTGGAAGTAGTGACACACTTCACATTTCTGGGATCCAAGATCATTGCAGATGGTGACTGTAGCCATGAAATTAAAATACGTTTGCTCCTTGGGAGGACAGCTATGGCGAACCTGGGCAATATAATAAAAAGTAGAGACATCACCCTGCCAACAAAACTCCATATAGTCAAAGCGATGGTATTCCCAGTAGTAATGTATGGCTGTGAGAGCTGGACCATAAGGAAGGCTGAGCACAGAAGAATAGATGCTTTTGAGATGTGGTGCTAGAGAAGACTCTTGAGAGTCCCTTGGACTGCAAGAAGATCAAATCAGTCAGTCCTAAGGGAAATCAACCCAGACTGTTCACTGAAAGGTCAGATGCTGAAGCTGAAGCTCAAATACGTTGGCCACCAAATGAGAAGGGAGCATTCCCTGGAGAAGATCCTGATACTAGGAAAGACAGAAGGCAAAAGAAGAAGGGGACGGCAAAAGATGAGATGGCTGGACAGTTTTACTGATGTAACAAACACTAATTTGAGCAGACTTCAGAGGATGGTGGAAGACAGGAGGGCCTGGTGTGGCTTTGTCCATGGGGTCATAAAGAGTCGGACTCGACTGTGCGACTGAACAACAAAAAGAACTGGACTCGCTGGTCCAATCTTTTTTAAATTTGGGGGGTGTTTTGAAAAGAGGCACAGATGATATGCAGAAAATTTGGTGCCTCTACCTGAAAAAAATCACCCCAGAGCCCCATATACCCACAGATAAATTCTCCATTATATTCTATGGGAATAATTCTCCACAGAGTATAATGGAGAGCCCAGCAGACATTTCACTCCCTCCTCCTGCTTTCTGATGATCCTGAAGTGGGGGGAAGGCCTCCAAACTGGGAGATCCCCTGCCCCCAACTGGAGATTGGCAACCCTAGCTTGAGTCTAGTGGCACCTTTAAGACCAGCAAAGTTTTATTGAATGAGCTTTCATATGCACACACATAGGCTCAGATTGTGTTCTACTGCCTCAAACCAACATGACTACCCACCTGAATCCAGGCCTGTAGCTATGAGGAGGCCTGTGGGGGCACAGCCCCCTGACGACTAGGCAGGGTCCCCTGACTTGGGGCCCCTAAACAGCCTCCAGTGCCTCGGCTGCATCCTTCTCCATTCTGCCATCATCATACACCGTTGCTTCTGCTTCCTTAGGGGATGTGATCATGCACAGTTGCTTCTGCTTGCTTAGGGGCCGGAAGAATTCTCTGATCCCTCAGCAAGCAGAAACAACAGGGCACTTTCGGAGCCCAGGACTGAAACTTAAGCTCCCTGTGGCTTCTGCTTGCTTAGGGGCTGGAAGAAATCTCTGACCCCTCAGCAAGCCGAAACAACAGAGCACTTTCAGTGCCCAGGACTGAAAGTTAAGCTCCCTGTTGCTTCTGCTTGCTTAGGGGCTGGAAGAAATCTCTGACACGCCCCCCCCCCCCCCAGCAAGCAGAAACAACTGAGCAGTTTCAGCACCCAGGACTGAAAGTTAAGCTTCACGTTGGGCTGACGTTGGGCTAGAGGGCGCTTGCAAGAAGAGGTCGTTCTGGCCCTCAAGTGGGACAGTGGGGGTAGGGGGTGGATGGCTTCATTGCAGACAGGGCAGGGTAGGTTAGGCTGGTGCACACAAATGGAGGTCCTGGCTGGAGTTATATATTGTTATAGCCAGTGGGATTGAAATCAATTTAAATGCAGGCACAGATTTGCAGATTGGACTCTGTGAAGTAATGTGTAAGTAATGTCAGCAAGTATGTTTATATACACACATTTGTGCATACATTCATTTTTGTATAAGTCAACACTTCTGCATTAATGCACATGTATCAGTGCTGTTAGTGAGTGATCTCCAGAAGAAAAAAACCTTACCACAAATATAACCTATATGTGGTTGTTGAGCTTCAATCTATTATATAAAATAACTTGTATGTGTGTGTGCATGTGTGTATTCAGTTCCTTGGACACTTTAACTATGACTTTCCCTACTTCCATTAAGTGCATTTAAATGTGTGA
Organism: Heteronotia binoei; assembly: GCF_032191835.1. Taxonomy (NCBI): domain Eukaryota; kingdom Metazoa; phylum Chordata; class Lepidosauria; order Squamata; family Gekkonidae; genus Heteronotia; species Heteronotia binoei. The sequence continues at coordinate 104,517,399 of NC_083224.1, forward strand.
TTTATGAGTGGTAGAAAAAAATCAATTTCAAACTTTCCCCCCTGCTTCTCCATTTTCTTCTGAGCCAAAAACCATTTCACCTCCCCTTAGAGACATTCAGCAGCTATGTTCTCTCCCATCTGCACCTTATTTGTAGAAATGTTCCTGTGTCTTTAGAAATAATTTTCAAATAATAATTTAAAAAATCCAGCCCGAACCAGCCCAACCCATATTGTGCCTCAGACATTTGTGAAGATTATGTCTTCCTCAATATGGAAAGAGCAAGGGAGAGAAACATTAGAAAAGAAGGGGATGGAGGGAGAGAGTTGCCTACAGAAGTACATTATTCACTCTCCTGAGCCCTCTCTTTAAAGCTTCTTTCAGGACTCTTTAATGTTGGGCAAACTGAAAAGAAAAACAATAATTAGAGATAATTGCTTGTGTCCAAACACAGGCATCAAAGCCTTTAGGACTCATTTGTTGTGGGCCTTGGTGTGTGATCCAGAAAAGTGACCCTTATTTTATTTAGAGTGGGGGGACACATAGAAAGTGGCAGATGGAGGGACCCCTTTGCACTCTCCATTGGCTCAGCTGTGTCTGCCAAGGAGAATAGGCACAGAGGCCAGGATAAAAGGGAAAGAAAGAAGGGTCACAAGAGGTTGAATAATTACCAGGGTAAAAGGTAAGGGAGTAGGATCAGTGAAGGGTACTTCACCACCACCTTAGAGTTAGCTCTATGCATGTGGCGGGCTGTCTGGGGGCTGATGGGATGGGTATTCACTCTCATTAACTCCATGTTTGGCAGAATCATACACATTTAAAGAAAGAGGAACCTCATTAAAAACTCAACCAAAGCTCCCAGTTCTGACTTCAATAGAGGTGGTGAATCACCACCCCAGCTGAATGCAGGGCAACCTGAGAGCAAATGAATACATTTGATTTTAAGAGATTTTTTAGTTAAATTGCCCCATGTTTAAAGAAGAAAGGATGCCTGCAAATATTATCTCTCCACTTCCACACCCCTACTGCTAAAATCCAAGGGCCTGAAAATGACTCACAACAAGATTCAGCAAATTCTAATTAATTTTTAAAGCTGCAAGAATCATGTTTGTTCTTGGACAACTGAGGGATAAGAATTAAATGGCATATGAGAAGAAAGAATGAACTACTTTCAGTCTTGATTTTAACCTAAGGAAAAAGATAAAAGACAGATAGTGGAGAAGAGAACACAAGAGAACTGCCGAATCACTCAGTTGCTTAAAAGGTCTGCTGATGGTGCAAAAGCTGTAAGTACATTTCCCCTAAAGCTCAGTATTTAGGGAAGAGATTCCCCAGTTCGTTATCAGCCTACTTCCCACTATGACTGTTTTTTTAAACAGTCAAAGGAAACTTTCTAAGAGACACTGAGGTTTTTTTTAAAGCTGCTTCTAAGTGGAAAATTAATGCAAAGGAAATGAAAAGATAAGCATTTCCTCCAGATTTTGTGGGGTTAATGTAAAGAGAGAAAGAACTGTCTGGCAAACCAGACAATTCTGTTCAGCAAATGAATAGAGCAAGTTAGAGAATGGCCCAGCTTCAAAGAACCCTATAGGCTGCCTTTGCAATACTTTGGTTCATATGATCAACCTGAGCAAAGGTTCCTTGCTGCCCAGCCAGCCTCTCTGTAATGAGATTGTAATGACCTAAATGATCTGTTGATTAGAGACAATAAATCTGTCTTTTGCATCCTGTCATTTCATAGAATCATGAGGAAGGTTATTGCCTTAAAATAAACTCAAATCAATTTAGCTTTGAGTTCACCACGTTAACCAGGAGATGAGTGGGTGTGAATCCAAGTTCCTGAGTGACAACAATGCTTCAGTCAGAGGAAAGTGTGGAAAAACAATAATGACTAGAATGTGTTCTTCCTGTAATTCACATGATGTATCTTCTAACTATGTATCAGTCTGATTCTACTGACTTTTTGGTGAAAAGGTGAACTCAATAGCAATTCCAGCATACAACAGAAATCTCATATTCCAGCATACTATGGCAGCAGTCTATAAACCAAAAGAGCCCAGTGTTGAGATCACTGTTCACTAAGATTACTTCCTAGGTTGAAGATCAAAGTACATGTAGTATACATTAAGCTTAAAACTGGGAAGACTGATTGATATTATTTTATTTGTACTAAAAACTCACAACTATATCACTGCAGAAAAAGCCATGCTAATATTTGGAAGCCAGAAGAAAGAATATTTAAAACATCATAGCCTTTAAGTACAAATAAGCATTTGTAAGGTAACATTAAAATCCAGTGTCCATTAAAAAAAAATACTAGGAAGAACTGTACATATTCCTGTGCATGTAATACATGGGGTTTACTTCAGGGTTGTGAGGGACAAAAATAAATTGAACTAATTGCCTCCTCAGTGCCAGAGGTTTGTGTGTGTGTGTGTGCAATATAATTAAATATCGATATCTAAATAAAAATATGGACCACTTAATTGTACGAAACAATTAAGCCTACAGTCCTGAACAATGGCATAAATGAAATCCTGAGAACTGCTCCAAACTAGTTGAGTATATTCAAGCCATTGCAAATCAGTTCAAATGCTGACTTGCATGTATGAAACCAACATTATAGATAATAAACAATGTTTTCATATTATGTTGCCTTAGCCCAAGAGAACAATCAGACACAAAGTGATGAAGCCCTGAAAGGAGCAATTAATGAACTCCTTAATTAACTGCAATTTTAAAATGTGGTTTTTGGTCAGGTTTTAATCACAGGTCTGTTCCCTGTGAAAAGATTTTTAGATTGAATTTCAAAATGACTCATAGTAAGTGATCTATGTATATTTTACGATTAAGGGAGAGAAGGAAAATAGATTGTTCTTTTATTAATTAATTAATTAGGGAATTTATATGCCACCTCTCCAGAGACTAGATCAAGGTGTCTCTGAAATAACAATACAATAAAACTAACAACAGCATATACTATTAATATTAAAAACAAGGCGTTTTTAAAAAGCCATTTTTATTTAAAACAGACAGCCCATTGAGTCATTAAAATTATCCCATTATCAGCATTATTGCAATATTTGTTTCAATCAGTCATTGTTTATTTTAGATGTTAATTTAATATACTAAACATGAAACATTCACAGAAATAATCATTTACAACTTAAGCTTATTAGGAGACATATGGAAAAGGCACATGCAATGTACTAGTCTCCTAATTCTACACCTATCAGCAATATAATGAAGTCATCTGAAAAGTTAGTCTTCCCAAACAGCACAGCAGTTTTCTTCACCCAATACGTGTTGCAATTTATACAATATTAATTTGCCAGGAAGCGTATTAATACATTTCTAAGATAGCAAGTTGAATTTTTACCGAAGCATATAAACTTTAACCTAGGTTAAAGCCTGAGTGTGTGAATGTATGGCCTGCGGATGTGTGTTGGTATGAAGCAAACGTACATGGTGTGGTTGCAATAAGAGGTTTTTTTTATCCCTAAGGTTTTTCATTAGGCTGTTTGGCCGAACATCAGATCAACGCGTAAATAAAACTGAAGGGACTTTCCGGCAATACCATTCAATAGAAAATCCGACCGGCGATCACTAAACCAAACCGAGAGGGAACTCGGGCTCTACCAGCAAAGCTACTGAGAATGGGGAAGAAACACGGTACTTTTACCTCTTTCCAAAGGAGGGTTGCTCCATGAAATCTCATTGCTCGCCACCAATCATTTGACCTCTCCATATGTTCCTTTTTTAATCCCCCTACTTCGAAATCTCCACGCTTTCCTCCGAAATCTCAAAACATTTACAAAAAGGCGAAACTCTCTGCTTTAGGCAGTTGCCATAATCCCACTGCGCCCCCTAGGCGAGAAAGTGGGGAAGTGACTGCTAATGTTGTTCCTAACAATGAGCAAAACTACGTACGTTTCCGATGCAAGCCGGGGCGTTTTTTGTGATCGGAGGAATATTATTTCCTGCCCCTCTTCGAACAATAATGTTGGTTTCTCAGGATGCACTGATTTTACGGGCAATAAATGATGCGTGCGCGCTCCTCTAATACTGGGCAAAAGGAATTGCGTTTACTGAAAGAGATGAATGAAACGTGCTTCCAGAACAAGTCAGTGTGTTTTGTTTTTTTCTTCCGACAGGAGACTAAGTACAATGACAGACACGCTCGTCTTGATTTATATAGTTGATCCGTGCAAACTGCCAGTGCTTTGCAGTACATTTCTCAAACTGGGGAAGGGGCATGAACACTCAGGCACATTCTAACTGCAGAAAAAAAAATATTCAGTCGTTTACTGTATTTTGCCACACTTTTAAATAAAAAATGCTGACTGTCAACCCAACTTGTAGAAATTTTAAAATGCTACATATAACGTTGAAGGGTTGTTGGATAGGAGGTGTTGAACCCCTGGGGAGTTAAGGAGTCCCTCTGGCTACCTCTTCTTCTTGAGTAGGCATTGGTGGTTGGTAGGTGAAAGGAAGGGGCTCTCAACTAAAATGGGATCCAGGTGTGATGCAGAGATGTGGATGAGTACAACATATGACTAGGAAGCACAGAATAAGAATGAATTATCCACTCAGTTTTACTTAAGGGTATCTATTATAGCATTTTATTCCACACAATGTTTTCTTTTGAAAAGTTTTTGTAGAAGCTGCCTCAAAACAGCATCCATGTTGCAACTGTTGCTGTTATGCTCTGCAGGGATTCCCTGCACTATGGAGAGAATTTCCATGCTGTCATTGGCCAATTCTGATAGTGACATGGACACTTTTCACATGTTTCAGGAATCTTGAAACTTTATACAATACATAAAATGGGAATGTTTAACTTGTAGAAGCTCTTTCAGCCAGTCTTCATGTGACAGGGCTTGGGCAAGCTGAAATTTACAGAGTTCTAGATGACAGAAGTTAGTCCAGGGAGAAAATCTATTTTTTTACACTGGATTCTGGAATAGGTGAGGCCTATAATGTACTCTAATTATGCATATCCTGGAATCAGATATAATGATGTGACCAGAGATGCAAGGACCCCCTAAACTTGGGGAGGACTCAGCAGCAGTGTACTAATTTGAATGCAGTGTGGGACACAGTTGGGAAGTCCCATGTTCTGTCCTTAGCATCTCCAGTTAAAAGGTTCAGATAACAAGTGATGTGAAACATAAGAACATAAGAGAAGCCATGTTGAATCAACCAATGGCTCATCCAGTCCAACACCCTGTGTCATGCAGTGGTCAAAAAACCAGGCGCCATCAGGAGGTCCAATAGTGACCATCAGGAGATCCATCAGGAGGTCCACCACCACCACCACCTCTATCCATGACCCTGGAGAGCTGCTTTCAGTCAGAGGAGACAGTAATAACTCTGATAAACCAATGGTCTGACCAAGCATAAGGCAGTTCATATATGTGTATTCAAAGGTATATGAAACCTTGCATTAACTAATGATGCCAATCTACATAACATGCTTCACATTTGTACAGTGAGGAGTAACATAATTCAAGGACATTTGGAACCTGTTTAATATTTTGTTTTTAATATTTTATGTTGTTTTTATTTGTTCTTAGCCACCCTGAGCCCAGGGCGGGATATAAATCTGATTAAATAAAATAAATAAATGAATGAAATGCCATTCCAGGAAATGCCATTACAAAATCCTGTTTCCACTGTTGAAATTTGGTTGAAATGCTGATTTTTTTTTTCACGAACAGCAGCTCACTGTATAAATTGCACAATTTTCACCAAGCCATTGTAAACCATCCAAAAGTTTGCAAGTTGAAAATCATATGGGGTGGGTGGGGGGACTAAAAGCAAATCTCCCTTCTTCTCTTCCTTTTTTAAAAAACCATTTGAGATAGATACCCTTTTGTCCAATTATTTTTAAATGCATTTGCATGATTTAAAAGCTATCTTTTGCTACTGGAAGCAGGCATTTGTGCTTCTGTTGTCAGTACCTCAATAGCCAGATGAAGACTGCAGTTTTATGACATTACACAAAAAACACAGCTGACACTTGTACCCTTTAACCATTTGTTCTCTCTTTAGAAAGTGTAGGCAAAGTTGTCCCCTCTCTCTGTCCTTCATTATCTGGGCAACACAGGAAAGCAGCTTTGTCAAGCAGTTCTGACAAAAAAAAAAGATTATTTTTAAGAGCAGAGAGTTGTTTGCAAACATATGAACTTCCTATGGCAGGAACCAATGGCACAATTACTAGTGTCAATATGGGTTTATGATCCCAGCATCATTTCCTTGACTGGTGTTTTTAATGATGGGGGTTGACCTTGAAGTTACTTATTAGATACACTTGAACCAGGCAATAAACAGAAACTGACTTGCTTCATTCGTTTGTGCTCTCTGCCCTAACAGGCGACTGCCATCCCTGCTGTAAAACCTTCAAGGGATATGAGGGAGTAGGAGACACTGAAGTGTTGATGTTTCTGTCAGACCTGTGTTTTTCTCTCATCAAGGTCTCTGATCTGGGTGCAACTTGTTATTCTAAACTACAGGGAACAGAGTAACAGAGAACTCTGTGCTTCAAGTAACAGACAAATTGCCACCATTTTGGCAGGAGTAAGTGAAAATGATGAGACATTTGCTCCAGTTAACATCTTGTTCATACAGACTCATTAACCTACTTTGTTTTCTGAAGGCCAGCAGATTTTTTTTAAGGTTTCATACACCTTAAGGATAAAATGTAACAACAGCAAAAAAATGGATCAAAATGGGTTTTGCAAAACCCAGATTAAGGTTTCATGAATGATGGGCGAACAGTGTTCCATCTTTAGATGTATGAAACATTTTTAAAATCTATTTGCCTCCAGATGCCAAAGCCGATTAAAAAGCCCATATGAAATGGAGTTAAAAACTAAATTTGCTTCTTTTAGGCTGGGTCCAGATGGCCAATTTGAGGTGACACAGAGATGGCCCCCAGATGGATTAAAAAAGAGGGTTCAGACATGCACATCTGGCAGCCATCCTGCTCCATCATATCCCGGCCTCCGGCATTGTTGAAGCAGCTTAAAAAGCTACCACTTCCTAAGTGGTAGCGAATCTCCACAACATTTCCCTGCCACCTTCCCCGACCGCCTGAACGGCCAGGAAGTGCTTGGGAAGCATTGCTCAAGTGCTTGCGTGGTCTGACTGCTCCTCCAGTGCACATGCAGCGCATCCCTGCCCCGGTAGCAGGCCATGCGCCATCTGACCGCCCCAGGGGTGCTTTCTCCTCTGCCAGATTTCTTCCAGGACAGGAGGCTGCCGCCACAAGCCACCAGTCTGTACTCAGCCTTAGTATAAATATTTAATTTGATTATATGGTTCATCTTTTCCCCTCACCTCCATTGAAAGCTTGTACAGATAACTGTGCCCCCTGGGCAACAGAACAAAACTCCTCAGACCACCCCATTATTTTGGTCTTTGGTTTCCTAACTCTGGAATAGCACAGTCTGATTATTGTACAACTGTAATAGATTTGGGAGAGAGGGCCTTGATGCAGGGACAATAGATTTGCAGCATATGTGCTAGTTTTAGGGTTGCCAACTAGTGGTATTTGGAGATCTCCTGGGATTACAATTGATCTCCAGGTGATACAGATCAGTTCACCTGGAGAAAATGGCTGCTTTGGAAAGTGGATTCTATGGCATTAGATTCCATTGAAGTCCCTCCCCTCCACCAACCCCACCTTCCTCATGTCCCCCCCCCCCCATATCTTCAGGTATTTCCAAGCCCAAAGCTTGCAACCCTGGCTAGGTTGCTGTGAATGTATGAGAATGCATGCTCTAGTGCTTGGTAGGGAGAAAAATGCATCATATCCACCTCTTATATTTTCAGGTAACATTAAATTACAATAATACCCCAAGATAAAACAACAGAATTAACATTATATCATTATAACCTATTGCACTGCAATATTTCTACAATTTATAAAAATGTATTCAGTATATATTTATAAATTATTTAGTATGATTTAGGAGATAGGTGATAATTAATAGGATATAGGCATACATTGTGATACTGGGAAGCATTCTAGTTATGTTCAATGTTGGCAACTGTCCCTATGTACTTCCTTCAAAGTAAATAATAATAGTAAGAAAAATACTGAGGCGTAGGACATCACATCTAAAGACAAGTATTTATTTATTTATTTATTTATTTATTTATTTATTTATTTATTTATTTAATGGACTTATATCCCGCCCTTCTCACCGAAGTGTCTCAGGGTGGCTCACAACATAATAATTCACACAATTCAATTTAAAACATTTACAAGTACAATTAAAACCATAATTAATAAAACAAGATAAAATAAAACCAGCGGTCTATAAGAGCATTTTGTTCCATCCAGAGATGTTCTCATTATCAGTTAGGTGTTATAGGCCTGCCGGAAGAGGGCTGTCTTACAGGCCCTGCAGAACTGCCCTAGGTCCCACAGGGCCCGCACCTCCTCTGGCAGCTGGTTCCACCAATAAGGTGCCGCTATTGAGAAGGCCCGATCCCTGGTGGATTTTAGACGGGCCTCCTTTGGCCCGGGGACTACCAGCAGGTTTTGTGAACCCGAGTGTAGTACTCTCTGGGGAACGTGTGGGGAGAGACGGTCCCTAAGGTAGGCAGGTCCTAGGCCATATAGGGCTTTAAAGGTAATGACCAACACCTTGTACTGGACTCGGAATATTACTGGCAGCCAGTGCAGATCCCGGAGCCCCAGCCGAATGTGCTCCCATCTTGGGAGCCCTAGTAGCAGCCGGGCAGCAGCGTTCTGCACTAACTGCAGTTTCCGGGTCCGGCACAAGGGTAGCCCCATGTAGAGGGCATTACAGTAGTCCAACCTCGAGGTGACCGTAGCATGAATCACTGTTGCTAGGTCGTCGCGTTCCAGGAAGGGGGCCAACTGCCTCGCCCGCCTAAGGTGAAAAAAAGCGGACTTGGCAGTGGCTGCTATCTGAGCCTCCATCATCAGAGAAGGCTCCAATAGCACCCCCAGGCTCTTGACCCTGCCCGACGCTGTCAGCGGCGCGCCGTCAAAAACTGGCAGGGGGATTTCCCTTCCCGGGTCGCAGCGACCCAAGCAAAGGACCTCTGTCTTCGCCGGATTCAGCTTCAGCCCGCTCAGCCTAAGCCACCTAGCCACTGCCTGTAACGCCCGGTCCAGATTTTCTGGGGCGCAGGCGGGCCGGCCATCCATAAGCAGATAGAGCTGGGTGTCGTCAGCATATTGATGACAACCCAGCCCATACCTTCGGGCAATCTGGGCAAGGGGGCGCATATAGATGTTGAATAACATCGGGGAAAGTACCGCCCCTTGAGGCACCCCGCAATCAAGCGTGTGTCTCTGGGACAGTTCCTCCCCAATCGCCACCCTTTGTCCCCGACCGTCAAGGAAAGAGGAAAGCCATTGCAAGGCCAGCCCCTGGATCCCTGCGTCGGCAAGGCGGCACGCCAGAAGCCGATGGTCGACCGTATCGAACGCTGCCGATAGGTCCAACAACATCAGCACCGTCGAGCCGCCTTGATCCAGATGCCGCTGAAGGTCATCCACCAGGGCGACCAGCACCGTCTCCGTCCCATGGCCCGGGCGGAAACCAGACTGGTAGGGGTCAAGGACAGAAGCATCCTCCAGGAAACTCTGTAGCTGCAACGCCACTGCCCTCTCAATAAGTTTGCCCCAAAAGGGCAAATTCGAGACGGGCCGATAGTGTGCCAATTCGGCCGGATCTAACGTTGTTTTCTTCAAGAGGGGACGGACCACCGCCTCCTTGAGCGCTGATGGAAAATGCCCCTCCAGTAATATTGTAGTATGTTTGTTTCTACATTAAAGGCTTCCCAATTTTTGGATATATATATGGAGAGTGTGTTAGGTCCAATGACATTGTAAAGGCTATCCAGTTGAGGTCATTGTCAGTCCTAGAGAGATTTTCACACATTGAGGACAGGAGTGCTGGCTGAATTTCAGGGGAAATGATTTTGCATTTTAGCAAGTGGCTCCCAAAGTGCTGCTAATCTCTGGGGGAAAAGTTTACCAGTGATTGAAGAGCAAAAGCAAAAATAAATTTGTACATTCTGCGCACTGAGAAAAGTTGGTGAAAATGTTTGGAAATAATTGTAAATCTATCATCTGAGCAAAACAAGAGATTTTCACTGGGAACAATGGTTGTTAAAATACCCTGTAATCAATTGATTAATTTTTTTATTGTTAAAAAGGCCATATTATTATTATTATTATTATTAAAAGGTTGATCCTAAAAAAGGCTTTAAAAGGATATTCTCTTCACCCATTTAATTTTTTTAAATTATTATTATCCGATTAAAATTCAGCCAGAAATTACACATTCCTGGGTGGCAAAAGTTTTTGAAAAACAGGCAGCCTTGAATTGTTGGAAAGAAAAAAATGAAACGTCTCTAAACTCCCTTTGACTTTGAAGTTGTCAGCAAAACCCCAGGAAGCTCAGGGTAAACCCATGTTAGTTATTTAATAGAGCTGTTAGATGCAAACAGTGCAGAAATGTGTTGATATGGACTTCCGGGTTTCGGTGACGCAGCGTTGAGAGCGGATCAAACCGTCGCGTCCTGAGCCGCCCTTAAATCGGCACTTCGGAGGGGTCGCCCACAAAGAACAGCCCGATTCTGGGGTCAGGAAGACTTCCAGAAGGTGTGAGAATCGAGCGGTAGATCAGGGAGACCAGCGGAGGCGGCTACTCCCATGATCCCGCTTTCCTCAGCCTCTCTGTGCCGATCGCTGTTTTTAAATGGTACAAGAGTCAGCCACCTGTTTCTTCTTCTACTTTCTCCCACTCTGCATTCCAGATTTTCAAGGACAGAAATTTCTTATTGATGTAAGTGTGTGTTTTTTTAACCTCACTTTAATACTACTTAGGACTGGTATTGGCAGGGAAAAAGAAAACCATAAGCAGATTTTAAGTAAAGCAAGAGACTGAGGGGGGGGGAACCCTCCCTCTTTCTCTTGCAAGGCTTGAAAAAGTTTGCACAACCTGATATTTGGAGAGTACCTGCATGTAAGAGATCTCATCAATTTATAATAGATGTTTGAACTTGAATGGTTTCCTTTAAACACTTGTGGGTGAGGAAAGTTCTTGGCTTCTGGGGAAAAGATCTAAGCTGACAGATCTGACAGCTGGTTGATTTAGATGTGCTTTGAAGAATTAGTGCAAGTGTTCTGATGCAACTTAGAAGCATGTAAAGAAATATCAAAAAACTGTTGGGGATCTGATACTGACTATAAGATAAAACAAGATCTCTGGTGACAACAAGAGTACTTGGAATTTTTTTTAAAAAAACCCCCCAATAATTGGTTATTTGATCTTTTCTGTGGATACAAACCATCTTATTTGGTATTTTATCCTTTTTTCTTTTTTGGTACTTTGTATACTTGTGGCTGGATTATTTTTTTGGATATAGTTGCAAAGATTCTTGGTTTGAGTTTTTATTTTTTGAGCACCTGTGTGCTTTTATTGTTGGATTTGTGGGCTTTTCTTTTTTATCTTTGTATTACCTTTTGGGCATTTGTTTGGATTACAAATAGGGCACTCAGCCCTGGATTACAGTTTTAGGATTTTTTAATCCAGTTTATAGAATTTTTATTGGATATATCCATTTTGCTTTTGTCTTTTTTTCCTGGGTCTTGGTGTATCTCTGATGTGGTTTGGCTTATTATAATTCAATTTGGGTCCCACCCTTGGATTACAAATAGGGTATTCAGCCCTTGGATTACAGATTTATGTTTTGCATCTTCTTATACATGAATCCTAGTTGAAAGATTGGTCGGTGTCTTGGATTACAATTGAACAAATCTAGTTTCTTAAAGTAGGCAAAGCCTACATATGCAGAGAGCTGAGTGGAATTGTTTTTCTTACTGACTATCTGTTGTGCTGAACTGAAAAGAGGCTTTTTAAAGTATTGTTTTGACTGGCACAAACTGTGGTATTGTTTTTTTTTTCTGTTGGTGTGTGTTTCCATTTTCAACAAAAATGGACTCTGTAAGAAAAAAAGATAACAAAGAAGGAAAACAAATATTTCCTTCACCTAATCCACCAGCTGGGCCAGGTAAATTTACACCTACACAAGGAGACATGAAAGAAGTGCCAGCTGCTTTAATGACTGCTATAGCACAGCTAACTAGCAAAGTAGACAACACAGGAGAGCAGATGATAGAGATTAAAAAAGAGCTTGTAGAAATTACCAGACAGACAACTGAGACTAATAAGGCCTTAAAAACATTGGAGGGCCAAGTAACAGAGAATACCCAGAAGGCAGAGTACATGGAAAAAGTACAGAGTATAAAAGACTCTAGACTTTTACAACTGGAAGTAGACAGAGCTGCTTATATGTTGAGGTTCCAAAACATACCAGAGGAAAAAAATGAAGATCTACAGAAAATTTTTAAGTGAGGCTTTGGCTGAAATTTTACAGGTGACTCCTGAGAGGATGGAAGAAGAATTTGATCAAGTTACACGGATATCCTCGAGCTACACAAGGCGAAATAAATTGCCCAGCGAAGTACATTTGAAATTCACAAGGAAGAGGATTAAATATGAAATTCTAAAACAAGTAAGAGATAGACCAATGATGATAGCCAGAAATATGGTAAAAATTTTGAGAGAGGTTCCATGGCCTGTGAGGCAAAAGAGGAGAGGGTATCAAGAGTTAACAGATTTTTTGAGAAGAAGAGAAATACCCTATATGTGGTTAATGCCAGAGAGCCTACTTTTTACATATCAGGAGACCAGATACAGGATTAACTCTATTTTTAAAGTGCAATATTTTTTGGAAAGAATGAATGGAAAAGAAGGCAAGGAAAAGAAAGATGAAGAAGAGGAAGAGGGTGAATTTTCTGGGGAAGAAATCCAAATGAACCACGGAGATACCATACAAGGCAACACCCCAAAAAGGATAAAAAAGATAAGGATAATGTAAATCCATAATGGCCTCAATAGTCTCAATTAACGTAAATGTACTTAATTCTCCTGCAAAAAGAAGGAAGACATTTAGATATTTGGCAAAATTGGAAATGGATATAATTTGTTTGCAAGAAACACATATTTTAACAAAAGATCAACATTTCTTGAAAAACAAAAAATTAGGTAACGTATTTGCAGCAACAGACAACAACAAGGAGAAAAGGGGAGTGGCAACATATATCTAAGACAAATTTAATCCACAATTGAAATTTGCTTCTGAAGATGGAAGAATCTTGTTAGTAGAAATTACTGTGGATAATAAAAGAATTTTATTGGCAAATGTCTATGCTCCAAATGATAACCAAGAGAATTTTTTCCAAAATTTGCGTTCCAAACTAGTAAACGTGGATTATACAGAATATTGTTTAATAGCAGTTCCAGATAGACAGTTGGATAAAAAAATGTCCAAACAGATGAAATGTAAAGGTTCTCAGTTGTCAGTAAGTTTTTGGAAATTAGCAGTAGAAATGGATCTGGTAGACGTATGGAGAACAAGGTACCCTAACTCTAAAGACTATACCTATTATTCAGCCAAACACCAAACCTGGTCAAGAATTGACATGTGTTGGTTTTCAGCAAGCCTGATTAAAGATTTAGTTGACACAGAAATTCAAACAAGTTATTTCAGATCATAGTCCTGTAATGATAAAGTTAAAAGGCCCATGGAAGAGAAAAGTATGGAATTTAAACATTTCTATTTTGAAAGATGAAAAATTTCTTAAAGAATCCAAGGTTGAAATGGAGTACTTTATTTTTCAGATCATAAGACGCACTTCCCCCCCAAAAAAAAGTGTGTGGGGGGGAGTGCGTGTGTCTTATGGAGCGAATACTTTAAAAAAGGAGACGAGGCAGGGGAGAGGGGGCCTGCAGCCCCTGGGAGACAAGCGCCAAGATCGCTCCCTCCGCCCCCACCGCAAACCCAGCACTTCACAGGCACTGGCGGGACACGTGGCCCTTGAGCAGCGGAGGGGGCGGTGTGCTTCCCCTGCGCCTGCATGCCTAGCTCCGGCTATGCGGCCCCCGGCTGAGGTGGCCCGAAGGCTGCAATGGCGCCCGCATCCCCACGGCTGTGCTGGGAGGCGCGGGCAGCGGAAGATGGCTGTTTTCGCACATAGACGAAGGTGCATCTTATGGTCCGGTGCGTTTAATGGTCCGAAAAATACGGCGCTTTAAACAAAATATAACACTGCTAAGGCTTCTTATAGGGGTCTTGCAATTAGATATAGTAGGAAGAAAAGAAGAGAGAGATCTGAAAATTTTAAAAACTTAATATCACAGGCTGGAGAAGCGGAAAGGAATCTTAAAAAACCAACTAAAGGTGAATTTCAAAAGAAAGTGAAAGAAATGCAACATAAATTGAATCTAGTCTTTATGGAAGAGATGGAGATTAAACTGAGATACGCTAGACAAAATTTTTTCGAATATGCTAACAAACTGGGAAAGTGGTTCGCTTATAAGAGTAGAAAAGAGAAGGTCAAAAGAATAATTACGTCATTGAAAGATGAGAATGATGAAAAGTCAAAAACAAAAAATATCTCAAATTGTGGATCAGTTTTATAAATTATATGAAGAGAAGCAAGTTCAGAAAATAAATTTAGAAGAATACATCAAACAAAATAATCTTAAATTTACAGAGGAACAACAAACAATTTTAAATGAGCCAATAACAATAAGAGAAATTGGAGAGGCAATGACATCTCAAAAGAAAGGCAAAGCTCCGGGTCCAGATAGTCCACCTGCAGAATTTTATAAAGTTTATGAAGACTCTCTATTTTTACCATTTAAACATCTCATAGAAAAGATTCAAGAAGAAGGTCAAATACCAGTATCATGGCAAGAAGCTACAATATGCTTGATTCCAAAAGAAAACAATGATCTGAAAGATATTAAGAATTATCATCCAATCTCGCTTTTAAATGTGGATTATAAAATTTTTGCTGCAATATTGGCACAATGTTTGAAGAAAGTCTTACAATCTATAATACACTATGATCAAGCAGGATTTCTCCCTAAAAGATATTTAAAAGACAATGTAAGAACAGTTTGTAACATTTTGGAATATTATGAGACATCCAGAGAAACAATTGGCACTAATTTGCTTGTATGCTGAGAAAGCTTTGACAATGTTTCCTGGCATTTTATGTTACAACAATTGAAAGGTATGGAGTGTGGTGAAAATTTTTTGAGAGCAGTAAAAGCAATATATTCTTCACAAAATGCAAGGGTGACAGTGAATGGCGAACTAACAGATGTTATCAAAATTCAAAAAGGTACAAGACAAGGCTGAACAATATGAACAATATAAATTTAGACCTTTTGCAGATGATTTAGTCTTTATATTAGAACCAATGGATTCAATTGACTATCTTATCTGCACTGTTATGGTTAAGAGACTGGATGACAGGAGACAATTGTTATTAGAAGGACATATTTTCACTATGGAATGGCATGCATATTTGTGGTACCAAAGACTTGAAGGACATTCCTATTTTAAAAATCATTGGTTTAGAAAATCTTTGTATCATACTTGGTCATGGTTGAAGACAAGAATTTATCAAAAAATTCCAAGATGGGTCTCACCAGTAGAAGCATTTACTCACCCAAACCTTTTAAAAATAAACCAGAATTAGAAGTATGATGATTTGTTGGGAAAAGACAATCAATTGAAAACTTAAGAAGAACTGGAAAATATGGATATTAAAATGAACTGGTGGTTGAGAATGCAAGTCAAATCGAGATATGCCAAAGACAAGATGATAGGTTTTAATACAGAACAATATGTATTCGATAAAATTTTGTTGGGCCCACAAGAAAAGCTAATTTCCAAACTATATCCATTTCTACTTCAAATGAAGAAACAAGATGAAGTTATAAAGGATTGTATGATCCAATGGGCAAAAATCTTTGGATATAATATTGCATTAGAAGATTGGGAGAAACTTTGGAAACTGAATGTGAAGTTAACTAGGTCAATGACTTTTAAAGAAAATTTATACAAGATGTTTTAGGGTGGCCATAATGGATATAATGAGTGTTTTGAGCCCGTCCCTGTGGCATCGGTCCCATCGTTGTGGGACCCAGGGGGCCGGCGCAGCAGCACGCCGAAGCAGCCTGTCACTAATAACACAGGTCGAGATGCAGGACAGGAACCCGGAAGTGACCGACAGGCTGCTTCAGCGTGCCACTGTGCTGGCCCCCTGGGCCCCACAATGATGGGACCGATGCCACAGGGACGGGCTCGAAACACTCTATAACCCCTCAAAAGAACAGCAGTCTAGCTCGCTTCCCCCGAGCCCTGCCGCCATAAGCCTCAAGGGGGCTCATTTTGCGGCATCTCCCGGCGGGAGGGTGGCACCCACACGGGACACATATCAAATGAAAGAGGGGGCGCAGGGCTATCAGAAACAGCCGGCGGAGGGAGTCGGGAGACCACCCCACTGGGGGATCCACACCCCGAAAGTGATGAAGGTGGCGCAGATAGAGCCAACAGAGCAAACAGGACAAGATAAATAGGCTGCATTGTGCAGAGGCCATCAATACGCAGATGACACCCAGCTCTATCTGCTAATGGACAGCCGGCCCGACTCCGCCCTAGGGAACCTGGATCGGGCTCTACAGGCGGTTGCGACGTGGCTCAAGTTGAGTGGGCTGAAGCTGAACCCAGCGAAGACAGAGGTCCTTTGTGTGGGCCGCGGCGCTCTAGGAGGGGAAATAGCTCTCCCAGCTCTCGATGGTGCGCCATTGAAACCAGTGCGCCAGGTAAAGAGCCTGGGTGTTTTGCTGGAGCCTTCATTATCAATGGAGGCCCAGATAGCAGCCACTGCCAAGTCAGCCTTCTTCCATCTGAGGCGGGGAAGGCAGTTGGCCCCCTACTTGGAGCGTGGCGACCTCGCAACAGTGATCCACGCAACAGTCACCTCAAGATTGGACTACTGTAATGCCCTCTACTTGGGGCTACCTTTGTGCCGGACCCGGAAACTGCAGCTGGTGCAGAACGCGGCAGCCAGGCTACTGTTAGGGCTCCCGAAATGGGAGCACATACGGCCAGGGTGCGCGAACTGCACTGGTTACCAATTGCATACCGAGTCCAGTACAAAGTGTTGGTTATTACCTTTAAAGCCTTATATGGCCGAGGACCAGCCTACCTGAGGGACCGTCTCTCCCCATATGAACGCCAGAGGGCACTGAGATCAGTTGGGAAAAACAAAATGATTATCCCTGGACCGAGAGAAGTCAAGCTGCAAAACACCAGAGTGCGGGCCTTTTCAGCTGCGGCCCCGGTCCTATGGAATCAGCTCCCAGAGGAGGTGCGGGCCCTGCGGAATCTCGACCAATTCCGCAGGACCTGCAAAACGGTCCTCTTTAAACAAGCATATGCCGGCTACTGAATTAGGACCTAGAGTAGCCGTGTCTCAAGACTCTCGTCAGTATAGATACTTAAACTGGCAGGCACCAGCGTCAGAATATTATTATGCTGCCAGATTAATTTAACTCAAACTGTGAATTTTAAATTTTTTTAATTATTAACGGGTTTTTATAATGTTTAGATGTTTTTATTGTTAACTAAGTTTTATCTATTACCTATTGTTGTACATGTATAGATGCTGTTAGCCGCCCTGAGCTGCCTTGGCGGGGAGGGCGGGATACAAATAAAATTTATTATTATTATATTATTATTATAAAACAGCCAAAGAAAAATGGCTATCATACAACCAGTTACTAAAAATACAAAGTGGAAAAATAGAACTGAAAACTGCAGAAGAACTGAGTTACAAATATGATTGGTTTCAAATGCAACAAATAAAAAGTTTGGTGGAGAATGATATTAAAACCAAAGGAATAAGGAAGGAGCAAACAGAAATGGAAAGAGTTCTGCTTGGAGATAGTGAGAAATTAATTTCAAAAGTATACAAATTACTTTTACAATGGTCTACAGAAGATGAAGTAGTGAAATCTCAAATGATAAAATGGGCAATTAATGTAAACAAAGAAATAAAGATGGAATCTTAGGAATATCTGTGGAAGAATTCTATGAAACTCGCAACATGTCATAGTATTAAAGAAAACTGTTTTAAGATGATGTATAGATGGTATATGACTCCAAAAAAATTTGCAAAGATGAACAATAAGATGCCAGATAGGTGTTGGAAATGTAAAAAGCACGAAGGTTCTTTCTACGATATGTGGTGGACTTGTGAAAGGGCTAAAATGTTATGGCAGATGATTCAGCAAGAGATTTCTAAGATTTTGGGATATGAATTCAATAAAGTGGCAGAGACTTTTCTGCTGGGATTACAAATGGAAAAATTTCCAAAAGAAGATAGAACTTTAATATGGTACTTGCTCTCAGCTGCTAGGACATTGTATGCGCAGCTGTGGAAGCAAGAAAAAATACCAGAGAAATGGGATTGGATTACAAAAGTTATGCCATGGAGTGAAATGGACAAATTAACAAGAAAACTAAGAGACTATGATTTGGAACTTTTTAAGTTGGAGTGGAAGAAATTCAGAAGATACGTAGAAAAAGAGTGGAAAATAAAAGGACATTGGACAATCTTGTTGGTGTAATGAATCTATGTAAACCCAGTCTGACAGCTATGTTTTGACAGCTGGTGATCTAGCAGGCATGCTAGGTCACAATGACCTTATCAGCAGGCCGGTTTGAGCCGGCAGAAGCCAAGAGAAGAAACCTGCTGAGTCAGCATGACAGTGCACAGCCAGGATTGGCTAGTAGAACTACAAGAAGACTGTGTGTGGACCACACAGGTCTCTCTCTGAGAGTTGGTGTGTAGGTGGAGCATTTTGTCTGTTAGAGTAAGATATTGGACTGCACTAGTGAGCACTTATTGTATATATCTGTAAATACACTATTTTGGCACTAGTTGCAGGTGTCTGGCTGATTTCTTTCCTGGAGCCCTGTGTCGGGCAGGTCACCAAGCTCACTCTGCTAACTCCCGCACCGACAGGGTTATGGGCCCAGCACGCTTCCGCTGCGTGGAGGAGCACCGTGAGAGTTGAGCTGACCGAGAGTTTGGAAAGAGCCGGAGGTGAGGAACGCCGGTTGAAAGACAAAGCAGCACCAGCTATCTTGTTTTGAGAGCCAGAGGGACGACGGCAGCCAGCTGTGTGGAGGAGTCGGCATCATGGCTCAGCAGCAGCTTGCAGTGGCCGTTGAGAAGCTTAATTCAGCCAACTACGCGGTGTGGAGCCTGAGAATGGAACACTACCTCAAGCGTGAAGGGCAATGGCTGGTTGTGAGTAATCCCCCTGCTGCCTTATCTCCTGCCCAGACTGTGTTAGCCGATAAGGCACTGGCAAACATCGTGCTGGCTATAGGAGATGACCAGCTAGTATATGTGCGTGGGAAGGACACTCCCAAGGCTGCCTGGGACGCGCTCAGTGGGGTTCATGTTAGTACCACTGCTGGCTCCCTCATGGCCTTGACTAGGAAAATGTTTTGCACCGTTATGCCAGCTGGAGGGTGTGTGAAAGACCACATCAAGAAGCTAACGGACTGTTTCGTTGAGCTTGAGGCCAGAGGCAAGACTGTAGCTCCCGATGACAGAGTTTACATTTTACTGTCATCGTTGCCACCTGAGTTTACTCCCTTGATAACTTCCCTGGAGACAGTGGACGTAGCGACCCTGACAATGGAGTACGTCTGTGCCCACCTGCTTGATTTCCAAGAGAGGATTGCGGCAGTGAGCTGTCCGGGGGTGTCGGCCCAGGAGCGTGCGGCTATCGGCTCGTCCGGGAAGACAGCCAAGAGTGAGCCAGCTTTTGCTGCTGGCAGACGGCCAAAGGCTGAGAAAGAGGAGCCGACTGCAATGGCAGTCCGACGCTGCTATGGGTGTGGGTCGCCACAGCACCTGCTTCGAGCTTGCCCAGAGAGGGGGAAGAAGTGGCGTGGATGGAGGCAGCGAGAGCGGAGGACCACCAGCCCGTGTGAGGAAGGAGCCTGGCTGGTCACGTCTGCAGTAGAGAGCACAGGGTCTGCCTGGATTTTAGACTCTGGGGCAACGAGCCATCTCTGCTGCAAGAAGGAACTGTTGAACAATATTGACATTCCTGAACACAGGCATGTTAGATTAGCTAACGGGACCACTGCCAATGCTACTTGCTCAGGCAATGTGAGATTTCCTGTGTTAAATTGCACTTTGCAAAATGTGTTATGTGTACCCTCACTGCAGTCAAACCTGCTAAGTGTTAGCACGCTAATTGACCAGGGATACCAGGTGAGGTTTGAAAGGACCTGTTGTAAAATCCTGGGAGGTGGGGGAAAGGTGCTTGTAACTGGAAAAAGAGAAGGTAAAATATATGTGGTCCAGAATGAATGTGCCCAGGTGGCACAGGTGTCAAATGAGCCTGTGCACAATAAGTGTATACATTTACTTCACCGGAGGCTGGGGCACTGCGGGTTTAGAGCGTTGAAAAAAACCCTGGAGTTGGTGCCAAGTCTAAAAGTGAAACCTTGCAAATGTTACTTGGATTGTCAGGTCTGCAAGAAGACCAAAAGCAGGGCATGTGCTGTTTCTAAGAAAAGCACGAGAGAAAGTAAGCGTGCCCTAGAACTAGTTCACTTAGACGTGATTGGCCCATTGCCAAAAAGTCTGTTGGGGAGGAGGTACTGCTTAGTGGCCACAGACGACCATACGAGGTACTCATGGGTCTTTGCTATGGTGCATAAATCTGAAGTGTACAAGACATTCATAAAATGGGTCAAAGCAGTTGAGAGACAATTAGGTGTAAACCTCCAGGCTATTCAGACCGACAGAGGGGGGGAATTCTTATCAAATGAATTGAAATGTTGGCTGGAGAACAAGGGCATTGCCCACCATTTAGTGAACCCAGCCACGCCCCAGGAAAATGGGAAAGAAAATGGGCTAGCAGAGCGCACAGGAGCTGTGTTGCAAACAATAATGTACAGAATGCTTGAGGATGCAAGGTTGCCAATTTGCTATTGGGCGGAAGCTATGTACTGTGCTGTGTTTATACATAATAGAATTTGGTGTAAGCCTGTAAATAATTTGCCCTATAGGTTGCTGTATAACAGGTATCCAGATTTGAAATTCTTGAGAGTCTTTGGGACACAGGCTCGGGTTGGCATCCCCTCCGAGAGCAGCAGGGAGGGGATGTCCGGGCAGAGAGCCTGACTTTTCTGGGCTACAAGCCAGAGGCCAGGTGTTATCGCTTCTGCGATAAGAGAAAGAAAATAATCCTCAGTGAAACTGCCCAGTTTAATGAGGAGTCCAGCTGGGCAAGATTACACTCCCCGCAGAAACAATTTGTACTGCTGCCAACAGCTGATAACGGTGCTGGAGTCCTGCCAGAGGTAATTAAGCAGGAACATTCTCCCGACCGGGTACTGGCAAGCAGAGGCTCAGAGAAACGTGAGCTCCAAGGTGGTTCAGAGCCTGAGACGGAGGGTCAGGAGGTGGAGTGCGAAAGTCAGGAGGTGCAACCTCTAACCACAGGGGCAGAGCAACCAGCCCAGGAGGTGGGAACAGATCAGCCTGAAGAAGACAAGGCCGGTCCTAGCACAGAGCCACGGGTGTCTGCTAGAACCACAAAAGGCAAGCCTCCTGCCAGGTATAAGGTGCCCTATGTCACTCTGACAGTTAAACCAGACCCACCTGGGTTTGAAGAAATGCTAAAGGAAAAGGCCAAGAAGTGGAGGGCCTGGGTGGCAGAGTGCGAGGCAAAGAATAGGGAGGCTGAAGCCAAACGCCAGAAGGAGCTGGCTGACCAGGACAGTGATGATATTTTTTATCACCAGGATAACGAGTTCCTGGACTGGTAATTACAAATATGTAAATATGAAATGTATGTTACTGTCTGTATGTGAACATAAAAACTGTGTACAGTGGTTGGGTGTACTGGGTTCAATAGATTAGGAGGTGTGTTGGTGTAATGAATCTATGTAAACCCAGTCTGACAGCTATGTTTTGACAGCTGGTGATCTAGGTCACAATGACCTTATCAGCAGGCCGGTTTGAGCCGGCAAAAGCCAAGAGAAGAAACCTGCTGAGTCAGCATGACAGTGCACAGCCAGGATTGGCTAGTAGAACTACAAGAAGACTGTGTGTGGACCACACAGGTCTCTCTCTGAGAGTTGGTGTGTAGGCGGAGCATTTTGTCTGTTAGAGTAAGATATTGGACTGCACTAGTGAGCACTTATTGTATATATCTGTAAATACACTATTTTGGCACTAGTTGCAGGTGTCTGGCTGATTTCTTTCCTGGAGCCCTGTGTCGGGCAGGTCACCAAGCTCACTCTGCTAACTCCCGCACCGACAAATCTTTGATAATGATTAAGGTTTTTAAAATAAGAATATAACTTTTGGGGGGGGGTTTTGTTTTTTTTAATAGTTAAGGGTACCTTTAATATTTGCTTTCTTTAAGTAAATAACACTAGCGGGGGTCAAGTAACGGGGGGAGGGGTGGGGGAAAAGTAAGATATGGGGTAGAAAGGTTTCTTTTTTATTTTAAGCTTTTATAAGTTGTAGATATAGTTCTGCTACCATATGTTACTAATAAAAATTGTTTATACTGAATGAAACTTGGAGGGTATTTTGGGGAGAGACACTGGATGCTATGCTGCAAATTCGGTGTCTCTACCTCAAAACATAGCCCCCACAAGAGCCCCAGTTACCCACGGATCAATTCTCCATTATACGCTATGAGAATTGGTCTCCATATGGAATAATGGAATGCCCAGCAGACCAGGGCCAGCTCACCCACTAGGCAAACTAGGCAGTTCCCTAGGGCACTGGGAGGAGGGGGCACCGAATTGGGCTCCCCCCTCCTGGTGCCCACAACAACCACCTAGTTTGCCTGCCTCCCCTGCTGCTGCCACCACCGCCCCCCACCACCGCCGTCCTCCTTCCACAGCACTGCAATGCAGCACCATGCTCTGTTGCCCCCCCATCAGAGTGAGTTGTGCCACACCACAGCTGGGCCCTATCGGCTTCAATGTGGGCAGCGCGCCATCTAATCTTTGAAGCACACGCAGAAGAAAGCTTCACTCCCCCTCACTTCTGGTTCCAGGCCTTCTCCCACACGTGCTTCAAAGGATTACATGGCGTGCCACCCACATTGAAGCCGGTAGGGCCCAGCTGCAGCTTGGCACACTCTGATGGGGGGGGCAACGGAGTGCAGTGCTGCGGAGGGAGGGCGGTGGCAGCGGGGGACAGCGGGGTGGGGGGGGCGGCAGGCAGAGAGCCTGCCTGGGGTGCCATGTGCCCTAGAGCCAGCTCTGCAGCAGTTATTTCCCTCCTCCCCATTTTATGACGACCCTGTAGCGGGGGGAGGGCCTCCAAACCAGGGGATCACCTGCACCCAACTGGAGACTGGAAACCCTACCATACAAATTATGGTTATACCCAGCAATGTATTTTTGGGTAAAACTTTGTTGGGGGAAAGGATCTTACATTCAAGGTGGTCTTTTTTCCAGTAAGTATTTCTTATTCACAAGCATTCATATCCTTTGCATTTGCTTTTTAAAAATACCCATAGGAAAGCATTTAAAAAATTAAAGTATTGAAATGCATCTCGCACTGCTAAATTTCAAATTTGAACAGTGAATTTATATTTCTCTTTCTGGTTTTGTTGGTTACAATTTCAATTGACTGATTACTTAACTCTTGAAAAAAAAATTGCCAGACCCACTTCAAGCATTACAAATTCCTGAATTTAAAAGTACTGCTCTGTAGGACAATTGCTGAGAGACAAATCTGTTTTGCAGGATGCTTACATAATATACATTCATGAGGTTATATATAATTGTCTAAACTTTATTGAGATGCTTTTTAAAAAAGATTTGGGATTATGTACTTCTCTTCAGTTGTCTAACTTAAAAGACTTTTTGGACATTAAAAGTTTTTGCACAGCATTTAGTATGTTTTGCTAGTCCCAAGCCACCTTGGAAACACTGTTATATCACATTATTATTGTTGATGGAAACTTAATGTTTATCTTATGTTCATGGTTGCTTATTCATGTTTTGTTTGTATCCACATTCTAGTGCTTGAGGGTCCTATCAAAGACTCAGTTTTTATTCATGAGTTTCTCTATATATATTTAAAACAATGCAGTGTAATAGTGTGCAAATAAAAAGATTTATTTATTTATTTTTGTGTGTGTGTGTGTGTATTATATAGTGCATGTAGAGACTATCTTAAGTCTGCTTTACTCTGTGTTCATCCATTTGTTCTAGAACCTTTATCCATGGCATCTTGTTTTCTGTGTGTAGGGATATTCCTTTTTTTTTCTTGGAGAAGCATCCAACTGCACACAAGCCTACTTGTAGTTTCCATCTCATTTAGTCTAAAGACTCAAATAGAATCAGTACGGGTTTGCACTGCTGGATTCTTATCACAATGAACGTGGGTTTAAGGATCAGAACACCTGCCCTTTCTGGGATATTCTTCTGCATTCCCAGATGTGCAATACATAGCCCTGCCAAGAACATGGAAAGCTTCCCTCTGAATTATCCAACTTCACCCTTTCACCGGAGCCCCTAACCTATTAAAGAACTATCACTGATTTATAACAGATGAGGATATTTCCCCCTGTGTCACAGTAGTGCTACTGTACTGAGTATGTTTGTGTATGAGATAGTACATAAACATAATACAAAGATAAAAGGAATATGAGGGGAAAATGCTTATATTTCAGGGAAATTCTATAATCCCTGCAGCTCAGAGATATGCCCCAGTCAAATAAACATACAGAACCAGCCTGCCACTGATGCATGGATAACCAAGGAGGAGTGAAATTTTAGCTTTCACCTTCTCTTGATGGTGAGTTAGTGATTGCTCTTTCTATTTGTTGCTGTTGTTGTTCAGAGGGAAATTATATTTGAAATGGAAGGTTAAAGAGCAAGACCAGCTCAGGCCTGCACCACGGGAAATGTGATCAACCTATTCTAGAGATGCTAATGATTGCAAAAAGCACTATTTCCTTTTGATAAGATTTTAGGAGTCTAATTTAGAGACTGGATCCTTCAGGTTTCAGCCGTTGCTGATAAAAAGTCAGATCAAAGGTTGACCTATTTTCCCAAGCATAATAGTTACCTTGTGCAATTTACAGTCTGGTGTTAATCTCAATGCTATCATCTGCCTCTTCTGGCTGTTAAAGCACACTCAGATTCTCCTCATACTAATCTTGGAATTGGACAAACACAAATAAATACCCTTGCTTAGCAAGAGTGGTAGCAAACCTAAAAGGCAACCTGTGTTTAAACAATGTTTTAATTCACACTGCATACAGACCTTTATCTGAACCATGGGTAAATCTTATTAGCAATTATTTACACAGCAGTCCTAATTATCTCATTCCTATAATATACCAACAACATCCTTTTATACCAGTGATAATATACAGCTTCAGGTTCTGAACCAAAACCTCATTAATTGTTGAAACTGTCAAAGAAATACAGCAAGGAGCTAAATTGCATATTTCTGTTATATTAGTACAACTCTATCCATATTGTCCATCCAAAATCATGCAAAACAATTAAACAATCCTTTCAAATCCATAGTCAGACATTAAAGTAAATAATGTGATACTATGATGCCATGGTTGAAAAGAAGCACACTAACAATATATGTCCAAGAAATGTGAAATTCTTGTATTCCATTGCACATTCCTCAATGGATGTCTTTTTTCCTAGTTACTGCAATACAAAATGTGTACACAAAGTTCTTCAATACATTTTTCAAATGAAAGTTATCAATATTCCCTGAAATATAAAAATGAACCAAAAGCAAATTTCAGCATTTTAAAAAATGGCGAATAATCAATTATAGTTAGATGTGACACTGGGATAGGCAGTAACCATTCTAATTACAAGATGGATGGGAAAACATATCTAACCTATTCCATGCTGAGCCAACGGGGATGGTAGCAGCTATGTATCTGCATCTAATCTGCATGTTTGTTCTAGGAAGCGTGGAAACCAGCTTCAGCATGTGCATATAATGGAACTCCCCTTTTGTTTAGATAATTCCTTAAAACAATAGTTACAACACTTATTGCTCATTTTTAGTTAAATTTTCTTTCTTTCTTTCAAAAAACAGGGAGAGAAACGGGGGGGGGGGGAGAGATTTAAATCCAGCAACCAATAAAATTTTTAAAAGAATATATATTATCTTTTTAACTTTATTGGTTGCTATAAGGTAGTCGGCTCAGGTTGACTCAGTCTTCCATTCTTCCGAGGTCAGTAAAATGAGTACCCAGCTTGCTGGGGGGGAAAGTGTAGATGACTGGGGAAGGCAATGGCAAACCACCCTGTAAAAAGTCTGCTGTGAAAACAACATCACCCCAGAGTCAAAAGTGACTGGTGCTTGCACAGGGGACTACCTTTACCTTTTTATATATATATATATATATATATATATATAGGAATAAAGCCCGTTGTGGGGGGGAAATACAACAGGCTCTAGAAAGAGGCTCTGGCCGAGTGCCTCCCCTTGCTGTCTTCCCACCCACCCTAGGCAGCTGTTTTCTGTAGGGGAATCAGTCTGACTTCATATTTTCACCTCCTCCTCCCTCCCTGCAGCCTCTGTCTAGGAAAGTACAATCTTTGTCTGCAGTGAGGAAAAAAGCAGTTTACATCATTCTCCTCTCTTCCTTTGATCTGCACAATAGCTCTATGAGGTAGCTTAGGCTGAAAGTCTGTGAGTAGTCTGAAATCACAGTGTAGACCAAAGCAGGAGGGACGTGAACTCAGTAGGGTAATGACACAGAGTCCACTCTGCAAAGCAGCCATTATCTCCAGGGGAAGTGATCTCTGCCATTTGGAGAGCAGTTGTAATTCTGAGTGATCTTCAGCCCTCAACTGGAGATTGGCAACAATGGTTCCCCAGGAGGAAGTGGCTGGTTTGCAGGATGGATTGTATGACATTGTACCTGTCTGAAGTCCTACCCTTCCTCAAACCCCACCCTCTCCAGGCTCTACCCTCAAATCTCCAGGAATGAAGCTCCACATTTGTTCTACCACCATAAAGGACACGCCTTGCACTGTATTCTTGCATATTTTACACTTGTGGCATTTAAAGTGACCTCTTGGCAAAGTACTTTGTGGCAATGGCTCCCTAATGTCTGATCTGATGACAATGTCCTTAATAGAATGTGTTTTCCTAAGGCCAACGTAAGGAACAGATTCACAGCCAGGAATATCATTTATCAAAAGCCAATATTTGGCAATTATTTTTTTAATAGCAAAAGTAAGAGGTGTACAATATATTCCATGGCCCAGGAAAAAAATATTCTGTAATCTAGGTTCTTTCTTGGTCAATATGCAAGATGTCTCCTTTATGGTGGGTAAAACAAGTGTGGAGCTTCATTCTTTCAGTACCTGTGATTCTATTAATATCATTTATTATATTCAATGTGAGTGTCTCCTGGTCTATGTGGGAAGCACAACTCATCCCTTGAAAGTAAGAATTATGGAACATTCCTCTAGAGTTAAAAATAAAATGATAGAGGCTCCTCTCACAAACCATTTTCTTCTCAAATCACATAAGGAGGATGAATTTAAATGTGGAGTACTGTTTGCAGCCAATAGGTCCATTACTCAGAAAGAGCTGTTATGTTTGGAAAAGAAATGGATTTTTAATTTAAATACTTTACATCCCCATGGCTTAAATACTGAATTTGACTTAAACTGTTTTGCCCCCCCAGTCGGAATGAAGAGACTGACACAGTGTGTTGGATAAAAACCCGGGCCGCTTTATTGAAACATAACTTGAATGATAAGGATGGCAAGAGGTATAGGCCTATGAGAACAAGCCCTGGGGTCAAAACACAGGACCCCGCCTTGTCCTAGAAGGGCGAGCCACCCTGCCCCCAGCACACGGCAACTACCATCTGACTGGTGCTGAGCGGCCAGGCCCAAACTCCACCTCCACCTCTGTCGGCATCAATCACTCAGGAAAGATCCACCCAGGTGAGGCTTTGTCATGATCTGCACTCCCAGCATTGAGCCGTGAAGCCCATCTACCATTCATACAGACCACCTGCACCCACTGGTGCAGAGCCATAGGTGCTCCCCTGAAAAGGCTGTAGCCAATACCTCATCCTGCCACCGCCACCGCCACCGCCAATGCCAAGCCTCTGCTTAGGCATTAGCGCCCCAACGGACGGCCCAGAGCCGACCGCAACCCCAGCCATAGCTCGTTCAACAAAGGCCCGGGTACCCAGTTCAGATGACCAAAAAGAAATCCCCGCCGAACAATCAGGTCAGCGTTCTCGACCCGTGGGAAGAAATATGTCCAACACCCTTTTCCACTTTATTGAAAGAAAGTATCAAACCTATAACTGTCATGAATGAGGCCTAGAAGGACAAGCCCTGGGGTCACCCCCTGACCCCGCCTTGTCCTGAGGGCGAGCAACCCTGCCCCCAGCACAAGCCTGCCGTATTCGGGTTGTTGCTGAGCGGCCAGGCCCCAAGCCATTCTCCACCTGGGCTAGCATCAATCCCCCATGGAAAGATCCGCCAAGGTGAGGCTCTTCCGTGATCTGCATTCCCCGCTCTGAGCCGTGTAGCCCATCTTCAGTTCATACAGAGCACCCGCACCCCTGGTGCTAGGCCATAGGTGCTCCCCTGAAAACCCTGTGGCTACCCAGGTCATTACCCCACAACGGAGGACCCGGACGTGCTGAGGAGGCACCCTCCTCCCATGAAACAACTGAGTCTTGATCCCCGGCCTGTATATGCCATGGCGATCCAGCCACTCAACCGTCGTCTACTCGCTGGGACCCGGCTGAATGCCAACTGGTATCTCCTGGCCCGGTGGGCTGCACAAAACCATGCTGAGCCCCAGCACCTGAAAAACAGAAAAAAGTCAAAACCAGACAAAATCATGCCCGTGGGCCCCCACGCACTCAATGAAAGACCAATGTGCAAACAACCTATAGGCTGCTGACCTCCACCGTCTAGTTCGACGTTTGGCGGGGAGGTGGGGTGTCCCCAGTGGTGCCACCAGAGATGCGGCTCTAATTCAAAATGAATTTGTTAGAATTTAACACACTCCCACTCCCCGCTCCGCCAGTGCCTTACCTGACACTGCCCAAAATTGATATTTCATAAGGAGGGGGGGCATTGCCGTAATGACACAACGGGCCAACATCTTCCCCCCTGAGAAGTAAATACTGCTCCAAGCCTTGCTTGGGTGCCACTCCACCACTCCACCTTAACCGGTCTTAGTGCCGAGCCCCTCTGCTGCAGCACTGGTTTTAACCCCTGCACAGTCGGCCGCACCTACCAGTTCTTCTGATAGATGCAAAATTGGACAATGCATACCGCTGAGGCCAACCAGGTGTCCTGGAGCCTTGCAGCCCTCTTAACCCGGAACTGCAACTCCGCCCCATACTTTGCTTTTCACTACTTGGTGCCAATACTAGTCAGATTCCGCCTCCTGAACTGCCAAAAGTTCCGGAGGCATTCGCGCTGGCAGCGGTGGCATTCGCGCTGGGTGCAGTCAGCAACCAGAGCAAGCAGGCCAGATGCTAAATCTTTTGAAGAGATAGAGTGTCCGCCGCCCCACTGCATGCCCCCGGAACGTGCCTTACAAGCAACAAAAGGAGGCGTCACAAAATAAATGACTACACCAAGTCCGTCACCCCTGTTGACCTGGATTACCAGTAGTTGATAATACCAGTAGTTGATAACATGCACCATGGGCATGCTATAACACCAAAAGTGGATTGAATGGACGGTCGGCTGCTCACCCAAAAGCCAAACCGCTACTACCATAGGGGGGAAAAAAAACTCAAAAAAAGTAAAATCACGGCACACCCAGGCACAAACCAAGCTGAGCTATTGCTCCGCGCATAATGCCCCTAAATATACTCCGCCTCTTCCAAAGATATCTGGGGCTCAGCTTCCAACTTCAGTCATTCCTCCAAGAGGAGGTCCATTGAAGGATTCAACAAATTCCCCCAATAACTCTAGATCCATCCGCATGCCTGCAGTCCTTCGTACTCTAGCTGAGGGAACCTCAGTGGCCCCATGGCGTCACATAGGTGCTGCAAGAAGGCCCCCCCCCAGGAGCCACAGCTTTGCCCGCACTCTGTCTTTTCGTAGACCCATGTAACCCGAAGCCCCTGCACCGGTCCTCCATGTAATACTTCCTTCAAAGGCAAGACCCGGAAGATCGAACTCTTCCGGGTGCGCGGGCAAAAGGCGAAACACTGACTTAATTGTCCCCCTTTGTCATTGCAGCCCGCCACGAAACCCAGAACCACTATGACTGATTGGCCAACAAAGTGTACCTGACCGAACAGGGACCTCCAAAATGGTATCATCCTCTGCTCCACCCCTGGGGTGAGCCAAATGGTGTATCAGGCACCGTTCCCCTGACACTTCATTATATCTGCCCCACGGGGATGCCCCTAATGTGGGTACTGGCGGAGGACCCTGCCCTCAGCATGCTCAGTTATTTTAGCCCTAACCGCGGGCTCAATCCCCCCTTACAGAACAAGGGTTAGGAGGCATACAAGGGACCCAAAGTCCCAGATACGGGATCCTAGACCCAAGGGTAAAACCGTCATCAAATAGCCCCTATCCAGAATCGGGGGGGGGGTAATTGCACTACTACCGCCTAATTACCCTCCGCCTCATTAGGCTGGTTCCCCTTTTCCAATCGGCTACAGGTTGCTTACACCCCTGAGGTGTCCGGACCCGGCCATTGTTTGGATTTTTCCACATTGTGCAGTTTCAATAAAGAAGGGGGAAAGCTTAGCCCTCCTTCCCCCAAGCTGTTATAAGCATTCCAAATGCATAGTTTGTCATTGAACTTGACTTTTTGGCTGCCCATATGATGACTTGCAAACCACACTTTGGTTTAATTTTTAAAGTCAGCTTTGCCTAGATCCTATTTAGCTAGTACAAACAGTTTGTGGTTAGAGGTTGCAGCCTTATTTTAGTACTTAATAATTCCTCATCAAGATTTACACATCTTTGGGGGCTGTTGGGCTCCTCCCTTTTCATTTCCTCTGTGAAACGCTGCAGAAAGCACCCATCTTTCTCTTTTTTTCCTGTTTAGCAACGTCCTAATACTACTAGTCAGTTCAGCACTACTACATATTTATTTGGCACTCACAGCTTTCTGGGTGCTGTACACAACTCAGAGCCAAGTTTAATGGGGCACTGGCAGGACAAAAAGTCTCCCCTCGTAACTTTGCATAGGCTCAGCCCTCTGTATCGTGCTGCAAACCATTATTTAACACCTCATCACAATACCTGCAAGGGCTACAGATCTCCGGCATACAAGTGGATTTTGTGTGGCTTCAGGGACAGACCAAGGTTTTTTGGTGCCCTAAACAAACTGGCACCCTAGACAAACTACAGGCTTGGTGCCCATCTAATTCTGCATTCTATGACTTAACCAGCATGTGCAGCCCCTCTCTTCCTTCTCCCTCTTCTCCTCCCCCCACCCCTCAGCAAGTCCTTGGCCTCACACAGGCAGGCAGGCAATAACAGGGGACCCAATCTGGTGTGTGTTGCACCACCAAAGGCCAGGGAGGGAGACGGTTCTTTCCAGCATCAACTGTGGGGGCTCTGTCCAGACCCAGTGCTGCTTGGGCCACTGTGTGCATGTGCCCACTTAATAATATGTCTCTGTGTTGCTTTAAAATACAAAACTATCATTGTGCAGTAACATATGACCCAATGAAGCTATTTGGGAGGTGAAGCCAGCAGATGTGCACTGGCCCACCGACTTAGCTTTGCCTTCCTTCTGGTTGAAGACAACCACCGATTTATACCCCACCCTTGTCTCTGAATCAGAGGCTCCGAATGGCTCACAAACCCCTCCATCCTCTCCCCCCACAACAGACACCCTGCGACGTGGGTGGGCTGAGAGAGCTCACTGAAGCTACCCTTTCAAAAGGATGAAGAAGATATTGGATTTATATCCGTCCTCCATTCTGAAAAGTCTCAGAGCGGCTCACAATCTCCTTTACCTTCCTCCCCCACAACAGGCACCCTGTGAGGTGGGTGGGGCTGGAGAGGGCTCTCACGGCAGCTGCCCTATCAAGGCCAACTCCCACCAGAGCTATGGCTGACCCAAGGCCATGCCAGCAGGTGCAAGTGGAGGAGTAGGGAATCAAACCCGGCTCTCCCAGATAAGAGTCCGCACCTTAACCACTACACCAAACTGGCTCCAAAGGAGACTTTGAACATATAAACATATGAAGCTGCCTTATACTGAATCAGGCCCCCGGGTCCACCAAGGTCATCACTATCCACCCTGACTGGCGGCAGCACCCATGGACTCAAGCTGAGGTCGGGAGCTGAACCTAGGGCCTTCCACTTACCAAGCAGATGCCCTGTAGCCGGGCCACCGCCTCTTTCCGAGGCTGCGAGCGGAGGGGGGGGCCTACCTCTGCCAGAGCTATGGCTGACCCAAGGCCATGCTAGCAGGTGCAAGTGGAGGAGTGGGGAATCAAACCCGGTTCTCCCAGATAAGAGTCCGCACGCTTAACCACTACACCAAACTGGCTCTCCACACCAAACTGGAAGGGGGCGGGGGGGGCACCTGGCCTCACCGTGTGCACCCCCGCTCAGGTTCCCCTCAGCCCCGAGCAAAATTACTTCGCTACTCATGTGCTAATGAAAAGCTGATTCAGTGCCATCCCGAGCCACCCCCGAACTGCTCCTCGCAGCCCCGACCATGCTACATTGAGAAGGGGCCTGCGCTGCGCCGGCTTGCAGCTTGCGCACACAAGCCTCGGCCCAGGCGACGCCAGAAGACGTGGCTAATTAATAGCCGTTCAGCGCCGTCCCGAGCCGCTCCTCGCAGCCCTGACCAGGTAATGTTGGGAAGGGGCCTGCGCTGCACCGGCTTGCAGCTCGCGCACACAAGCCTCGGCTCAGACAACACCAGAAGACGTGGCTCTCCCTACCGAGAGCCACAAGAGGACTGCGCTACACAGGCGGGAGCCCGGGCTTTATAGCCCCGACTCCACGCCCACTCCTTGAACTCCTGGATGGCCGGGAAGCCGACGTCAGCCTCCCTCCTTCCGGGAGGGCAAAGCACAGCCCCCAGCCTATGACTGGCATTGCCAGTGCGGCTGGGAAGGGACCGATTTCTTGGATGAATTTGTAAATATATGCCTCTAGTCTGTCATTCTGATGTATTCAAGTGTTAAGTTTGGTCTGGAACTTCCTGTAAAAGTGGTTGTTATTGCTGAAAGTTCTAAGTTGTTTCAGGATTTTTGTATAATAGAAGTCTTATTCCAGTATACTCCTAATGGAATTGGAAACATCGGGTAAGCTTCTTATATTTTGGCTCCTGTGGATTTCTTGTCCGACCCTTTCAAGGGAAGTTAAGGACAAATAGAAGTGTGGAGCCGTGCTTGATCCTTGGAGATAAGCAGAGCAGTGCTAAAATTGAAACTGTAGTGAGTATATATGGGAGTACCTTGAATAAGACTCTAGAAAAAAATGCAATTTAATATATTAACTGGAAAAATTATTTTGTGACATGTCAGTCCCTTGGTGAGCTGCCTGAAGAAGGATTCTCTGAAAGTGGACAGACGCAGCAGTCCAGTTGCAGCCACATCAGTCTGGGAACTGCAATCATACCTGCATTGGACTTCAGGAAGTCCTACTAACAAAGAAAAACATTGTATATTGTAAAATGGACTGTAAAATAATTCCAAATTAATATGTGAAAAATACTGTGGTTTAAAGTTTTGTTTTCAATATTTGTATTAAAGTTCTCACAGAGTGTTCTAAGTTACTTTTACCTGTGAGATCTCTGGTTTCTCAACTGGAGATTGGCAACAATGGTTCCCCAGGAGGAAATGGCTCATTTCAGGCCTGCAGTGTATGGCATTGTGCCTGTTTGAGGTACCACCTCTCCTCAAACCCCACTCTCTCCAGGCTCCATCCCTTAAATATCCAGGATTTCTTAACCTGGAGTTGGCAACCTAATCTCCTTCCCTTTATCTGCCCCTCTGACTCCAGCTTTCCATCGCCTCCCCCCCCCCCCACTCCCTGCAGCCTCTATGTAGGGAAAGGACAGTCTTTCTCCACAGTGGGGGGGAGCAAAAGCAGCTTATATTATGCTCCTCTCCACCACTACCCTTTGATCTGAACAACAACCCTGTGAGTCAGGTTAGGCTGAAAGTCTGTGAGGGGTCCAAAATCACCCAGTCAGCTTTCACAGCAAGAACCTGGGTCTGGCAGACCCCACTCTGAAGCCCTAACTCCTATGCCCTTCTCAAACTCTACCATGGTATCTGCAGGAATTTCTCACCAACCTGGAACTGGCATCCCTCATCAGGACTGGCCCCAATGAGCTCTCCTTCAGAGGCCTTTTGTGATAACCTTTCAAACCAACACTCCCTCTCTGATAATGTTGTTGGTCTTAAGCACAGGACTTCAATCTGTCTCTGTCTCTTGCTTTCCCTCCCTATCTGTTTCTCTGTATCTGGCCTGGTACTACAGGACACCATTTCCAAAGGAGGATAGGGAGAAGTCCTTGTGGCAACGGGCCAAAACAGTAAAATCCATATCTATATCCATTAATATATACATGGCTTAAGCATAAGAGAAACGTAGGATCAATAAGGCAAACAGAAATGCTTTTGGAATGCTTTGTGTGTGGTTCTGCCTGAGCAAGAAGAGGAACCAGCTAGCAGCTAGGCAAGCAGCTAGGTAAACAGTAAAATTTGTAATATCTTAAGCAAACCGCAAGCTATATGCCTGTTTAAAAGGAACTTCCTCTTTTGCAAAGAAGAAAGACTAATATGTGCCTATGCTAGCATAATATATAGAGTAAAGGAGAAAATGTTATAATAGGTGAATAGTATGGCTAGGAAAGTATTAAGGGAGTTTAAAGTCTCTAGGTATGAAGAATTTATAGGAAATAAGGATTGTATTTTATCAATGCAAGTAACTGTAGTACTGTGCAGAAAAGCAGAAGTTACAGCAGGCGCCGACAGGAAGCCCACACGAGTTAGAAGTAGCCAGGCTGATAGACAAGCAGGCCGGAGTCTAACCGCAAACAGGTCAGGTGCAGAAATGTGCACGGGTATGTTTGTGGTCTTGTGTAGTTTCGTGTTTGCGGATTTGTGTCAGTGAACCGGGAACTTAGGAAACCAACAGAAATGTAATAAGGTGGGCATATGTGTTGAGAAATGGTATAAAAGGCAGCGGGCAACTGTAGTCAGGGCTCAGACTTTCTCTGACGCCCGTGTACAGGGCCCATGTGCACGTTAAATAAAGAAAAGCTCTTTTTCCTGATTTCGTCTCCGCTGCCTCTGTGATTGATCCAACTGAAATTGGTAATGTATAAATGGGGTTTTCCCACTACATCCTCAGCCAATCAAAGGAGTCCTCAGCCTTCCCTTTTCCTCCCTCCCTCAGCCAATCTTGAGAAGGCTTTCTCTATGGCTCTTTTCCTCCTCCCCTGTCCCTCAGCCAGTTGAGGGAAGGCTTTTTTTCTCTCCTCTGCAAAGCAGACAGACAGGCAGCTAAGTCAATGGGAGAGTAGGAAGAGTCAGAAAATGCCAGAACCAAAGTTGGTTGCCTTTGACTGAGAGAAGCAGCTTGACTGGTTAGCAACAGCCACCCAGGCAGGAGAGAGGAGCAGAGTCAACCAATGAGTTCTCCATCAAAGGTCAAAATAGGACTTGAAAGGTTCCCCCCCCCCACCCGCTTTTACTGAGAGAACCAAACTTGGTTACTTTTACTGAGATAAGCAAGTATCTCAGTAAGCAAGATTAGTTGCCTAGCAGTTTCCCCAGAGGGCAATCCTCATTTGTCCTGGGGCCAGCAGTGTGTGTGGGGAGAGCAGAGTCAGCCAATGCAGTACAAGAGCAGTTGATTGATGGTTTGATGGGCCAAAGGTTGGTGCACCACAGTCCCACCCAGTCCCAACCTACCAGGCTGCTCAGTTTTGCCAAGTCAAAATGGCTTTTATTATATTACTAGGAATAAGGCCCGTTGTGGAGAAAAAATACAACAGAAAGAGGCTCTGGATGAGTGCCCCTCACCCTTGTTGTCTTCCCACCCTCCCGACTGAAGACATTCACTCCCTCCCCACCTCAAGGGGAGTTGATTTCTGCCATCTGTAGAATACTGAGTGATTTCCAGCCCTCACCTGGAGATTGGCAACAGTAGTTCCCCAGGAGGAGATGGCATTGTACTTGTCTGAGGTCCCACCCCCTCAAACCTCATCCTCTCCAGGTCCCACCCCTTAAATCTCCAGGGAATTTTCTAACCTGGAGTTGGCAACTCTATCTCCTTCCCTTTATCTGCCTCTGACTTCAGGTTCCCATTGCCTTCCTCCTCTTTTCAGCCTCTACATAGGAAAATGACAGTCTTTCTTCACAGTGTGGGGGGGAAACAATGCAGTTTACATCATTCTCCTTTCCCTCCATATGATCTGAACAACAACCTTGTGAGGCAGGCTAGGCTGGGAGTCTGTGTCTGGTCCAAAATCATCCCGTCAGCTTCCATAGCAAGAAGCTGGGTCTGGCAGATCCTGCTCTGAAGCCTTAACTTCCATGCCACAGTGGCTGTCATGGAGGGGGGGGGGGCTGCTGCTGAACAATATCAAGCAGCTAGGTGTAAGATAGTCAACCCCAGGTGGAGCCATCCCTTTACTTGCCCCTCTGACTTCAGGTTTCCATTGCCTTCCCCCTCCCTGCGGCCTCTACATAGGAAAAGAACAGTCGTTCTTCACAGTGTGTGTGTGTGGGGCCAAAGTAGCTTACATCATTGTCCTCTCCCCCTTTGATCTGAACAACAACCCTATGAGGCAGGTTAGGCTGGAAGTCCGTGACTGATCCAAAGTCATATGGACATATGAAGCTGCCTTATACTGAATCAGACCCTTGGTCCATCAACGTCAGTATTGCCTATTCTGACTGGCAGCAGCTCTCCAGGGTCTCAAGCTGAGGTTTTTCACACCTATTTGCCTGGATCCTTTTTTGGAGATGCCAGGGATTGAACCTGGGACCTTTTGCTTACCAAGCAGATGCTCTACCACTGAGCCACCGTCCCTCCCCAGTCAGCTTCCACAGCAAGAACCTGTATCTGGCAGATCCCACTCTGAAGCCCTAAATCGTATGCCTTCCTCACACTCCACCACAGAATCTCTAGGAATTTCCCACCAACCTGGAAAGTATCATTAAAGGTCTCTGAGTTAGTGCCTCCTCACCCTTGCTGTCTTCCCACCCACCCAAGTGAAGGCATTCATTCCCCGCCACCTCCACCTCAAGGGGAGCTAATCTTTTCCATCTGGAGAACAGTTGTAATTCTGAGTGATCTCCAGCCCTTACCTGGAGATTGGCAGCAGTTGTTCCTGGGGAGGAAATTGCTGACAGCATCATGGCACTCTGAGGTGCCTTGAACTACAGACAACACATCTCTCTCCCCATCCTGGAGAAAATCACTGCTTTGGGATGGTGGACTGTATGCCATTCTATTTGTTTGAGGCCTTTGCTGAGAAAAGTAGCCTGGGTTGCCTAGCAACAAATTCTGGCTAACACTTCACAGGGGGCAGGAAACACTCCCAGCAGGGCCAGGCCTTGGGTAAGCTTGGGGCAGAGGGCCGTTGCTGATAGCCAAGTCAAGTTAGGTTGCAGGAGCTGAAGGCCTCAAACTTGGACTTCAGAGAGGCTTTGCACCTTTTTTGCTGTGAAGTAGAAGGGGCCAAATTTTTGCCACAGATGATCGCAGGAAATGTTGGAGAAGCAGTTGAGATGTGTCTCTGTCTGAGGCAAGTTCATTTTGGCGACTGAGGGAGCATTTGGCATTCTATAGTGGGCAGGTGACACTGAGTAGAGCCAATAGGAATGCCAAAAGTTGCAGAAGATACTGGAGAAGCAGCAGAGATGTGTTTCTGTCTGAGGCAAGTTCATTTTGGCAGTTGGGGGAGCATCTCACAGTCTGCAGTGGGTGGGTGACACTGAGTAGAGCCAATAGGAAAGCCAAACTGGTGACGGAGACTTCATTATCCAATTGCTGATGCAGTGCAGTCTCACCCTGTCCCAATGAATGAGGGAGCTGGGATTTCCCAACATAAAACCAGTTTTATGTCTATAGATAGATATATAAATCCCCCTATCTCAACTGAGACAATGGGCGTTTTCGCACTTACCTTTTACTGGCGCGACCATCCTCCTCACGCCGGCGGATCTGCAGGGATTTCGCACCAGAAGCGCCGGCGCAGCCAAAAGAGCCGGCAACTTCCGTCGCGGAGCCAGCTCAAACGTTTTCCTGCTTCTTGGCGGTTTCCGTTTGAGCTGGCTCCGCGACGGAAGTTGCCGGCTCTTTTGGCTGCGCCGGCGCTTCTGGTGCGAAATCCCTGCAGATCCGCCGGCGTGAGGAGGATGGTCGCGCCAGTAAAAGGTAAGTGCGAAAACGCCCAATGAGAAATACTTCTCCTGATTGGCCCATAATGTTAATCTAGCACGTGAAAATATACCATATACTATTGTTCTCTATCTGCAGAAACTGCAGGAGAAATGGGATCCACTCTTACATAAGTAGACCTTAATGTATTCCATTTAGAGAACGGCACTAGACAAGAAGCCTCCAACTTAGCCCAAGATGAATAATCCAACTGCAAGGAGAGATCTCAAGTACCAAGTACCAGAGTACTGTGTTCGGGTTTAGGCACCATAATTTAAGAATATAGACAAGCTGGAATGTGTCCAGGGCAACGAAGATGATGAGGGGTCTGGAAGCCAAGTCCTATGAGGAAAGGTTGAAGGAGCTGGGTACATTTAGCCTGGAGAGAAGATGTCTGAGAGGTAATATGATAGCCATCTTCAAGTACTTGAAAGGCTTTCATATT
The DNA here is from genome assembly GCF_032191835.1 of Heteronotia binoei. Taxonomy (NCBI): domain Eukaryota; kingdom Metazoa; phylum Chordata; class Lepidosauria; order Squamata; family Gekkonidae; genus Heteronotia; species Heteronotia binoei. The sequence continues at coordinate 104,556,175 of NC_083224.1, forward strand.
ATAGAGAATGGCGTGGAGTTGTCCCAGAAGGTTGGACCAGAACCAGTGGGTTGAAATCAAGAGTTTTGGGTGAAAAATTAGGAAGAACTTCCTGACAGAGTGGTTCCTCAGTGGAACAGGCTTCCTCAGGAGATGGTGGGCTCCCCTTCTTTGGAGGCTGTCAGACAGAGGCTAGATGGCCATCTGACAGCAATGCTGATTCAATGAACTTAGGTAGATCATGAGAGGGAGGGCAGGAAGTGTTGCATCTGTGCTTAGTTCATGTGCCCCGTTCTTACACACACCACTTTGGGGCCAGGCAGCAATTTTCTCCTGGCCAGTTGACCAGGAATCCTGGAGGTTTGGGTTTTTTTTGCCATCTTCTAGGCATGGAGCAGGGGTAACTGGGGGTGTGGGGAAAGGTATTTGTGGATTTCCTGCATTGTGCAGGGGACTGGACTAGACTGGAGATCCCTTCCAACTCTATGATTCTATTAGTCTAAGTATGTGTAATGATATACACTTAAAAATCAGGGAAACCAAATTCTCCTTCATTGAATGGGAGTTGCATTATCTTTAAAGAAATTCAAGGTGGTGAGGAACTCCACATAAATTTACAAAACAAAATATTCATTTTATTAATATACCTGCAAGATATATAGAAAGGAATTGCATGTATAATATAAATAATTGTAGGTCTAGTATTCATTTTGGGTATATTTATCCCATAAAGAAAAGTTTAAAGTTGCCCACCCAGAGTTGGAAACAACTGGTGCTTGCACAGGGGACTACCTTTTTTTTTTTTTAACCTGTCTAAATCCAAAGATAAATTCAGGAATTAGCTTGTTAACGTTTAGCATAATCGTATGTGTAATATCTCTAGGAATCAGTATTCCAAGATAAATAGTAACATATGAGCACTACAAAAATGTCTATAGGCAAATGTATTCTGTAACATATCGTTTCACAGTGACATCAACTTAGATTTTGTCCAATTAATTGAATAGCCAGGCAAGACTTTAAAGGTATTAATCATATTCATTGATTTAGGAATGGAAGATTGAGAAATAAATAATAAAAGCACATCTGCATAAAGAATAATGTTAAATTTCAAGTAGCTACATACTAAGCCATGAATATTATTTTGTTCCAATGGCACAAGCCAGTAGTTCCAGACACAAATCAAACATAAGAGCAGAAAGAGGGCAACCCTGTTTAGTATCCTTCTGAAGAGGGTAAGGAGTGGGAAATATGCCACTAGTCAGCACCCTGGATTTCAGAGATGAATAATGAATTATAATCCACTTCAAAAATTTGTGAGGTGTCGGAGAACCAGCTCTGACACCGCAGATGCAGAAAGAAAGATTTATAAGGCAATAAAAACTCAGGGAGATGTCTGGATAAAGAAAAAGTGTGCATGAAGGTTGAGCGAGGAATCAATAGTAGATCACCTCTTAGAAGACTCCTCCTGCCATTGTCCGCACAGCTTTTATTAACAACATGACATCACAACATTCCACCTGCATTAGCCAATTAATCACCATACTTATTCTACCTAGCAACATGCCTGCGTAGATTAATCAACTAGCATGCTTCCTTATCATAACACTAACAAGCTTGCATGCAGAATACTTTGTTCATGGTCTCAGCTCTCAGCTCTTAACTTACACTCCTACATCTCCTCTCTTTTTATTTATTTTTTCTTCAGTGGCAATGCTTGATATTTTTATTGGAATAATTGTCATCTTGCAACTATCAGGGCTGAAGGAGAACGTTGACTACATAATCTAAATACATTGATTAATAAAAGAATACATTGAATAAAACAATAACATGTTATTAGTAATATGAGTATCATAATCACTACCATTACAAAATCTAGCAACCACCACCAATTTGGAAGCCAGGACCATAACCAATTCCATCCCCCTATAATAGCGTAAAAAAGTTACAGCATCTTGCATTTTATCCATGGCTTCCTCTATAACCCCTGATTCATTTATATAAAAACAACAGGATTGATTTAAAAAAGATACAAACCCCCATTCTTTAAAATTAGAAAATCTAAACCAAGACTATTCTGAAAAACAGTATTCATTAAAAAAATTCATTTCAATATGCAAAGCAGCAATAGCTATTTTTGAAGCATTAGTGAATAATCCTATAACTTTAGAAATGGCTAACAATTTCAAATCATCACTAACAGATGTCATAGCAGGAATAAAAAACTTGCAATATCCAATAACACTATCTGCAGCTTACTCAATGTTTGCTTATATATATGTGTGAGGATTATATAATACCATAACATCAGAATGCTTAACAATATACATATTATAAGGACCAAGAATGGTTAGGGTACATTGGCCCCTCCAGGAAGAAGGCAAAACCTTATAAGCACTATGTTCACAGACAAAAAACACACCATCTTTTAAACCATAACTATAATTTTCAGCAATTTCCACGTTTGTCTTTTGTTTCAGAGCTATTTCTCCCACCCCAACTGTCACTCCCAACACTAAGATTACAAAGACAATCCAGATTCTCCACGCCATGGTCTGACACATCGAGCAGGGATCCACAGAGGTCCTTTCTCTAATGCTACTGCAGCGTATCCTCTTCCCCAGGTGATCAGGGGGACAGGTCCTTTCCACTCGGGATCAGGAAGCTTTTGATAGGTGACAAGCGGTCAAGGCAGTTGTTCCTCTGACCTAAAATGAAGCTCAAAAGGGGTGTGAGACCTGTTATGGGGAGTAAACAAAAAATTTAAAGTATAAAGCACTTTAGCCACGATGGTAGGGATATCTGCTGTTGGAACCCCTTTCCCCTCCGTCTGGCGATGCAATAGCGATTTGAAGGTCAAATGAGCTCTTTCCACAATAGCTTGACCTGTTGAATTGAAAGGAATACCATGAGTTAGTTTTATTCCCCACAATTGGCAAAATTCTGCAAATGCTACAGAAACATAGACTGGTCCATTGTCCGTTTTCAAACATTCTGGCTTTCCCATAACTGCGAAGGCTCGAATACAATGTTGAATAACATGACATGATGTTTCCCCTTTCATGGGTGTAGCCCAGATAAAACCTGAAGATGTGTCTATTGTAAGATGTAACTTGTTGAGAGGGGCTAGTGCTGGCACATGAGTCACATCCATTTGCCAAACCTGGTTGGCCTGAGTTCCTCGAGGATTCACTGCATCATAAGGAAAGTTAATGGGAGTCTTACAACAAGAAGGACACGCAGACACAATGTCCCTTGCTTGTGACATCGGGATAGAGAACATTCTATTCAAGGTCTTTGCAGATTGATGGAATGCAGCATGTGACTGAATGGGATCGTCAAACAAGGAAAAAACATTATTCCAAAGAGCTGCATCTGCACGTGCATATTTCCTTCCACCAACATCCCTGGTAGGCCAGAATGCAAACGAATGTGTGTAACAAAACAGAAAGATCTTCTTTCCTGCAATAAAGACTGCAGCTGACAAAACATGTCATACAATTCTTTGTCAATAGATGGAGACACATAAGACAAAGGTAAATGCATCATCAGTCTAAACACATACTGAGTGTCCACTACAAGATTAAAATCATCATTTTCAAACAACTGAAATGCTAAAATCACAGCAGCTAATTCTGACCGCTGGGCCGATGACTGTGAGTTGGTAAATCTCACTTCCCACACCCCATCCGGCTTCTGCCAGGTGACCACTCCTCGGGTTGGAGATCCATCTGTGAAAAGAGTTAAAGCATCCTGCAAAGGGTGTGGAGAGAAACAAGTTGTTAGTTCGTAAGGCATTTGGGAAAGCAACAACAAGCGTTTATCTTTGGGGGGTTTACAAAGGATTGTTCCCAAAAAAACCCGCAAAAGCTATCTGGAACTCTGGCGTCGTCTGCAACAAACGATATATCTCATCCTGTGAAAAGGGAAAATAAACAGCGTTAATATATTTTCGTGTCAGCTGGATTGTACGACTTCTGGCCTTAGAAAATAGGTCAGAGACTGCTGTGACCCATGGGTACAAATTTTTTGAAGGAGTATGTGGCAGATGAATCTATTCCACAATAGCAATTTTTTCTTTTGTTTCAGGGGCATACAGAACTGCTGTAGGCAATTGAAAAGTAGACAAAATAACACAAGATAATTGTAAATCCCTGCCTGGCAGTCGATCTACTGCCAGCAAGCGAAATCTTTGTGAGACCAACTCAAAGGTAGTCTTCATTTCTTGGGTCACCTCAATCTTTTCTGTGGGAGATGAATGTCCAGCAAGTGCCAAAAACAAAGGTGACAGTTCCATGGTTGTTAAAGCTAGGAATGGCCTAGCCCAATTAATGTTTCCCAATATACTTTGTAATTGCACCAATGTCAAAGTCTTTGGGAGCTGTAATTGTGGAAGCACTGGAATTGATGAAGTTGTGGAAAGCTTGTGCCCTAAATACATATAAGGACTTTGACGTTGAATCTTTTCTGGGGCAATTATCAGGCCATATTCTTGTAACACTTTTACTAAAAAATCCACATGGTGACTTGCAATTTCACTTCCCGCCAGTAGGACATCATCCATATAATGACAAATAATCAGGTCTGGGAATGCAGCTCGAAATGACTGAAGAGCTGCAACCACAAACATTTGACACAGTGTTGGTGAGTTAGCTATGCCTTGAGGCAGCACACACCACTCATATCGTTGAGTGGGTCTATCATTATTTAAGACTGGTACAGTAAAAGCAAATTTTTCACCGTCTGAAGGCGCTAGGGGAATGTTAAAGAAGGAATCCTTCAAATCAATGACCATAATGTCATGGTCCTTTGGGATCATATTCGGGTTTGGCATCCCACATTGTAACGGTCCCATAATTTGCATACACTCATTGATTTTTCTTAAGTCCTGTAACAATCTCCATTTTCCTTATTTCTTTTTGACAACAAAAATAGGGGTGTTCCAAGGGCTGGTACTAGGGCGGATGTGCCCAAGTTGAATCTGCTCCTGTATGAGGGCCTCCGCCACACGGAGCTTTTCTAATGGAAGTGGCCACTGATCTACCCATACTGGGGTTACTGACTTCCACTGTATAGGCAGGGCGTGTAATGGCACTGCTGGGGAGGCCCTTAGGATAAATTTGTCGTGATTTTTGCTCCTAGTTCTGCCATTAAATCCCTCCCCCACAATGTCACTGGTGTTTTCATGATTAGCGGTCTCAGAACAACAGTCTTTCCTTCAGATTGAAATATTATGGGGTGGATACTCCTTTCAGCAGCCGTGAAGCCACCTATTCCATACACGCTTGCAGTAGGGCCCTTTGGCAGGTTCTTAGGCCAATCTTTTCCCGCAATAACAGTAACATCTGCCCCTGAATCTAACATGCCTTTTATAGTCTTCCCTGCCATGTTGACTGAGAGGTAGGGATGGTCAGCATACATCTGAATTGTTGCCATGGCTGAAGTAAATGGCAGCACTGCTAACTCAGTCGCGTCTAAAGTTGGCATTAATAGGACAGATGCCACCCTCAGGCCCTCTGGTATTACTGCATCTGCAGAAGCCCATACATGTAAGGTGACATATGGTGAACACGAAGAGGCAAACACTCCTGGGATCACTCTCCAATTAGGAGAAAGCAAAATTGGCAGCACAAGTCCCAGAAATCCTGATGGGATGGCAGTAGGTAGAACTGCTTGGACCGGGATGGTGGCCCCTGCTTGCAGAGTAACTGCTTCATTAATAACAACAGGTATGGCAGAGACCTCCCCTGATATTGGTGGGGAGGGTTCATTGACCTGAGGGACGACACCCTTTTGGCCACTCCCATAGTTTTCATCCCCATTTATTTGCCCCGGGCCTGGGGATGGCCCGTCATCTCGTTTCCCTGCTGCTGTTCCATAACAGGGCCATCCTGAACAGGGCAGGATCTGCATTGATTGGCCCAATGAAAACCTTTGTGGCAGTGGGGACACTTTTTTGAGGGCCTATTCTGCCCCCTAGGGGTGGACCGGCACTGAGCTCGAAAATGGCCTTCCTTGCCACACCCATAACAGAGCTTTCCGCTTGCTAGATTTGATGATCCTTGGGCAGTTTGAACTGCAGCCGCCAGGAGGCGTGCTGCATGTGATTGAGATCCCACATTTTGGCACACTCTGAGCATAGACTGAATATCAGTGTTTGGATTGTTATAGACAGGTGTCAGGGCTGCCTTGCAATCCTCATTAGCATTTTCAAAAGCCAGCTGCTTAAGCAAGAATTTTCTGGCCCTGGCACTGTCAATTTGGCGCTCAACTGCTCTCATTAGTCGATTGACAAATTCAGTATATTGTTCCGTGGCTCCCTGGAGGATATTGGCAAAACTGGACAAGGTATTGTCTCCAGCTTCTGGGATCTTTTTCCACGCTTTGATGACCAGCATGGCTATTTGGGAGAGTGCTCTGTCTGTTAACATCACCTGTTTTACAGCTGTGGTATAATTTCCTTCTCCAATCAACATATCTTGGGTAATGTTAACTACAGGATTTGCAGCAGCATTTAAGGCTGCCTGTTCATTGGCCAATTGCCTCCATTCTTCCAAACATAGCAAACCTTGTGCTGGGGGCAATAGAGAGCGCAAAAGCATTTTCCAATCAGTTGGAGGGAGATGTTGGAGTGACAGGCTTTCCAATATAGCCCTAGTGTAAGGCGCCTGAATCCCATTGTCCTGGACTGACCGCTGTAACTCATTCAGGGTCTGGAGTGGTAGTGGATCATATCTATCAGGAGCAGCTGAGGCTCCTCCCCCACCTGGAGCTCCTCGAATAATCGGGAAAACAGCCTGAGTTTGGCCCATGTCCTCGTCCTCCAGCACCGCAGTTTGGAGGGCTGCAGCTAGCTGTGCGGACCTCTGCATCATTGGGGCAAGAACTATGTTGTTAGGTTTTTCATTATCTGTATCTGGGCCATCTGGTGGTTTAGGAGGTGGATGGCGAGTTTGATCATACCCAGGAGCTGACACAGGTGGGCCTGGGGGCACTGGTGGGAGGTTTTGTGGTAAGGGGGCGGAAGGCATTACTCCAGCCTCTGTCTGCTGATTGAATAGAATGTTGGTGGGTTTAACCCCTTTTAAACAAGCCCTCACTTTACACCAGGTGAACAGAACTTTGGCAGTGACTCTAGGATGATCTTGGAAAGCATTGCCTATTTTAAACCATTCTTGTAATTTGAAGGTTCCACTTTCAGGGACCCATGGGCAGATGTCCGCTATAGCTTTGCAAGGTCAAAAACTTCTGGCTTCTTAACAGCAAATCCTTCTTTAGAAAGCAAATAAAAGTCTTGACAAAAGTCTGTTTGTGCTGCTGATAAGCCAGAACCCATTTTCTCTACAGTGTCTGTGTTCTTATTCTGACAATTCAACTCACCCTGGGATCCCGGAGATGATTTAAGGCACCTTTCTGCCCTTGCCAGGCGAGGATGAGATGATGACCAAGCAGTAAATCAGCTTATCTTATCTTTTTTTGCCTCACACGCGGAACCAAATGTCGGAGAACCAGCTCTGACACCGTAGATGCAGAAAGAAAGATTTATAAGGCAATAAAAACTCAGAGAGACATCTGGATAAAGAAAAAGTGCGCACGAAGGTTGAGCGAGGAATCAATAGTAGATCACCTCTTAGAAGACTCCTCCTGCCTTTGTCCGCACAGCTTTTATTAACAACATGACATCACAACATTCTACCTGCATTAGCCAATTAATCACCATACTTATTCTACCTAGCAATGCGCCTGCGTAGATTAATCAACTAGCATGCTTCCTTATCATTTATTTATTTATTTATTTATTTTATATTTAGACTTATATCCCGCCCTTCTCACCGAAGTGTCTCAGGGCGGCTTACAACATAATAATTTACACAGATTCAATTTAAAAGCATTTACAGATACAATTTAAACCATAATTAATAAAACAATTAAAATAAAACCAGCGGTCTGTATGTGCATTTTATTCCATTCAGAAGGTATCCTCATTGTCAGTTAGATGTTATAGGCCTGCCGGAAGAGGGCTGTCTTACAGGCCCTGCGGAACTGCCCTAGGTCCCGCAGGGCCCGCACCTCCTCCGGCAGCTGGTTCCACCAGTAAGGTGCCGTTATTGAGAAGGCCCGGTCCCTGGTGGATTTTAGACGGGCCTCCTTTGGCCCGGGGATTACCAGCAGGTTTTGTGAACCCGAGCGTAGTACTCTCTGGGAAACGTGTGGGGAGAGACAGTCCCTAAGGTAGGCAGGTCCTAGGCCATATAGGGCTTTAAAGGTAATGACCAACACCTTGTACTGGACTCGGAATGTTACTGGCAGCCAGTGCAGGTCCCGGAGCCCCGACCGTATGTGCTCCCATCTTGGGAGCCCTAATAGCAGCCGGGCAGCGGCGTTCTGCACTAGCTGCAGTTTCCAGGTCCGGCACAAGGGTAGCCCCATGTAAAGGGCATTACAGTAGTCCAGCCTCAAGGTGACCGTAGCATGAATCACTGTTGCTAGGTCGTCGCGCTCCAGGAAGGGGGCCAACTGCCTCGCCCGCCTAAGATGAAAGAAAGCGGACTTGGCAGTGGCTGCTATCTGAGCCTCCATCGTCAGTGAAGGCTCCAATAGTACCCCCAAGCTCTTGACCCTGCTCGACGCTATCAACGGCGCGCCGTCAAAAGCTGGCAGGGGGATTTCCCTTCCCGGGCCGCAGCGACCCTTCGCCGGATTCAGCTTCAGCCCGCTCAGCCTAAGCCACCTAGCCACTGCCTGTAACGCCCGGTCCAGATTATCTGGGGCGCAGGCGGGCCGACCGTCCATAAGCAGATAGAGCTGGGTGTCGTCAGCATATTGATGGCAACCCAGCCCATACCTTCGGGCAATCTGGGCAAGGGGGCGCATATAGATGTTGAATAACATTGGGGAAAGTACCGCCCCTTGAGGCACTCCGCAATCAAGCGTGTGTCTCCGGGACAGTTCCTCCCCAATCGCCACCCTTTGTCCCCGACCATCAAGGAAAGAGGAAAGCCATTGCAAGGCCAGCCCCTGAATCCCTGCGTCGGCAAGGCGGCATGCTAGAAGCCGATGGTCGACCGTATCGAACGCTGCCAATAGGTCTAACAACATCAGCACCGCCGAGCCACCAGATGCCGCTGAAGGTCATCCACCAGGGCGACCAGCACCGTCTCCGTCCCGTGGCCCGGGCGAAAGCCAGACTGGTAGGGGTCAAGGATAGAAGCATCCTCCAGGAAACTCTGTAGCTGCAACGCCACTGCCCTCTCAATAAGTTTGCCCAAGAAGGGCAAATTCGAGACCGGCCGGTAGTGTGCCAATTCGGCCGGGTCTAACGTTGTTTTCTTCAAGAGGGGATATTTATGATATCCCGTATAGGATATCTTAGCTCCCTCTGGCAGGTCTTAATAAGCCAGGAGGGGCATGGGTCCAATTTACAGGTTGTTGGGCGTGCAGATAGGAGGATCCTGTCAACTTCTTCCAGGCTGAGCGCACCGAAGCCATCCAGGACACAATCCGAAGACAGGCACGGAGCCTCAGGTTCGCTAACTGTATCTAATATGGCAGGGAAGTCAGAACGGAGCGATGCGATTTTATCCGCAAAGAAATTCGCAAAAGCCTCACAGCCAATTTCCAATTCATTAGAATTTGGTCTGCCCTGTGGCAGTGTTGTAAGGGTCCGAATTGTATTGAACAGTTGTGCCGGGCGCGAAGTTGCGGACGCAATCTCCGCCGCAAAGTATGTTTTCTTTGCAGCCTTGACTGCCATCTCATAGGACTTCATAAACTCTCTATAAGATGTTTAAGTCGCTTCGTCTCGAGTACGCCGCCATTGCCTCTCTAGTCGTCTGAGTCCCCTTTTCAAATGCCGCAGCTCCTGGTTATATCAGGGTGTCAGCCTTGAACGAGGGCGCAGAGGACGCCTAGGTGCGATCTCATCGATGGCCCCGGCGAGCCTATCATTCCAAGCCTCCACCAGGTCATCGAGGGAGTCGCCAGGGGGCCAGGGATCCCGCAGAGCCATCAGGAACCATTCCGGGTCCATCTGGCTCCGCGGGCGAGCTAAAATAAGCTCGCCGCCCAAACGGGCTTGGGGTGGGACGTCCACACGAGCCTTGAGGGCATAGTGATCCGACCATGGCACTGCTATAGAAGCAAGATCGTTCACTGAAACTCCCGACGTGAAGATCAAGTCTAACATGTGACCCGCCTGGTGAGTGGGTGTCGTAACTACTTGGGAGAGTCCTAGTGTCGCCATGGAAGACACTAGGTCCATCGCCTGACTGGAGGTCACGTCATCGGCATGAACATTGAAGTCACCCAGGATCAGAAGCCTCGGGTGCTCCAATGCCCATCCTGCTGCGGCCTCCGTCAGGGATAGTAAGGCGCTGGCCAGTGCGTTAGGCGGTCGGTACACCAGCCAGATCGCCAACCCCTCCCCAACATCCCATGCCAGGCCGGCACATTCAATACCCTTGATCTCCGGAGCCGGGAGGGCCCGGAAGGAGTAAGCCTCTCGAATGAACAGGGCCACCCCTCCCCCCGCCCGCTAGTCCGCTAGTCCGTGACTGGTGAAAGACCGAGTATCCCGGGGGCGCCATCTGGGAGAGAGGTCTCCCCATCGCGCACCCAGGTCTCGGTCACACATGCCAGGTCCATATCCTGCTCAAGCAGGAATTCCCGAAGGGTAGAGGTCTTATTATTGATGGAGCTGGCATTACATAACATCAGTGACGGAGGCGAGTAATTTTGCCTTGCCCCACTACCTGTCACCATCGGGATGGGACACAGGCTGGAAGGTGGTCAAGCACTATCTTGTCTCGATCCCCTTCCCTTCCATTTCCGCCTGTTCCCACCGTCATACCTCCCCCTCCTTAGGAGTACCGGAATCCCCAGACCAATCATCTCTCACTGGTACCACCAGCCCTTCCACTGACATAAGTTTATCTCTTCTCAACCCTCCCACCTCCAATTGGCCTATCAATAAATTACCCACTAATATTCTAATAGTTATTTAATATACACTCATCCCAACCCATCCAATTCACTAGCTAACAATAATAAGTTATAAATCCAATTGGCTCCTTAATTAAAAATCTTCAATCAATTATCCCCCTTTTCCATTAATTTGCCATAAATAATTCCATTAAATTAGCTAGTCAGTAAAAACAGTTTAAATAACCAGTAATTAATCCAATCTTAGTAATCCAATCTTAATAATTTGGGAGATAGGGTCCAGTGGTAGGAGGGTACAGTTTAAACCAACTAAAATGCCGAAGACAATAAGGTGCAAATGATCTTAGTAGTCTTAATTGGCTAAAGTGCTGCTGTTTTGAGTAACAGTTATTTTAAAGTGCTGATGGCAGTAAAGTGCAAATGGTCTTTGTTTAAAGTGCGGCAGTGTCCATAAGGTGTGGGTGTCTTGGTCTGAGTCTTGGGCGCTGATCTTACATGAGGGTGGCGCGTGCCAACACGCTATCCAAGAGGCCCGGAGACCTTCGGTTCTAACGATGGAAGGAGGGGAGGGAGGGGAAAAAGACAGGGCCGTCGTCTCGCCGGCAGACCAGCTGCCTCGGTGCCTCGCCCCGTCCCGCAGCTCTTTAGCGCCGTCGTCGCTCCCTCCAACCTCTCGTCGGCGTCCTCTCATTCCACTCCCCAACCTTCCAGTCCACAGGCCTCCAATCCCCGTAATGGAAGGGGGGGGGGGAGATAGGGCCGTCGTCCCACCGGCAACTAAGCCACGTTGGTACCTCGCCCCGTCCTGTAACTCACAGACGCCGCTGTCTCCAGCCTCCAGCCTCTCACCGGCGTCCTCCAGCTCCCCAGTTTCACCCGGCAGACGCTTCACCCCTCCAGTTCCACCCTCCGTCGTCTACTTTCAGACCTCAGCACTTCACGCTCCACACTCCACAGAGCTCCGATTACACTTAGCACTTCCCCGCCGCGGCCCTCCGCTCACGCCCGGCGTTTCCTGGCCGCGGCCCTCGCCGTCTTTAATGTTGTCCCGGCTGGTGTGCTGGTGAGCACTTTTGCTTTATTTTCGCTGTTTTTTTTCCAGAGGAGGCTGTTCTAAAATTCACCTTTGCCTTCCCCAGCAGCTGTTTAGTTGGCACAATGTCCTTGGTAGTATCTGAAGAGGTTGTTTAGATGGAATAGGCAACTAAAAATGCTGATGTGCCGGGAGCCTCAGCGTCTCGCTCCTCACCTCGCCGCCGCCATCACATAACACTAAGAAGCTTGCATGCAGAATATTTTGTTCATGGTCTCATCTCTCAGCTCTTAACTTACACTCCTACAGTGAGGAAAACCTAATTTAGTCAAAGACTAATTTCCAAAATATTTTATTCATTTTTTTGTTTAAAAAAAACCCTTTACCAACTTCTTTTTTAAAGTTCGATTAAACCCATTTGCTGGTAGGAAATCTTTGAAGTTGAAAATTTTGCTATGGCCTACAATGGTTTTTGATTTAATTTCTTTTACCTGTTTTCAAGTACAAGATTCTTACTGAACTGAATTGCCCATTCTTCTGTTCACCAGTTATGCTCAAATACCCACTAAGGCTGTATAACAGGATCTACCAGAACCAAATATATACTTAAAAATACCTTATCAGTATTTTGGGGGATATATTTTGGCTTCCTACATGTATCTGGGTTTTTTTCAGAAAAAACAAGGAAATCCTGAAAAAATCCCGGATATATTTGGAAATTACTGGGTAGATCTTAAAACAGTTGAGAGGCTATCTCTCAGCTGTTTGTCAGGCTTCTACTGCAATCCCTTTAAATTTTAAAGGGACTGCAGAAGACAGCATTCCGGCTGTCTAAGCCAGCTTTCCAGCTCAGTCCAGGCAGCTTCCTAGCTGGCTGGCAGAGCTCAGGAGGCTGCGCTGCATTTGTCTGGTGGGCTCCCAATGTCCCTCTGGCTGGCGGGGCTCAGGAGGCCCAGTCACGCTTGCACGGAGCCTTCCAACGTCCCGCTGGCCAGCGAAGGCCAGGGAGCCCTGGGCCTCCCAATGTCCTGCTGGCTGGCAGAGGTCAAGGAGCCCAGCTGTGCTTGTATGGGGGCCTCCCAATGTCCCTCTGGAGGTTCAATTTGACTGTCTCTCAAAATTCGCTACAACCTGGAGTTGGGGTCCTTGCCACCCCAGGCAAGGACCCCTGCCCCCTGTGCTGCAGTGTGCACATTGCTGCCACACAACACCTCTTTCTCCTTGCAAAGGAAGCTGAGCTCAGAGGAGAAGAAGGCACCCCACTCGGCTGCTCTCACATCAGGGCAGGTCAGGCACACTCCTCCTCCGAGCTTGGAGGAGAAGAAGGTGAGAGCAGCTAGGCAGAGTGTGTTCTCCTCTGAGCCCAGCTTCCCTTGCAAGAAACAATTGCTCATATTTTGCTTCAATGTGAATTGTATGTCCAAATATGGGATATTCTAATTAGCCCTATTCTGGATATACTTAGCCCTATTCTGCATAACAAGCATAGCTTCCCAGAAGTATTTTCCTTCTTTTATCCACTCAGTGATCCCATATCATCCACTCAGTTGTGAGGTTTCTTTTGATTGCTATGAGAATCAGGGAATATAAAATTAAAGTTTTGGAGAGATAGCTGTTTTTTTATTGTATTCTGTAAATTTAAATATTGGCTTAGTTTGATTTTAATTTATGCCAACAAAGGTATTGACTGACTGGCTGGCTGGCTCGTGTGGCAACAACTTCCATCACCCTTCTGATACTCTTGTATCTCTTAAGGCTGCAAGTGGATGACCACCATTTTAATGTAAGAATGTGAATTGCATTTTCTTTGAGAACATAAGAACATAAGATAAGCCATGTTGGATCAGGCCAATGGCCCATCCAGTCCAACACTCTGTCACACAGTGGCCAAAAAACCCAGGTGCCATCAGGAGGTCCACCAGTGGGGCCAGGACACTAGAAGTCCTCACACTGGTCCCCTCCCAAGCACCAAGGATACAGAGCGTCACTTGCCCCAGACAGAGTTCCAGCAATATGCTGTGGCTAATAGCCACTGATGGATCTTTGCTTCATATGTTTATTCAATCCCCTCTTGAAGCTGACTATGCCTGTAGCTGACACCACCTCCTGTGGCAGTGAATTCCACATGTTAATCACCATTTGGGTGAAGTATTTCCCTTTATCCATTCTAATCTGACTGCTCAGCAATTTCATTGAGTGCCCACAAGTTCTTGCATTGTGAGAAAGGGAGAAAAGTACTTCTTTCTGAGCAGCTCTGTTGTATTGTGTTGCAGCTTTAGTGCCTGCTAATTTGGACTCTAGAGCAATGCCAGATTTATGTATAGGCTAAGTAGGCTGAAGCCTAGGGCCTCTAAATCTAGGGGGCCTCCACAGCCCTGCTCCCCCCCACCACAGCGGGCAGTTTCCCCTCTCCCAAAATTGCAAACTCAAGACTTCATGCTAGGGCAGGGCAACTTGGGCCCAGCAACTATGACACTCAGGGCCAGCCAGTGGGACCCATTTTGAAACTCTAGGGCCCAACTGGAAACATTTTTGTGGGGCCCCAGTTCACAGCCAAAGTCTGCAGAATCTTAGAGATAAAAATCTATCTAGATTGCCCTAGTGCAGGGGACGCCTTAGGAGCTGCCTGTGGGGCCCAATTTGGCCAAATTGCTCCAACTGCCTTAAGGCCAGCCCTGATGAGACTGTGCAGAGGTTGGACTGACAAGCCCTGCCCCTTCTAGGTCCCTGGTGCCACTATTCAGAGTACAGACTCCAGGACCCCAGAGTCAGCAGCCCAGAGTCAACAACCAGCTGCACAGCCTTCCCCAGCTCAAGGGTCAGGTCAATACTTTAATCAGTGGGAGAGTGCAAGTGGGGGGGGGGGGTTCAGCTGGGGCAGATAGACCAGGCAAGCAAGCTCTCCCAAGTCCCTTCCATTCCTTCCCTCCTCCTTGGCATGAACAGAGTAAGCACATGTGACTGGCACTGGCCTCACCCCTCCCAGGCAGGGAAGTCTATCTTTCACACTTCACAGAGCTCTTTCGGTGCCTGCAGCATGCACTTGCAACCCCTTTCTCAGAACTTCTTGGATATGAAAAGAAGTATTGATGGTGTCAATTGTCATGCTAATAAATCCAAACAATACTGCTTCATACATTAATAGCAGATTAATTGTTCTAAAGCCATTGCAGAACCAAATCAAAGTTTTACGTATGTATTTTATATAACATTTCTTGGCAGTTGGCTCTTTTAAATGGCTACTATTGATTGCTGAGTGGGAGCCTGGTGTTTGCTGCTGCTGGAATTATTAGATGAGAAATTATAGTTATTTATTAACCTATATTTTTGCATCATTTTCAAGCCTCCTAATTGCATGTGTCTTGGAGGAAATTATTTTGAATCCTTTTGGGAGTTTATAAACTTTTAAAAATGTTTAGATTGGAAAATAACATTGTGCTATAGGGTTGGCTTGTTGGATGTGCCAGAATAGACCCCATCTTGTGTTTGCTTTAGTTTAGGTTGTTTAGTTTAGTTAAAAATGGCTACCCACACAGGGAAGTAGCGCAAAACTCCAGGGTAGGTCTACAAATTCTAGATGCCTCTATGGCCAAAAAGTGTGGGAAAGTCAGGGGGCGAAGTCAGAAGATATAAATGCTCCAGCCAGCTTGGGAGGGGGAAGTCATCCTGCAACCCTCAGAGAAGCCAGGAGGCTCTTGCTGCAGATTGCCCACAGGCAGAGAGAAGCCTTGGGGATCAGGGAAGAGAACAGTGGGAAGGGATCCTCAAAGGGATCCAGAATTACGTGTATAAGGCAGGAGGTGAGGCTGCAGGTTGATAACTGAACCTCATCCCGAGGGGAAAAAAGTATAGGGATCAGTTCAGGGACAGAGGAACTGAGTTTTGTCTCATTTTATTTGTACCCAGTGGTGTTTTCCTTTCTGTGTTTGATTTAAAGTGCCTTTTTGTGTTTAAAATCCTGTTACTTGTAAATAGCCAATAAAATCTTTGTTCTTTGTTTAAAACCCCAGTCTGGTACTCTGGCCATGGTGTCTCCCCTGCTCTGTCTACTACCAGTGCCTTAAGAAGTGTCCTGGGAAGGAAAAAGCCCAAAAATGAGCAGGTGCCAACCCTCCAGGAGAAACCCAAAGTTAGGGATTTTTATCTCCAAACCTGAGGCATCAGCCAGAGGGATCTCACTGCCCCTAAAGAAAGGCATAGGGAAGTCAGTGAGTGGTGGCAGCTGCTGAAGCATGACAGAAGCCCACCAAGGAGATGGGAAGGCAAAGTGCGGCTCACAAGCCACAAACTGGCTACTCAATCCCCCGGGGCTGAGGGTGGGAGCCCATTTCGCTGCAGTGGAAAACTGAATTCTGTAACCCTTCAGCAGCAACTATCTATACCTTGTGCCAATAGCCACTGATGGACCTCTGATCCATGTGTTTATCCAGTTGAAGATTAATTTTACTTTTTCAGTGTTAATTTTAACATTTATGCATTTTTTTCCAATCACTATGGTATTTAACAATAACATCTTATGTCCTTTAGAAGAGAAACTGTGAATTGCAGAATTTCAAATACCCGTCATCATCCTTGGCTTCACTCAGTTTTGTTTATAACACTCTTCCATTTTCTTCTAGTCATGAGGGTGGGGGATTGAGATGGTCCTCACAAGTGGAGTAGCCTAGGGCCTCTCTTCATCTAAATCCAACCCTGCTCTAGAGCTGGCATCATTTAACCTTGGAGTCTTTAAATTAACAACCTGCATCTGAGTCCACTTGCGGAGAGGGTGGGATAGAAATTTAAAGTAATAAATAAATAAATAAATAAATAAATAAATAAATACCTTCTCTATCCCGTGCATAATCTTGTAAACCTCTATCATGTCATCCCTCAGTTGACATTTCTCCATGCTAAAACACCCAAACATTTTAACCTTTCTTCATAGGGTGTCTGTTCTTCCAACTCCCTGCAAGGCCTTTTGTAAACAACTTCTTCTGCAGTCATATAATGTGAGTGTGAATTGTGTGGAGTTTAACTTGTGCTTTCCTCAGGGAACTACAGCTGTTTGACTAATACATTCAGGGCCATGTGGGACAGGATTAGGAGTCCAAATTCTAAGAGACCTGGTTACCCTAGAGGTCCATAGAACTAGACAGCTTGTATGTGATACTTAGGTTGGGTCTAGTGAAGGGAGACCCCTGAATAATTAATGAATACCCCTATAATAATAAATGAAAATATGCTTTTGCCTTCAAAAGCAAAAAGGGTGTCTGATGCAATGTGTTAGAAGCAGACAGCCTTCAGTGGGTGTGGATTCACAGATGTGTATTGGATAACAAAGAGGCCTCTCTGAGAAGCTTCTTGTTAAAGCTGATAATGCAGGGGGACAAGAGGAATGGAAAAATACTAGAAGGAAAGCAAGGGGATGGGGGAATGTTGAATCAGATAATTTGTAGGGCCTGCCTGCTAAGCTTGCTTTGTGCTTAAAAAGACGGTCTGAGGATCGGGGAGGAGGTTCAGTATTTTTGGAGCAATGATGCTCAACTGGACCCTGCTAATGGTACCAGTAGTAAAATACCTCGTTTCATACCAGTAAGTGTGCGGCTCCGTTATTTTCCTGCTACACAGGATTAGGAGTCCAAATTCTAAGAGACCTGGTTACCCTAGAGGTCCATAGAACTAGACAACTTGTATGTGATACTTAGGTTGGGTCTAGGTGGTGCACGATGGTCCAACAAGAATCTTGGAAACTCATGGAGACCCTCATCAGCCTTGAATGTTGTGGCTCTTTGCCTCCTATAAGAACTTTGACAAACTGCTTATTTTGACTTTCCTCTCATTTAAAATCAAACAGGAGCAAAACCCCCCATCATCGCAGACTAGGATATTCAGGAAAAGATTTAATGAAGCTCTAAAATTATATTTTCCATCTGCAGCTGAAATGTGATAGTCCAGAATTGTACAATCACATCTCATTTTATGTAATGCATAGAATGACTGAGTCTCCTTTATGAGAAAAAGGTATTACAGAATCCAACGGTAACCGGAAAAAAGCCCATGGAGGAAAAAAACCCACATGGAAAAATATGTAGATTTTTATAATTGTGGGTAACCATTAATAATATTCTGTTATTTTAGGATTCACATGCAACAAAAAGTGACCATTTTATTTTCATATTGTTATTTCAGAATTAAAATAGGATTTTTTTCCTGTGGCCTTTTTTCCTAGAACTGAATCCCAGACTAACATTTGGGCTTTTGCAAACACTGCTATCTTAACTCCAAACTTGTGTCAATCTGCTGTATTTTCTGAGCAGCTCTGTTATATTGTGTTGCAGCTTCAGTGCCTGCTAACAGGGAAACTAACTTGGACTCTAGAGCTGGCATCATTTAACCTTGGAGTCTTTAAGTCAACAACCTGTATCTAGAGAGGCACTCAAAAGCATACACATTTTATGCTTTAACATGACTGGTAAATCCTGGGTGGTTAAGTCAACTTAACCTTCATTTATGAAACTTGTGAACCAAATGCTGCTTGTGCAAGTAATTATGAAAGAATCTTTGCGAAAGGAGTTATCACTTACAGAGACAGAACACAGCTAATGAGTTGACTGAGAATTGATCCTTTGTAATTTTGCTATTTATATGCAGCTCCTCTTTTCTGTGCTCAGCCATAGGTCAAGCCTACTTTGAACTGCTCAGAGACCCCCAAGTTTGTCAAGCAAGGTCCCAAAGCCATGGCAAAATGATATTTTAGAAAAGCAAATATTGTCCTGAGGGGGCTTTAAAAGGGAAGGAAAGCTGTTTATTTTAGAGCTTGTACTTTAAACTGGACAACTGTTTTCTGTTACTAAGGAGTCTCTCAACAACTGAGCTTTGCTCCAGTTAAATCAGAAAGATCTCCAAGAAAAAAAATTCATCAGGCATTTTGCAGTGTACTAGGAGAGATAGCAAAAATTACTAAGGCCAAGGTTTCCTATACAAAAAGGTTATCTTGACCCTGCAGGAACTTTCTAAAACAAGAAATGGTTACTAATGGTAACCAGTGATTCAGTAACACATCGTTTCACAGTCTTTAATGTTATAAGGGAGAGGAAGCTGATGCTGTGCATTCATGGAAGTCCTACATAATGTAGAGTTTGAATGTGGTTTCCTAAGGCTGTAACAGAACTTGAATGCATTAGTATGTTAGCTGAGCATCAGGGTTGCAGGTCTATGATTAATTTCTTATTCTTAAATTCCATTGGTATGTGTAACTTTGAAAGGTCTTCTGGACTTTAAAAAAGCACAGAAGGGAATATTCTGCCAAGTACAATGATTCCAGGCACTGCAGTGTTGTGATGAAAAAAAGTCACACTTAGTGATGGGGAGGTACACTTAACTATTGCCTACCAGATTACAAGAAGAGCAAAGTTGCAGTATATTCTCCTCCAAGTACTATACATATCTTAGTGCCACAGATTCCAATGACTATATATGACAAATGACACAAACCCATGATAAAAATCTGTCAAAAGGGTCTACTATTACTAGCTATTGGACACTATTGCCTAGTGAAGAAAAAAACTGAACTGATTTTCTATAACTCAAAGCGAACTAAAATATATAGCTAGTGTAGTTCTAACTGGATTTACACCCTTCTAAGCAGACTGATTTCAGTGCACTCAGAAGAGTGTAACTGAGAGTGACTTAGGAAGTTAACCTTTCAGCCAAGCAATGCACTTCTGAACTTAGCTGAGGTGTAATCGTAAGCACAATTAGGACTTTTTTTGAGCAGGAACGCACAGGAACACAGTTCTGGCTGGCTTGGCATCAGAGGGTGTGGCCTAATATGCAAATGAGTTCTTGCTGGGCTTTTTCTACACAAAAGCCCTGTGTGAAACAATGGTGATGTCAGGGTGTGTGGTCTAATATGCAGATGAGTTCCTGCTGGGCTTTTTCTACCAAAAAAGTCCCAAGCACAATGAAACACTTCTGAAAAGATGGCTCATTAAAGGTCATAGCAACTAAAACTAGGAGAAACTGACCCCTTAAGAATAAAACACCACCACCACCACAACAACAGAAAGCAGTCATCTGAAGAAAACTGAAAGAGCAAATCCACCTGTATCCCCCACTAAAACTGAAATAGTAATTTGTCTCCTATTTTGGCCTTCAGTAAACAGGGCAGCACTAGGAGATCTGCTGCTAGGGCAGACCCCCGCACCGTGCCCCTCCTCCAGCCCTCTTTTGGGTTTTTTTCCACACATGCATAAAAGTGACTAAAAGTGGCATCATCGTAAGGGGGACTAGAGAGTGGTGGATGGTGCACAAGAGTGCTGCCGCGCTGCTTTCTCCCTGCACTTCTTTGGAAGCCTCCAAAGAGTGTAGTTTTTAAAAGGCAACAGGCCACTTTCGGGTTGAAAGTGGCCGAGTGGCGCCTTCATGGAAATAATAATAATAATAGATTTTATTTATATCCTGCCCTCCCCGCCTAGGCGGCTCAGGGCGGCTAACAACATTTCACACAATTAACATAAATAGATAAAACTTTAAATTTAACAATTAAAAAGAAATTAAACATAAAAACCAGTTAATTAAGTTAAAATACATAATTCAAATTACATTAAATATATCTGGCAGCAATAAAATTGTTTGGCGCTGGTTCTGCCAGTTTAGATAGTTCCGTGATCGTATTATAGATGGCGGTTCTTTATTCTTAGCAACTCAGCAGTCGATATCAGCATAGGCTTGTCTGAAAAGGGCGGTCTTGCAGGCCCTGCGGAACTGGTCAAGGTTCCGCAGGGCCCGCACTTCCTCCGGAAGTTGGTTCCACAGTGCCGGAGCCGCGGCTGAAAAGGCCCGTGTTCTGGTGTTTTGAAGTTTGACCTCTCTCGGCCCAGGGATGGTCACTTTATTTTTACCCATTGACCTCAGTGCCCTCTGGGGTTCATATGGGGAGAGACGGTCCCTTAGGTAGGCTGGTCCTCGGCCATATAGGGCTTTAAAGGTAATAACCAACACTTTGTACTGGACTCGGTAGGTAATTGGCAGCCAGTGCAGTTCGCGCAGCCCCGGCCGTATGTGCTCCCATTTCGAGAGCCCCAATAGTAGCCTGGCCGACGCGTTCTGCACCAGCTGCAACTTCCGGGTCCGGCACAGAGGTAGCCCCAAGTAGAGGGCATTACAGTAGTCCAATCTTGAGGTGACCGTTGCATGGATCACTGTTGCGAGGTCGCGGCGTTCCAGAAAGGGGGCCAACTGCCTCGCCCGCTTCAGGTGGAAGAATGCTGACTTGGCAGTGGCTGCTATCTGGGCCTCCATGGATAATGAAGGCTCCAGTAAAACGCCCAAACTCTTTACCTGGCGCACTGGTTTCAATGGTGCGCCATCGAAGGTTGGAAGAGCTATTTCCCCTCCTAGCGCGCCGCGACCCACACAAAGGACCTCTGTCTTTGCTGGGTTCAATTTCAGCCCACTCAATCTGAGCCACGTCGCTACAGCCTGCAGCGCCCGATCTAGATTCCCTGGGGCGAAGTCGGGCCGGCCGTCCATTAGCAGATAGAGCTGGGTGTCATCTGCATATTGATGGCAACCCAGCCCAAACCTCCGGACAATCTGGGCAAGGGGGCGCATATAAATGTTAAATAACATTGGGGAGAGAACTGCCCCCTGAGGCACCCCACAATCAAGTGTGTGCCTCTGGGATCGCTCACCCCCAATAGCCACCCTTTGTCCCCGACCAGAGAGGAAGGAGGAAAGCCATTGCAAGGCCAGCCCCCCAACCCCTATGTCGGCGAGGCGGCGCTTTAGCAACTGATGGTCGACTGTGTCAAATGCCGCCAACAGGTCTAATAACATCAGTACCACAGCGCCGCCCCGATCCAGATGTCGCTGAAGGTCATCTACCAAGGCGACCAGCACCATCTCCGTCCCATGGCCCGGTCGGAACCCAGACTGCAACGCCACTGCCCTCTCAATGATTTTACCTAAAAATGGTAAATTAGACACCGGACGGTAATTCGCCAATTCGGCCGGGTCTACTGTGCATTTTTTTTAAGAGAGGGCGAACCAACGCCTCTTTCAAGGGCGTTGGAAAATGCCCCTCAGTGAGGGATCTATTTATGATGTCCTGTAAAGGACATCTAAGCTCCCTCTGGCAAGATTTAATCAGCCAAGAGGGGCAAGGATCCAAATTGCATGTTGTTGGGCGAGCAGCGGAGAGGATCCCATCGACTTCCTCCAGGTTGAGTGGGTCGAAGTGATCCAGTACCAGATCCGAAGACAGGCACAGAGCCTCAATTTCGCTCACTGCATCCAAGGTGGTAGGCAGGTCTTGGCGGAGCAATGAGATTTTATCTGCAAAGTGTTTCGCAAATGCCTCGCAGCCAATCTCCAATTCTCTAATGTTTGGTTTGCCTTGTGGCAATGTTATCAGGTCCCCGATTATTCTAAACAATTGTGCTGGGCGCGGGTTTGCAGATGCAATCTTGGTTGCAAAGTAGTCTTTCTTTGCAGCCTTGACTGCCATCTCATAAGACTTCATAAACGTTCTGTAGGGTGTTCTCATTGCTTCGTCCCGAGTATGTCTCCACTGCCTCTCTAGTCGTCTGAGCCCTTGTTTCAGCTGGCGCAATTCTAAGGTGTACCATGGAGCCAGCCTCATACGAGGGCGCAGAGGGCGCTGGGGTGCTATTTCGTCGATGGCCCTGGTTAGCCGGTCTTGCCAGGTCTCCACAAGGCCATCGAGGGAATTGCTAGTGGGCCAAGGATCCCTCAGGGCCGTTTGGAACCGTTCCGGGTCCATCAGGCTCTGAGGGCGAGCCAAAATAGGCTCTCCGCCCATACAGGGTTGGGGAAGCGTCCCCACACGGGCCTTAAGGGCTAGGTGATCCGACCATGGTACCGCTTCTACCGCGATATCATTCACCAAAATCCCGGACGCAAAGATCAGGTCTAGTGTGTGCCCGGCCTGATGCGTGGAAGTCGTAACAAATTGAGAGAGTCCCAGTGTCGCCATGGAAGACACTAGGTCCATCGCCTGAGTGGAGGCCGTGTCGTCAGCATGGACGTTGAAGTCACCCAGGACCATAAGCCCCGGGAACCTCAATGCCCAGCCCGCCACTGCCTCCAATAGTGATGGTAAGGCGCTGGTTGGTGCATTAGGCGGACGGTACACCAACCAGACTGCCAACCCCTCTCCGACATCCCACGCCAGACCAGCACATTCAATGCCATCAATCTTTGGGTCCGGGAGGGCCCGAAAGGAGTAACCCTCCCGTATGAGTAGCGCCACTCCTCCCCCCTGCCCGCTAATCCGTGATTGGTGAAAGACCGAGTATCCCGGGGGGGGGCATTTGGGAGACAGCTACTGGCTCCCCGTCCCTCACCCAGGTCTCGGTCATACAAGCCAGGTCCACGTCCTGCTGGAGCAAAAACTTCCTCAGGGTCGCGGTCTTGTTGTTTATGGACCTGGCATTGCATAACACCAATGACAGAGGCGAGCAATTCCTCTTGGTCCCACTACCTGCCACCGTTGGGATGGGAAGTAGACTGGAAGGTGACCGAGCCCTTTTTTGTCTCTGTCTCCTTCCTTTATATAACTGTCTACTCCCACCGTCATACCTTCCCCTCCCCAGGAGCACTGGAAAGGCGCCACTTGGCCGCTTTCAACCCGGCCACCTTTAAAACACTGTGCTCTAGGGTGGCCATAATATCTGCAGGCCAGCCAGGGACACCTTGAGGGGGGGATGAATGAGTGTGTGCACGCGCCACCGCAAACAGGAAGTGACGTCACTTCCGGTGACGGCACTTCCGGTGGCGTCACTTCCGGTGACGTCATGCCACCGCCGGAAACAGGAAGTGATATCACTTCCTGTGACATCGTTTCCCCGCGCCACATATCAAAAAGCCACACTGTCCAGTCACTGCAAACACCCTTCGAGGAACAGTGAATGGTGTAGCACACTAAGCTCATTCATTTACACCCACAACCCATCTTTCTTGCCAATCAGGTCAAAGTAGCATACATCATTCTGCTCTCCTCCATTTTATCTTCACAACAACTATGCGAGGTAGGTTATGCCAGGAGCATATGACCAGCCCAACGTCAACTAGGGAGCTTTTATGGCAATGTGGGGATTTGAACCTGTGTCTCCCAACACATGCTACTCTAACACAGTAACAAGTAAATACGCTGGCTCTCACTGCACTGTAGCACATGATCACATTTAAGTCTCCAGGTAAAAGTTCCCAAAAATAACAAAAACTGCAATTGTATTTGTAATGTGAGAAAATATATCAAGAATGTAATTCTATTCCACTGTCTGCATGGTAAAATTTTCTGAATCATCATCATCATCTAGCTTGCAGGCTGCAGAGGACACCATTTCTGGCTCCCGAAACGGTGGTAATTTTTTTATATACCCCACCCAGAAAATTCTAAAACTTGGGATTATTTTTTAAAAACAGGATTGCTAAACCCCTGTGGATAGGCCCTCGGTAGTGACACAGCCAAAGCCTAGGGTGGTGGCCGTCTTTGCCGCCTGCTGGCTGCCCTTCTACCTCCTCAAGAGCCTCTATGTCCTGCACTGGGTGGGCCTCCTGCCCCTGCCCTGCGCCCTGCAGGAGCTCATCCCCCGCCTGCACCCCTACGCCACCTGCCTGGCCTACGTCAACAGCTGCCTCAACCCCTTCCTCTACGCCTTCTTCGACAGCCGCTTCCGCGCCCAGTGCCTCCTCCTGCTCGGCCTGCGCAAGGCCCGGCACGCCCAGGCCGGCTCCGTCTCCTCCACCCGTGGTTCCTCCGTGGAACAGGCTTCCTCAGGAGGTGGTGGGCTCTCCTTCTTTGGAGGTTTTCAGGCCAAGACTAGATGGCCATCTGATAGCAATGCTGATTCTGTGAACTTAGGCAAATCATGAGAAGGAGGGCAAGGGGGAGGTACTTGTGATTTTCCAGCACTGTTCAGGGTGATGGACTAGATGACCTTGTAAGTCCCTTCCAATTCTGTGATTCTATGACTCTAAGTCTATTTATTTATTTTGCTTAATATGCAAGGCAATTCCAGACAGAGTTATGCCCTTCTAAATTCACTAATGGACTTAAAAGGGTGTAACTCACTTTAGAATTGCACTGTGTATGTTATGGGAAAAGGAAGGATTTGGCTTAGTACTTGATCTTGATAAGTGGAAATCCCTCTGATCTCCCCTCTCCTCAGGTTTAAGAGCTATCCTACAGGTCATGGTGTCAACATTTTCACCACTAAGAATACCGAGATTTCAACTTACACTGTTAACCTTTTCTCAGCCATCTGTTTTTAAATAAAAGCCTAAAATGCTGAATGCTGTGCATTATTGTGAATTACACTATAGGTGGAGTTACACTGAAAAGCCTCAATGGCACATGCTACTGTGTAGATGTGTCCTTAGGGGAAAAAATGACAAACATCAGCATCACCATAAAGTCCTAAATTCTGAATCCCTCCCTGATAGATTTTATTTCTCTTTTCTGCCTTTCACCAAAGCATCCTGCCTTTCACTGGAACAGAAGATATACGCAGCGGTGGCTGGCCAGGTAGTCCAGATGGGGCAATGACCACGTTGGGCAAAATGTTTCTCTCTCTTCATGGGGGCTACAGTGACAATCACAGGTCTAGCCTGTCCCGGGAAGGCAGCTGAGACGAGAAAGACAGTGGCAGCAAGGAGCCTGAGAGCATCCTTGTCTCCCCAGCTCCAAATGGGGAGGTGAAACCTGGGCATTTGAACCCCACCCCAGCTAGAGAGCATGGATGCAGATGGCTCCACTCTCCCCAAATCGCCTAGTGGCAGCAGACTGAGAGCATCACTCCCCCACCCCGCCCCATTCCCAAATAAGAGATGAAAGCCAGGGCATTTAACCCCCCCACCCTCTCTTTCCTAGAGAGCATGGATGAAGATGGCTCCTCCACTCTCCCCCAAGAAAGCTGGCAGCAGCCTGAGAGCATTCTTTCCCCCTTCCCCAGCTCCAAACAGCAGGGAGGTGACGCTGAAGCCAGGGCTTTTAAACCCCCCCTCCCCTGCCTGATGGGGGAAGGGTAGATGACTGGGAAGGCAATGTCAAGCCACCCGGAAAAAGTCTGTCGTTGAAAACATCATGATGCGACGTCACCCCAGAGTCAGAAACAACTGGTGCTTGCACAGGGGACCTTTCCTTTTCCTTTTCCCCCTGCCTGAAGAGCATGAATGTAAAATGGCTCCACTTCTCCCCAAAGTAAACTGACCACCAGCAGCAGCCTGAAGAGCATCCTTCCTCCCCCAACCTCAAACGGAGCTGAAGCCAGACAGTTAATCCCTCACCCCTCCCCAGAGCACGAATGCAGACGGCTCCACTCTCCCCCAAGTAAGGTGGGTAGCTGCAGCAGCCTGAGAGCATCCCTTTACCTCCCCCCCCACACCATGATCGGGAGGCAAAGCCAGTTTTAAAAGTAAAACACACAAAAAACGGGGGGAGGAAGGAAGGAGGGAGGGAGGAAGAAAGGAGGGGAGGGAGGGAGGAAGGAGGGAAGGGAAGGGAGGAAAGAAGGAAGGCCGGCCGCCCCCCTCCGCCAGCCACCCCCCCCACTTTCGGCCCCCCTCCCTCCCTGCCTGCCTGCCTCAGGGGGGGCTTACCGGTCTCGCAGGACACTTGGACCCCCTCCCCCCTCGGCGGGGCAGCCGCAGCCAGGCCGCCGGGCCTGCAGGGAGGGCGGGGCGGGGCGCATTGGCCTCCGAGCTTGAGCCAGCGGCCTGGCTGCGGCTGCCCCGCTGAGGGGGGAGGGGGTCCGAGGAAAGAGGGAGGAAGGAAGAAGGAAGGAGGGAGAGAGAGAGGGAGGGAAGGGGAGGGAGGGAGGGAGGGAGGGAAGGAGGAGGAGGGAGGGAGGGAGGAAGGAAGAGGAAGGAAGGAAGGAAGGAAGGAAGGAAGGAAGGAAGGAAGGAAGGAAGGAAGGAAGGAAGGAAGAAAGGAAGGAAGGAAGGCCGCCCCCTCCCGCCATCCACCCCCCCGCTTTCGGCCCCCTCCCTCCCTGCCTGCCTGCCTCGGGGGGGGGCTTACCATCTCGCAGGCCGCTCGGACCCCTCCCCCCTCGGCAGGGCAGCCGCAGCCAGGCCGCCAAGCCTGCAGGGAGGGCAGGGTGGGGCGCCTTGGCCTCCAAGCTTGAGCCGGCGGCCTGCCTGCGGCTGCCCCGCCAAGGGGGGAGGGGGTCCGAGGAAGGAGGGAGAAAGGAAGAAAGGAGGGAGGGAGGGAGGGAGGGAGGGAAGGAAGGGAGGGAGGGAGGAGGGAGGAAGGAAGAGAAGGAAGGAAGGAAGGAAGGAAGGAAGGAAGGAGGGGAGGGAGGGAGGGGAGGGGAGGGAGGGAAGGAAGGAAGGAAGAGGCCACCTCCTCCCGCCAGCCGCCCCCCCCCCGCTTTCGGCCCCCTCCCTCCCTGCCTGCCTGACTCGGGGGGGGCTTACCGTCTTGCAGGCCGCTCAGACCCCCTCCCCCCTCGGCGGGGCAGCCGCAGCCCAGGGCCGCCAGGCCTGCAGGGAGGGCGGGGCGGGGCACCCTCAGCCTCTGAGCTTGAGCCAGCGGCCTGGCTGCGGCTGCCCCACCGAGGGGGGAGGGGGTCTGAGGAAGGAGGGAGGAAGGAAGAAAGGAAGGAGGGAGGGAGGGAGGGAAGGAAGGAAGGAAGGAAGGAAGGAAGGAAGGAAGGAAGGAAGGAAGGAAGGAAGGAAGGAAGGAAGGAGGGAGGGAGGGAGGGAAGGAAGGAAGGCTGGCCGCCCCCTCCCGCCAGCCGCCCCCCCGCTTTTGGCCCCCTCCCTCCCTGCTTGCCTGCCTGCCTGCCTCGGGGGGAGCTTACCATCTCGCAGGGCGTGGGTGGCGGCCTCCCCTCCGGGCGGGCTGGCCAGGAGGCGCAGCAGCAGCATGAGGAGGAGCAGGAGGCGGCGGCAGGTGGCCCCTTCCCGGGCGGCGATGCGGCGGCTGGTGGCGGCGCTGCTGGCCGGAGCGCCCTGGCGGCCAGGTAAGAGGGAGCCACTCAGACCCCCTCCCCCCTTAGCGGGGCAGCCGCAGCCAGGCCGCCAGGCCTGCAGGGAGTGGGGCACCTCGGCCTCCGAGCTTGAGCCGTCCGGGCAGGGCTGGCTGCAAGGCTGAGCGCGTGCGGCGTCTCCCCGACTGCTGCTGGGAGCGGCTGGGCATCCAGCCGGGTCCCAGGGCACCCAGTGGGCGAGCAGGGAGGGGCGCCCGGGCTTGGCCTCCCTCTCCAGGCCCCTCCGCGCAGGCTGCCAGCCTCCAGGCGCACGAGCGCCACCACCGGCTCCAGCGGGAAGCCCTGCAGCCAAAGAGCCCCACCAGAGCTTCCTCCTCCTCCAACTCCTCCTCAGGATTTTGGCGAGCCCGGGATTTCAGTGGTCCCGGGTGAGCCAACCCGAGAGGCGGGAATTTGGGGGCAGGGGCGGGATTTTCCCGGGTGGCCGGGACGATCTGGCCACCCTAGCTCTCGAGCACCTGGCACATTGTTTTTGCTTGCTGAGGGGCTGGAAGATTTCTCCAACCCTTCAGCAAGCAGAAATGAGGCAGTACTTTCAGTCCTGGGCGCCCGGGACTGAAAGTTAAGCCCCGTGTTGTTTCTGCTTGCTGAGGGGCTGGAAGATTTCTCCAACCCCCCAGGAAGCAGAAACAATGCGCCCCCCAAACAACCGGTGCCCTAGGCAGCTGCTGAATGTTGCCTAATGGACGTGCTGGCTTTGATCATTGGATCCCAGATCTAGTCATATCCAAAGAGAAACTGTCACTATGGGATAATTCTTTACCTGAGAACAACAGTTAATGATCATATGGTTGCGTCTCAGCTTCAACAGGTATCCAATAAGCACAAACAGGAGTATTAACAAATTCTCTATAGGAGACACTGCCTTAAATTAACATTTGACTTTCATCCTTCCTCGAACATGAAGTCTATAGGAACTTTAGGAAACATTATTTTTCTTTCTCCATCATCATTATATCTGTCTAGATCCAAAGAATCTTGATCAGTATGACCCATCAGACCACTTGCCTTTTTCTGTCTGATGTGCTTAGTTTATAATTCTGCAGGTTATAATGAGCACCTTCTGAATTTATTTAGATTGCTTGGTAATGAATAGCATATGCTATATAGCTGAAAACCCAAATACTTAAACACTGAAATAATAAATAATGTCTTGCAAAGGAAGTCACAAATTGGGAATTAAGTGGGAAAAAATAGCAATCACTTCACAAGTACTGGAAAAGGACTTGATTTTGTAGTTACTATTCTGATAATGATAAAATTTGCTGAACATAAAAGGGCTATCCTTAAAAGTGATACAGTCCAAATGTCCTCAGACTTTATTATAGTGAGCTTCTTAATTAAGAAAAAAATACATGATGAGTGTCCATAATGGGCTTAGAGTCAAACTAGAAGTGATATCAAGCAAATCAATCATTGCTTTTTTCATTTACAATCTCCCTTGTTCAGATATGAACTGTATCTTTGTAGGTAGGTGTGGATTGGCCATTTAGGCCATCAGAAAAAGTCCCAGTGGGCCAATGATCTTTCCTCCTTCAGAGACATCTCAGCTCAAAGTGGGAGGTGGCTGCATTTCACCACTGTCACAAGCCTGCAGTCCTTGCCCTGCAAGGCATGGGGAAGGAAATGTCTGTAATGGTTCTAACTGTCAAGAAATTGGACTTTAAGTTCAGTTTCTTCTTCTTTCATTAAAAGCAGGCCACAAGTGGATTGACCAAATCGAAAATAACTGGCTGTTAGTATTGAAGTGTTGGCGAGTCGATCTTATGACCTTTGGATATTAATTCAGGTACAGCAACAAACCATTTGTTTACCAGGTTAGGACTTGGCATCCTAGCCCACTCAGACCTTAACAAGTTTAGTTTTTCTGTTCTTTGTTCATAGCTAGCCCAACTATCATGAGTAGGGCTGTCAATTCGGTAAAGGGTTTACCGAATATTTACCAAATACCAGCCTTTTTGGTAATATTCGGAAATACAGAATTCCTGATAAGCATCTGAGTCTATTTTGGAATTCCAAATAGCTTATTTCTGAGTAATTACGCTACTATTAGAAATATTTGGTAAAACTATTGTTTCAATAGAAGGCAATGGTGAAAAGCAAAAGGCAATCTGTGATTGCCTTTCCCTTGGCTTTTCCTGCCTCTGGCTAGGGTGAGGGGGGATGAGGCCCCTGACTGGAGATGTGAAGGCCTGGAAAAAAACCAGAAAAAATCGGGGAAAAACCAGTTTCTTTCTGTTTTTTTTCTGAAGCCTTTTTAATTTTTTTCCCAAAAAATTGGAAAAATTGAAAAAAGGAAAGGAAAGGAAAAAAATTGATTATGGAATGTTTTATTTTAACATGATGAATAAAATATTTTAAGACAAGGTGTTCAAATATTTTCCAAATCATTTCTAAAAAATATGTATGATATCAGATTATTCTGATTTCTGTGCACTGAGGACAAGCAAGTCCTAGGTCATGCCCATTCACTGAAACTTAGTCCTACACTCCCTTCTATACACTTCCCCCCTCTTCAATTCTTTTTATGAGGATGAGTTTTTTATTTTTATTCAATATTGTGGAGAGGAAATATGAATAATTGTTACTTCTGGATTTTTAAAAAAATGTTTTGTGGAGGTTTTTTAGTCTGTTCCACACAAACTAGTAAACAGATCAGGAGATTGTTGCTCCATTTGTTACAATTACAAATAAATATTATTTAGAAAGTAAATTCTGTTTGTAATAATGGTTTGGATACACTATATTTTTAATAAGCTAGTTGTGATAATTTCATGCCAAGTACAATTGTCCATAGTCATATTTTATGTAACAGAATGACTTTCAGTCTGAAAAAGAAAAAAGAAATGCTAATGTATTTTTTTTTAATTTTTCCAAAAATTTCCGTTTTTTTCCAGGAAAAAAAACTGGGTTTTTTTCCAAGCTTCAAAATTTCCAGAAATTTTACATCTCTACCCCTGACCAATCAGAGGTGTGCATTCCCCTGGGGAGGGGAAGATATGACGGTGGGAATAGACAGAAATATAAGGGAAGGAGACAGAGACAAAATGGCGCTCGGCCACCTTCCAGTCTACTTCCCATCCCAATGGTAGCAGGTAGTGGGACCAAGAGGAAATGCTCGCCTCTGTCATTGGTGTTATGTAATGCCAGGTCCATAAATAATAAGACCGCAACCCTTAGGGAGTTCCTGCTACGGCAGAACATGGACCTGGCTTGCGTGACCGAGACCTGGGTGAGGGACGGGGAGACAGTAGCTCTCTCCCAGATGTCCCCCCCAGGATACTCGGTCTTTCACCAATCACGGATGAGCGGGCGGGGGGGAGGGGTAGCATTACTCATACGGGAGGATTACTCCTTTCGGGCTCTCCCGGACCCAAAGATTGACGGGATTGAATGCACCGGTCTGGCATGGGATGTCGGAGAGGGGTTGGCAGTTTGGCTGGTGTACCGTCCGCCCAACGCGCCAGCTAACGCCTTACCATCACTATTGGAGGCAGTGGCGGGCTGGGCGTTGGAGTACCCGAGGCTTATGGTCCTGGGTGACTTCAACGTCCATGCCGACGACACGGCCTCCATTCAGGCGATGGACCTAGTGTCGTCCATGGCGACACTGGGACTCTCTCAATTTGTTACGACTCCCACGCATCAGGCCGGGCACACATTAGACCTGATCTTTGCAGCCGGGATTTTGGTGAACGATATCGCCGTAGAAGCGGTACCATGGTCGGATCACCTAGCCCTTAAGGCCCGTGTGGGGATGCCGCCCCAACCCTATATGGGCGGAGAGCCTATTTTGGCTCGCCCTCGGGGCCTGATGGACCCGGAACGGTTCCAAACGGCCCTGAGGGATCCCTGGCCCACTGGCAATTCCCTCGATGACCTGGTGGAAATATGGCAGGGCCAGCTGTCCAGGGCTATCGACGAAATTGCACCCCGGCGCCCTCTGCGCCCTCGTATGAAGCTGGCTCCATGGTACACCTTGGAGTTGCGCCAGCTGAAACAAGGGCTCAGACGACTAGAGAGGCAATGGAGGCATACTCGGGACGAAGCAACGAGAACATCCTATAGAACGTTTATGAAGTCTTATGAGATGGCAGTCAAGGCTGCAAAGAAAGATTACTTTGCAACCAAGATTGCATCTGCAAATTCGCGCCCAGCACAATTATTTAGAATAATTGGGGATCTTACAACGTTGCCACAAGGCAAACCAAATGTTAGAGAATTAGAAATAGGCTGCGAGGCATTTGCGAAATATTTTGCAGATAAAATCTCGCTGCTCCGCCAAGACCTGCCTACCACATTAGATACAGTGAGTGAAATTGAGGCTCCGTGCCTGTCTTCGGGTTTAGTGCTGGACCACTTCGACCCACTCAGCCTGGAGGAAGTCGACAGAGTCCTCTCTGCTGCTCGCCCG
This sequence comes from Heteronotia binoei, assembly GCF_032191835.1. Classification (NCBI taxonomy): domain Eukaryota; kingdom Metazoa; phylum Chordata; class Lepidosauria; order Squamata; family Gekkonidae; genus Heteronotia; species Heteronotia binoei. The sequence goes on from NC_083224.1 coordinate 104,588,546, forward strand.
ACAACATGTGATCTGGACCCTTGCCCCTCTTGGCTGATTAAATCCTGCCAAGGGGAGCTTAGATGTCCTTTACGGGACATCATAAATAGATCCCTTTTAGAGGGGCATTTTCCAACACCTCTGAAAGAGGCTTTGGTCCGCCCTCTCCTGAAAAAAGTTACAGCAGACCCGGCTGAATTGGCGAACTACCGGCCGGTGTCCAATTTACCGTTTTTAGGTAAAATTATTGAGAGGGCCGTGGCGCAGCAGCTACAGGGGTTTCTGGATGACGCTTCTGTCCTAGACCCATGTCAGTCTGGTTTCCGGCCGGGCCATGGGACGGAGACGGTGCTGGTCGCCTTAGTGGATGACCTCCAACGGCAACTGGATCGGGGCGGCGTTGCGGTACTGATGTTGTTAGACCTGTCGGCTGCATTTGATACAGTCGACCATCGGTTACTGACGCGCCGCCTCGCCGACATTGGGGTTGAGGGGTCGGCCTTGCAGTGGCTTTCCTCCTTTCTCCTAGGTCGGGGACAGAGGGTGGCTATCGGGAGCGAGCGGTCCCGGAGGCGCACACTGGATTGTGGGGTGCCTCAGGGAGCAGTTCTCTCCCTGATGTTGTTTAACATCTATATGCGCCCCCTTGCCCAGATTGCCCGGCGGTTTGGGCTGGGTTGCCATCAATATGCAGATGACACCCAGCTCTATCTACTAATGGATGGCTGGCCCGACTCCGCCCCAGGGAACCTCGACCGGGCATTACAGGCTGTTGCGACATGGCTCAGGCTGAGTGGGCTGAAGTTGAATCCAGTGAAGACAGAGGTCCTATGCGTGGGTCGCGGCGCTCTGGGAAGGGAAATAGCTCTCCCGACCTTTGATGGTGCGCCATTGAAAGCAGCGCGCCAGGTAAAGAGTCTGGGTGTTTTACTGGAGCCTTCACTATCGATGGAGGCCCAGATAGCAGCCACTGCCAAGTCAGCATTCTTCCATCTGAAGCGGGCAAGGCAGCTGGCCCCTTTCCTTGAGCGCCGGGACCTCGCAACAGTGATCCACGCAACGGTCACCTCAAGACTAGACTACTGTAATGCCCTCTACTTGGGGCTACCTCTGTGCCGGACCCGGAGATTGCAGCTAGTGCAGAACGCGGCGGCCAGGCTGTTGTTGGGACTCCCAAAACGGGAACATATACAGCCGGGGCTACGTGAACTGCACTGGCTGCCGATTATATACCGGGTCCAGTACAAAGTGTTGGTCGTTACCTTTAAAGCCTTATATGGCCGAGGACCTGTCTACCTGAGGGACCGTCTTTCCCCATACGAACCCCAGAGAGCACTGAGGTCAACCGGGAAAAACCTAATGACTGTCCCTGGGCCGAAGGAAATTAAATATCAGAGTACCAGAGCACGGGCCTTTTCGATCGCGGCCCCTACCCTGTGGAACCGACTCCCAGAGGAGGTGCGGGCCCTGCGGAACCTTGAACAGTTCCGCAGGGCCTGCAAGACCACCCTTTTTAAATTAGCATACTCGGACTGCTAGGAAAAACGGTAACCAAGGGTCCGCCAATGCGGTCTAAAGATCTATACCGCATCACAACTGTATTACTGGATTGGTTTTAACTTAATATTTTAATGTTTTATTGCTCTATATTGTAATTTTAAGGTTTTACTTGTTATTGTATGATTGTAGAATGTTGTTAGCCGCCCTGAGCCTGCCGTGGTGGGGGAGGGCGGGATATAAATGAAATAAATAATAATAATAATAAATTGTAGATTGCAGAATGCATGGCTTTGCAGGACCCTTCAGGGCTGTTTTTGTTTTGCAAATACAGGGGGAAGGGAGAAACTGTAATTCTCCAATGAAATTGCATGTTTTTCCCCAAAGCTAATCAGAGAACAGAACAATTTATTTTCAAAGTGTTCTGTTCTGTCCATGGGCAGAGAGAGGTTATTTAACCATCTCTTGTCCCCTTGACTCCATTGCTGCTGCTGTTGCCATAGAGAGACTGTGAGTGTGAGTGTGAGGTGAGCTTCTGCTTTTGGCAGTGCTCTGCTGCTTTGCTCTCTGTGGCCTGATGGTGTTGTCAAGAGTCATCCTCTCTGTATTCCTCTTGCCATGCTTTTTGTAATGTAACCATTTTGCCTGGCTGCATTCCTGCTTAGTTCATCTCCCTGAATGTTTATCTTGGGAACTTATTAGTCAAGCTGTTTCCACCAGCTTCAAGGTCAGGTGTTAGTGAAGTATAGATTAGACACCTGGACTCTAAAACTTGGGGTGGGAGTGGGTCCCACCAAAGCCCCGATTCCCGCTGTGCTTTTCCACGCTTGCACTTGAAATGTAACAGTTGAGGCAAGGGGTTAAAAGGAGAGTCACTGGGCTAAGACGTTAGTCTTAGCAAAGACGGTGTACTGCTTATGATGCTTATGGAATAAACTGCTGAAATATTGGACTGTGTTATTCCTTGACCCAAGGTCCTGACAGGTGTTCCTGCTCCTGAATCCTGGACCTGGACTTCAGCATCTGACTGGTGAGATCCTTCCTTTTCTTCCCTTATTGTGGGGATTGGGGAATTTTTAGAAGCAGGTTTTGATTTTTAACTTTCAGAAAACCTTGTGTTTTCTTCCTGCTTTGGGTAGGTATCTGGTTGGTTTTGTGTTGGGGGTGGGGGGGTTGCTGGGGGGGGGGTTGGTGGTGGCTCTGCCATGGCCTGGCTTGGAGTGTTTGTTTTAATCATTTTATAACATTGTTTGGTTTTTAAAATTCTTTTGGAACTGTATCTGGGTGCTTTTTTCTAGTCTGCTCTGCTGTTTTGAGCCTCTGGTAGTCTGGTTCCTTCTGGCACAGGCCATTTTTCTGTGGCCTGTGTGTCTGGTTATTGTGGGTAGCTTTGGGGGGTGGGCTTGGTTACCTTTCCTGGTCTGCTCTGCTGCCTTGGGCCTCTGGTAGTCTGGTTTCTTCTGGCACAGGCCATTTTTCTGTGGCCATAGTGTCTGGTTGTGGGATTGTGGTGTTGGGGGCTTGGTTTGCCTTTTGTTTTTTAGCTTTTGTCGGTCTGTGGCCTGCTTATGCGGTTGCAGACATTTTATTTTGGTCTTCTGGGACTCTTGGAGTTTCTGGTTTTGGCAGGGTGTTTAAATAGGATCCAGTGATAACTGTTAAGATAGTGTTAGGAGGGACTGATACATGTTTTTGTACTGCAATAACCTTCCTGAGCATTCAATGGGTGACCTCAAAGTAGCTATTTTACTGCAAAGGAACTTCAAGAACAGAATGGAGAGAGAAACTGCTGAATTACAAATTATTATGAAACTTGGAACAAACACCTCCCCAGGACTGAACAGGGATATTGGTTTTTTATCTCATTACATATGTTAAACCAACTCTCACTGAGTATAGCTACACATCCACAGTATTCCAATGTATTTCTATTTTAGAACAGTGTATCAAAATAATGGGGTTTTTTTTGTTTGTTTTGTATTGACAAACCCAAAGGGATATAGGCTGTTACCTCATTACATAAACTAACCAATCTTGCACTATATTTTAATATACCCTTTTTTTCTAATTGCAAACTACAATGTATTTCTCTTTTAGAGCAGTGCATCAAAATATTGTTGTTGTTTTTTGTATTGACATACTCAAATAAGGGATATTGACTGTTTATCTTATCGCATATACTAACCCATCTTCCACTATATTTTAATGTATTCTTTTTTCTTTTGGCAAATTACAATGATGTTATAACCTCTTGAGAAACTAATGCCCTCTATTTAAACTCAGAACAAAGCCAGAATGATACCCAGATTTATGGCATTACACACCTATGACATCAATCTTCTTTTTATCACCCTCCACTGTTGTTTCAGCCCAGTTAACAACACTAACAAATAAACACAGACCTCAATTTGGGATTCTTTTAACCTGCTAAAAACATTTCCATGACTTTACATACAATCTCACTGATTGCTTGCCATTCCATTTTTGTATGATGAAGTCTGCTTAGAGCATACGAAAGCTTACATTCTGAATAAAATTTAGTTGGTCTTAAAGGTGCAACTTGTCTACTGCTTCGTTAGTATAGGGCTGCAGTTTGACATTTTAATAGGAAGTGTGAGGATTGTTAAAAAGAGCAGAGTCTTTACTTTAAAGGCAGCTTAAGTAGGCAAGGGGAGGTTGTATTAAAAACACAGCACAGAGAAACAGTGCACTTCACCTTCAGTGACAGAAGGACAGTGCCAGCCTATTTGATTTAGTTAGGGTTAACACCAGCTTTTCCTTCATTTAGGGGACACTTGCATTTCTTGTTAAAATGGAAAAAAGGTTTGTCCCAGTAGATTCCAGTTAGGAGCAGCTTCTAAAGTTCAATAGCCTAAAAAGGTCTACTTGTTCATCTCAAAGAAGTCTTTTAAAACATTCAGCCAAGTACGGTCAGGTTTCCCTAGTTTAAACCTCTACCTCTAGGTCAAAAACTTAAACAAAAATAATAATAATGATAGGATAGGTTATGGACCTTAGGGGGAAAAAAACCTTGGTGGGAGGAGGGTGATTAAAGTTCTAATTGCTCAGGTTGCATAGTGTAGCAGGTGGTTAGGTGATCTAAACACCCCAAACTCTATTCTCAGTTTAGACAGAGCTTGGCCCAGGAGAGACATGAGTGGCAGGAAGGGAAGAGGGGCCCTGGGGCAAAGCAAAGGAGAAGACAAGAGTGGGGGGGGAGGGGAAGGGGCTTTTCACATCTCAACCCTAGAGGTTCCGTGTGAAGAAGGTTCCATAACTGCCACTGGTGCCTGTAGGAGCTGGCACTGGGCAGGGGTCTGCCTGCTCAGGCACTCGCTCCTCCAGGTGTTGTTGCTCAGCCCCAGCAGCAGGAGGAGGGGGAGCAAAAGCGGAGAGTTATGGCGGAGCTGGAGGAGACGGTGGCCACTGACCAACCCACTTCTCAGGTTGCTCTGGACTTCAGCAGGTTTTCTGGGGATGGACAAGAGGAGATGCTGCTTAAGGAGGTGGAGGAGGAAGAGATGGAGAGGCATCTCCAGGTGCTGCCATCTCCACCCCCTCCTCCCCATCGGCTATCTCTTCCTGCCACCCCAAGACATGACGTGTCTTCCCCAAGCTCCTCACAGGAGGCAGCTCCGGTGACCCCACCTTCATGTAAGCGTGGGCACCCATTCTCCTCCTAGATCACTGAGGATCCCCGGTTTGCACGGTGCCATCTTTGTAGGGACTGCATCAGTTGTGGGAGGGATCTTGCCCATCTCTTGACTGCATACGGAGGACAACATCAGTGCCCTCATCAGAAGGTCAGAAGGTCGATAGCGGATTGGGTAGGCAGTGGGGTTACCACAGGCTACATGGTGACAGATGGTGGCACGAACATGATTGCGATGACCGAGGTTACTGTGGAAATTTATGTGAAGTAACGTATAGATTGGGATGTTAAAATGGCCTAGGGACAAATCAAGCAGACTGGCACCTGCAGCACTATAAAGGATATTCAGCTCAGACACAGATATCAATGACGCCCAATAATGATGACACAGGAGAAAGTTGGGAGCTGGCACTGATTATTGTCAAACTGAAGTGTCTGTTCTAAGTTCAAAGCACAAGATACTCTTTTGCTTAGGTTTCCTTCTCTCAAAAATATGAAGTGGCAAGTGGTAATTTACCATATGATTACCCCTGATGAGTTTTTAGGTGGTAGGTAACTTGATTTTGTCACTAGTGGGCAATGATATTGTTACAAATTTTTTACTGGATAATACAACCTGCAGACACTGGGTGAAAACAGACTACATAGTCCATTGTGATAACTTTAAGAATGTAAAGAGAATGTTGTTTGTTAGCTCTAGCTGTATGTGTTGCCATACTGATTCAACTCACAGGGAAACGACAAGACTGGCAATTGCTCACTGATAGCGCAATCCTATTATACTAGGACTGGCCAAACTGTGACTCAGGAGCCACATGCAGCTGTTTCACACATATTGTGTGGCTCCTGGAAGTTGAGGAGGAACATAATGCAGGCTTACTTTCGAGTAAGCATGCTTAGCATTAGGACCCCAGTTAGCCTCTGCTGACCCATAGGTAGGTGACTATTTTCGCTGGGTATGAAGAGGGGAAGGAAGGGCTTGCAAGCTCTTCTCCTCCATCACAGAGGTCGTTCAGAGACCTAGAATGGGGAAAGAGAACACAAGAGCCAAAGGAGCCACTGGAAAGAGGGACAGATTAAAGAGGGCAGCACAAAGTTCCCCTTAGTTTCATCACTCTTGTAGGAGCTGTATTTGCTAACCTTGGTGTCAAGGCAAAGAAGCATAATGATGAAAATGCTGGTCAGTGATTTATATCTGGAGAGCCAGTTTTGTGAAGTGGTTAAGTGTGCAGACTCTTATCTGGGAGAACCGTGTTTGATTCCCCACTCCTCCACTTGCACCTGCTGGAATGGCCTTGGGTCAGCCATAGCTCTGGCAGAGGTTGTCCTTGAAAGGGCAGCTGCTGTGAGAGCCCTCTCCAGCCCCACCCACCTCAGAGGGTGTCTGTTGTGGGGGAGGAAGGTAAAGGAGATTGTGAGCCACTCTGAGACTCTTTGGAGTGGAAGGCGGGATATAAATCCAATATCTTCTTCTTCTTCTATATGGCACATGTGTGTTTCCTTCTCCCACTGGCGCAAAAAATAATTCTCTAATCTTTCCCTCTGCTGCTCTTAAGTAGACTGTTATTCCCAGGTTTTTGGGTTTTTTTTTTAAAAAAAAAATCTCCTTCTAGCATGGTCATGTTGTAAAGTGCATACATATGTATTTTATCTTTCTGTGCAGAGAAAATATTAAGAGTTTTAATAAAGATGTGTGTGTGATATTTATTCACATCTTACAGCTCTCAAACATCTGATTTTATTCTATGTGGCTCTTATGTTAAGCAAGTTTGGCCACCCCTGTGTTATATAAACCTTTCTAATTCCATTGAAGTCAATGGGTATAGAAAGATATAGCTTTGCTTAGAATGCTCACAGCTAGTAATTCTGGCTATTTCCAGTTAGAACTGTGACAGGTGGAGTTTTTGATGCCCACTGTAGAGCAAGGGTGTGGTCAGATAGACAGGTTGCTGTGGCAGTTTCTTGGCTTTAAATAAGCTGCTTGAGTTTGGGACTGTTTATGTCCTTCAGAGAGCACCCCATAAGCTGTTATCATAGCACCATGGGTCCACATCGCCAACGCACTGCAACCATGGATCCGTGGCTGGGTTAGTGTTTTTTTCCAAATTCCTGCTGTGCTTGCGCAGAAGCAAATAAGTGCACACATGCTCTTGGTCCAAAATTTTAGGATGTCTGATTCAATCAGGTATCATCTTCTCCTCTTCCCTATCTTACTAACTTAGAGGATCACAAGATGTTACTTTTATTCATTTAACTATTCTATTTTAACCATGGATAATTTTGCCAATTAATGTTCAAATTTGTTTAAATTATTAGGCTTTTATGGTTGGCTTGGTGCTGTATAAATAAACTGAACTTAACTGCTCCTGGACACGTTCTATGGGGCCCTGATCGCGCCCCAAGTGATTGCCTATTTCTACCTAGTTTATTAAATTATGCTATCTACCCCATTCCATTTTTATCTGTCATGGTTGTGTGATCTCCCTTAGACTGAGTTACTGCTGACTCACTATCTATAATGATCAGGCAAATTCCAGATTTTGCTAAAAGTACAAGGATGATGATCATTGTAGGTTCAGGTTTCACCTTAAATAAATAATATCATAGAATTTTGAAAACTACTGTAAATGTTGAGAATATTTAGCTAAGGTTACTCAATACTTATGGCCCCGTGGCGCAGAGTGGTAAAGTTGCAGTACTGCAGTCTGAACTCTCTGCTCGTGACCTGAGTTCGATCCCGGTGGAAGCTGGTTTTAGGTAGCCGGCTCAGGTTGACTCAGCCTTCCATCCTTCCAAGGTCGGTAAAATGAGTACCCAGCTTGCTAGGGGGAAAGTGTAGATGACTGGGGAAGGCAATGGCAAACCACCCCATAAAAAGTCTGCCATGAAACATTGTGAAAGCAACATTGCCCCAGAATCAGAAACGACTGGTGCTTGCACAGGTGACTACCTTTACCGACCTTTTTTACTCAATACTAGGTACATGGAATAATAGAATTGTCTTCTGGTACTTCAGTTTCAGTCCTCTTTGCAAACTTTTTGACCTTCCATTAACCACATTCTTTCTCCTGTCAGTGTTTTCCTCATAAAGCAAAAGAACTTTAATCCCTCTTACAGAAACATGTCTTTGAATTGCAAACAAACTTGTTTTCTTCTATGGATTTCTTTTAACCACTGAGGCAATTTTAGGTTGGAAGGTAATTGGATTTTGCCATCTAGTGGATGATGTTATTATGCCCACTTTTACCAGTCATAAAAAATGAAAAAGAAACATATAGCATATTCTTTTGTTATAATTTATTACTGTGATTTCTAAAAGATACAACCAAATTACTACCCATTATGCATATCAAAACTTTATTTACCTAAACTCTTTTTTGGGGGGAAAGGATGCAATTTCTGCATTTGTGTGCAGTCAAGTATACATTTACTTAGCTGCATGTGGAGAGGGTCCATAGCTTAGTTTTAGGCTCTGTGCTTTGCATACAAAAGCCCCAGGTCCAGTTGTTAGCAAACCCAGTTCAGAAGCATGATCTCCAGAAACATGAATTGGAAAGTGTCTGCCATTTGAAGAGCTGCTGCTGAAGTCAGAATATATAGTATGGGCTAGATGAACTAGGTGAAGGTAACTTAATTTTTCTCTCTCCTTCCCCCCGCCCTCTAGCTAGAGAATAACAAGTATTACAATATTTTAACTAAAAAACTAGCTACTTTAAAAAGTATTATTATACCTGTCTTTCACTTGAGCATCACCGGACCCAAGGGAGTGAATGGAGTGTTTTAGGGCTGAATGGATGGGGCCATTATTTGGATAGCAGAGAGCCTTTGAATGTGTTAGTGATGTAAAATGTATTTAGGATGCCCAAATGCAAAGCCGTGCTGAACTTTCTTCTCCCACTGTTAAAGGTATCTACTTACCATTTCCTATGTCATTCTGCATAGCATCTTCAACAAGGTATTTGATTTATGTGTTTATTTAAAACATTTATATACTTTCCCACCCAAATAGGGTCCCGAAGGTGGCAAACATCAACACATGAAAGAATTTTAAACATGGAAACATAATTTAAAATAATGATACGACTTAATAAAAAATGTAAACATACAGATACAACAAATATTGTTTTGTTTGCTTACTCTCTTAATGGAAGGAAGATTAGCAGGTGTTTTCATAGGTGGCTTTTATTCATCAAGCCACCAGAATAATACTGCAATTAAGATGTTATTCTATTTTAGCCCTGACCTGGATAGCCCAGGCAAGCCCAATCTCATTAGAACGTGGAAACAAAACAGGGTTGACTTAGTACTTGGATGGGAAACTGTCCTTGAAATACTCAGGTAGGTGGCCAGGGCAGGCTTATTCAGTTACCTCCCTGAATATCCTCTAGGCCCCCAGCTGGGGTCAGTAACCAGAGGCTGAGATGACTTCCAGATGTAGACACACACACAAAAACCCCACACACAAATACAAAAAAAGCATTATTCTGTCTCTCTTTTAAAATGTAATTATCAGAAACCCAAACCCAAATTCTAGCTACACACCCAAATTCTATCTGTGGCAAAACACTATTTCCATGGCATAGTAATATAATAAAATAATAAGGGGGGGGGGGAAACTATAGGTCTTCTCTCTCAACACCTTTGTCTGTGCACAGGAATTGTGTATACAGCAGATTAGACTATTAGAGAATGCTACTTAGTTTAGTACTGCAGCAATTCTCAAACTTGCCAGTTGTTTGAGGTAAAAGAAATTGGCCTACTTGCCTATGAAATGGGGATATTTTTCCTTGTCTTTTAGAAACATGACAGTCTAGAGATGAGAGGAACTATCTTTGACAATGTAAATCTAGTTAGTTGGAAAATCAAACTGCTAGATCCTGAAATGCATTTCTCTCTGAAACCAAAAGAAGCAAATGGTAGAATAATAACTATGTATAATATTTAAAATAATAATAATGGGATAGTTCTTTTCACTGTTGACAGAGTGCAACTTCCAATGAATTAATGGATTCCTAATAGAAAACATAAATACAGTAGTGAAAGGCGACCGCTTTTTTCCTATTACCACAAATCGATCACCTTTGCTATTACTGCAGGTGTCAAAATTTTACCCATCAGAAATGTGGCACACAAGGCACTGGTAGTGTTTCAAAACACGATTTGGTTTATTTAAAACAGATTGGCAGGGAAGGGATGGTATTTGTACAGAGGTTTCTGGCATTTAGAATCTGTGGGCAGACAGAACAAAAATGAATACAGAACGCCTTCACAGGCAACTTATTTAATAAGATACAGAGTTTCCCTCAGATGGCTCAGCACTCACTAAAAGTATAGGTTAAAGGTTTATATTTTTATAATTATTTTAAATCTCTGAGGAACTTTTCCTCTTTCTAGTCACACAAGCTCAAGGGTATCTGTCTTGTCCATTGGGTTAGAAGACTCAGGTCTCTCACTTCTAGACCTCTTTCCTCTGGCAAACCAGTTATTCTCTTATCAGTAAGAGCAATAACTCTGGTCTTTGGCACCTTTGAGGACTCTTCTCTGACACCTCAAAACCCTTTACCTAGTCCTACTCTGTCAGACTACCAGTTTTTTCCTTGGGATACTAAGCTTAACACAGGAACCTTTGTCCCTCTCAAGATGTATGTCTTAATTTCTGGGATCACTCTCCCACCAGAGTCTCCAATATTCAGAGCTATACCACATTACCCTGAAACTGAAACTACTTCTGTACCTTTACAAGAGCCACCACTCTCTCCTGCAGATCCTCTTCAACTGAACTATTCTCTCCAACTGACTCCCAACTGCCACCATTTGATCGTTAGAAGCAGTTGCCCCATCACAGTGAGTTCCATGACCTGTCACTCAATGAGAATTCCATCATATGCGCTATCTCTTACTCAAGCATAGGCTTGCAGTTCATCATAGGGGTTTTTCCCCAACTGCACTAAGTTTGGAAATCATCCCTGTTTCAGCATACCTCTGATTTGGCCTCAGTGATCCATGCTGTGGAAATCAAGGCTAGATTACTACATGGGCTGCCCTTTACAATAATTCAGAAACTTCAGCTAGCACAAAATATGGCAACCCATTTGTTATCAAGGACCATCCATTGAAAGTGCATTACACTAGTCCTGAAGTACTTCACTGGCTGACTATTTGTTTCCGTGTTCAATTTAATGTGTAGGTGCCTGCCTTTAAAATGTGGCCCACATACCTAAAGGACCATCTCTCCCAAAATTAAAAACGTCTGCCAGTTGTGCCCACAACTGGGTCTCCAAGACGATCCCTCACTCTTACGATTCTGATCTGCTATTGCTCAGGATCAGACCTTTTCTGTTACTGCCCTCTTGCTGTGAAACATCCTCCTGGTAGTGTAAGGCAGGGGTCCCCAACCCCAGGGCTGGGGACTGGTACTGGGCTGTGGCCTGTTTGAGATGGGCTGTGCAGCCTCGCTGCCTCTCTGCAGCCTCGCCACCCCCCTCCCCCTCCGTGGCGCCTCCTCTTCCCCCAGTTTTCACCTTTTTAAGGCCAGGGAAGGGAAGGAGGCAAGGGCAGCGTCACTCACTACTGCTGCAGCGGTTTTAGATTAGATTAGATAATTTTCCCACCCATTAGCTGATTGGTGGTGTGTGTGTGTGTGTAGGCCTGGGAGGCACTTCACACCCCCTTCCCCGGCCTTAAAATGGTGAAAACATGGGGAAGAGGAGGTGGCAAGACTGTGTGGATGGTGGCAACAAAGGAGGAAAGAAGGAAAACAAGGGGCGAGGAAGCTGTGAGGCTGCGCGGACAACAGCGGCGAAGGAGGAAAATGGGGGGAGGTGGAGGCGAGGCTGTGTGGACAGCAGCGGTGAAGGAGGAAGGAGGAAACGGGGGAGGAAAATGGGAGGAGGAGGCGGCAAGGCTGTGCGGGGGGGATGGCGGAAGAGGGAGGAGGAAACGGGGGAGAAAAAGAGGGAGGAGGCGGTGGCGAGGCTGTGCGAGGGGCAAAGGAGGGAGGAGGAAATGGGGAGGAAAACAGGAGGAGGCAACAGTGAGGCTGTGTAGGGGAGCTGTGAGGCTATGTGGGGGTCAAAGAAAGGAGGAGAAAACGCTGTGGGAGGGGAGGCCAAATTGTATGGCCCACCCTGCTGGCCCTGGGGCCATGGTTGGCAGGCCGGCCCTGGGGCCAAAAAGGTTGAGGACCACTGATGTAAGGTACCTGTCCTCAGAGCCTTCTGACAAGGCTTTAAAAATCAAGCTCATTATGGGATAGTTTGAAGGTTATACATGAAATTATAGATGACGGCTTGGCTTTATCTTTTTCATCAAAGCATTTTGATAATAATAGATGATTATTTCTATACTGTATTGTTACCTGCCATGTGTCTTGATTCTGTTGAGAGAAAGACTACATATATAAATACCCTAAATAAATTAACAACATTAATTGAATATGAATAAAATTTTGGTGTACACTCCTAATTATGAGTTTTTCACTATGTGTCATGATGGAGGCTCTCTCTCTCTCTCCTTTCTTCCTTCCTTCCCTCTCTCCCCTCTCTCTTCCCTTTCTTTCTTTCTTTCTTTCTTTCTTTCTTTCTTTCTTTCTTTCTTTCTTTCTTTCTTTCTTTCTTTCTTTCTTTCTTTCTTTTCCTTCCTTCCTTCCTTCCTTCCTTCCTTCCTTCCTTCCTTCCTTCCTTCCTTCCTTCCTCTGTCTCTTAAACTCCCCAGAATAACAGTGATTGACCAAGTGCCCTGGGCTACCCCAGGGATCACTGCTTGGGACTCTTAATGTAGACGTGGATTTGTAAATTGCTTTGTAACTGTTTTAGTGCCCGCTGTGGACTATATTCATCACTTGTTTATAGAATATACTTCCTGTTAAAGCCAAAGTTCATTGTAATGGAAAATGCTAAGTATTATTGTTAAGAGAATTTGGTCTCTATTTAACTTGGCTGCATTTCAAGTGGTACTCATATGTAAAACAGAATGGCATATTCTGAAAGTGAAGAATCACAGACTGCAAGGCTTATTTTACTGCCCAAACGGATGTTTCCCCAGGCTCATAAAATGTGCCCTTTAAGTAGTAGCTGTTTTGCTAAAGCCGCTCCCACACCTGCAATGGCCTTGTAAATGAACCTGGAATATGCAGTCCTAAGTCTCCTTGTAAAAACTAAGATCAACACAAGATTTACACAGTTTTATGGATTGGCTTTATAAGCTAGTTTGACAATGAATCCTGCTATCAAAATTACCTTTGGCATTAATTGGGGAATGAGTAATGAGTTGAACTCAACACCATTACTTTGTGAAACTGCAGGTAAAGAAGACATGGTCAACCTGATCTTAAATAGCAATATTGAAGGGGAGAAAAGATTCTGAGGTGACCAATAAATTCTCCTTTTGCATAAACTTGGTGTAACATTTTTACCAGAAAATTCATAGATAAAATTGTCTGCATCCACAATTATTTAGTGAACCCTATTTCTATACTCCCATAGTGTTATCACATTTAGTCTAACTGTGATGCCTTGGATTCATGTGGGTAGCCATGTTGGTCTGAAGCAGCAGAACAAAGTTTGAGTCTAGTAGCACCTTTAAGATCAACAATTCATGGTATAAGATTTTGTGTGCAAGCACACTCCATATATGACAAGAACCAGTTGGGGGTGGGGATCTCCCAGTTTGGAGGCCCTCCCCCCACTTCAGGGTTATCAGGAAGAGATGGGGAGGGAAATGTCTGCTGGGCACATCATTTTTTTAATCTATATGTATATTTTATTATTATTATTATTATTCATTATCCATTTTTCTACACACTTTCTGATATCCATTTTACATTTTTCCCCCCAACCCACCCCCCTTAGTCTATACATCCTCTTCTTCTTCCAGCCAGGGACAAAGGACTTGAAGCTTCCACTGAATGTCTACTCTCCTTTCTTCCTTCACCCATTTCAGGTAGATCTGCCACTTTTCCTTAATTCTTGATCTTCTTTCCTCCCATGATTCTTCTTGAGACATTATAGCAGCTATATCTGACTGAACAAAATCAGAGAGATAATTATGCCAAGTTCTTTCCTTCCATTTACTTTTATCCTTCCATCCTGCCGCTATTACCGCTTTACCCGCTGATATCATTGCTTTTAGTAAATCTTGATTATTCTTTCCTATTGTCTCATTCCCTAATACACTCATCTGCATTAATTCAAAGTTAATTCTCGGCTCTACCTGAAAGAATTTCTTTATCATTCCCACTACTATTTCCCATAATTTCTTGGCCTCAGGGCACTCCCACCACATGTGGGTGTACCATCTCTTCTCTTTCTTACAGTGCCAACACTTAGTTGGCACACCATTATACCCTATGGAGACCAGTTCTCATGTGGTATAATAGAAAATTAATCTGTGGGTAACTGGGGCTCTGGAGGGGCTGTTTTTTTAGGTTAAAGGTGCCAAATTTTTAACATAGCATCTGGTGCCTCTCCTCAAAACACACTCTAAGTTTCAAAAAGATTGAACCAGGGAGTCCAATTCTATGAACCCTCAAAGAAGGTGCCCTTTTCTTTCATTATTTCCAATGGCATTTAAAAGGAATGTGGTCTCTTTAAATTTGATTGGCGGAACTTGCTTCAGAGTTCAATAATGCTTGTCACACCCCTGCTCCTCACTTCGCCCTCCTCACACACACGCCCCTCAAAGTCCCCAGATATTTCTTGAGTTGGAGCTGGCAACCCTAACTCGAACTTTGTGGCGCCTTGGATGATTTTCAGTTGCTTATGGCCTGTAAACATATGGTCAGAGGAGTCTTAACTACCACTTCTTTGTCTGTGCCAGGGGTCATTTTGTAGAAAAATAGTTGGTGAAGCTCATTAGCATAGCTCATTAGCATATGCCACACACACCCCACCAGCCAAAAGCAACCGGACACAAGAAAGGAGAGCCTGGGAGAGCGAGGCCTGCTTTGGCTAGCTAGAGATCCAGTCAGTCCAAGCAGGCCTCACTCACCTGGGGCTAGGCTCCCCAATCCCCAGGACCCAGCGGGGGATCCCCCATTTTTACAGGCTTCTCCCCGCCCCCAGCAAGCTGGCCGGTGGGGGAAGCCCCGCCCCTCACAATCACCATGTTGTTTTAGAGCTCCTGCAGGTCTGTTTTTAAAATATGTACCTTTAAGGCTGAGCAGGAAGCAGGAAACAGGAAGGGCTTCAGTGAACAGCTCCTCCCTTTGTTTTGCTTTCGTTTTCAGATCAAGTAAAGTTCTGCAGGAACAAGACCCAGTATGTATTTGTGTGTGTGAGAGAGGGAGGGGGCAGGGGATTCCCTGGTTTGGAGGCCCTCCTCCCATTTTAGAAAGCGGGGGGGGGAGGGAAATGTCTATTGGGCACTCTATTATTCCCTATGGAGAATGATTCCCATAGGGAATAATGGGGAATTGATCCGTGGGTATTGGGGGCTCGGGGGGGGGGCTATGTTTTGAGGTAGAGGCACCAAATTTTTAGTATAGCATCTAGTGCCTCTCCCCAAAATACCCCCCCAAGTTTCAAAATGATTGGACCAGGGGGTTCAATTCTATGAGCCCCAAAAGATGGTGCCCCTATCCTTCATTATTTCCTATGGAAGAAAGGCCTTTTAAAAGGTGTGCTGTCCCTTTAAATGTGATGGCCAGAACTCCCTTGGAGTTCAATTATGCTTGTCACACCCTTGTTCCTGGCTCCACCCCCAAAGTCTCCTGGCTTCGCCCCCAAAGTCCCAAGATATTTCTTGAATTGGACTTGGCAACCCTGCATGGGGCTCTCCTTGGCTGCCTCCCCCCCACAGTCAAAAGGCCAGCAAGCCACCTGCCACCCCAAATCACCTAAGAAATGGAGAAAGGGTGGCGTGGGTTAATGAGGGCTGCTGGGAGTGTGGCAAAGCTCCTGGTGGCTGTCTGTCTGTCTGCTGTCCTAATCCAGGGATTGTTCTGTAGCTGCACCTTCTATTCAATGGACAAGGTAGGAGAGGAGGGGGCCATCAGAAAGGTTCAGGAGCTGTGCTACTCTGAGCTCCTGCTGAATTCAATGCCTGTCTGAGCCTAACCTTCCCTGGTTTTATCTTCAAGACAAGTTGAATTGCCTGGTTAGCTCCAGGAGACAGGGAACACGTCCTTAAAGGAGGGATACTGCTGGCATCCTTGAAGGAGTTTGTTTTGTTTTGTCAAACTATCCTGAAAGGGCCTTTCTTAGGCCCCAAAATGTGAGTAACTCAGTCTTCTTTTATGGCTTGGTTTTGAGATAGCAACAGCCTTGATTGTCCTGTTCAATTATCTCTGCTGGGAAAGCAGTCACCCTGTTGGTTTTTCTGTATCTCTCTCAGACAATTTTGATAACATCAATTATAGAATCTGTTCTGGACCAGATAGCCAAGATAGGTAGCCATGGTTCCCACTAGTGGTTCCATTGCTGTCCGGTCTATTGGCACTAGAAGATGGTGATGGGGGACTCCTGCATGACCCTGTGGCATGTGTTCTTGATTCCATTTTGTCCCCCTTGCTGTTCAATATGTACATGAAATCTCTGGTAAGATCATCCAGAAACTTTTAAGAGTGGTGACATTAATGTGCTTTTAAGAGTGGTGACATACCCAATTCTCTCCCCCCCCCCCTTTTCATCAAAGTCAGGTGAGTCACTGGGATGGCCTTAACATGACTGAAGATAAAGATGGGCTTGATGAGAGCCAGTAGCTTGAAGTTCAGTTTAGATAAGTCTTAAGTGCTGTCATGATCATGGGCCTAGGAGCCATGCAAATACAGAACCAGTCTATTCTGGATGCTGTTGCATTCTCAGTAAAGAATCCAGTTTGCTGTCTGAAGGGTGCTTTTAGATCCTAGCCTATGGATGGAGATACAGGTCTCCTCTTTAGCACACAGCATCTTGGAATAACTTTGGTCTGCCAGCTATAGTTGGTCTGCCAGCTGTGGTTCTTCTGTAAGAAGCAAAAATGGCCACAGTGGCCAATGCTTTCATCAGACTCTGGATAAATTACAGCAGTGTGTTGTACACTGAGATGGCTTTGACAGTTTTTAAGTATCTGTAGTGGAAAATGGTACAATTGCATAATTTTAAACAGCTAACCTGATCCATTCCTGAGAGGTAACATGTTAATCTGGTGCAACTGATTTTTTTTTAAAAGTTCACTTCCATAAACTATGAAACCTTAAGCCACAAGAAATCTAGAGTCCAGTGGCACCTTTAAGACTAACAAAGTTTTATTAAAGGTGTGAGCTTTTGTGTGCAAGCAAGCTCACACCTTGAATAAAACTTTGTTGGTCTTAAAGGCGCCGCTGGATTCTAACTTTGTTCTGTTGCTTCAGACCAACACAGCTATCCACCCACAATAAATCTGTTATTCTTTAAGGTACCATAAACTTTTTGGGATTTTTAAACTATTCCTAAGAAGAGAGGGAAAGATCAAGCTATCATGTAACTTTAACCACAGGACTACTGGGTGGGGAAAGGGGATTGATGGTGAAAAAATTCAGAGGAACCTAATCAGCTTGGGGGCCCATTAAGTGGGAATAATCATTCATTTAGTGAATGCATTTTATTTTATTTTAGTGTATTTCTGCACTGAAATCACTAGGGGCTCAGGAAATGGAGAGCAGGGTAAGCAGCAGATCTGATTTCCTGGTACCACACGCTGCACTTTTTTACCAGTAATTTTTTTTTTTTTAAGAAAGCTCTCGATGGCTGCAAACGTTTTAACTATAATGAAGCTGAGACAAACACTTGCTTCTCATGAGATGTGGCAAAGTCCATTAACCAGCTTGGTATGCTTTTCTGTTTTCCCACCTTCTCATCCTTCTGTGTTTGTCCCCCCATCCCCCCCCCTTATTTTCTGGTCTAATTTCCTGCCATTTCTACCCTATCTGTGCAGTTAAAATATACAAGTATACAACAGAAAAGGAAGGATTCCAAGTTAATATTTTCCAAAAAATTATTGAAGTAGTAAAAGGATTATTTCCCAATCATTCACAATTTATATGTATTGGTATCCATCTTAATCTGTATAAATGGGGAATGACATCTCTTAAGATGAATGTCTTCATTCCAGTGTGTATCAAAGCAAACAATACTCTAGTTTAGACTATGGCTGATTTCGCACTGACCTTTTACTGGCGCGACCACCCTCCTCACGCCGGCGGATCTGCAGGGATTTCGCACCAGAAGCGCCGGCGCAGCCAAAAGAGCCGGCTACTTCCGTCGCGAAACCCGCTCAAACGTTTTCCTGCTTCTTGGCGGTTTCCGTTTGAGCTGGTTTCGCGACGGAAGTTGCCGGCTCTTTTGGCTGCGCCGGCGCTTCTGGTGCGAAATCCCTGCAGATCCGCCGGCGTGAGGAGGGTGGTCGCGCCAGTAAAAGGTCAGTGCGAAATCAGCCTATGATTTTTGTCTAAGGTTTTAAAATAGACCTTGTTTTAGACTTAGCTAAAGCACACATGAAGTCTGATATTAGAAATACTTTAATTACATATGAAACTCTGTCCAAACAAAGCAGCTTACAACTGCCTTTCCTTCTCCCCACAACAATCACTTTGTGAGGTAGGTGGGGTTGAAAGAGTTCTGAGAGAACTGTGACTGGTCCAACATCACCCAGCAGACTTCATTTGGAAGAGGAGTGGGGAATCAGACCTCGTTCTCTAGATTATAATTTGTTGCTTTTAACCACTACCTTAACCACTCTGGCTCTCATTTTTATACTTTCAATGGAGAACCAATTCAAGGGTCTGGGGCAGCTATTTTTGAAGATAATAGCAGCAGATTTGCCCAGAATAGTCTTTCCTCTAATAAAAAGACCCTGTAAATTTCAAGCAGAATGGGCAAAAGGGGTTGATTTTACAGACTCTCTAATGCAAGCACCTTTTGATGCAGGTGCACTTCTTTCCACAGATCCCTGGGAGGGGTGGTGGTGGTGCTGGGCAGCAGCATTTTTAAAAAAATCCTTTCTGCATCCATTTTAATGGAATTTTACAGCAACTGACAATAAAATGTTCATACCTTTCTTCTGAAAACTCTGCATTTGCTATGTTTCTTTGTTGTGGTCTGTTGTTCCCTTTCACAAAGAAAGGAGGACTTCATTTGACGAAAATCTCTCCCCATCCCTGCAGTCTTTGAAAATACTTCATTAAAAATAGAGTATGTGTGATAGTACGCAATTAATCACATGTCTTCACTCTGAGCATCCACTGTAGGGATAGTTTAATTAGTAATTAATGTCACTTCCGTTTCAGTTTGCTTTACTATGGTCCATGACCAAATACCCAACACAATGCAGGCCAACATCAACCACATAAAAATAGTAAAAATCAAGATGGACCTAAATAGGTGAAACGTAAGATATTTAAAAAATAAATGTGAAAATAAAATATAGGACATTAGTATGAATATTGAGATATGACAAATAATACAGTAGTGGTCAAACATCTTCTAGCTTAATAAATATTGAACATATAATAAAAAAAATTAAAAATTATACAGCTCCAGAAAAAAATATTAACTAGAATACACTGGTTAAAATTACAATATTTTACCTCGACATTAACTTGTAAGAACCATAAAATGCAATTTGATTGCATGGGAACAAAATTTGGCAACTTTATGCATGGTCTCTGTATTTATATCAGTTTCAGTAGCATTTGTGATGGTATACAGAGTACTCAGGCACTTAAGAAAAGATAAAATACAAGCTTGGAAATATTCAAAAAACAGTCAGTTCAAGACCCCTTCTTTACATAATCCTCACGAATTCTCCTAGCTGCCGCCATAAATTTGGCACAATTAATTGTGAATTGGCGGTTAAAATCTGATAACAGCGTATTTCTGATTTTGAAATCAGAAAACCCCAGACATCCCTCCAACAAAGAATAAATGTACCTGGCTTGTATGCCAGGGTATAGGCCACACCCAAACAAAACATGGTCAATCGTTTCAACTTTATCTGCACCACAAGGACAAACCCACTCAGCCATAGGCACCTTTCTAAAGTGGCCCTCAACAACTGCTGAAGAAAAGATATTGCAATAGGCCATAGAAAAGGCCCTTCTGTGGGATGGTATTGTTAGAGTTGAGAGATAGGGGGCTGGAGCTAACACATATCTCCTTTGAGGGGGAGCTAGATAATCCGGAACCTTGGCAATATCATTCTGTCTCTCAATGTCTTGTAGTCTCTGTTTGACTATGGCCCTGGCTTGATCCAGGCCATTATCTGGAGAGATTCAGGTGAAAAGCCAAGTGTAGACAATTTCTGATGGATGGCTCTAACCCAAGAGGAACAATAACTATCCTTTAAAACAACGATGTGATATTTGTGGGGCAATGGCTGAGATTAAGCCAAGTGGTGATTGAAAGTAGGCTCACCTTAGCCTCTATCCTTAGCAAGCCAGTTTCCAAGTGTAGTACTGCATTGGAAACGCAGGTTGGAAAGTGGAAAATGGCTCTCAAGAATTTGGACTGAATTTTCTCAAGGGGATCAAAACTTGATAAGGATGGACCCAACATAGTTCCATAAGTGAGTTGGGGTATTGCTTTGGCCAAATAGAGTTTTAATGCAACTGGTATAAAATGCCCCCCTTTTGTGAGAAAAAACCTAATGGTGGCCTTGGTCGATTTGCGACCAGAATTGGCAGCATATTTGTGGTGAGCCTTCTTTGAGCCTGAGGACTGAATCATGACCCCCAAATATTTGTAAATTGTTACCTGTTGTAGACTATGGCCATTTATATTCCATCTCCTTAGCCTAGGTTTTGGGCCAAAAGCCATTACTTTTGTTTTCTGATAATTAATCTCTAAGAGGTTATGATCACAATAAAGACCAAATTGAGCTAATGCCCTTCTAACACCTACTGGTGCTCTAGACTGCAAGATTGTGTCATCTGCAAAGAGTAAGGCTACCAGTTGCCTATCTGCCATGGAGGGACTATCACTTCTATTTAAAGAATTCCAGGAGGAGCAGAGATGAAAAGCTGGGGCATAGGAATCTGAGGGGAGATCGCACCCCAATGTCCCCTCCGCTCCCATGGGAAATCATCCCCCTGGTATGCTGAACTCAGGGGGATGAAACAGGAGCTCAGACAATTAGAGTGAGTTTGGCGGTGTACTCATGACAAGGCAACACAAGCATCTCATAGGACATTTGTGAAACCCTATGAGATGGCGATGAAGGCTGCGAAGAGGGAATTCTACTCAGCCTCCATCGCATCTGCAGACTCATGCCAAGCTCAATTCTTTTGGGTAATTTGGTCATTAACATCCCTCACACCAAGAGGTTCAAATAGTGGTAGAAATTACCACCCGGTTTCAAACTTGCCATTTCTGAGCAAGGTAATTGAGAGAGCGATACTCGAGCAGCTTCAGGGCTTTCTGGAGGATGCATCGGCACTAGACCCAGGTTTCCGCCCTGGCCATGGGACTGAAACTGTCCTAGTCGCTCTAACAGATGACGTCCGTATACAGCTGGATTGAGGCGAATCAGCACTGTTGTTATTGTTAGACCTTACAGCAGCGTTCAACACAGTTGATTATGCATTGTCGACTCACCGCCTCGCCGAAGTGGGAATTTGTGGGGTGGCCTTGCAATGGCTTTCCTCCTTTCTGCACAGTCAGGGACAGAGGGTGGTGCAAGGTGAGGATATGTCCACTAGATATCCCCTCTTGTGTGGGCTTCCACAAGGGGCACTCCTCTCCCCAATGTTATTCAATGTCTATATGTGCCCTTTTGCCCAGCTGGTATGGAGCTTTGGGCTGGGATGTCATCAATATGCCGATGACACCCAGCTATATTTGCTGTTGGATGACTGGTTGTCTACAGTTCCACCAACTCTGGCTGAGGGTTTGGAGGCCATGGTGGACTGGCTAAGGAAGAGCAGGTTGAAGCTGAACCCATCAAAGATGGAGGTTCTGTGGTTAGGGGGAGCGGGATTGAAGCTGGAGCGTAGACTGCCGACTCTTGACGGGGCGCTACTAATACCAGTGCCTACCATCAAAGGAGTGACACTGGATACCTCACTTTCAGTAGAGGCCCAGGTCACGCATATTGCCAAGGTGGCATTTTTTCATCTTCGTCAAGCCTGGCAGCTAGCTCCCCTCCTATCTTGCTCAGACCTAACCACAGAAATCCATGTGACAGTCACCTCCAGACTAGACTATTGTAACTCGCTGTATGCTGGCGTACCCTTGAGTCTGATCCGGAAGCTCCAATGGGTCCAGAATGTGGCAGCGTGAGTCCTGACAAGAACACCACAGATGACACATATTCTACCGGTGCAGCTACACTGGTTGCCGGTTGAGTACCGGGTTAGATTCAAGGTTCTGGTTATGACGTTTAAGGCCTTGAGCAGTCTGGGACCGATGTATCTACTGGACTGCCTCCTCCACTATGTCTCTGGAAGGGCGTTGCGCTCCAGTGGTCAAAATCTGCTGGTGATCCCTGGCCTGAAAAAGGTCCGGCTGTCCTCATATGTATTTTTTAGTGTTGTACATTGCCCTGAGCCTGGAGCTAGCCAGAGCAGGGTGATTCATCAAATGTAATAAATAACAACAAGAGCAACAACAGATAATATAAAATCAAAAGCAATGCAGTCTCAAACCCAGGCATTAGAACAACACTATAGTGTATAGGCAACTCAAAACACATTCAGCAATGTTTGCTATCTGGATAGGCAGTTATGGAAGGATGGGAAGGAACCTAGTGCACTTTAGTGTGTACTAACCACCTATCCTTCAAAAAAATCCCACAAATATTGGAGGAGTGATATGCTTCCTTTCTTCTTGCAGACCTTGAATCTGGAATCTCAGATAAATGCTGTTCAGCTATCAAAGTCTACCAAGGTACAGTGTTGATTTAGTGTCACACATTTGTTTTTTTAATACCACTTAAAGGAAGATTTTATCTGTGTGTAGTCGGAGCCCTCTGCTCACGACCTGAGTTTGATCCCAGTGAAAGCTGGTGCAGGTAGCCAGCTCCAGGTTGACTCAGCCTTCCATCCTTCTGAGGTCGGTAAAATGAGTACCCAGCTTGCTGGGGGGTAAGTGTAGATGACTGGGGAAGGCAATGGCAACCCACCCCATAAAAAGTCTGTCACGAAAATGTTGTGAAAGCAACATCACCCCAGAGTCGAAAATGACTGGTTCTTGCATAGGGGACTACCTTTACCTTTATCTATCTTTTAGGGCCTGTAAGATCGAACTGTTCAAACTTGCTTTCAGTGTTTAAGGGGAGGTGGCTATTATTCCACAGCACTGACAATCTCACTGAACTAACATAAGTGAAACTAGAAACATCAGAATAACCAAAACATCAATGTGCATCTTGGACTTTTAATGACTATAAAATGCATGGAAATGATTTTATTGTATATAAAAGGGGAGGGACAGTGGCTCAGTGGTAGAGCATCTGCTTGGGAAGCAGAAGGTCCCAGGTTCAATCCCTGGCATCTCCAAAAAAGGGTCCAGGCAAATAGGTGTGAAAAACCTCAGCTTGAGACCCTGGAGAGCCGCTGCCAGTCTGAGAAGACAATACTGACTTTGATGGACCAAGGGTCTGATTCAGTATAAGGCAGCTTCATATGTTCATATGTTCATATTTTGTTTTTTAATAGTTTATGTTGCTTTTATTTGTTGTTAGCCACCCTGAGCCCGTTAGGGGTGGGCAGGATATAAATCTGATTAGATAGACAGACAGACAGACAGACCGACAGACAGACAGACAGACAAGTAGATAGTAGATGGGTATTCTTATTACCACTTTGTTACTGTATGTTTTATTCTACTGGTCCATGACTATAATAAATTATTGGTTGATGGACAGTGTGCACTAACAAACTTTTAAAAATCCTATTTCCAAAATTTTATCAACACAAATAGGGTCCTAAACAAAAAACCCAAAAATATCCCTAAGAGAGGCGCCCATGTAATTAGTTTACTCTTAGCACATGTTTATTTTTCAGTCATTCTATGATGGACATATGAAGCTGAATCTCTGGATTTGTTATGTTGTGGCTCCTCATCCACCATTTGAAAATCCAGCTTTGTAGCTGGATATTCTCAGTTGCATTGGTTAATACATTCACTTTGATGTAACATCCTCTAAGTAATCCTTGTTAATATATTTACTGAGTGACCAAAGATGTCATACTTATAACTACAGTGTCAAATTAATGCATTTTTAATATTAGGGGGGAAAAAACAAGCAACTGCTTGTAAACCAACAGCTTTAACCTTGGTCAGAATCCCTGTCTGTTTCTGTTTTCTGAATTCACACAGTAAAAGATTGGTCCTAGGAGGATTAAGCAAAATGCACAATGTGGAGAGAAACACTACACATTCAGTGTCTCTTAACTGTTCAATATCTATTAAATTTTAACTGCCTCTAGATGGCAGTATAGCAGTAAAGAATTCACTGATAGTCTTTCTCTCAGCTCAGTGTGAAATTTTTAGGGAGATGTTAACTAAAATATATTATTTAAT
Organism: Heteronotia binoei; assembly: GCF_032191835.1. NCBI lineage: Eukaryota > Metazoa > Chordata > Lepidosauria > Squamata > Gekkonidae > Heteronotia > Heteronotia binoei. The sequence continues at coordinate 104,613,149 of NC_083224.1, forward strand.
ATGGTAAAAATTAGTTATTTGCATTCAGTTGAACCTTCTCTCACAGAAGTTTAAGATACTTTCTGGTGGGATAAATATGTTGGTCTGATGTAGCAAAAATGAACAAGAATCTTGTGGTGACTTAAAAACTAACTATTTTATTCTAGCATAAACTATCACATAAACTATCATTTTATTCTAGCATAAACTATCACCCAGTTCTTCATATGCCAATCAGTTTTGTTCATATATTCTGTAACATTCTTTGGCTTTTGTATTTTTGTTTTTAGCAGTTTTATGGATTAAGCAAGGAACAATTATCTCACCACTCTTTCAGTGGGGTTCCTCACAGCTTCTGAGCTTTGAAATGCATAATACAAAATGATAACAAATATATGGAAACATGTATGAGTGATAGGTAAAATGGCTGGCATGTGCAACATTATTTTTAAGCTGTCCCTAAACTCTAAGAAGACAGAAGGCAAAAGAAGGGGACAGCAAAAGAAGAGATGGCTGGACAGTGTTACTGATGTAACAAACACGAATTTCAGCAGACTTTGGAGGAAGACAGGAGGGCCTGGTGTGACTTTGTCCATGGGGTCGCAAAGAGATGGACTCGACTGTGTGACTGAACAACAACAAAACCTCTAAGTACTAAAATCCCTGAGTGAACAGCAAGGAATGGATAGCTTCATTGTTTTATGTTTCCAAAGCTGCTGATATAGAGCACTGGCAGGAATGATGCATCTTATCCAACAAAATAGACCGCTGATTTTACTAAAAACATCACTGACAAAACATTTAGGGTTGGTCACTATGACTGGCTGCCATATTAAAGTTTGCCTAGTTTTAGGTTCATTGATTTCAGATTAGTTTAAATCAAAGTACACTGACTTAACTGGCTAGATCAAGCTGTTTTAAGGCAGTGTCTATTCTCTTAAATTGTACTGTGCAGAAAATTCTTTTATTATTGATTTGTATGTAATTTTCTTTAATTATGATCAAGGAGAAAAAAAACAGTGAAATTTTACTTTGTGCTATAGAATAGGGATGAGCATGAACTACATTTTTGTTCTAGTTCAGCAGAACCATGAACTTATACAAACTGATATGTCAGTTCACAAATTGAACCAGTTCATATAGATTTTTGAACCATTTAAATTTTAAGCCCCTGCTTTCTGCTTCCTGTGAAAGTGACAGGGAGCAGAAAGCAAGGGTTTAAATAACTCCAAGAAGAGAAGAAGAAGATATTGGATTTATATCCTGCCCTCCACTCTGAAGAGTCTCAGAGTGGCTCACAATCTCCTTTATCTCCTTTCCCCACAACAGACACCCTGTGAGGTGGGTGGGGCTGGAGAGGGCTCTCACAGCAGCTGCCCTTTCAAGGACAACCTCTGCCAGAGCTGACCCAAGGCCATGCTAGCAGGTGCAAATGGAGGAGTGGGGAATCAAACCCAGTTCTCCCAGATAAGAGTCCGCACACTTAACCACTATACCAAACTGGCTCTCCATTTAAACCCTCTGGTCTTGCTCCCCATCACTTCAAAACTCCGTTTAACCTTCTGGTTCTGCTCCCCCCTCAAAGTGTCAGGGAGCAGATTGGGAGAGTTCTAATGGCTGGTAGGTATTTAACCCTCCAGTTTTTCTCCCTGCCATTTTGAAAAGGGGTGAAGCAAAACCAAGCCATTTAACCCCCTGGTTTTGCTCCCCTTCACTTTGAAGCAAGGGGAGCAAAACCAGAAGGTTAAATACAGGGGTGAAGTGGTTCCCAAGGGACATTTCACCCCCTCCTTTCTGCTGGCCAGGGAAAGCTGTGGCCAGCGAATAGGAGGGGGTGAACTGCCCCTTGGAAGGCAATTTACCCATCCTTTTGACCAGGGGGAGCTGCAGCCAGCAGACTGATGGGGGTGAATTGCCCTCTGGCATTTCATTCCCAGATCTCTGCTGGCTCAGAGCCATTTAAACACTTGGGATCTGTTCCCGGCTGCTTTGGGGAGGGGGGGGAGCAAAAGCCAAGGGCTTAAATGGAGCCATTTAAACCCTCCAGATCTGTTTCCCACCTCTTTGAGAGGGGGAGCAGAAGCAGCCGGGAACAGATTCCTGTTTTCTGTACTTCATGAACCATCACAAATGGGGGCGTGGCGTCGGCGCGAATGGCGACAGACGCGTGAGGCTTTAGCTCCTGACCCAATCTCCTCACCCTCCCTCATCGACGCAGGTTTTTATATCCTATTTCTTATCAGACTATGGGAAAATCGTCCCATAAAAAGAATAACTCATCTTTAGCTAGCGCTCGGCTTCTTAAATCCTTTCTGGACTCCAGCTCACAATCTGATCGCTCCCTGTCAAGGCCGCACGAAACGTCAAATATGGCAGACGACGCTGCCAGTCTGCTTCCCTCACCAGATCTGCTCACAGCGAAAGAATTCCATAATACCCTGAGCTCATTTCAGTCAGAAATGCTAGACAACATGGCGGCTATACTCAAGCCAATTACAGATCAGATCAGCTCCTTACAAATCACTTTACAAGAAGCCACAGCCACAGCTAACTCAGCGTTAGAAACAGGCCTTACTAATCAAGAGGAAATCCGACATCTTCAGAGGCAAGAACGCTGGGCCACAGACAAAATTCTGGCACTAGATAACAAAGCCCGGGAACGACATGTTAAGCTGCGAGTCTTTGAAGAACACAAGGAAGGAACCTCAGACCTGGCCAGCTTCCTAGCATCGTGGTTTTCTACAGCCCTTCAGCTGGAGGACGGCATCGCTCCATACATTGTTTGTGCTTATCGACTGGGTTCAACCTTCTCCTCCCGCTCCCACAGCTCCCGAGATGTCATCATCGAACTGGCTGACATACGAGTTAAGAAAAAGATCTTAGACACTGCCAGAAACCTTAATGGTCTTCCCTATAAGGATAAGAAAATACTTGCTTTCCCAGATCTATCAGCAGAAACCCTGCAGAATAGGCATTTCCTCAAACCTATTGCTCAAAAGCTGGCCGCAGCAAGCATCCGCTATAGATGGTCGCCCTCAGGCAGACTTGTCGTACATCACCAAGGGAAAAGCTGGACTATTGAAGACCCTGAAGCTGGTTTGTATCTACTTCAGTCGCTCAACATAGATGTTCCAATGGAGCTGGATCGTAAGTCACAAAAGCGAAAATGGACCTTCGTGTCACCACCTAAGGATCGTAAAATCTCAGCCCGTTCACATGAACCAGCCCAGGCTCCGGACTCTATACAGTCACTGCAATCAGTAAACTCATCATAAACCTGTGTTGTTATCTTATGTTATCTTACTTTAAAGCTTTGTCTTATATGTTAATTAACATCTGTGGGGGGGTGAGGGTAGAGTGGGGCTTGGCTCTCCAGCTCTCAAGAATGAGGGGAATGTGTAGTGGAAGGGTACAAGGTCCCCGGTCTCGGGTGGTTTCCTGGGACCCACGGATTTTCCCCATGTGCTGGTTACTGGTTCTGTTATTTAATGTATCTGATGGGAGTTCTGTCCCCCTGCAGACATCTTTCCAATCTATCTTTGACCATCATTTATATACAGAGGGGACAGAGAAAGGGGAAGGGGGGAGGGGGGTGGGGATGCGGTACACTTATTGCTGTTACTTGTATTATAGTGTTAGATATGCTGGTTACCACTTATGTTGCTACTCTAGTATGCCATCTGCTGTTCAACTAGGGATATCACATGATTGTCTATTAATTCTGTATAGGTTTCTTTGCCTTTTTTCCAGTTCTTGTTTGTTTGACTTGACACTGATGCAGTTCATTTGTCCTAGGAACAAAATGTATATGCCTTCATGTTTTATGGGCTTGCTTTTTGGATCAGTGGCCCTTTTTCTCCTGTGCTCGTCATTTTTCTTTCTCAAAGGCCCACCAAGTTGGCTTAAACTAATATTTCTATTTAGCCCTGTTATAGCAATTAGTACCTTTCCAATATCCCATTATATTCCCGCAGTAATCATAGATTGGGACATTGTCCTACATTCACTCACATACAAACCATCCTTTTTCATAGTCATGAGGTCTCATACTGCATTTCCCTGCTATGGATCTTACATTGTAATTGTCTATCGTCTCCATCCTTTGTCCCCGGCGGGAGACCTAATTTATAATCCATATATTTTGACCTAAATGGCCCCGGACCTAAAAATCTTTTCATTGAACTGTCGAGGGCTTAATAGCAAAATCAAATCTAGAGGCATCCTCTCAGGGTTGAAGAAACGTGCTCTAGACATTATCTTTCTACAAGAGACACACTTACGAAATGACATTAATCCCCTATTTCGCTCTGCCCATTTTCCTGTGTCTTTCACAGCCTCTGGTTCCTCTCATGCCAGGGGGGTTGCGATTTTACTCTCACGGTCAGTTCAATTTTCTTGCTTGGCCTCTGAGATAGATGAACGTGGTAGATTTCTTTTTGTTAAGGGTAGACTCAATGACGAAATCACAACCCTAGCTGCCATTTATGCGCCTAATTCGGGACAACTAGAATTTATCCGGGAGATTATGAACAAATTAAAAGCTTTTCAGGAAGGCCCTTTAATTACTGCAGCTGACTTTAATTTCCTTATGGACACTCGGCTAGACAGAAAATCGGAACATTCGCCTCTCCACTCCCCCCCCAGATGAGGCTTTCCCCCCTCAGGTTTGCATAAAATAATGTCAGAAATGGGGCTTACAGACTCCTGGAGGTTTCTCCATCAAAATGAGCGGGACTTCTCTTCGCAGCATCAAACTCACACGCGCATTGATTATATCTTTATTTCTGATTCTCTTTGTAATGCTCTTGTAGATGCCTCAATTGAACCAAAACTCTGGTCTGATCACGTGCCAGTTATCTGCTCTATTAAGAAAACTGTACAATATGACCGTAGCTTTTCCTGGAGACTTGACAATTATTTATTATTAGATAAAGAACTTTTCAACCTAATCGAACAGGAAATTAAGGAATTTTTTAGCCACAATCTTTCTGACGACATCCCTTCCCAAACGGTCTGGGATGCGTGCAAAGCCTTCCTAAGAGGCAAAATTATTGCATTGGCTGCCACCCCAAAAAAGAAAAAACAACATCTTATTAACCTCTTGGCTGCAAAAATCAAAGATCTTGAACTCCAACATAAACGCACTTGCAACAAAAAAAAACATTTCAGCATTTGCAAGAGGAAAGGAAAAGGTTAGAGGCCCTGGATACTCAAAAAATCAAACGTAATCTGCTATTTACCAAGCAAGCCTTTTGTTATCGGGGCCCAAAATTTCATAGGCTTCTAGCGTGGAAAGCCAAACAGCAAGCCACCAACCTGAATGTGAAGGGTCTCAGAAATCGCGAAGGCGTTGTATGCACTTCTTCAAAGTCTATTTTAGATATTTTTAGTCAATTCTACTCTTCTCTATACCAATCCAAGAACCCACCACCTGAAGCGATCTCTGAGTTTTTTCAATCCGTTACTACACTCCCCACTTTGCTAGAAGCCCACAGAAAGTATCTTGACTGCCCCATTGATGAGCTGGAACTTGCTGAAGCCATCAAATCATTGCGCACAAACAAATCGCCGGGTCTGGATGGCTTCACTTCTGAATTTTATAAAGCTTATAGTTCTACATTATCTTCCTACTTACTATCTCTTTTTAACTATATTCTCGATTCTGGCTCAGTCCCTCAGTCTTGGAGTCTTGCCAAAATTATTGTTATACTCAAAAAACAGAGAGATGAATTAGACCCCAAGTCTTACCGACCGATATCTCTTTTAAACACCGACTACAAACTTTTTACTAGCATCTTAACAAGGCGACTGAATAGTTTTATGGCAAATTATATTGCCTCTGATCAGTCGGGTTTCATCCCTGGTCGTGACTTAACTGATGTCACCCAAAAAACACTGAATTTGATTCATCATTGCAAAACCAAAGCTGTTCAGGATGCCTGCATCCTATCTTTAGACAAAGAGAAGGCCTTTGACTCGGTCGAACCTCTCTACCTGCACTCCTTACTAGAAAGAATGAATTTTGGTCCCAAATTTCGTACTCTTATTGACTCCCTCTATCTCTCTCCTTCAGCACTACTTCGGATTAACAACTTAAACTCAGCTGTTTTCAGTCTGCCTAGAGGCACACGGCAAGGCTGCCCTCTCTCGCCCTTACTATTCGCTCTTGCAATTGAGCCGTTGGCCATCAAAATCAGGAACGATGCTCGCATCCATGGTATTCTTGTGGGGACCGAAGCTTTTAAAGTTAGTCTCTTCGCAGATGATATAACCTTGTATCTTACCAACCCTTCCTCGTCACTTCCAGCAACTCACTCTCATCTTTCAGACTTCGCTATCGCCTCAGGCCTCACCATAAACTTTGATAAATCTCTCTTGCACCCCATTACCCTATCTTCTACCTCTATTTCTTTTATCAGCAAGCACTACCAATACAAATGGGTTAGAAAATCTTGGAAACACCTTGGTGTTCACATCCCGTTAGACTTCACTACTCTCCCAACCGTTAACCAGACAGAAATTTCCAAATCTATCAATTCTCTCCTATCCCACTCGGGGAAAAATTTTTTCACCCTTTTGGAGCGCATCTATCTAATTAAATCATTAATTCTAGCTAAGATTGTGTTCTATTTACGGGCGGTCCCTCTGTGTGTTCCAGCCTCTCTGCTGCATAAATGGCAATCCCAAATAAATGTATTTGTGTGGCAGCATCGGAAGCCAAGGCTCAACTTTGCCTCAAGTAGACGGCCTATTTCGCTGGGTGGATTAGCTGTCCCAGATATTTCAAACTTCCATGATGGTATTATCCTCACTAATTTGGTGAAATATTATAGGTCCTCCTACGTGGCGGACTGAAAGTCGATCGAGGATTTTTATCTCAGGGCCCCCTCTTTCCAGGAGGAACTCTGGTGTGTGTCTAAGCACGTCAAAACTTCTTCTTCTCCGAACCCTTTTTTGGCCTCCATGCTGCAGGTTTGGCATAAACACCGTAATAAGTTAGCTCCCCCGACCTCCTCCTTAACCACTTTTGTTAGACAGCCCTGGTTCGCTTTGGCGCTGAGTAAAGACTCGTTTATGCAATGGAAACGTCTAGGACTGACCCGATTTGCTGATGTTCTTCTTAAGGGGGTACTGAAAGATAAAGTGACTTTGGAGGCTGACTCTGACCTCCGACTACCCTGGTTCGAATACCTTCAACTTAAACATTTATTAGATACGCATTCCTTCAGTCCCCCTCTGCACATCCACCTTGCTGGCTTTGAAAAGATCCTATTCGGTGATTCAATCCCGATCAAAGGACTGATATCAAAAATATATCAATTGCTACTCAGCCCCCTCAATGCAAAGCTGCACTCCTATCAAGGTGCCTGGGCTCGAGATTTGCAGATAGAACTAACTGAGGAGCAATGGCGAGCCATCTGGGGTTCTTCCATATATAAAACGAAAGCAATGAATGTCCAACTTCAAGCCCTTAAAGTCCTCACACGATGGTACCGGACCCCAGTGCAGCTAGTGCACTCGTCTTCCATCTCACCCCTCTGTTTCAAGAACTGTGGACAGAGGGGTACTTTTCTCCACTCCTGGTGGCATTGCCCAATCATAAATAGCTTTTGGAGACAAATCTATCAAGAAGTACAAGAACTCACATCATACTCTCCTCCATTTATGCCTGAATTTACCCTTTTAAATCTTCTAGATAACTCAAATATCCCCGAATCTGCAGAGGAATTGATCTCGCTCATGTTTGTGGCTGCTAAATTTGCAATAGCTCTAGTTTGGAAACAACACTCTCCCCCCTCACGACAAACTTGGTGGTTAAAATTGTGGGATTATTTTGCACTGGATAAGCTCACTTATGACTTAGGCCCTCATCGTTCCCAACAAACTGCTTCCTCGAATTTTATAGAAAAATGGCGACCCTTCATTGATAAAGTTTATGCTGATAATAGAATCCCCAATGCCTCATACCACGCTATATTGATGTCCTGTCAATTACTTTCGTAACTGCACTCTGTAATGTTTCATGGTGTCATGTTTTGATATTTGATGCATACTCATGGTTTTCGTTTGTTATATCTGTATCGCACTTCTTAACTCAATAAAGCATTCCAAATGTTAAAAAAAAAAACCCATCACAAACTACATCAAATTTCATGGAGGTTTGTGGCAGTTCTTGCATTCACAAAACATGGACTCACAAACCACAGACTGGCTAAAGTTAATCACAGACTTTAGTTCATGAGCTGGTTCATGCACATCCCTACTACAGAATACTTTGTGAAAACCAACCAGCATAATTATGAAAGATTTATTCTGGCCAGGGCTTTTTTGGTAGAAAAAGTCCAGCAGGAACTCATTTGCATATCTGGTCACACCCCCTGATATCACCATTGTTTCCCATGGGGCTTTTTGGTAGGAAAAGACTAGCAGGAACTCATTTACATATTAGGCCATATCCCCTGGCACCAAGCCAGCCAGAACTGCATTCCTGGGCATTCCAGCTAAAAAAAAAAGTCCTGATTCCAGCCTTTGGAACTTGCTACTTTTTATTGTTATTTGTTCTACATGAAGCTTACATTGAACATTGGTCATATTAACTTGCACTCAACAAAAAATATTGGCTTGTTGCACATATATTGCTTCTGTTGCAGCTACTCAGTCTAGATATGCTATGCTCATGCTATACTGAATTTCCTCTTGTTGAGTAATAGTAAACATTCCAGTCATGAATGAGACCTGCTTCTGGTATTATTAGATTATGATCTACCAGAGTAATTCGATAGGTGTGACCAAAATTCCTTAAAACTCACTGATTGTCACGTTTCTGTTTGAATTATTGTACTCATCATCATCATCAATGCTTTTTTTTTAGTAGGAATGCACAGGAACACAGTTCCAGTTGGCTTGGCATCAGGGGTTGTGGCCTAATATGAAAATGAGTTCCTGTTGGGCTTTTTCTACTAAAAAGGCCATGATCATTATGATGATCATCATTTATTAGACTTATTTAATCACCCTATCCTGGCTTAGAGTTAAAATTCAAGTTAAAACATATCAAAAATTAAATGAATAAAACACCCAAAGCCCTTGCTGGCATCATACTATTGAAGTTTTCCTTCTGGACTATCAGAGCATATCGGGGGGGGGGGGGGGGAGAAAAAACTTCTGAAGCAGGGTGGACATAAAAGGAAGAAAAAGTGCCAGGCATTGATGTCCTCAGTCAAAAGCCTGGTGGAACATCTCTGCCTAGTCTCTTTAAGATTATTTTTAAGTGGGCGATAGGACCAGCATTGTGTATAGCAGGGGTGACCTAACTTGCTTAACATAAGAGCCACAAAGAATAAACATCAGATATTTGAGAGCTATCTATGGGTTGGCACTCAGAGGCTGACTGAGGTCCCATTGCTACACACATACTTACTTGAGAGTAAGCCTGCATTTTGTTCCTTCTCAGCCTCCAGGAGTTGCATAATATGTGTGAAAGAGTCACATGTGGCTCCTGAGCTGCAGTTTGGCCGCCTCTTGTGTGTAGCCTTTTACTGTAAGTATCTGGGAAGTTCTTCAGCATGGTGTAGTGGTTAGGAGCGGTGAACTGTGATCTGGAGAACTAGGTTTGATTCCCCAATCCTCCACATGAAGCCTGCTGGGTGACCTTGGGTCTGTCAAAGTTCTCTCAGAACTCTCTCAGCCCCCCCTACCTCACAAGGTGACTGTTGTGGGAAGAGGATGGGAAGGTGATTGTAAGCCACTTTGAGACTCCCCAGGGTAGAGAAAATGAAGATATAAAATCCAACTCTTCTCTTCTTTTAGCAAGAGATACTGGATTCATAGTGGAAGAACCTGATTGTACCAGTGTATAAAGTGGTAATTACTGGTGAAATGCAGAAAACATTTTTATTATTGCATTATGGACTCTTTTGTTCAGGACTCTAACACATTTTCACAGGTGTTTAAATGGAATCAATATTTACTATCTCTGCAGCACATCAGCTTTGGCCTTGTGAAACTCCCCTCCATTGGTTTAGTTTAGCTATGTTGCCTAGTTTCTTCTCCGTATCATCACTTTGCTTCTGAGTCACCATTAGGGCTAGGGTTGGTTCTCTGTGTTGGTATGAAGAAATGAATTGCCTGTTTCACCAGATTGTATAGCATAGCAGATCATAGGATTGGGCTTTAAAACAATGCAGAAACAGTTAGACACTCAGCGGGTGAAACAGTTAGAACATCAAGTCAGGCTAGGAAAAGGTTTCAGCCAGAAGTTCATGACCTTTAGTTGATCACTGTCTCACAGCCTCAGTTCTTTGTGGAGTAGGAAGGTAAAAGCAGAGATAGGGTTGCTGCCCTGAGCTCACTGGAAGAAGGATAAAATTAAAATGAGATAAATTATAAAAAATTAAAATATTTTGTTCGAGATCTCACTGATTTACACAGTCATTATGTAATGACATATGGTAATTCTCATTTAAAATTAAGTCTACTGATCTAACCAAAATGGGCAATTTTAAGCCGAACTGATTTCGGCGGAAGTAAATTAGGTAGACACTGAATTTTCCTGTTCAAATAAATGAGGCTTTTGCAGCATAATCCTTGGTAGATTCAGTGGACTTTAAAAAGGTGTAACTCTACACTGTAAAATGCTTAGCTGTAGCTGAACTGTGCCTAGTCCTATTTACTTTTGTGTAAACATGCATAGGATAGGCTAAAGTGATATTTGTTTTAATGGAACAGTCCCGACTTACTGTAGCTGAAGAGTAGTTAGGAGTTGACTAAGTCTAATTCTTTCCATAGTCTTGTATGACCATTTGCCCTTTAACTTACAGATACACACACACACACACATATATTGTTTCCTATGAAAACTTTACACTTTGTTATCTTTGTATTCCAGGTGCCTCAGTTGGCCTCGGTCTTAACAGCTTTTATTGAAGAACGGCAAATAGCTTTCCTAAAGGCTTCTCAATAACAACAACTCAAAGACACAGTTTTAAAATGGCACAATGAAAATGGCAATAGCCTAGGAGCTCTAAAAGGAGGACAGCATGTATGCGTGTGTGAAGTGGAGTAGACAAAGCAACATCATTTCATCAAAATGCTGGTTGTCTGTGAACAGAGTGTTGGACCAGGCCCTTTTGAAGTTAATAACCTGCTGTGGGAACTGAATTACTCCAAGTATCAGGCTATCAAAGAAATGCTTTTTATATTATTATTGGATAACTGTAGCTTTATAAGACAATTTGCTCTTCACCTCCATAAGAAAAGCTGCTATTTAAAGCAGAGAAGGATACTATGGAGATCAAGAAATTAGGAAGCATTGCCATTAAATGATAATTGAAAGAAAAGTACTTTGTAGTACAAATCCATTTAGCCATTAGTTACAGTAATAGAATGTTCTGCAGTCAAGCAGAAAAAACAACTACAAAATGAAAGCTGGAGAGAATAATACTTATACTATAGACTAAGAATACAGTGAAAGCCGCACACCACCTTGAATTTGGATTCAAATCTTGTTGAGGCTGCCTTCTATGCAGTCATATCAAACTATCTAGTTAAAACCTATCAGGAGTTTTCCACACAGCACTGCATCAGTTCTGGCCTTTTACTGCTTCAGTTTATCTCATCTTTTGCACATTCTTTAAAACAAAGGTTGCCAAACTCCTTTGTAATAAGAGCTGGATCTGACATAAATGTCCCTTTGTTGGGCCGGGCCCTGTGTGCCATAAAATGTAACATAAAGTACTGGGGATATAAACTTTATAAAGGTAATTTCAGATGCCAAATGACAATAGCAGGCTTGATTGAATTATGTGTGGTATGCAGAGGGGTAGTAGGCATAGAGATACCAGCACTAGTAATGAGACAGGAAACCTAGGTCTCACTTTGGTACATGGTCAATGGTGATGTCAGGGGGTATGACCTAACATGCAAATGAGTCCCTGCTGGGCTTTTCCTACAAAAAAAACACTGACCGATTTCAAACTCAGCTTACCCTGCTCTCCTGTTCGTCTTCTCTGTGTGGTGTCCGTCAGATTTCCCATTATCTGCGCCGGAGTTACAGGAAGCGTCGCAGCTTTTGTGCAGCAAACGGAAAATGGTTTTTAGCGGTTTCCGTTTGCTGCGCGAAAGCTGCGAGGCTTCCTGTAACTCCGACGCAGACAGTGGGAAATCCAACGGGCGCCACGCAGAGAAGACGAACAGGAGAGCGGGGTAAGCTGAGTGTGAAATCGGTCACTGTCTAATAGTGATATAAAGTTTGAGTCCAGTGGCACTTTTAAGATCAACTAAGTTTTATTCAAGGTATAAGCTTTCTCCCTTGTAGTAATATATTACTGAAGCAATTAGTATCTTTTTCTTTCTCTGCCTCCCTCCCCCCCCCCTTTTTTTTTTTTTTTTTTGCTGTGGCTATTTGATTCCTTGCACTTTCAAAAGGCACAGGAGTGCTCATTTCTCTTTCTGGCAAATTAGCCTTCACACTTTGCCTTTGTACTTGTCTCTCTTGGTGTGCCCAAACCCTCCACTTTACTCTGTAGAATCTTTTACTTGTGTAGGCAAGACTGTAGATATTCAGCATCCACTCCCCTTTACTATGTTTATTTTTCATGGGAATTTGATTTTGAAAATATATTTGGGGTTGTTATCACTTTTAATTCCAGTGTGGACTGTTCCAGAATGGCCCCTATAGCCTGCATCATTGTTCTCAAGTTGCTAGAGACATTTACATGAATAAATATTAAGTATCCACTGCTTGAAAGCAATTGACTAGATGAGGGAGCAATTCATTCTTTTCTGTTGTCCTGATGCTGTCAACAGGAAAACTTTTTAAAACCAGTTTGCAGCTGTAAACATCTAAATATTAAGGTTAACCTTTGAGTGGAGGCAATATGGCAGTTCTCACACATGTGCATGCCAAGCCCTTCTTCTAGTGCATTTGAAACCCAAAAGAAAAAGGGAAAGGTGAGCTGATACCAGACGGGCATTTTGGGGCAGCAGGGAGGCGGCTCAAATTGGGACGGCTCAAAAAGAGCCGTCTCAGTGCCTCCCCACACTCACCCGCATGCCGCTGGCATTCTGCCCGTGAGGCGGCTGGGTGCTGCCACATGGGAAGGCGACTCGGAAGCTGGCTTCCTTTGTTTTTAATTGAAGGGGGGGGAGCACTGTTGCATATGAACGCACCAGCGCTCTCCTTAGTTGCATTGGGGAAAAAAAACGGAACAGCTTGGGGCGGCTTGACAGCTCCAGACTGCCAAGCTGCCTCCTGTGCGCCCTTCTGCCTCCAGACGGTGGGGAGGCGACTAACGGCTGGCTCAAATATTTGCAACAACTTTCGGCTTTGAAAACACAATTTTATTGATAACATATGGTAACCATATCCATTAATACCTTCTTTTTATCTATCCCATATGCTATTTTCTAATCCCCCCTTCCCCTGTTACTTGACTCCCACCGAAGTTATATACTTAAAATACTAACATTTAAAGGTACCCTTAAACCATAAGAACCTATATTCATATTCTACTTTTTTCTAGTACTTGATCATTATTAAAAAATTGTCCAATATCCTTTTATATTCCATTCTTCTTCTACATAACATCTAAACTTTTTCCACTCCTTTTCATACACTTCCAAATCATAGTCTCTTAAGATTCTTGTTAGTTTGTCCATCTCACTCCATGTTATAACTTTTACAATCCAATCCCATTTTCTGATATTTTTTCTTTCTTCCATAACTGCGCATATAATGTCCTAGCCGCTGAAAGCAAGTACCAGATCAAAGTTCTATCTTCTTTGGAAATTTTTCCATTTGTAATCCCAATAAAAAAGTCTCTGCTACTTTCTTGAATTCATATCCCAAAATCCTTGAAATTTCTTGTTGAATCATCTGCCAATACTTTTTCGCTCTTTCATAAGTCCACCACATATGGTAAAAAGAACCTTCATGTCTTCTACATTTCCAACATCTGCCTGGCATCTTTTTATTCATCTTTGCCAATTTTTTAGGAGTCATATACCACCTATACATCATCCTAAAACAATTTTCTTTTATACTTTGACATGTTGATAATTTCATAGAGTTCTTCCAATGATACTCCCATGTATCCATCTGTATTTCTTTATTTACATTGATTGCCCACTTAATCATTTGAGATTTTACTATCTCATATAAGTCCAAATATAAATAAATAAATCTTCCGTAGACCATTTTAACAGTAACTTGTATAATAATAATAATAAATAATAATAAATTTTATTTATTTCCCGCCCTCCCCGCCGAAGCAGGCTTTTCATTATCGCCAAGCAGAACTTTTTCCATTTCGTCTTATTCCTTCAGTTTTGATATCATTCTCCACCAGGCTTTTTATTTGTTGCATTTGAAACCAATCATATTTTTTATTCAACTCCTCAGCAGTTTTCAATTCTATTTTGCCACTTTGTATTTTTAGTAATTGATTGTATGACAACCCTCTCTCTTCACTGGTTTCAGCTGTTATTTCTTCTGCTGGCACTATCCATAATGGCTTTTCTCTCATCACCATATTTCTTGTACTTCATCCATATATTTAACAAATTATTTCTGATATAATGGTGAGAAAAAAAACCATCCATCTTTTTCTTCCCATAGTACATATAAGCATGCCAGCCGAATTTATTTCCATGAGCTTCCAACATTAAAAAAATTTTATTCAACAGCGTCATCCAGTCTTTTATCCATACTAAGGAAACTGCATCATGATATAGTCTTAAATCTGGTAGCTGGAATCCTCCTCTCTCTTTTGCATCTGTTAAAATTTTCATTTTAATCCTTAGTTTCTTCCCAGCCCATACAAATTCTGAAATCTTCCTTTGCCATTTATTAAATTGTTTGCTATCTTTCACAATCGGAATGGTTTGAAACAAATACATTATTCTCGGCAGAATATTCATCTTAATTGCAGTTATTCTGCCCAGAAATGACAGATTAAGTTTATTGCATTTCACCATATCTTCATCCATTTTATGCCATAGCTTTTCATAGTTATTTTTGAACAAATCAATATTCCTCATTGTTGTCTCCAAGCCCAAATACTTTACTTTAGAAGTAACTTCACATCCCATCAGTCTCTGCAATTCCTTTTGTTTATTTACTTGCATGTTTTTACATAAAAATTTCAATTTTTCTTTATTAACATAAAGTTCCGCCAGCTCTCCATATTCTTGTATTTTGGCTAACAGCAAAGGTATTACTTGTATAGGATTTTCAGCTATAAACATTATATCATCAGCAAACGCTCTATATTTATAAGTAAATCCTCTAATTTTCAGCCCTTCTATTTTTTTATCATCTAATATTTGCATCAGCAAAATCTCAAGAGTCATTATAAACAACAATGGTGAAAGTGGACAACCTTGTCTTGTACCCTTACTGATCATCATATCCTCTGTGAGGTCTGCATTTATACACAACTTTGCTCGCTGTTCCATATATATTGCTTTTATCATTCTTATGAAGTATTCTCCAAGTTCTATCTTTTCCATTACTGCAAACATAAAATCCCAGTTGAAATTATCAAAGGCTTTCTCTGCATCCGCAAAAAATAATGTGACCTCCTTTTCTGGATGTTTTACATAATATTCTACAATATTTACAACTGTTCTTATATCGTCTCTTATTTGCCTTTTAGGGAGAAATCCTGCTTGATCTTCCTTTATGAAGTTAATCAAATATTGTTTAAGTCGTTCTGCCAAAATTCTTGTGTATATCTTATAATCATTATTTAATAATGAAATTGGTCTGTAGTTCTGTACATTCGTAACATTTCTATCTTCCTTGGGGATCAAAGAAATTACAGCTTCTTTCCAAGTGTTTGGTATTTTTCCTTTTATTCTTATCGTATTCATCAATTTTTGCAGTTTTGGTACTAATTCTTCTTTAAAGGTTTTAAAAAATTTAGCCGTATATCCATCTGGCCCAGGTGGCCTTTCCCATTTTCATTGCATTAATTGCTGCTTCAATATCAGTTTTTTCAATTGGATCATTCAAAATTTTCTTCATATATTCAGTTAAGTGTACTATTTTAATATTTTGCAAATATGCTTCAATCTTTTCTTTTTTTATCTTCACACCCTTAAATAAATTAGCATAATACTTAAAAAAATGTCTTTTTATTTCTTCTTGATCTACTATCTCTCTTCCATCAGCCACAATTTTATTAATAATTTTACTTTCTCTCTTTTTCTTCAATTGCCAGGCTAAGTACTTTCCAGGTTTATTCGCACCCTCAAAAGATTTCTGTTGCAGTTTTTTCAAATTCCATTCTACTTCTTTATTCAACAAATGTCTCATTTGGGTTTGTAATATAGTAATCTCCCTTATAATTTTCTTTCTCCCTGGTCTTTTTCTCAGTTCCCCTTTTTTTTCTTTATCTCATTTTGAATGTCCAATCTCTGTTTTTCTTTCGCTCTTTTATTCTTATTGTTTAATGTAATCAATATTCCTCTCATTACAGCTTTGTAAGTGTCCCATACCATCTGGAACTCTATATCATCTTTGTCATTTATTTGGGAAAAAAAAGCTTTAGTTTCATTTTCTAAAAATGGTACAATTTTCTAAAAATGTTACAAGCCCTTCTTCTAGTGCATTTGAAACCCAAAAGAAAAAGGGAACGGTGGGCTGATACCAGATGGGCATTTTGGGGCAGCAGGGAGGCGGCTCACATTGGGATGGCTCAAAAAGAGCCATCTCGGTGCCTCCCCACACTCACCTGCATGCAGCTGGCATCTGCCCATGAGGCGGCTGGGTGCTGCCACACGGGAAGGCGACTTGGAAGCCGGCTTCCTTTGTTTTTAATTGGGGGGGGGGAAGCACTGGTGCATATGAACGCACCAGCGCTCTGCTTAGTTGCATTGGGGAAAAAAACCGGAACAGCTTGGGGCGGCTTGACAGCTCCAGATTGCCAAGCTGCCTCCCGTGCGCCCTTCCGACTCCAGACGGCGGGGAGGCGACTAACGGCTGGCTCAAATATTTGCTACTACTTTCAAAGCGGTAGCTATTTGAGCCGGGTGGAGCAGCCTGAAGGACGGGGTGAGTGCGGGCTGGGGATGCCCAGAAGATGTTTGCATGTGCAGGGATTTTTTGGGCTGATTTCAGAGGTGTCTCTGAGTCAGCCCAAAGTGCCAGTCTGTAATTAGCCGTGGTGTTGTGATACCATTGATGATGACAGCAACTTCACTCAAAAATCCTATTTTTTTAGGCATCTCAGAAAGAAAATATACTAATGCAGCCCCGTAATCAATACAGTTCTGATGCATGTAGATTGACTGCTAAGAAAAGCAAGGATAAGCTGCACATGCAGAAAATCACTCAGTGAAGTTACTCAAACTACACTTTCCTCACAATTCCCATCATAAATTGGCAGTTCCATTGGTGTGGGTCATGATTCTTCAGATTCCTCCTTCTCCAAAGAGGTGGCAGCTGGTGGCCTATGACAAGATATACAGGGGACTGAATATTTGTGATTTTGATACTCTAGTTAAAGCTGAAATAAAATATTACTAGCATTTCATCTATCTTTCAAAATCTGAAATTTAACTTTTGATTGCATAATTTAAAATGTCTGAGAATTTCATTTCAGATTATTTGGCTTTGGGTGTTCAGGAACAGGAAAATATACATATATAGATGGCTAGTTTGCAGTATAGTTGGTTACAGTTTTTCAAACTAGAAAAAATATATTTAAATTTATGTTATGTATTCAAAATAAAAATACCAATTCATGAGGTAATTTGAAACCATTCTGAAGCTTAAACATTGATCATGATTGCAAATATCTATATCTGAATTCAGATTTTAAAATTATCGTAGGGATTTTCATTTGAATATGAATGTTTGATCAGAGTTTTATTCAGTAGGTAGGTTTAAAACTTATACCAGCCACAGATTTTCCAAGACTTTATGTGCCATGAATTTCTTTTCCTGCCATGATTACTTCATTTCACTAAAGTATAGGACAGTCAGACTTCTTTAAAATGGTTAAATCACTGTCGTGCTGGATTCAAATGTCAAGCACTTTCTTTGAGTCAAACTAAAAAGCCTGATGCAAGCAACAAACTGAAATCACACTGTTCATTCTGGTTCTCTCTTTTGCCAAGGTAGTAAAATCAAGCCCAAGCTTCAAAAAGTTACATATAAGAGCAAACAAATAAAATTAGGTATAATAAATTTTCACTAATAAACATCACTAACTCAGAGTTAAACATGTTTTAATCCCACCGAATCCAATAGGAGAGCATTTAAAACATAATACTTAGCATTGATATAGGTGTTTCTCACACAGTTGCTGGTGAAGCTGCAGATGAAGTGTAGCAGCAACAGGGCTTCCACATGGCAGATTCACTCCACTTTCCCTGCCCTAGTCCTCCTCAGCAGCAGCCACACTCCTCCCCTATGCCACTTAGGCTTTTGCATTTTTTTTAAGCACAAGGGTATCATTATATTGATACATTGTTGTAACTGTGTGTGTAACAGGCTCTCTGAATTTCCAGCTTTCTTTTTTTTAAAAAGTAAATCTCAATCCCTTTTGGGCTTCCCTCCAGAAGGGAAGGAAACTTAAAGTCCCAACTAGGGGAATGATGTTAATCATAATGTTTTTTGTATGTTTCCTTGGCCTCCTCTAGGTTGTTTTGTAAGGCAGACCAGGCTTTACTTAGTTTTGCCCACCACTGCTCAAATGTCGACAGTGTTTCCTCCTGATTTCCCCCCGGCAATAGGGGAAAAGGCTTTCCCTCGTACCCACCAATTACTCTGAACGGGGTGGTTTTGGTGGAGCTGTGCATACTGTTATTGTATCCATATTCTGCAAACGGGAGCAATTCCACCCAGTTAGATTGCTGATAATTCACAAAACACTGTAACTATTGTTCTAGCAGCGCATTCATGCGTTCCGCCTGTCCATCAGTCTGTGCGTGATAAGCTGAACTTATTCCTTGCTCTATCTGGGTTAATTTACAGAACTCCCGCCAGAAGTTGGCAATTAATTGTATTCCACAATCACTGATTATCTTATCAGGGAAAGAATGGAGTTTCACCACATGCTGGAAAAATAGCTGAGCTAATTTCTTAGCAGTGGGTATTTTGGAGCATGGAATAAAGTGGGCTTGTTTAGAAAATGTATCTACCATGACTAGGATCACAGTTTTCCCTTGGGAAGGGGGTAGTTCTACTGTAAAGTCCATAGAGACTACTGACCAAGGTCTGCTGCCAGTTTCTAGTGGTTGTAGCAGTCCTGGGGTTCCCCCACCCCTCTTTTGGCCATGAGACAGATAGGGCAGGAGGCTATGTACTCTGAAATGTCTTTTTTCATAAATGGCCACCAAATTGTCTGTTCACCAAATGTAATGTTTTTACATATCCAAAGTGACCTGCTGCCTTGTTGTCATGACAATGCTGTAGTATTTCTTTACGTAAGCTTTCGGGACGTACAGTTTATTGTCCTTATACCAAAATCAATTTTCCCCCTTTTCTACTTTCTTGGGGCAACTCTCGCCCTCCTTTTCTGCCTCTGTTTGAAGCTTATCTCCCCGCCCCCCCCCCCCCCAGTTCTTCTGCCGGTTGGTGGAGCTTTTGCAAGCGAGTGGTCACTGCTCCTTGTTGGGAAGGGGAGATTAGCGAGTCTATTATCTCTTCCCACTGACTATTATATTGTGGAACACTGGAGAGTGCGTCCGCTAAGAAGTTACAAGAACCTGGGATATGTTTTAGGGTGAAGTCAAATTTGGAAAAGAACCCCACCCAGCGGATCTGCTTGCCGGTTAGTTTCTGGCGGCCCATTAGTGCTTCTAGATTTTTATGATTTGTGCATATTTCAAATGGCACTCAGGCCCCTTCCAGCTAAGAATGCCAGGTCTCTAGGGCAAATTTTACTGCGAATGCCTCTTTATTCCACACTGACCAGTTGCGCTGTTCTGGGAAGAATTTCCTGGAGATATATGCACAAGGTTTCAAGTTCCCACCCTCATCTGGCTGCATCAAAATTCCCCTCACGGCCACATTGTTTGCTTCACATTGCACCATGAATGGTTTTAATTCATTGGGGTGGATTAGGATTAGTTCACTAGTAAATACTCTTTTTAATTTCTCAAATGCTTGCTGGCATTTGGTCATCCAATCTAATTTCGCCCCTGGTTTTTTAGCCCTTTCATTTTAAATAAATCCGTCAGGGAGAGCATTGTGTGGGCGAATCCTTGAATGAAATTACGGTAAAAGTTTGCAAAACTGATGAAATATTATAATTGTTTACAAGTTTTGGAAGGTTCCCAGTCCAGTATCACTTGTACTTAAGCTGGGTGCATCGCTAAATCCTTCCCCGAAATGCAGTAGCACAGGTAATCCAGTTCTGTTTTATGGAACTCGCACTTTGACAACTTAGTGAACAGTTTATGATTGTAAAGGGTCTTCAATGTCTTCCTTACTAGTTTCACATGTGATTGTAAGTCATTAGAATAAATAATGATGTAATCAAGGTAAACCACTACCCCCTGGTACAAACACTTTCTGAGTACTTCATTTATGAAGTTCATAAACACCCCCGGGGCTCCTTGTAGTCCAAATGGCATGACTAGGTACTCAAACTGTACGAGTGGGGTATTGAACGCTGTTTTCCACTCATCTCCTGCTTTGATGCGTACTCGAAAGTAGGCATATCTCAGATTTAGTTTTGTGAATATTTTCCGCTGGGAGACGGTATTCAGTAAGTATTTTATAAGGGGAATGGTAGGTAGTAAATAATAAAAAACAGCAGAGGCCTTGAGCCATAGTTACAGAGAAAGTTACAAAGAAAAATGGAGGACTTGACAGAAACAGAGACTTAAAAAACAAAACAAAACTGAAAGATGAGAATGCAGAGAACCTATTGCTACAATGGTATACTGACATAACAATATTCTATTGCCAATTTTTGAAAAAGTTTAAAAGCCCCAGTGCTGAGGGAAGAAATGGCTGCTTCCTGTTCAGGGTGAGGGAAAATGGGTGCGGCGTGGGGTGCCATGTGGGCCAGTAATTTTAAATTTCCCACCCATGCAGTAGCCATTCAAGCTTCACTGTATTTTTTTCTCAAAGCAGTTTTTAGAAAGAGTGGAGAAAAGCCAGGAAAACCTCCATCACAGGAGGATGTTTTGTTTGCAAGCTCACAAAATTTTGTGGTTGGCCCAGCCACCATGGTAATCCATTTCCCATTCCCAAAATTCCAGAAGTTCTCACAGACACACCAAGACTGGGGAGCCCTGCTCTAAAACACCTTCCAAGCCACTGTCCCTTTAACAGGAGTTTCATCTGAAGCATCTTTCCTTTTTTAGGGTTGCCAAGTCCAATTTAAGAAATATCTGGGGACTTTGGGGGTGGAGCCAGGAGACTTTGGGGGTGGACCCAATAGCAAGGTTGTGACAGGCATAATTGAACTCCAAAGGGAGTTCTGGTAGGGATGCCAAGTCTGTCTCAGAAAATATCTGGGGACTTTGGGGATGAAGCCAGGAGACTTTCACATTCCCTAAAATAAATAAGTAAAAAAAAAAGCAGCAGTGCAATTCCTCCAAATACAGTGTTCATTTCCTCACCCCAACCAGCTGTACCTTCTCTGTATTCTCTCTCTCTCTCTCTCACACACACACACACACACACACACACATACACAGAGAAGGCAAAATAAAAAGCTTGCAATCCCACACTTGTGTGGTTTCACTAGGGCAATTTACTCACAAGTTGCTGAAGTTCCAGAATAACACAATGAAACGAAAGGTTCTAGTTTACCCTTTCCTGTGCAAACGGCCTCTGAGACGATTATAAAAACAACACAGTTTCTGGAGTTCTTCCCTTCCCTTCCACTAGGCATGTTGTTCTGCAGGTTTGCCCTGCCCGCAGCCTGGTCTAAGATTTAAAGGCACAGAGCACCTTTCTTGGAAAAAAGCTGTTCCCAGGGTCTTCTTAACCTTTCGAGGTTTGAAGGCACATGGGGGCTGCTGGGGCAAAGCTTTCCCCTGCCAGTCAACTGGCTGGGGATGGTAAGATGCCTACGAAAGTGGGGGAACCCCCACTGGGACCTGGGGATTGGCAAGCATACTTTCCATTACCTACTTCACCTGTTAATTTCTGTATGTGTGTGTGTGTGGAAAGTGCCATCAAGTAACAACCAACTTATGGTGAACCCAGAAAGGGGCTTTGAAGGCAAAAAAAGAAGCAGAGGTGGTTTGCCATTGCCTTCCTCTGCAGGGTCCACATTCCAAGAACCAACCCTGCTTAGCTTCTGAGATCTGATGAGATCAGGCTATATCATGTTGCCTTCCCTCCCATAATTTCTATATATTGGACCTCTTTAATGGTCAGACCAGTTAGTTTGTTTTTTCCAGCTGGCAATTCAACTCATATTTGGGTAGAATAGTGTGCATTTCAGAGTTAGGCAGATGGTTAGGAGATTATATAGATGATTAGTAAGTGTCCTTTAGCATCAGCCACATTTAGAAATTCCATAATTACTTAGTTTTGCTGTAAGCTTATCCCCTTAATGTATTTTCTGTGTTCTGCTCAGAGAGCTTGTGTCTTTGTTTTATACAAAACTAGGGGTTTTAGCTTTGAATCCTCCACCTCTTTTCATTCTAATACAAAAGGCTTTACAATGGCAAAGCAGACTTTTCCATGGTATAATGCTACCTCTTTGAATTAAGGATAATACTTATGAAAAGCCTAATCCAATATCAGCATCAATTAATAGGCAGACATCAGATAGATTTTGAACTGGGCACCCAGATGCATTTTCTTTTTTCATTGCATGTGGTATTTTATTAATTACACTCATATGGAAATGTATATTGATTAATGGATTGAAGGAATATATCTCATTTTAGTATCATAATCAAAATAATAACTAATGTTTTGCATATGTCTTCAGATCAAACTGAAATCAGAAATTCATACCTTGAACTTGAACCTCTAAACTCTGCAAAAATGCTATTCTTGTATAATATGGTCTCTTCAGTTCTTTCCCCTCAAAACATGGTTACCTGCTATTGTCTTCTCAGCAGCTCTGAAACCTTACCATGGCATCTGTACATTCAAAATTATAGCAAGAGAAGACAGCAGCAGAAGTTACACTGCATAGGACAACCAGGACCCTGACTGTACACACTGAGTAGGGATCAGAGCAGATGAAGAGGTGGCAGGCAGGAAATTTTGACAACCATCCTTTGAATTCCACCATCATTGTGAGTATAACAAGCATTGTATACATTAAATAAATTTATTATTTGGAAAAGATGTTTAAAAAGTAATACTTAATTTGAATTATAATTTCAAAGTTGTTTAATTGCATTCCAATATTTTAATATTAAGTTTTTAAAGCATGTTGCCTCTTATGCTTCTAACCAAAAGACACACTTGTGACCAGTTGCCCCAGGCACCCATTCAAAGAAGAAACAAGACAAGGATTTAACTAGGGCCTTTTCTGGCAGACCCATCGTGATGCCAAACACAACCAGCATCTTCTGCCTGCTTTGTTTAACATCACCTGTATGAACTGTGGCACTCTGAGCAGTGCTCAGCCCCCTCACCTGATGCACTACACAGCCACTACCAGGTTTGTAAAGATGTTGCTCAGAACCAAAGGCGGCTGCTTCCCAGCTGTATCCTACCACACAGCCAGTGATACACTGTCTAGGACACACCTTGTATCACTTTGGATGCCTCCAGATGATTGCAAGTCATCTCTACATTTCTTGAGCAGCTCACCCAATCCCTGCCACAAAGGGGGATTAACACCTCTTGCCCCACCTACTGACTATAATGTCCTGCAGGGACTGGCACAGATAATTTAAATAGGTGCTGCACCCTTCAGTAGACAGAAGCACACCATCAACTGTATACAGATGTGGCATATAATGCACCCCACCTCTATCCAAAACTGCAGTGTGAATTGCTTTAATCACTTTCATCCTAGCCTGCTCAACGCTATCCCACTATCCAAAGAGGAATCATAGATACACCTTATTTCTCTCACTCACTCTTCCCACCCTTTCCTCTTCTCTCTTTTCTTTCCACTTTTTCTTGGCCCCTGAGTACATTTGTCAGGAACTCTGCCACCTGCTCAGTCACTTCAGGGTTTTTGTCGGCTAGCAAGAACTCAATGCCTCTATTGGTTGCAGCTTTAGAGAGTTGAAAAAGAGGACTAATCAAATATGAATGCAGCTGAGTAAACAGCTGAACCATTTTAATTGCTGTAATATTTGAGATTACTGTTTCAAACTTTTATCAGTTTGTTCTATTATTATTACTACACCTAATGTTACAAATCATTGTACTTTGATTGTTTCTCCTTGTTAGCATATAGGCTGATTTGTACTGCTACCATTATTATTATTATTATTTGTTATACCATTAAAGGTTTTTGGAATTGGAATCAGCTATCCCATCTAGGTCTTAAATCCAACAGGTTGTTTTGACTAGAAAAAGGAAGCAATATATTAAAAAAAAGTTATTGCTGTTCAAAATTCATTAGAAACAAACGTTTAATTTCAGCAGCTATATATTTGCACACATCTAATGTTATATTAAAATCCAGGTCTGCTACCAGAATGAAATGAAAGTTAGAAGAGCAAACAGGCTTCTTACTCAGATAAGGATCCAGAAATTTTCTTCTCCCATCTGAATAAATTACACAGAAAAAGAAATGCTCAATAGTTTCTACCAAGGACCTATCGTAGATACAAACTCTAGATTCCCTTTCTTGGCCTGCAAATTGTCTAAGTAAGATAGTAAGTGGAAGTTAATTCATTCTTGCGAGAGAAAAAAATCTCTGCTAGCATGGTACCATAATACTATAGAAATAATATGGTAACTGGTATTGATTAAAATATGAATGCCCAAAGTACATGGATGAATGTATGTGCCAGTTCCCTTCCTTAAGACTGTGCCAAGGTGGCTACTAACCAAACTACCCTGGTTGGATTGGTAGCCTCAGTGCATGCCCAGATATACTAAAATTGATCTAAGGAAATTTGTCAGGATTATATCTGGGCATGTACTGAGGATACAAAAACAGTGAGGTTATTTTTGCCTGAAATGCATCCAAAGCTGTAGGGATAGATAGAGCACCTGTGGGGGGCGGGGGCGGGAATTCATCAAAATCCCAGCATAATAATTTTGGACTATAGGATCTAGCAAAACCTAAAATCTTATAATTTTTGAAATTAATTACCAGGTGTTCATCAGCACAATATTAAATGAAGATCTCAATTGATCAACAGGGTTCCACCCTGGTTACTGATACCAGAGCTGTGTTGTCTGCATATAGCATGACCAGAATCAGATAAGTCCCTGGGTGCTTAATGCAGGCTGGCTTCCTAAATCCCCTCCAAACCCTTCTCTGTAAGATAGCTGAACATACAATGATTCAGGGCCATAGCCAGAATTTCCCATGAGGGGGGGGGGGCACATAGTCAGGATTTTTCTTTTGGGGGGCCAAGGCAGTGCTTGGTGGCCCCAGCCAGGCTCTCAGCACTGGGAGGCAGTTTTCCTGTTTGCATCTGCTGCTTCTCATTCTCGTCCCTCTGTCCAAGACCGTTGGGCCAAGCTGTAACATCTACAATCACCCACCCACCTGGGAGATGTGGCAGGGGAAAGTGAGGAAGGAGGGTGGCTGGGAAGGCATCATCACTTGCCAACCAAGCACCCCACATGCTGGGGGGGGGGAATCCTCCATTTCCTATTGCTGCTGCTGGCTTCGTTCTGCATCTGTTGGCTTGCCTCCATCTTGCAGCCAAGCACAGCATGGTGGCGCCCAGTGCCAGCACCACAAAAATGCTCAGGCCCTGGTTCAGGCTGCTCCTCCCCACACAGATACCTTTGTTCTGCCACACTGATGCAGCCCAAGCTGAATGCTCATCCTCCACCACCTGCTGCAGCCCACCCCATCCTGTCCTCCCTTGTCGCCTTCTCTGCAAGCTCCATTGCCGGTCAGTCAAAGGGGCTGCTTTTGCAAGCCATGCTTAGGCATCACAAGGCAAGGAGGGAGGGAGACCTGAATTGCTTGAAGAAGAGATGTGCGAGCAGCTAGGAGAGCCTCTCTACTGAGTCTGGAGCTTGCTAAGCCAAGCCTCTAGCCTAGGCAGGTTGGGTGCACACTGGATGAGGAAGCTGGTGAGTGCTCATCTCCCCCCCCCCCCCCCGAGCCATCTTGCTTGGGGCTTTCCCAGAACCTGCACTACCACATTGCAGAGAGAGGGCCAGCAGCCCAGTAGGAAGACCGGGGTTCGCTTTTACACAAGCATGCTACGCAGTGTGCACCTGGCCATGGCACAACTGGTTGGAGTCCTGGAAAGGAGGCAATGGGAGACTGAATGGAGGGGCATGAGAGGTGAAGTGGACCTTGAACTGGATCCAGTACTCAAGAGGTAGCCAGTACAGTTTGTGCAGCACCAGATGCATCCGCACCCACATAGGCCTCAATGCCAACAACTGGGCTGTGCGTTGTGCACACTCTGCAGTTTCCGGAGCAGGGTCAAAAGAAGTCTCACATAGAGAGAGTTACCTAGCATTTGGAATGCCTTGAGGCAAAGAAGTCAGAGACCAAATTAATCTAAATAATTGTGCTGGGCATGATTTTACAAATGCAATGGAGGCCGCATAGAACTCCTTCTTTGTGGCCTTCATAGCCATCTCTTAGGTCTGAACAAAGGACCTATAGGATGCTCTCGAAGCTTTGTTGTGAGCTCTTCGCCACATTCTCTAGTCGTCTCAGCTCTCACTTCATCTGCCTCAGCTCCTTGGAATACCAAGGGGCTGAGTGATCACGAGGGTGAAGAGGATGCTGGGAGGCGACCACATTGATGGCTGCAGAAAGACGGTCATGTCAGTCTTCCACTAGACCATCTAACGGGCCACCAGGGGGAATCATATCCTGCAGAATCCTTTAAAGATGGAAGAGGGGGCTGAGGACTTACAATTGGAACATCTCAGTCTTACAGGCCTTGCAGAACTGAACCAAGTCCCACAGAGCCTGAGTCTTGCTAGATAGAGAGTTCCACCAGGTTGGGGCCAGAACCAAAAAGGCCCTGGTTTTGGTCAAGACCAGCCAGACCACTTGGGGTTACCAATATGTTTACCAATAGGATTGTATTTATAATACCTGTTGGATTACCAATAGGTTGTTACTAGATGAGCATAATGCTCTCTGAGGGGTATATAGGTTATCTATGGTCGTGCAGATAAAGGATTTACTGAGTGGGACTCTTGGGGTACTTTTTAAAGGTGGAATGTAGCCAGGTGGCTTTCAAAAGCTCGTAAAGACATTAAAATAGTTCTAGCCTCCTTTAATCCTTCAGGAGACTTGGTAAATGGATGAATTCTGCACACACACACACACCCCGCTCCCAGGTACATTGTTTACTTCCAGACAGTTCTATAGGTCGGGGGGGGGGGTAGGACACATGTTGGCCTTGCTTGTCTTATATCATCTGAAAACTGATCTCTGTGATCTGTTGGTGACATACAATTTGATTGTTGCTTGCTTGCTAAAGATTTGACTTTCCTATGTTTATATTCCCTGATCCACATTTGCTGCTATGGCTCAAATATGGGCCAGTTTGGGGAAAATAGTTGATGATTTACATTCTCCATTTCCAGGAATCTCTTTAGTGCTGGTGGATGATTTCAATGCAAGGCTAGATCATGATGATTATTGTCAAGTATGAATATAACTCTGGCTCAACCAAAGAGCATGCTGGGTAGAACCAAAGTAGAACCAAATGCTGCTAGTGCCTCTCTGCTGTTCCCCCTCCCTTTCTTAGAAACTCTCCCTGCTTTGAAATGGTGATGTGTGAAAAGTCTTATCTGAACCTTCTCAGCTCAGGCCCGGGGGAGTCCTAGGAGCCTGGTAAAACATCAAGGCCACTACGCCTAATCAACATGAGAATGTATTGGTAACATCTATGTGTGAATGTCCCCTGCACAATTTCCCTGCCCGTAGGAATGCTTTTGAAGTACTCTTCATATGCAATGTATTTACTGTATGGTTTCAGTCTCTTCAAGCCCTGGCTTAGGTCGCAAGCATCCAGTATCAATAAACTAGTTTCTTTGTATCTACATCGACTCGTTATTGAATCTGCAGACTTGACAATTATACTCTCTCCCTGCTCCTCCCTTCCAGCTCTTAGGTCAGAGAAATTTTATCCTATTAAATGGTTTCTCAGAGGTCTACAGAGCTGGTGACTTCACTTATGTGGGCTTCAGTGGAGCCAGTGTAATAGATTATATCCTGGCCCTACCTGAGTATTTGACCCACTTCAAAAATTTAAACATTTGTGATTATATGAGAAGTGATCACCTTCCACTCTCTTTCTTTATGGATGTCCAGGCTGAATATCTTTCTGTCCCAGGCCAAAGTTTTCCACTCCTTCAAAGCAAAAATAATGTCTGTCAATTGCACACTAGAGTACTATTGCAAACCATCACTAAGCAAAGAAATATGATTGGTCAATCTAGCGCCAAATTGTTATCTATTGTAACACCATTGCCAACACAATGGGGACAGTCTACATGACAGGATTGCTGGGGTGCTAACATAGTCGACTAATAGTTAGATTTTTAATTTGTAATATTTGGATTTTAAAATTTTAAAATGTTGATCTTATTGTACATTTAACTGTTGGAAGCTGTTCTGAGCCCTGCTTGGTAGGGAAAGAAGCAGGATATAAGCTGAACAAATAAACAGATAAATAAATATTAAAATCTGTTATTGTCAAGTTGGTAGTATTTCCCACATTGAATATGATTTTTGGTTCAAGAGGGACAAGAATCTTCTCTCCTAATGACTAGGGTCTTGTGACTGCTTTATAGCTGGAGGGGGGAGCGGTATGATTCCACCAATAAGGTTAATAGAAATGGATTCTCATTTCTGTCAGAAGATCTATGTATTGCAGCTGAAGCAAAAGCTGACTTTCTTTTATAACGTAGCTGGATCATCTTTGTGGTCTCTGTGCTTCACACTCATGGATAAAGCACCCACGCGGATCCCCGAATCGGCACCTAAAAAGCCCGGGATTTTTTCACGCTTGGCATCAGTGGGCATGTGCAGGTGTCCCAGTACGCATGCTCACTGGCACCAGCGTGAGGATCCCGCCAGTTCCTTCCTGACCGCCGCGTTGAAAGGATCTGCTTTTGACTGCTCCGGTCGGTGCCTGGTAATCCGTTGGATTTTCCTCTATTAGCCCGTTTGTTATTTTCCTTGTTAGTAGTTTATAGTTAATAGTTAGTAGTTGCTGTTTTTTTTAAAAAAATTTTGTTGGACTTTGCCCCTCAGGGCTTTATTTTTCCCCTTCCCTAGTGGGCTTCGGTCATATGGAAAGGTGTTGGTGTTTTTTCAAACGCTGCTTGAAGTGCGGTAGCAAGATTGCACCCCTTGATGGTCACTCCCTCTGCTTGTTGTGCCTGGGTGAGGGACACTGTGTAGACTTGTGCCCGCATTGTTCGAGGTTTTCAAAGCAAACCTGAAAAAATCGTGCGGCAAGGCTTTTGGCAGCCTTAGTCGAGTCAGCGCTTCGACCGCCTAAAATGGCTGCAGAGCCATCAGCATTGATGGGGGATGCTACTCAGGCTCTGGCTTCTACGTCAGTCAATCCATCGTCACCAGAGCAGGGCCAACCCACAAAACGACCCTCTGAAGGATTAGTGGCACCCACACCATCGAAAAAATGTTGGGACAAGTCGGGGACCCGATCATTCCTCCTGAAGAAGCTCAAATCGAAGGAGAAGCAAAAGAAGGACAGGCTTTCTCGCACTCCTTCTCCTTCTCGGGATGTCTCGATGGAGTCGATGTCGGTGCAAGTTGCTCCACCTTGAAAAATTTTGGCCTCTCCTAGCCAGCGAAGCCCGTCGGTATTGAGCAGCTGCGGCTTGCAGCCGCTCCATCTCTCAAGATCAGAGCAGGAAATAGATCTAACGCAATGAACCCATTCATCCAGGTTGGGGTCGCGTCATCGGAGTGATAGTGGTTTGACATCAGAGGTCGAGGAGTTGGTGCCGAATGAACCTCTAGCACCATTGCCTCCAATGACAGGACAGAGAGAGCTCGAAGCGGGTACTGTGATGCATCGTTTTCCTCCTCCTCCATTGTGGAATCAACGTCAGTGGCCCTGCTCATATGGAACGTACTCGTATCCAGCGCCATACCCATGGTACCCTCCCCATGAGTTCCCGGAATGGGATCAGAGGTCGGAAGCGTCTTTCTCGAGCCTTTCCCATCAATTGGCCACTCGACGTGCACCTTCTGCATTGGTGTCGATTCCTCCCGAGAGATGCAGAGAGCGGTCTGGGGACCGGCAACCTCAGTCGTCGGTATCGCTCCGTTCAACCGAACGTGCTTCGACCCCAGTTTTATCTGAGCACTCTGCTAGGAGAGTCTTCAACATCGGACTCTGAGGTCGGTACCGATGATCCGGACAGAGCAGCGGAACCTTCTCCAGATTCTCATATTGCTCAGGACCTTCCCATATCACCATCGGAAGATCTTATGGGGACCTGGTGAAGCAGATGGCATAGTCTCTCTCCCTTCCAGTAATCCAACCACAGCCAGTAGATGACGACACTGTGTTTGATACAATGCAAAGGGATACATCGATGGTTGTGGCTCTGCCTGTAACTAAAGTCATCCTGCAGGCAGTGAAGGAGCCTTGGGCGAAGCCGGCATCCACTTCAATCTCTATGTGTCGCCTGGACCACATGTATTGTGTTCAGGAGGCTGGTGCTGAATTCCTGTTCTCCCACCCCAAGCCTAATTCAGTGGTGGTTTCATCATCTTCAAAGGCGCGTAAGACCCACTCTTCCCCACCTGACAAAGAGGGCAAGAAAATTGACAATGCTGGCAGACGATTCTACTCAGCGGGAGCTCTGGGAATTAAAATCTCAAACTATGCTGCATGTATGGCTTGCTACCAGTATTCGATTTGGGAGCAGCTCACACCACTAATGTCAACCTTGAGTGAAGAGAAGCGGGCTTCGTTTAAGAAGCTACAAAGAGAGGGTTTTGCTGTAGCCAAACAACAGCTGGCTGCGTCAAAACACATGGTGGATGTCTCTGCCAAGACCCTCACCTCTGCCGTCTCCCTGTGCCATCACTCTTGGCTAAGGTCTACAGCTCTCCAGCCTGACACCAGGGCTTATGTAGAAGACCTTCCCTTTGAGGGTGAAGGACTTTTTAGTTCCACCACGGATAATGTCCTTCAAGAAATGGACAAAGTATAAAAACATCAAGAAACCTTAGTGTCCCTATGTCTACTAGGGCTGGCAAGCCTAAGCAATGGCACAAATCTTGGCCCAAGAGGCCTTATCAGAAGTTTTCCCCTGAACAAACGTGGAGACCTCGTTCTTCTCAGACGGAGGGTAGATCTCCTTATTGGGGAAACAACAAGGCCAGGTTTACCTCACCTTCTGCGACTACCAACAAACTTAAGGGCTCTCGCCCTCAGAAACAGGGCCTTTGACTTTTCTGCCGCACACACTGTCGCTCCTTTTTCTCATCACATCCACCTCCATCACCATCTACCGGCTTGGGAATCCATCTCCACAGACAGATGGGTTCTCTCCATCATAGCAGAAGGTTACAAAATAGACTTTGTTCAGGTTCTGGCTCAGTCAGTGATTGTTACCACACCTCCTTCCCCATCTCTGCTGGTGAAGGTGAGCAACCTCTTGCAGAAACAAGCAATAGAACCGGTCCCTGTAGAGGCCAGAACAGGAGGGTTCTATTCTCGTTATTTCCTGGTCCCCAAAAGGGATGGGGGATTGAGACCAATTATGGACCTTCAAAATCTGAACAAGTTTATCTTGTACCAGAAATTCAGTATGTCGATGTTGCAAACAATCCTTCCCCTCATCAACCAAGGGGACTGAATGGCAACCCTGGATCTCAAGGATGCCTACTTCCATGTCAGCATCCATCCAGTTTACAGGCATTTCCTCCGGTTTGCGATAGGCTCCAACTATTTTCAATTCAAAGCCCTTCCATTCGGCCTGTGTACTGCACCACGGGTGTTTACCAAGATGATGAGTGTTGTTACCGCACATCTTCGGCTTCAAGGCATAGTCATTTTTCCGTATATCGACGACTAGCTTCTTGTGGCAGAGTCGGAAGAATGTCTATCCAGCCATATTGCAACTACTCTTCGTCTTCTTCACACCTTAAGTCTGCAGGTCAACGTGACAAAGTCCCTTCTTATACCATCGAGGACAGTTCAATTTATAGGGGCTTTGCTGGACACAAACCTTCATCGCGCTTTTCTGCCTCAGCAGAGAGCGATGGACATTATCAATCTTATCCATCTGTTCCAAAGCAGGAAATGGGGCACAGCACAGCAGCTGCAGCGGATGCTGGGGCTGATGGCGGCGACTACCAGTGTGTTGCTGTTTGTGAAACTGCATATAAGAGGGCTTCAACTGTGGTTTCTCAGACAGTTTCGGCCTTTACGGGACTCACCTCGGAAGAGGTTGACGATTCCACCCTCGATCCTCCGGGCCCTGGAATGGTAGACATCCAGAGACAACATCTGTCAGGGAGCTCCCTTCCATCTACCTGTAATGGCAGTTACGATCACCACAGATGAGTCTTTATGGGGCTGGGGTGCTCACATGGATTCTCTGTGTATGGGGGGGTCCTTGGCCGCCACAGCCGACTTGTTGCCACATAAACTATCTGGAACTGTTGGCAATTCATTTCGCCCTTCGGTACTTCCGTCCTCTGGTGGCAGGGAAGGCCGTGGCCCTGTTGACGGACAATACTACAGCCCTTTGTTATGTCAACAGGCAGAGTGGGACAGTCTCTCGACGTTTATGTGCGCTAGCAATAGAACTGTGGATGGAGTACCTGGAGCATGGCATCTATGTAAAGACTGCGCACCTTCCGGGGGTGCTCAATCTGCAGGCGGATTCTTTGAGCAGAGGAGCAGCATCTCCACACGAGTGGGAGATGCAGTGGCATTTCCTTCAACCTGTGTTCCAGCTCTGGGGGTATCCTCAGGTGGATGTGTTTGCCACAGCCAGGAATCGGAAGTGTCCTCTGTTCTGCACCGGGGGGGGGGGGGGCACAGATCCAGAGTCATTGGGAGGCAGCCTGAAGTTCCTGTGGAACGGTTGGTTCCTATATCTGTTTCCGCCTCTTCCGCTGCTGACAAGAGTTGTCAGCAAAATAGTGAGAGAAAGACCGAGGTGCATTCTAGTGACATGGTGGTGGCCTCGGCAGAACTGGTTCCCGATTTTGCTTCAATTAGCGAGGGGTTTTTTTATCAGTTTCCGGTGGAACTGGACCTTCTGTCAGCCCAGGAAGGACACGTGTTTCATCACAACGTGCCTCATCTGAAGCTGATGGCGTGGTTCGTCGACCCTGTGAATTTTCCAGCAGAGTCCAACATGTCTTTCTAAATAGTAGAAAGTTTTCTACCCTTGCTTCCTATGACAGGAAGTGGGGGATGTTCCTTCAGTTTTTGGCTTACCCTGCAGTCTCACCCCAACAGGTGGGTCTGCCGGTGATTTTTGACTTTCTGTTGTCTTTGGTGGATGCTGGACTTTCCTTTTCTTTTGTTAAAGTTTATTTATCAGCAATATCATCGTACCATGAGTCTGTTGAGGGGCATTCAGTCTTTGCTCATCCTCATTCGAAGAGATTTCTAAAAGGACTGGTCAGATTGCATCCCCTGTCAAGATTACCTCCACAGTTGTGGGATTTGCCTTTAGTATTACACAGGTTGACTTGGCGTCCCTTCGAACCAATGGCAACCTGTTCTCTACAGGTTCTATTCTGGCAGACTGCTTTTTTGGTGGCAATCACGTTGGCACGCCGTGTAGGGGAGCTCATGGCTATGCATTGTGACCACCCATATTTAGTTTTTCATGAGTCCAGAGTGTTGTTGGCTCCTGATGTTTCTTTTCTTCCTAAGGTGGTTTTCCAGTTTCACCTTAACTTGGACGTTTGGTTACCCACATTTTATCCTACGCCTTCCTCGGATGAGGAACATCAGTGGCACGCGTTGGATGTTAAGCGTGCATTACTTTTTTACTTGAGTCGTTCTAAGAGTTTCCATCAGGACCAGCATCTTTTTGTTTCTTATGCTGCTCCTAAGTTGGGCTCCAGAATTTCATCTCAGCGGCTTTTGAAGTGGCTTACTATTAAACTGTGCTACTTGCTGGCAAAGAAACCGTTGCCTGGGCCCATTCGTGGACACTCTACTAGAGTGATGGTGATGTCGGTGGCATTCCTGAAAGATGTTTCCTTGATGGACGTGTGCAAGGCTGCCACTTGGTCCTCTCCTCATGCTTTTATGAAGCATTATGCTTTGGATGTGCATGCCCAGCAGAGGACTCGTCTGGGAGCTGTGGTGCTGCAAGCTTTCTCTTCTGGTTGACCGTCTTCCCACCTCTAGGTATGTCTTGCTTGTTAATCTGCCATGAGTGTGAGACCACGAAAAAGACAGGTTGCTTACCTGTAACTGTAGATCTTCGAGTGGTCATCTGTGCATTCACACTACCCGTCCTCCTTCCCCACTGCTGACGGTCTCCTTATGGTAGGGGCTTCCAGTGGTCAGGAAGGAACTAGCGGGATCCTCGTGCTGGCGCCAGTGAGCATGCATATTGGGATGTCTGCACATGCCCATTGGTGCTGAGCGCGAAAAAATCCCGAGCTTTTTAGGTACCGATTCGGGGATCAGCGGGGGCGCTTTATCCCATGAGTGTGAATGCACAGATGACCACTCAAAGATTTACAGTTACAGGTAAGCAAACTGTCTTTATGTTCTAACCTGATTTAAGATATATGCTATAATTTCTGAACCTGTGTGATTATATTGCCTTGTTTCTCATAAGGTAGGAAGCAAAATTATTGCAGGTTTGTATCCACTACTAATTCTAGTTGGGCATCCTTTAAGAGAGATGGAAAAGAAGACGTTTTAACTTCACCTATTAGATTAGAGCTATCACAATCAGGCCGGGTGCTAGGGGTGCCTGAGCCCCTAGGGCGGACCGCGCACCAGTGACATCACATGACATCATTTTCACATGCCCCCGACTTTGCCAAGGCCTCTCAAGCCTCGGGAGACCCCGGCAATGTCTGGAAGGGTGGCAGGCTTCTCCCCTCCTCCAGTAGGGGAGGGCCCCCAGCACTGTTTGCAGGGAGGACTCCTCTTTGCAAATTGCCAAGACACCTTTTTCCTCTGCCTGAGTCTCGGGCGGGGGAAAGAGCCGACACAGGACCTCCTCTTCGCTCTCGGACTGCCTTTCCTGCAGGGGAGGCACCCCATGAGTGAAGCCCAGCTGCCTCTTTCGTCTGCCTGAGTCTCGGGGTGGGGGTGGGGGGGAAATCAAGTGCAGGGGCTTGTCCTTGCTCTCAGGCTGCTTTTCCTGCAGAGGAGACAGCACGGGAACGAGGCTGAGCTGCCTCTTTCCCCTGCCCGAAATCTATTGTAACATTATTTATATTCAGTTTAAGGAGGAATTTTAATGTAGGTACTAATCATGTGGTTGACTATTACATCTTTGGTCTTGCAAAGTTAACAGTTGTTTTCATAATTGGTCTTCTGAACCTGGGCTTCCATATTATTCATTTTGAGTGCCTGCTGTTATACAGCTAGAAAGTGTTTTTCTGTTTCTTTCTTCAGGTCCCCATGAAATACTTCCAGGTATTTTCATTCTCAACTTTATTCTCTTCTTGTTGTTGTTCAGTTGCAGTCGAGTCTGACTCTTAATTACCCTATGGACCACATCATGCCAGACTCTTCTATCTTCCACCATCCTCCTAAATTCACTCAAATCCATGTTTGTTGCATTGATAACACTGACTAACCATCTCATCTTTTGACGTCCCATTCACCTTTTACCTACAGTGTTTCCCACCATCAGGATCTTCTCCAGTGAGTGCTCCTTTCTCATTTGGTGGCCAAAGTATTTGAGCATCTGACCTTCCAGGGAACAAAGTTGATTTCCTTTAGGATTGATTTGATCTTCTTGCTGTCCAAGGGACTCTCAAAAGTCTTCTCCAGCACCACAGTTAGAAAGCATCTATTCTTTGGTGCTTGGCCTTTCTTATGGTCCAGATCTCACAGTCATACATTACTACTGTGTAATGAAGATCTCTCTTAAAGGGTATTGTGGAATATATATCTGGTGGTTTTGATTTCTGGGCTGATTGCCAATTTTTATTCTTCCAGCAGTGTTTTAGTTATGTGTGACCTAGGAAGGAGTTGTTCTAATCTCCTTCTAATTAATGGTCACTCTCAGCTGCACTAGGAAAGTCAGTTTGGGTTGATTGGTTCTTCCGGGATGCCCATTTTTGGTTTGTCATTAGCCAGCTGGGGAGGATTTATATTTTTTCCCAAAACCACTTTTTTACTACTGTTTTCTTGGCAAAAAGCCATCCTGCTTACCGGCTGGTGATTATGGTGTGATGTAAGTCGTATTAGTTAGTTATATTTTATAACATTGTTGTTTGTTTGCACCAGTCTGTTCTAAAACTGTCCACCAGCTCAATAAAGTAATATTTTTGCTTATCTTTGAGTTGTGTTGCCTTGTCTGTCACTGTAAAGAAAACACCTTGCTCTGTCTTGAGCTGAGGGGAGTGTAGGTTATTACATGGTGAGCAGCGCTGGGATATGTGATTTAGTGTGGCATTCAAGGCAAGGGTGTTTGAAGCTGTGCAGGTGTTTTATGAGGACTGTGAGCTGTTTGTTATTTTGATAGATAGTCAGGATGGCTGAGAGCTTGAACCTTTTTGTGAATGGAACAGAGGAATTTACATTCCATACATTGCAGACAGTGGACGTAGCAGGAAGACCTGACTTGTTTCTCTCTCCCCAGGAGGTACAAGGAAGATCAGAATTTTGCCCTGACCCTTCATTAGAGTCAAGCCATGTTAAGCCCAGGCAGAGAGATTTTCAGGGCAGAGATTTATGGCGAGAAGAAACTCCCAGGCATACAGCTGAGTTTTTGGCATGGCGGGAGGAGCAGAAATTGATTGAGCTCCCCTCTCAGAGACATTCTGATTTGGAATTTCAGGAGATTAAACCAGATGCTGTGGGGTTGGGAATCGATGGCTGCCACAACCATGGGAACCTGCTTTTTGGACACCAACAGGAAATCAAGATGGGGAGTCTCGGCCACAAGAGGCTAAGGTTTTACAATTACCACAACATCTACCCAGACAGAGGGATAAGTATGTAGAGACAGAGCTTGGGCAAAGGAGTGTTGCAGCTTCACCTCTCTCTCCCTCTAGACAATGGTCTCGAGCAGCCAGTCCCTCTAGACAGAGATTTGGGGATTACAACTCTCCATGTTGGAATTGGCAGAGGCACCGAGAAGATGGGTTGCCATGGCAAGGACAGAGGCATGATAGCCCAGTGTTGCAATACCAGAGAGAACAGAGTCTTTGGTGTTATGATAGGAAAATGTTTCCATCGTATAAGCCACCTATGGATATTTTGGCTTATTTTTCTCTTTTTGAACGTACCTGTGTAGAGATGCAAGTTCTCCAACAATTTTATATGATTATTTTGAGATCTTTGTTGTCTGGGGATCTTTTGGAACTTATGGGACAGTTACCTCCCCAAGATGCTCTGTCTTATGACAAGTTTAAAGTTTTGGCTAGGCAGCGTTTTGCACTGAATGCTGAAACGTATAGAAGAGCATTTAGAAGGGTGAATGGTACCTTATGGACTGGAAGTCTCCATTTGGTTGCAGCCAAGTTGAGGCAGAATTGGGATTATTGGCTAGCAGCTGGAGTTAGTAGTTTTAAGGGCCTGAGAGAACTGATTCTGAAGGAGCAATTCCAGAAATTATTGCCAGATGAAATTGCCCCATTGGTCCTTGATAGAGCCCCTGCTACAGTAGAGGATGCAGCGGGCCTAGCGGAACTTTTAAAACTGAATAGACAGCGTGGATTTGGAAAGCAGCTTTCAGCTGGAGGAGCTAGCAGTCGCTCTGCTGTGACAGAGATGGGTAGGCTGGGAAAAGGTGGGGAGGGGAGTAAATCCTTCACCCCCTCCAGGAGAAGAGCTCTTCCCTAATAGCTGAATTTCATTCTATGGTGGGCCCTTCTAGTGGAATCTATTTTTTCGGTAGGAAACCTGGCTATTTACGTAGAGACTGTGAACTTTTAAAAGCTAAAAAACCAGTTAAGGAACTTCCCAGTATTAGCAGTCCAGCAGTTCGGATTATTTCCCAGGACCCTCTTGCAATCGAGGGCTGGAAGGAAGAAGAAACATTGACAGGTGCTTTAACTGTTGCTCCAGTCACTACTGAATTAGTGGCTGAGCCTAGGACTTTTACATTAGCTACCGCTCCGAGAGAAGCATCTAGTTCAGGAGGAGTTAATTCTGTTCCACCCAGTGTGACTTGGGCAACTCTACAATTTTCAAGAGAGATAAGGATTAATGATATCCCTGTTACTGCATTTCTGGACTCAGGAAGTGATGTCACTGCAGTTCAGTGATCTCTGGTTAAAGACCATCAAATATTAAACAAATTTGTGTGGATAACTCCTTATGCTTCTGCTGCAATTCAGAGAGAGCTAGCTAAAGTGGAAGTGGAGTATAAAGGACTGAAGATGGTTTTGCAGGTCATTGTACATCTAGATGCAGCCTGTAAAATTCCGGTGTTGCTGGGTAATGACTTTGGGTATCTTTATCATAAACATACCTTGTTATCTAACCCTGCTTGGTCTGGTGAAACCCGTCAGTCTGTAGAAACTCAGACTGAGAGTGAGAGCAGCAGCGTTGTGTTTTCTAGTAATAATCTCCCCTGCATTCCAATTGAGTTGAAGCCGGCTGTAAATCTGGAGCCGGCAGATTGTCAATTGGGGAGGGGTGAAGAGGTGGCAGTAGAAACATTGTCTACAAGCAGCTTTGCTCTCCCTTCTTTAATGGAAGATTTAGAAGATTTTAAAAGTGCTCAAAGGACTGATCCAACCTTAGAGACCTGCCGAACTCTTGCAGAGCAACCTTGTAATCCAGATGCTCATGTTCGGTTCTATTTTGAAAAGGATTTGCTTTACAGGGAACACAAACCAAAAGCTTTTCCTGAAGAATGTGATTCTAGAAAACAGCTTGTGGTCCCTAGTGGGTTTAGAGCTTTGGACTTAGCACATATGTCTGTGTTTTT
The DNA here is from genome assembly GCF_032191835.1 of Heteronotia binoei. NCBI lineage: Eukaryota > Metazoa > Chordata > Lepidosauria > Squamata > Gekkonidae > Heteronotia > Heteronotia binoei. The sequence continues at coordinate 104,652,273 of NC_083224.1, forward strand.
GGCAATGCAGGAATAAAAAAGACATTGGAAAAAGTAACTAGGTATTTCCATTGACCAGGGGTTTATGAGTCAGTATGGGATTATGTTAAGAGCTGTCATACGTGTCAGGTGGTTGGTTATTCAAATGATAACTCCCCAACCACCTTGCAGAGTATTCCTATGGATTCTGCTATTTTTGAGAAAATTCATATTGATCTGGTGGGCCCATTCAATAAGCCAATGCGTGGGGGTAAGAAATATATTTGCACAATGATTGATTATGACTCACACATGGTTATAGCCACCCCAATGGCTACTACCTCTGCTGCAAATCTGGTTAAAGCCCTTTTAAATGTTATTTGCACTTGGGGAATTCCTAAGACTCTTGTATCAGATATGGGGTCAAATATGATGTCTAATTTGACCCAGCAGGTGCTTGCTTTAGCAAAAGTGGATCATCATAGCAGTATAGCCTTTCAACATCAAGGGAATGGCTTAGTGGAAGTTACTCAAAAAACGTTAGTGAACATGCTGCGCAAATATGCTTTGGCTCATGGTAGTACTTGGGATAGTGAGTTACCTTTTGTGATAGCTGCTTACAATAACACTGTGCAAGAGAGTCTGGGTTTTGCCCCGAATGAGTTGGTGTATGGTAGGACCCTAAATAATCCCTTATGTCTGTTAAAGAGTCAATGGGAAGGTTTTGTGGATGCTAAACCTCAGTGTGTTGCTGTCTATTTTCAAAACTTACAGCGCACTTTGTTGGAGCTGGGAAGCAGCTCAAAGTAATTTAAAGGCTGCTCAGGAGAGTCAAAAGCGGTTTTACGATTTGTAAGGCTGTAGATAAAGTTTTTCCTAATGAAAAGGTGCTGATTTTGAAGCCAGCTAAACCACATAAATTGAGTCCAAAGTGGCTGGGACCTGGCACTATTGTTCAGAGACTAAATTCAGTGCGTTATTTAGTGGCCTCTCCAGAATTGCATTCCAAGCCCTGAGAGTATCATGGGAACTCACTTAAAAATATTATGAGAGAACTGTTAATGTTGTGAGTTTGCAATCAGAGGAAGAGGAGCTGCTTCAGGATCCCCGTGATTTACTGGCAGAGTATCATACTTCGTGCTGCCTTGATGATGTTTTGTCTAATTCCAGCTTGTCTTAAGTGCAGACTGCTCAACTATATAGTTTGTTTAAAAACTTTGAGAGTGTTTTTTGTGGGCGGCCTGGAAGAACTTCTTTAATAACTCATTGTTGATACTGGGTCTGCTGATCCAGTTTCAAGTAGACCTTATCGGGTAAATGATGCTCATGCACAGGATGTGGCTAAGGAAATAGCTGAAATGCTTGAACTGGGTGTGATCAAACATAGTCAATCACCATGGTCATCACCTGTGGTATTAGTCTCAATGAAAGATCAAAGCATAAGATTTTGTGTGGATTATCGTAAACTAAATGCTTTAACAGTGGTTGATTCTTTTCCCCTTCCTTGTATTGATTCATTAGTAGAACGTCTAGGGAAAGCAAGGTTTATTTCTGTTGGGTTTTTTTTTTTGACCAAAGGTTATTGGCAGGTACCTTTGACTCCGGAAACTGCCCTAAAATCTGCTTTTGTAACCCAACAGGGATTATATCAGTTTAACAGGGATTATATCCTTTTGGGATGCGTAATAGCCCTGCAACCTTTCAACGTTTGATTAACATTATGATTAGTGGTCTGTCTGAGTACTGCTGTGCTTACTTAGATGATACTGCCGTCTTTTCTGATAGTTGGGAACAACATCTGGAGCATGTGCAAAATGTGCTTCAGCGTATTAAGAAGGCCAATTTAACCATCAAGCTGTCTAAGTGTCAGTTTGGGTTGGCTACAGTGGATTACCTGGGACACAGAATGGGATCTGGAACCATCAAGCCTCTGCAGGCCAAAGTGCAGTGCATTGTTGACTGGCCAGTACCTACTAAAAAGAAACAAGTTGAAGCCTATTTAGGATTGATAGGTTATTATAGAAGATTTGTGGCCCATTTCAGTACCCTGGCAGTTCCCCTTATTGAGCTGTGTAAGAAAAGTTTGCGTACTAAAGTGAAGTAGACACCTGAATGTTAGAAGGCCTTTGAAGGCCTGAAACGTGCTTTGTTACAATCACCTGCTCTGCAGGCTCCTGACCCTACCCAACTATATGTGGTTCAAATGGATGCTTCCCATACTGGCAATGGATGTGTGCTTTTGCAAAGGGGTGCTGATGGGGAGCTGCATCCTATAGTGTTTTTGAGTAAGAAGCTTCTGCCAAGAGAGAGACATTTGTCTACTATTGAGAAGGAATGTTTAGCTCTTGTGTGGTCTCTCACAAAGCTTCATAGTTATTTGTGGGGTCAGAAGTTTGACCTTCAAACTGATCATTCACCTTTATGTTGGTTGGATAGGATAAAAAATTCTAATCAAAAATTACTTAGATGGAGTTTAACCTTACAAGATTTTAATTTTGTTGTGACCCATCTATCTGGAAAAGTTAATAAGGTTGCTGATGCCCTTTCTAGAGTGTATTCGGGTAATGATTAGAAATGTAACTGATCTTTTTGTATGGGAGCCTGAAAACATTGAAGAGATATTTGTATGTTCTGGTTGGAGAATATGGAAATTGTTTACTGTTTTATTTTATAGTTAGATGAAAATTTTAAGTTAAACAACCCTAAATTTCATCTTGAAGGGAAAGGAATAATGAAGATCTCTCTTAAAGGGTATTGTGGATTTTAAAAATTTAATTTTTATATATGTATATATACACACACACAAACCGTGTTTCCCCGAAAATAAGACACTGTCTTATATATGTTGTTAGCCGCCCTGAGCCCGCCTCGGCGGCGAGGGCGGGATTTAAATAAAATTTTATTATTTTATTATTATTATATTTGTTTTTTCTCAAGAAGACACACTAGGGCTTATTTTCAGGGGATGTCTTATTTTTTTTTAAGTATGATACAACAATCTACATTTATTCAAATACAGTTAAATCATCTTCTGGAACATTGTCATAACTCTCTAGACCCGGAATTCCATCACTAGGTCTTATTATTGTGGTAGGGCTTATATTTAACAAATGCATAGAAATCCTGCTAGGGCTTATTTTTTGGGTAGGTCTTATTTTCAGGGAAACAGGGTGTGTGTGTGTGTGTGTATATATATATATGTGTATATATATATGTGTATATATATATATATATATATATGCATGCATATCTGGTGGTTTTGATTTCTGGGCTGCTTGCCAATTTTTATTCTTCCAGCAGTGTTTTGGTTATGTGTGACCTTGGAAGGAGTTGTTCTAATCTCCTTCTAATTAATGGTCACTCTCAGCTGCACTAAGAAAGTCAGCTTGGGTTGATTGGTTCTTCCGGGATGCCCATTTTTGGCTTGTCATTAGCCAGCTGGGGGGGATTTATACTGTTTCCCAAAACCACTTTTTTACTACTGTTTTCTTGGCAAAAAAGCCGTCCTGCTTACTGGCTGGTGATTATGGTGTGATGTAAGTCGTATTTGTTAGTTATATTTTATAACATTGTTGTTTGTTTGCACCAGTCTGTTCAAAAACTGCCTGCCAGCTCAATAAAGTAATATTTTTGCTTATCTTTGAGTTGTGTTGCCTTGACTGTCACTGTAGAGAAAACACCTTGCTCTGCTTCGAGCTGAGGGGAGTGTAGGTTGTTACATACTGGGAATATCATTGCTTTGACTATATGGACTTCTGTCAGCAGTGTGATAGCTCTACTTTTTATTTTTCTGCCTAGATTTGCTGTAGCTTTTCTCCCAAGGATCAGACATCTTTTAATTTCATGGCTGCATTCACCATCTACAGCAGGGGTGTCAAACTCATTTGTAATGAGGGCCGGATCTAACATAAATGAGACCTTGTTGGGCCAGGCCATGTGTGTACCTCTTTAAGATTAGGTAACAAAGATATAAACTTTTTAAAGGACACAATCATGACTAAAGGCTTTTTAAAAAAAACTTAAAATAAAATATGCTGTAAACATTAGCACTTATTGGTCTTAAAGGTGCATTCTTTTTATTTCTCCCATGGGATCCAGGAAACTGGGCAAAGGTAGCTCTAGCTCTTTCCCTCCCTCCCCAGAGGACCAGGAGGGGAAGAAGCCTTGCTGTTCTCTGGAAATCTGCATTCATTTGGGTGAATATTTCCTTTTCACCTTTGCTTTTCACTTTCTTTCTTTCCTCAGCTATTTGTAAAGCCTCATTAGACAACCACTTTGCATTTCTTTCTTGCATTTCTTTTCCTTTGGGATGGTGTTGATTGCTGCGTCCTGTACAATGTCACGGACCTCCATCCATAGTTTTTCAGGCACTCTATCAAATCTAATTCCTTAAACCTGTACTTCGCCTGCACTGTATATTCATAAGGATGTGATCTAGGTCAAACCTGAATGGCGTAGTGGTTTTACCAACTTTCTTCAGTTTAAGCCTGAATTTAGCAATGAGTAGCTCATAATCTGAGCCACAGTCAGCTCCTGATCTTGTTTTTACTGACTGTATAGAGCTTCTCCATCTTTGACTGCAAAGTATAATCAATCTGATTTTGGTGTTGCCCCTCTGGTGATGACCATGTGTAGTCACCTCTTAGGTTGTTGGAAGAGGGTGTTTGCTATGACCAGTGTGTTCTCTTGACAAAACTCTGTTAGCCTTTGCCCAGCTTCGTTTTGTTCCCCAAGGCCAAACTTGTTGGTTATTCCAGTTACCTTTTGATTGCCTGCTTTAGCATTCCAGTCCCCTATGATGATGGCATCTTTTTTTGGTGTTAGTTCTAGAAGGTGTTGTAGGTCTTCATAGAACTGGTCTCTTCAGTCTCTTCTGCATCAGTGGTTGGGCATAGACTTGAATTACTGTGGCATTGAATGGTTTGCCTTGATTCAGACCAAACTAATTCTGTTGTTTTTGAGATTGTATCCCATTATTGCCTTCCTCACTCTCTTGTTGACTATAAAGGCCACACCATTTCTTCTACGGGACTCTTGCCCACAGTAGTAGATATAATGGTCTTCTGAGTTAAATTCACCCATTCTCCAGTGACCTGGTCAGTGGGTTGGTCTGACTGGGTATAGGCTCCTCCTCCTCATCACAGGGTCGGGTCTTCCAATCGATCTGGAGGGGGAGTGGCCTATACCTCCCAGATCTCTCCAGTTCATTCCAGCCCTGCATGAAGCAGGATGGCTTTCTTCTGAGCGCTCTTGAGAAAGCACGGGGATCCAGACGAAGAAGAATGAAGGCCGGGAGCATAGGGGTTGGTCCCCAACAAAACCGGCATAGGGGCAAGCCAACATGGGCTACTTGTGAGTAGACCCAGTTGTTGGAGGCGGCAGAGCCCTGCGGAGTGCTGTTCCCTCGCTGACACGACAGGAACAGAGAAAGAGAAAAGCGGCACAGAAGCTGAGTGAGCCCAGAAACTGCAGCACGGTAAGTCACCCAGCAGTGGGAAGGGACCTTGCATGGTCGAGAAGCCCGACTGAGAGCCCTAGGAAGAGGCACGGAGCAGGCAAGACTGTCTGGAGCCCAAAGCTGCGTTGCGGTAAGATGCATAGCAGAGGGAAGAAACCCTTCACGGTGGCCATTGGAGGGACTGAGGGAAGGGTAGAAGACGCCTTAAGGACCGGCAGGGGGCACAGTGAAGGCAGGTTGCCTTCCATTTTATGCTCTTCCCACCTTTTATTTCTTACTGCCTCTACTTTCACTTTTGTTTCAGTGAGGCATGGAGGCAATGAAATGGCAGTTAGTTCAAAGAGCAATTTCCCCAGTGAGTTCGATCTACCTCTTCTCTCAGGGACACTGGCCTCTCAGAAGGCACAAGAAGCTCAGAATCCCGATCTCTCAGGGGACGATGCCAAGGCAAACTTGCTTCAGTGGCTTAAGCAGGAAATGTTAAAAAAGCTGGGGCAGGACCTCCTTCAACATCTGGACTCCCCTGCTTCCTCGACACTGAGAAGGAAACAGGAGGGAAGAAAAAGAGGCAGAGATACCAGCCCTAGGGCAACATGTCACATCCTCAGCTGGAACTGTTAACAGTTTGGAGGCTGAGCGGTCACCGCTTGAAGGTCTAGGTTATGCTAAGAAGGTGGTGGACACTATGTTGGCATCTCGTAGACTCTCCACGAACAGAGTGTATAACACCACTTGGAAGGTTTTCTCTTTGTGGTCTGCCCAGCAGGGGTGGGACCCATTGAAGCTGAATGTTCAAGGTGTTCTCTGTTTCCTACAGGAGGCGGCAGACAAGGGGCTTTCCACTAGCATGCTGCAGCATCAAGTGGCTGCCATTTCTGCTATCCAAGAAGAAGATAGAAGAAGATATTGGATTTATATCCCGCCCTCCACTCCGAAGAGTCTCAGAGCGGCTCACAATCTCCTTTACCTTCCTCCCCCACAAAAAACACCCTGTGAGGTGGGTGGGGCTGGAGAGGATTCTCACAGCAGCTGCCCTTTCAAGGACAACCTCTGCCAGAGCTATGGCTGACCCAAGGCCATGCTAGCAGGTGCAAGTGGAGGAGTGGGGAATCAAACCCGGTTCTCCCAGATAAGAGTCCACACACTTAACCACTACACCAAACTGGCTCTCCAGGGGTGCGGGGGCATAAGGCTTTGTCCATGCATCCACATATTAAATGTTTTTTGAGGGGTACTGCACTTCTCAAACTGCCCCAGGTTCATAGGTTCCCTTCATGGAAACTGAATGTGGTGTTGAAGGCCTTGTGTAGACACCCCTTTGAGCCTATGGCATTGTTTGGGGTTAAAGAATTGACTTTGAAATCACTTTTTCTAGTGGGAATCACTACGGCACGTAGGGTTTCTGAGTTACAGGCCCTTTCGGTTGATAAGGAACTCTATGTCTTTCATAATGATAAAGTTGTGCTTAGACCAGACCCATCCTTTATTCCAAAAGTTAACTTCATTTTTCATAGATCTCAGGTGTTAGTGCTTTTGAATCTTTGCCCCAATCCCAAGTCTCCTAGGGAAAGGGAGTTGTACTGTCTAGATGTTAAGAGGTCACTTAGTTTTTATATTGACCGTACAAAAGACTGGAGAAAGTCTGACTCTTTGTGTCTTTCAGTAAAGGGTCACGGGGGCGACAGGTTTCCACTTCCTCTCTTAGTAGATGGCTGCAAGAATATATTCTGCTGGCTTACAAGGCCCAAGGTCAAGTCCCCTCAGATGGGATCACAGCTCACTCCTTGAGAGGTGCTGCTACATTGGCAGTGTATAGGTCTTTTCCTTCCTTGGAAGCTGTGTGTGAGGCAGCAACATGGAGGTCTGTGCATACCTTTACCAAACACTATAAGGTAGATAAGTGGGCATCGGCAGAGGCTGCCTTTGGGAGGTGTGTGCTGCAACATGCACTCTAAACAGGGAAGCCGGTCCTGCCCAGGGATGTACAGCTTTGGTACGTCCCAGTATTCGGACCGACTCACTGACCAAGCCACCGGAGAACGGAAGATTTGTATCACTTACCGTGAAGCTTCCTTCTCGGTGGACTGGTAGTGGGTTGGTCCAGCCCGCCCTTTGGTAATTGAGAGGCTTCCTGGGTTTTGGAGCTGGATTCTGGAGCTTACTCCTTCCTTTGGGGTAAGTTAATGTAACCCTCTAGTTCAGTTATCCATTTCTGTATGGTGCAGTTGAGCATAATAAAATTGTTCTCCTCATGTACTTGGTAGTAGAGTATGTTTAATGGGGAGGATTTGGAAGTTATTTCCTATAAGGGGAGATGTGGCTTGGAAATGACTGGAGAGATCTGGGAGGTATAAGCCTCTGCCTCTCTGGATCGATTGGAAGACCCAACCCTGTGATGAGGAGGAGGAGCCTATACTTAGTAGTCGGACCGACCCACTGCCAGTCCACCGAGAAGGAAGCTTTACGGTAAATGATACAAATCTTCCGTTTCCTTCCACTTTAGTTCACTGATTCCCAAGATATAAATGTTCAGTCTTGCCATCTCATGTTTGACCACATCCAACTTACCTTGATTCATAGATCTTACATTTCAGGTTCCTATGCAGTATTGTTCTTTGCAGCATCAGGTTTTTCTTGGCAAGAGTACTGGAGTAAGTTGCCATTTCCTTCTCCAGTGGATCACATTTTGTCTGGGTTCTCTGCTGTGGCCTGTCCATTTTGGGTGGCCCTCCATGGCATAACCCGCAGCCTCATCAAACCACGCAAGCCCCCTTGCCACATGCTTTTCTTTCCAGTTGTCAATTTTCTTTTGGTAATTTTCTTTGGTTTCTGTAGCCTTAAATAAATTTGCCTTGTACATTTCAACTAGAATTTTCTTTTTGCTTTCCTTGGTATAATCATTCAGTGCTTATTTTTGTTCTTCAACTGCTTGCTTAACTTTCAGGAGACATTTTCCACCTAATTTTCTTGATAAATAGACAATATCACTTTTAGGGTGTTGTTAGTTATGCATTTTCATAATATTTTGTGTTTTGCAGTCTATTGCTTCTAATTCTGCTTGTTTCCAATCAATAATGCCAGTTGTGTATCTTAGAACTGGGACTGCCAACGTGTTGCCTCCATTTAATTTTGTTTGCAATGTCTTTTTAACACTTTGATAATACTCCTTGGTTGTATTTTTCTTAACAAGGATATATTTGATGTTGTCAGCTTCCAAAACTTCTAGACATTTTAGTTTTCTTCAATGCTCAGTGTTTTTATTTTTTATTTTTGCATCTTGATTTCTTCTTGTTCAATGGTCTTTCCACTGTGAAATGCCAATGTTACACATTTGTCAAACAGAAGAGAACTGGAGATACTGCATATATTCTGAATATGAATTAGCTTGTATAAACAAATTCTTACAAATGTGTTGCATACAATAATTTATCCACTACAATTTTCACCATCAATATCTATGGATATTACAATCATAATCACAACAATTGAACATAGTCCAAAACCCTATATAAAACAAATACCAATGTCTGAAACAAATAACAGAGCAGCAGAACATGTCAGTGAAATTTGGCTGTTAACAGATCACATCAGTGAAACTGACTAATGAGAAGCCTAGGCCAAATGTTTACATGAAAATTCATCAGAGTCAGTCACTTTCTGGATCTTGAGGGTACATTTCTTTACACTTTATCATAGTCAGGCACACCAGTTCTTACATGATTTTTTTCCATGCCTGAAAAGTATGCCTGAGTATGTGGCCTGAGTATGTGGCCCACTTCAAACTGAAATTAAATAATGAAGCATCCTAAATTGGAATTTACCCATATAGGATTTAATCCTTCTCAGCCAATCCCATTATTTGACAAAATGAACAAGGATCATTTCCATTTATTGTGGTTGGCAAAAGGTTCTTAGAAAACAGTTTGGGTTTGGCATACATTTAGTCTTGCTCCTTAGCAGAGGCCTGTCTACCATGGGAGACCCTGCCAGCAGCTATGCTGCTGAGAGTATGGCAAGCTAGCTTCCCATGGGGAGAAGATGGTGATGGTTGAGAGAAATTAGATGGCCTTCATCCAATTGTTTTACACCAGTTTCCAGCATAAGAAAGGAGGCTATTTAGTAACCCAGGAAATTAACCTTAGAAATTTTCTGAGGAGTTCCATAAATCCATTCTTATCCCATTCCTATAGATAGGGTTAAAAGGTAAAGGTAGTTCCCTGTGCAAGCACCAGTCGTTTTCGACTCTGGGGTGACATTGCTTTCACAACATTTTCACTACAGACTTCTTTATGGGGTGGTTTGCCATTGCCTTCCCCAGTCATCTACGCTTTCTCCCCAGCAAGCTGGGTACTCATTTTACCAACCTCGAAAGGATGGAAGGCTGTCAACCTGGAGCTGGCTACCTGAATCAGCTTCCACTAGGATTGAATTCAAGTCATGAGCAGCTCTGACTGCAGTACTGCAGCTTTACCACTCTGCGTTAATCAATGCCAATTTCCAGCTTTCAGGAATTGCTCCAGTTTGATTGATTTTTGTGAATGGAGGTGGGTGGGGTTAATAATTCTGCCCATCATATTAGGTTTAACTTAAAGAGTTTAACTGGAAGAAACTCATAACCAAGAGCCTTTTCTGTTCTCATTTGTTTAATTATATATAGAGCTTCTCTAGTGGAAACTGGAAGCCAATCAGATAACTGTGAGATGTCAATATTAAAAGAATAGATAAATCCTCCCACAGTATCTTTAAACATATATTTGGAATCGTATTCCCAGGTAGATAATGGGATATCAAATGCAACGTTTTCACCATGCTGCAAGGATCTACGGTCTTGCCAAATTCCTCCATCATTTTTAAATCATTTAAAAAGCCTGGAATGACTAACTTCTACATGGTCTCTCGTTTTCCCCACTTAATTAAGTTCTTATAATGATGTTTCAAGAAAAGGAATAACCTTCTTTCTAAAGTTCCAAACATCCTTCATGTAGCATAGGCTTTTTTAAAATTCTAACTTGTACTGTTGAGAGTCACAATCAAACCAGCCACTGTTCTTGATGTCTTTAGTTGACTTTGTTAAAGCAGGGGAGAAAAGGCCAACCAATTTATCTAATGTTTTGGAAGAATTATAAAAGTTCAAAATACTTTGGCTTTCTTGGATCCCAGTATCTTCTTGCAATGACTAGGGGCGTTTTCGCACAGGGCTTACCCTGGAGCGACGTCTCTCTTCACCGTGCAGCGTCTGCGCGGATTTCGCACCAACTGCTCCGCAGAACCCGGAAGAGCCACAAAGTCCCGCGGCTTTTGCGTCACAAATGTAAACAAGTGATTAGTGATAGGAAGAAATACAAGAAGTTAACCAACCAACTGCGTGCAGAGGGCACAAGATATAGATGGATAATACCTGAAGGTCTTGGATTTGAACAACATGGGAAAAGGATCACAATAAGGAGTGAACAAGAGATGAATAGCTTTTTTGAAGAGAACAAAGAATCAACATCATAATGGAGTACAAACTACTGTCTTGGAATATAAATGGATTAAATTCACCACAGAAAAGAAGAACAACATTTCATTGGATTAAAAAACAAAAATGCAACATAATTTGTTTACAGGAAGTTTATATACAACGCAAAGGTAGTAAATTTTTGTGGAATAGAAATTTGGGGCTGGAATTTTTTTCATTAGCAGAACAAAAGAAAAGAGGGCTAGTCTTTTAAAAATATATTGAACTTTGATCAGTTAGTAGTACCTTTAGTATTGAATTTAAATCTATAACTTTGGGGAAGTCAATATTGGAGGGAGGGGGGGTTGAAATACCATATGGGTTAGTACAGAAAATGTATAATTAAGTTTTGTAACCATATGTTATCAATAAATTGTTAAAACACATTTGCGACGCAAAACGTCGGGAACTTCCTGGTTCCTCGGAGCAGTTGGTGGGAAATCCGCGCAGATGCTGTGCGGTGAAGAGGGACGTCGCTCTGAGGTAAGCTCAGTGGGAAAACGCCCTAGGTACCTGAGAATCCCACTTTATACTAATTGTAACAGTTGTAATTTTATCTTCTATGAACTTGAAAGGGATGTCAGAAAAAAAAGAACACACTGAAGTGGATAATGGTAATTAGAAAAATGCTCAATTGAGAATTTCTTTACAAAATCTATATCATGTTTGGAAATCATAAAATATGTTCATTCCCTTACTGAAAAATAAGTAAACTGTCTATCTGAATCAACTAGAGGATCGCCATTCAGAATTCTAAAGCCTAAATTAGTCACAAAATCTGACATCTTAATCCTTGAATAGTTTAAACCAGGATCTTTAGAAATACAATTAGTTAAGAGATCTAATAAATTGGGTGCTTTGACAGTCCATACATCAGGTTTGCAGGTGACATTATTGTTGTTACCAATCCTTGCATTAAAGTCACCAGCAAGTATAAATATTGCACCAAGAAGATTTGGTTGCAGATTTAGTATGTAGCAGTCCAACATATCCTACTGAGCACTCCATTTCTTCCTGTGTAGCTCGGGGAGGGAGATACATGGTAATTAAGATTATCAATTTATTGTTAACTTTTATCTAAATAGCAACACAATATTATTGGGGGCTGAAGAAATAAACTTTTGTTGGGTAAATTTCTGAGAGACCTATATAGTTATACCACCATTAAGATGTCCTTTATTTCTCCGAGCAGTTAGGAAAAGGAAATAAAACCTGTTAAAGAGAGATCTTCCATAGCCCATGTCTCCTGACTCATCAAAAAGTCATTTTTAAAAAAATAAGTAGACTTTCCAGATCCTGAAGAGCTTTCTTAAGCCCAGTAGTATTCCAGCTCAACACTGTCAAGTCCAAAGGGTTTCTCTAGCTGTTCAGTTCTAAATAATCATAACCCTCAAAACTAAAATATTTGAGAATCTTACTTCAGGAATTAATGGAATGTGCTGAAATTGTTTGGATGATATCTCCTTTTTATTTTGGGGGGGGGAGTTGTTAGTGACACTGAGGACTGAAAATGAGTTATCAGTGGTACTTTTGAAATGTCAGGTGAGAGGTCCACTATTTGATTTTCTGAAGATGGATAGCTCTCTTTAATATGATCATGTATCTCAGCCTCAATTATAATTGAGAAATTGCTAGAAGATGGTAATTGCTTGTCCCAGTTTTCTTGATCCAATTGCGATAATTTACTTTTGAGCAACCCTAGTTTTGATACCAGGAAATCTTGCTCCATTTGCAGATGTACATTAATAGATCCTAGTGAGTTGTTTATGTCAATTAAAGCTGATGTTGTAGATAATCTTGGATGACTGGAACTATTGTCTTTAGTGGAACACTGGTTTAAACTTTCCTGCTGAGAGTGTTTTTCTGAAGCTGATATGTTAGAGGAACAGTTTAAATTAAGAGGTCTCTTTTGATTATCTTTAAAAACACAAGTAGGGAAATGGCCATACTAGGCAAGAAGCATCTAAGATTTTCCTAGGAAATTTAGCAGAACAGAAGGTAAGAATAACACTTTGATGCTTCAGGGAACCCAGCAGGGAAGGCGGGGAGGGCGGGATATAAATAAAAGGTATTATTATTATTATTATTATTATTATTATTATTATTATTATTATTATTATTATTATTATTATTAAATTGAAACAAGATCAATTAACCTTATTGGCAAACCTAATAAATAGTTTAGGTGTTCCCTTGTCCTTCACTTTGATCTCCAGGAGAGATGCTGATTATTGTATGGGACAATAAGTACTTTTATTGCATTCCAAAGGAGATTCATTGTAGACTAGGCAGAATTTGTAAGTTTGCTAGTTTTTAAACTGGATGTAGCTTTTTAAAGATAAAACATAAGGTTTCATAGCTATCTTTGAATGTGCTGATTGTAAAACATTTAGGTTCTTCCTCATTATCTTTAATGTACTATCTTTATCTTTAATGTAATGCTTTAATGTAATGCTCATTATCTTTAATGTAATGCACTGGGGGGCGGGGGCAAACCTTTTCTTGCACAAAAACAAACCCCCAATCTCTAACCTCACTCACAATAATGCAACATCTAATTTGAACATGAACACTGGTACCAGACCTTGCACTAAACTCAGATGTCAACTTTGCTGCCACATACATCCAGACAACACAGTCACTGGATCTAACAACATCAACTAAACCATCTCAGACTCATTCACAAACAGGGTCTCCAAATCCTAGTCTGACACTCCAGCCACCAGCCTGGGCCCCAAATCAAAACTACTATAACAGCTTAAATCCTACAAGTTATTATTACTCACAGGATATCTCAAAACAATGACTGTATCATTAACCAGCAATCAAGCCCAAAAAACCTACCTACCTTATCTTCCCCCCACCACTGTAGGATAAAAGCAGTACTTGCAGCTTTAAGCAACTATTGCTGTCAATAAAAACAGGAGGAGGGAGGATGACTTTCCTGGGCTCTTTTGGCCTTTGAGAAAGAATTCATCAGGGCTGGGCTCTAAAAGAAGACAATGGCAAAGGTTCCTTGGAAGTTAAGGACAAAAGACCATAAGAAGAGCCCGCTTGATCAGACCAGTGGTCCATCAAGTCCAGCATCCTATCTCACACAGTGGTCAACCAGTCCTCCTGGAGGGCCAACAACAGGAAATAGAGGCTGAGGCCTTCCCCTGATGTTTCCTCTTTGTTCTGGGATTCAGAGGTTCAGTGCCTCTGAATGTCGAATTTCCCCTCAGTCACCATGGCAAGTAGCCACTGACAAACTTATCCTCCATTAATCTATCTAATCCCCTTTTAGAGCTGTTTTTTCCTGCGGCCATCACTGTATCCTCTGGCAGTGAATTCTACATTTGAATTATTGTCTGTGTAAAGTAGCATTTCCTTTTGTCCATCCTGAACCTACTGCCCATCAACTTTTGTCACACAGCAGGGGCCTAGGAAGGCCTTCTGCTGGCTGCCACCACTCTGGTAAGGGTCTATGTGGAAGCACCAACCACCCCTGTTTTCCTTGTTAGTAAATCCTCTTAACCATGACCAAGGAGACATGAGGACCCAGGCAGATGTTTATTATTAGTGCTCTAAAACAATAAGTGTGTAATAAAGATTTAGTGCTATAGTGAATATGAAAGCAGTAAAGGTTGGTGCAAATAAATAGAAGTCCTAACGTGTTTAGATAGACATTCCCTGCTCTCATACCAAAACTCACCACCTCCCTTGGGTGAGGGATCTCTTCCCAGCTGCAAACTCTCTAGACTACAGCCTGCCTCCTGCTCAGCCTTCCAAAGAGAGAACCTGCAGCCTCTTCAGGAAAGAACACACCCTTTTATGCTTTCCTCCCAGGTCCCACCCCTCTCTGGGCTAGTTTTCCCTCCAAAACCTTGCTACCCAATCAGAGGGACAGAAGGGATCCTGGGAAATACAGACTTTCTGTAATAACTTCTAGGCAGACTTCTCTGGAGCCTATAGGCCTCACTAGGCCCAGGATATTGACAGCTTCATTGAATGCTCTTGAGTTCTATTATTTTGGGAGAGGGAGAAACATTTCTCTTTGTAAATTCTCTCCACCCCATGCATAATTTTATAAACAAATTAAAGTTAATTGCATTTATATTGCAAACAGGCTAGTGGTGCCATGAAGAGAGATAGTTCTCATAGTTAACCCAACAACAGTTGTTAATTCTTTAACCTTTTTAAAAAAAGAGAATACAGTTGTTACAAATGTTTAATAGATCAATTCAGCATATTGAATGAGTTCTATAGGGGCTAGTTTATTGTTTAAGTTTCAGCACATTGCAAAGGCTGTAATAGCTGAACCTAGTTTCATTGATTTCCCCAGAGCTGGGGCCAAAGGAAATCATGAAACCCTGAGTTAACATTCCATGGATCACAGAATAGGCTTCTCCAGTGGCTACTAAAAGCTGTGAAAAGATTATGAAAGCTATGTGTATTTTTTCATTATATCCTATATAACAATGATACAATTTGCTATTAAATTGACCTCTTAAACTCTTTCTAATTGCGGATGTGCGTGGACTCTTCTACAACAAGATGTATTGAGGACAGACAGTAATTCAACACAAAGAGAGGAATTATGTCAATCCTCCCTCCCCATCATTTTATTTTCATTTTATATGTCATTTCTGTTATTAGAGGAAAAGGAGTGCAGAGCAAACATAAAACAGCCCATTTACAAGTACCCCAGAAATTGATTGGAGTTTTATTGTACCTCTCAATTTAATGCTGCAAAAAAGTGTTTTTGTTTTACACGCAGCTCACAGTTTGTTTCAGAAAGCTTAAAGCTTATGCAAAAGTTTTGTTCAAAAATATAAACCTACTCTTCGGACAGGTTATTTTCCACTCTCAAGATATTTTTTTAGAAAGCTATAGTTTTGAATCTTAAAACAGTTCTAGATTGAATGAAATCATTTCCAAATCAACAGTGGCAAAGGTGCCAATGATTTCATGTATCAAGCGTGAATACTATACCCTCACAAACATATGAGTATACATTCTGAGCAACATTATGAATGTTGCTTGTGTGTTTGTACAGGCTGCAAAAAAACTGGGTTCTTTTACCTAAAGAGGTGGCTGTGAGTAGTGAGTTTTAGCAGTAAAAATTTGACAGAGACTTGATTAAGATACTTAAAAAGGAATATGCAGTTTATTGAGGGATCTGGTACAATATTGTGTGCTGCGATATTTATCCTAAGCAAATACTAGCAGGACTAAATCAAAGTATAGACAATAACAAATTATTTACCTTAAGCAACAACAACCAAACGAGCTACTCATGTTTGAAGCAAGGGTTACTGTTTGAACTGAAGGTAGGAAAATGAGAAATAGGACATAGAAGAGTGAAATTCATTTGGACAGGTATCCAGTCTTCTATGTATGACAGCCTACAAAGCAGAAAGGAGTAAAATGTCAGTGTTGTGGGAAAAAACTAAAATTGGTCCTCTTATCTCAACAACCCATGTAAATTTTTACTGTTTGAAGCTCCTAGAAATTGCTGGAAGCCAAAGTCTGTAGAGCTAGCTCCTAGAAGAAAAGTGGGTCAGTAATAGAGAGTTATCTGAAAACAATCTTAGACTTAGAAAAAATGATTCTGGCAGAAAAGATGTTGAAAGTTGGTGGAAACAGATCATATAAGGAGAAGGTTCTCACCAGATCCTAGCTAATCCCAGCATGAGATCTAAAGACAGCTGGACCCTGGCAGGGGTGAGAGACCATCTGCAGATACAGCTGGTGAGATGGACCTGGGAAAGAGATGGTATCAGAGATAGGAGTGATAGATTCCCAGGCAAGAACTGTATAAGGTCCAGAAAGTTCCCACAGTGCTGCTGCCTCCCTAGAAAGCCAATGGTATTCTGGGGAGGATGAGTCGGTAATTTGCTTAGAGATCTCTAACAAAGATTTGGGCTGATGGAATTTAGAAAGAGAAGAGGAAAATTGGGAATTAGACTCATAAAATTTAAGTTTTAGCAGGTATCAGATTAATAGATTAATTAAGAAAGAGTAAGCCTAACTACTAAAACTGGAAAGCATTTAACTGGATTCTAATTGTAGAAGAATGTATTTGAGTTTAACTGTGAGCATAATTTGAATGTACTATTTAACTGTTTTGCCTTTCTATATATATTTTAAGCGCACTGTCCTGAGAGAAGACTGGAGTAAAATAAAGTTTATCTGCTGTTTTGAAAAGCTACTGGATCTCATGTATTAGGTTCCTGAGAACGTCAGGTTTGGTGAACTGTGGGTACAGAAAGTGTTTCTGAAATATATATAGAGAGAATCCCAGCTCTCTGTGTGATGCAAGTATGGTATAGAAAATGAAGGGAAATAGCTGAAGATGGGGAGCAGAGATACCTGTCCTAGTCTGCAAAGAAATCAGAAGAAAAAAGGAGGGCCCCAGTATGTTGGGAGCCTCTGTTATAGCCCAGTTTGTAACCCAAATCAGACTCAGTGATTTCAGAAAGGAAAGAGGGGGGCAGATAGGTTGCTTTTATGCACTTCTAGAATCACAGAGTCAGGAGGGGCCATACTGGCCATCTGGTCCAACTACTTGTTCAATGTGGGATCAACCTAAAGCATCCTTGACAAGTGTTCATCCAGCTGCTGCTTGAAGACTGCCAGTTAGGAAGAGCTCCCTGGGCTACCAATTCCACTACTGATTGACTCTTACTGTAATTCTCCCCTTAATATCCAGCTGATATATTTCCACTTGTAACTTAAACCCATTCTTGTGAGGCCTATCTTCTGCTGCCAACAGGAACAGCTCTCTGACCTCCTCTAAATGACAGCCTTTCAAATACTTAAAGACAGCAATCCTATTCCCCATCAACCTCCTATTCTCCAGACTGAACATTCCCAAGTCCCTCAGCCTTTCCTCATAGGACTTGGTCTCCAAGTCCCTGATAATATTCAGTGCTCTTCTGCACCTGCTTAATTCTGTCCACATCCTTTTTGAAGTGAGACTCCCAGAACTGCACACACTACTCCCAGTGCAGCCTGAACAATGCAGTGTACTCCAGAAGTATGACATCTTGTGATTTGGATGTTATTCCTCTGCTGATATATATACCCCAAGACTCCATTAACCTTTGCTGCATCACATTGACTCTCATATTTAGCTTACTGTTCACCCTTGCGCCAAGATCTTGTTCACACAAACTGCTGCCTAGAAGTCTGTCATACATCCAGTATGCATGCTTCTCATTTTTGTTACGTAGATGTAGAACTTATCCTTGCTGAATTGCATCTTATTCACACCTGCCCACTTTTCCAGTGTGTTCAGATCTTGTTGAATTCTCTTTCTATCTTCTAGAGGGGTTGCTACTCCTCCCATTTTGGTGTCATTTGGAAATTTAATGTGTGGTCCCTTCATCCCCTCATCCCGATAATTATAAACATTGAAAAGTACTAGATCCAGAATCAAGTCCTGTGGCACCTCACTAGACACCTTCCTCCAATCAGATGAAATGTGATTGACAGCTACTCTTTTTGGTATGGTTCTCCAGTCAGTTCCCTGTTCACCTAACTATCCTAGAGTCCAGTTGGCAGTCCTCCAGTTTATCTATCAGATCATTGTTGGGAACCTTCTCAAAGCTTTACTGAAATCCAGGTAAACATTGATAGTGGGTGTGTTCATGTAGTGGGAAAACCCTATTTATACGTTACCAATTGTAGTTGGATCAATCAAAGAGGCAGCAAGGCGTTGTCAGGAAAACAGCTTCTTTATTTAACGTGCACATAGGCCGTGGCACACGGGCATCAGAGAGAGAGTGGACTCTGAGCTCTGAGCAATGACTGCAGTTACCTGCCGTCTTTTATAGCATTTCTGAACCCATCTGCTCATCTAGTACATTTCAGTTACAAAAACCACAAACATGAACGTAATACACATTTCTGCACCTGACCTGCCTGTGGTTAAGTCCAGCCCTGTTTGTCCATCACCCTGCCTGCCTTTACCTTATATGGGCTTCTCCTTGCTGCTTGCTGTAACTTCTGCTTTCCTAAATAGCATCATGCTTGTCACTGATACACATTCTGTTTCTTATACATCTCTTATGCTTAAAACACTCTAAAATCTACTTAAAGCTCTTCTAATCATGTTATTTCTCTCTCATAACTGCTGTTTCTTCAGACTGTATTTTCTACTAGCCTGCATATATTTGTTTTACTGTCCTGCAGAAAAAGAGGAAGTTCCTTCTGCTTGTATCTCCTAGCAACCTTTCCATTTGCGGTTTGCTGAGGAAGTTACAAATTTCACTGTCTGTTCTTTTCGCTTGTCAACTAGCTGATTTCCCTTTTGCCCAGGCAGCAGCACACAAAGATTCCTAAAAGCATTGCTGTTTGGCCCTATTCATTCCAAGCATTGATGAGCCATATATATATATTGATTAGGTATTGATATAGATTTGTTCTTTTGCTCCACTGCTATATTCACACATACTAAATAACTTGTTTTGCAACTGGTTTTTACTGTGTAACAATAGCACAATCCACTAAGCTTGTCACTCAATCAGAGAAGGAAGCAAGGTTGAAGGACCTGCTGGGGACAAATCTGTGCTGATTTCCCCATGCAGTCCTTCAAATGTTCACAGATAGCAGAGAGATCAGACTAACTGGCCTGTAGTTTCCTGGGTCATCCTTCTTAACTCTTTTGAAAACTAGGATAACATTCACCCACCTCCAGTCTTGTAGCACATCTCCCATCCTCCAAGAGGTTTTGAAGATGAACAAAGGCTCTGCAAGCTCTACAGAAAGTTCTTTGAGCGGTCTCTGGTGCACACCATCTGGCCCAGGGGATTTGTACACTTTTAGTCGCATTGTACTCTGATAGAATTGGATTCTGCCTAGAAACTTTGAATTCTATTGGAGGCTTGAATTTTAGGGGATTGGGAGGAAGAAGGAAATCCAAATATGGGCATGTTCAAAAGTATGGAAAAATGTAGGGGATATCAACCTGGGGTGATTAGGATAACTGCTAATACCAATTTGGACTGGTTTAACAATGGGCTAGGCAGAGCATGATAGCCCAGGAGACGGCCGATTAGGAAAGGGCACAAACCAGGAAAATGTGTGGTTTGATCACTGAACCACGAGGTTTTTTCAGTGACCAAACTGGTTTGTGTCCCCACAAATCCTGTTGAAAGGGGCCACAGTCCCTTTAAATGGGGTTTGCAGAAAGTAAAAAAAACCCAGCTGAGTGATGGGAGAAGCTTGCTCCCTGCTGCTCAGCTGTTTTGGGCTGTCTTGTGCAGTCCCTTTAAACTTTAAAGACTAAAAACAGCTGAGGGGCAAGTTCTCCCCTCTGCACAATTGTTTTTTGGGCTGTCTTGTGCAGTCTATTTAAAGTTTAAAGGGACTGCACATGACAGCCTGAAACAGCTGAGCAGTGGGGAACACCTCCCTCTCGGTATGTGGCTGAATTAAGCTTACTGCTGACTCTTCAGGTAGACACAGCAAGGAGACACACACACAACGACTTATAACAATGTAGTGTGTATTATACAAATATTTACAACGGTGAATATATACAGGAGCTGGAACAGAACGCCAAAGTGCTTCACCATACATCAGATAATTTCCAAGGGGTGAAAGACTAAGGCATTCATGCATATTTATATCACAGCCGGCCAATAGGAACAAAGTACAAAGTGCTGAGTCATTGCTCTTATACAGAGGAGGGAAAAAACAGCACACCTGACTCAGCCCACATGATCCAGCTGTCACTGACTGTCAGACTCGGATTCACAATCTAAGCATGTTCTCATTCCTTATACAGACTCAATTATCAACACACCTCCTAGTCTGTTAAAGAGTGATATTCAGTTTGTCTCTCAGAGACTCAAACCTCTCTGTATACAGACATTTGGTAAACATATCTGCAATATTATTTACAGTGGTACATCTGTACAGTTGTATTAGTCCATTACCTACAGATTGTTTAACATTCTGATACCTGATCAGTACATGCTTACTTCTGGCCCATCCACCAACACTGTCAGCTAGCTGCTGGGCAGCTTGATTGGCACAGAAGATTGGCACAGGTAATGTGTATTCAATGCTCATGTCTCTAATCAGTTTCCTGGAGGATGCTTCCGACCTTGATCCCCATCAGTCCGGCTTTCGCCCGGGCCACGGAATGGAGACAGTGCTGGTTGCCCTGGTAGATGACCTTCAAAGGCATCTGGATTGGGGTGGCTCGGCGGTGCTGATGTTGTTGGACTTATCGGCAGCGTTCGATACGGTCGACCATCGGTTACTGACCTCCCGCCTCGCCGACGCAGGGATCCAGGGGTTGGCCTTACAATGGCTTTCTTCTTTCCTTAAGGGTCGGGGACAAAGGGTGGCGATTGGGGATGAACTGTCCCAGAGACACATGCTTGACTGCGGAGTGCCTCAAGGGGCAGTGCTCTCCCCGATGTTATGTAACATCTATATGCGCCACCTTGCCCAGATTGCCTGAAGGTATGGGTTGGGTTGTCATCAGTACGCTGATGACACCCAGCTCTATCTGCTTATGGACGGCTGGCCTGCCTGCGCCCCAGAAAGTTTGGACCGGGCGTTACAGGCCATGGCTAAGTGGCTCAGGCTAAGTGGGCTGAGACTAAACCCGGCGAAGACAGAGGTCCTTTGCTTGGGCCGTCGTGGCCCAGGAGGGGAAATCCCCCTGCCAGTTTTTGACAGTGCACCACTGACAGTGGTGCACAAGGTCAAGAGTTTGGGGGTACCATTGGAGCCTTCCTTAATGATGGAGGCTCAAATAGCAGCCACTGCTAAGTCCGCATTCTTTCATCTTAGGCGGGTGAGGCAGTTGGCTCGTTTCCTGGAACATGACGATCTAGCAATGGTGATTCATGCAACGGTCACCTTGAGGTTGGACTACTGCAATGCCCTCTACACGGGGCTGCCCTTGATCCAAACCCAGAAGCTGCAGTTAGTGCAGAATGCCGCTGCCCGGCTGTTATTAAGGCTCCCAAGATGGGAGCACATTCGGCCGGGGCTCCGGAGTCTTCACTGGCTGTCAATAACATACCGAGTCCGATACAAGGTGCTGGTTATTACCTTTAAAGCCCTATATGGCCTAGGACCTGCCTACCTTAGGGACCGTCTCTGCCCACAAGTTCCCTAGAGACTACTGAGATCAGGCTCTCAAAATCTGCTTGCTATCCCTGGGCCAAAGGAGGCCCATCTGAAATCCACCAGGGACAGGGCCTTTTCTGTCACGGCTCCTTGCTGGTGGAACCAGCTGCCGGAAGAGGTGAGGGCCCTGCAGGACCTTGGCCAGTTTCGCAGGGCCTGTAAGACAGCCCTCTTCCAGCTAGCCTATAATTAACTGGCATTAGAAATTTTATAGAAGGTTCAGTGTAGTATTTTGATAGATTGTTTTATTATTTTACTGTTTTAACTGTTGTAATTGATGTATTTTAAATTTAAAATTCTATGTTAGATTTTATATGTTGTGAGCTGCTCTGAGCCACTTCGGTGGGAAGGGTGGGATATAAATTGAAATAAACTTAAAGCTTAAACTTAAACACAGCCATTCCATATCAATAATACACTGGCTTAGAGCACTGAATTCAGCCTCACATGTGCTCACTGCCACCAGTGACTGTTTTACAGCTTTCCACATAATCAAGGCATTTCCAATGTACACCACAAAACCAGTTGTTGACCTGCCATCTGGTCTATCACCCCAGCTTGCATCACAAAAGATTTTTATTTGTGGTTCATTGTCCACCTTTAGTATCAGCCTATATTCAGCTGTGCCCTTCAGGTACCGTAAAACTCTCTTTGCTGCAACCCAATCCTTCTAGTATGGTTTTGCATTCTTTTGGCAAAGCATGTGAACAGCAAAGCTAATATCTGGCCTTGCCCAGCATGTAAGTATAGCAGGGAGCCTACCAAGGATTGATATAAGTTCACGTCCTCAAACAGCACATCTTCTGGCTCTTTGATGTAGCCAGAGACCATAGGTGTTGGGACACAGTTTGCATTTGTCATCCCAAACCTTTCCAGTAGTTTAATTATTTTTTTCTTTTGACACAATTCATATTGATCCTCCGCACTTCTGGTTATTGTCAATAGCTCTGGTCCAGACCCTATTGACTAGGATAGAGGCAACACAGATCCCTTCCACCCAGTAGGACATTGGCAACCCAGCATCCTCAAGCATGGCATGTACCATAGTCTGTAGTACCCCATTGCGTCTCTCAGCAACCCCGTTCTCCTGTGGTACACATGTATTTGCCACCCTGTGTTCCACCCCATTACTCCTGTACCAGCTTTCAAAAGCATTAGACATAAACTCGCCCTCTTGATCGGTTTGAACAGCGAAAATCTGTACTCCTAACTGCTTTTGAGTACATGTGGCCCATTGTTTGAATGTTTGGAACACCTGGGACTTATGCTTAATGGGAAATACCCACCCATAGCGAGAATGGTCGTTAGTCAGATTGAGTGTGAACCTTGAACCTGAATGGCTGTTAAAATAGGGACCAATCACATCGGCATGAATCAGAGCCAGGGGTCGCTCTGATACCCTATCACTCCCTTTAGCCACAGGATAAGCCTTGCTTTTGACCTTCTTACAAACTTGACAGTCGAGGAAACAATTATATTACTTTACCTTCTCTTTAGACAAAAGTGCTAAGGTCTTGTTGATGGTATTAAAACTCACATGAGCCAGCCTCCTGTGCAGGTGATGTACACAATCCTTGTGAGGACACACATTTGTTACCTTGCCAGCCTGAGCTGCCATACTCTCCAGCACATAAACATTTTTTTATGCATTTACCTGTAGCCAAAACCTTCCCCTGCTTGGCCACATGAACCTCCTTGTCAGTAAAATACACAGTGAAGCCCTCTTTAGTGAGAGCACTTACACTCAGCAAATTCTGAGCAAGAGAGGGAACACAGAGTACATGTGATAACACACAACCCAGCACAGGAACCTTAACAATCCCCTCACACAAAATTTCAGAGGTGGACCTATCTGCCAAATGCACATGCTGCAAACTGCTCTGCTTAGCGTCCACCAGCAGGGCTTTCTGGTTGCAGATGTGAGACGAAGCCCCTGAGTCTAGCAGCCATGTAAGAGTCCTCTGCGGGGCCGCAGTAGAGACGAGCTTCGCCTGCCCACTGCTTCTCAATGGACCCAGTCAGCTATTAGGTTTAAATGGCTGGCAGCCATTTAACCCCTCAGTTTTGCTCCTGCCTTGAAGTGAGGGGAAGCAAAACCAATGGGTTAAATGGGTGGCAGTCATTTAACCCTTTCTGGGTGTTCCCACCTTTCTCTTGGCCCAGTGAGGTTTAGTCAGGAGAAAGGTGGAAGGGAAGTCCCTTCCAGGGCGGTCCCATCCCTTTTCTATGGGCAGAGGTTCAAGAAGCATATGGTAAGAACACAGGAGAATTTTGAATCAGCTATCTCACCTTTCAAATTAGTTATTTCCAACTGAATGTAATTTCTAATGTCTCTACCTAATTTGGGATGCCATAAGCACAGACTCCTACCTCAGGATTTCCTCTCTCACTAGTCTCCTCCTTCAGAAAATCCACAGTATCCCCAATCAGGATACACTCAGCTCCCTGTCCCCCCTCCCGGTGTTAGGTTTCCTGGGAAAAATATTTCCCTTTCATTTTCTAGGAAACTCACCCTGCCTTCTAATAGAAATCAGTGGGATTCTAACTTTACAACATTTGTATCTGGAAATATTCCGAATATATAATCCTTCGACACAGTTCAAGTCAGGGGGGTCAAAGATGCGGCCCAGGTGACAGATCAGGCCCCTGGAGGGTTCCTATCAGGCCCTTGAGCAAGTCTGCTTTCTCCTACTTCTCTCTTGCTTCCTTCTGTCTCACAGCTTGCTTTGCCAGGTTTGCTCAATTACACAGGAGCAACATGAGCAAAGCCTCTATTTTCACCATTGGCTGAGGCTCCTCCCTTGGAAAGGAAGGGGAGGAGGGGCAATGGCTGGAGGTCGGGAATCTCCCACCTCTAGCAGGGGACTGACTCTTATGGTGGGAGTTTTCATATGCTGGAAGGGAATACAAAATTAGGAAGAAATTCATAAATGAGGAACTTTTGGGAAGAAGTTTTCCAATGTAGAAATGTATCCTTAATTATGGAATGCTGAGAGTGATTAACTGAGACCCTGCCATTAAGAAAAAGGAGGAAGAATGGATTGGATTTATACCCCAGCCTTCACTCAGAGTCTCCCCACCACATACACACTGTGAGGTAGATGGGGCTGAGAGAGCTCTTTTGAGAACTGTTCTTGAGGGAGCAGCTCTTTCAAGAACTGTGACTGACCGAAATTCATTCAGGAGGTGCATGTGGAGGAATGTGGAATCAAACTCAGTTCTCCCAAATAAGAGTCTGCACACTTAACCACTACACCAAACTGACTCCATCCATCTCGCCTCAAGCATGGAAGCAACCTTCTAGCGTCTTCTTTGAAATCGGGCAAATAGCTTTGTAGAGTTATTTCCTCTGTCCCCAGACCAGACAAATACATTCCAATATATCATTCCAAATTTCATTACATTCTACTATTAATTACATTACGATCTACTAATCTACTATTCCAAATAAAGAGTAACATAAAATAAAACTAGTAAAAGTGGTTCATCATGGTTTCTGTGCAGTCCCATATGGGACTGCGTTTCTGCAGACCTGCCACCGGAAGGAGCTAGCGAGCTTATAAGAAAATTCTAGTATCCCAAGAGTGCTAGCTTCCTCCTCACACACAGTGAGCTTCCCGCCCAAAAGTCACATGATGTGGGAGGAGTCAGCACTCTTCCATCAGTTCTCTTTTTGCCGCCACAGAGAGAGGACTAGTTCCAGTGAGCTGTTCACTTTGTGAGAGGATTTACCTCAGATGCTACCATTTTAATATGCCTTTATCCAAATGCTGTCATGAATGTGAGGTGAAGATGGCATAAAAATTAATGACTGTCCATTGTGTTTCTCTGCCTTGGCTCCTCAGGCCAAACATGTACTGGTGATTTATTTATTTATTTAATTTATTTAGAATTTATATCCCACCCTTCCCACGGGTGGCTCAGGGCGGCTTCCAACAATAGATGACTCCCCTGTGAGGGCTGGCTCTGATGGCAACTGATACCTCAGAAGGCACTCCTAGAGTAAAAGAGAATGGGTGCTCACTTCAGCAGTGCATATACTAAAAGGGGAATGATGCAGATGCAAATTTCTATCAGCGTTCCATACATATGCTGCTCTCAGACTACATCAGTCAGCAATACAAGCCCCTAAACCGGCTGATGCTTCAGCATCCAGGGTGGGCTCTAAACCTCCAGTAAAGAGGCTGAAAAGGAAGGGAAAATCCTGTGGCTGCACACAGTGCTCCCCACCTTCCCCACAGCAACAGACCCTTGGTTGGCTGATGTTTTCAGCAGCTGCGTGGTGCCATCACTCACCGTTGCCTCAGCACTGTGTGATGTCCTCACCTGGTTCCAACCATCACTCTGGAACCACTGCTTTGGCACCAATCCCTGTTGGAACCACAGATTAATCACCGTCGCCTTGGCACCATGTGGCACCGTTAGCTGGTTCCAACTGTAGCTATGGAACCACATGTCATTCACTGCCTCATCACCAATCCCTGTTGGAACCACAGGTCAATCACGTGTGACATCATTAGCTGGTTCCAACTGTCACTCTGGAACCACAGGTCATGTACTTCCTCGGCGCCAACCTGTCGGTTCTGTCCACACTGAGACATTGTTCAGAATGAGTACTCTGTTCCCCACTGGTGCCTCACAGAGTGCCCTTATTATCAGATAGGGAACTGGTGGAGCACCATGAAGATAGTAGAGCACCTACAGGGTGTGTAAATTGATGACACTTCTGCTTGCAGATGCTCTCCCATTCAAAGATGATACTGTCACCTCATGTTGCTCTCTGTTCCATGGGGACATCATGAGGGATCAGGGCACAGATCATCCTGGAGCCGATACAGTTCTGATTTGGCCTTGGCTTCATCGCCCAGCGGTGCCATAGAAGATGTCTAGCCCCTTCTCCATCTGGCAGTCCAGATTTTATGAATGGCTAAAGCATTAAAGCTACAGTTTACAACTTTAGAACCTAGCAGCATGCATCCACTCATGCAAGCCTTATTTACTTCCAGTGGCCCTTCCATTACTTAGGGCATTCAGGAAGATGATGCTCTCAGCATGACCCAAACCACCTTCTGCTTCACCTTCAGGTGAAAGCCAAGAGACTCTTTAAAGGGTCAGTGCCTCTGACTGTGGGTTTCTGTTTTACCACCCTACAACCAGTTCTTTTTATCTGAATTGATATTACCTAGGGACCAAAATGGCTTCTGTAGTTCTCCTAATATAGGGAGAAGTGAAAATTAGACAGGGAGATCAAAAGAGGTCAGCTTTTCCTCAGTGCCATGGGATTGACAGTGTTCAATTTCACTGCTTTGATGGATCTCTATAACAGACTCCTGTGCCAGAAGATGCTTCCCTATACGACAGAGTCACCTCGGGATAAGTAAATCTTGACAAACGCTTTAGTAGAGGGTGGAGCAGCAGATCACTGCTGCTCACCATGCGACTGCCAGCCATAGCAGGGCCATCGGCTTCAGGACCATCACATATGATAGAAGATTGATTCTGTACGATAACATGCCCATTCCTTATTTTTATGGAAAAAATTGATTACAATCTTTCCAGGGATCAGGTAGACCTTCTTACCATGCTACTAATGGTGGTATGTTTCCAGAGGGAAACAGGGACCAGGAAGTAGATCCTGTATGGACAATGCTGGCTGGGGTAATGAGCCTTCTTGCTTCATTCAGCTGCTTATGAGCTTGTATTCTCTGTGTTACCTGCTATTCTATCTTTAACTGACACTGTCTCTCCCTAGACTCATTCCATTCTTAAGAAGGGTGCAATAGTTCATGATACAGCTACATCCCCAGGACTTATGATGGAAACAGCCTCTTCTTGACCTGCATAAGTTAATCAAATTCTGGCTAACCTTAAGTTAGAAGGCTAGCCTTACAAGATGTTATCTGACTTCCGTACCACAACTGTTATTGTGCCAGATTTTAAGGATGCATATATCTATATTTTTGTACACAAAGTCTGCAGGGAGTTTTTTGAGGTTTACCCTAGCTGGCCAGAACTGTAATTACTCAGGCCGTTTTCGCACTAGCGTTTACTCCGGCGTAGCACCCCATTTACCTCCGGATCTTTTCCTGGTTTTCCCACCTGTTGCTCCGGCGCTGCAGGGGTTTCACGCCGGAGTATCTAGATCCACCTCCTTCCAGAGTTTTTGAAAACCTCCGGATCCACACCGGATCCACTCCTCGGAGTTTGCTGTGGGAAATCCATCCACGCCGGATCGACTGCTTTGTGGGCGTCACCCTCTCCCTTTCCGTCCTCCCACCCCATCCACCCCCTTGGCCAATCATCAGCCTTTCGCGGCGCTTCCCCAAAGTGCCGGCACGGCCATTTTTTTTTTAAACTTCACAGTTTTGCGTAATAGCGATATTTCGAAATTAACAAATAGAAAAAAAACCCCCTCCTGGAATAGCCTCAATTGCCACTTCAATTGATTTCATTAGAATTTTTTTTAATTATTATTGACTTTAGTTGTGTTATTTCGCTGTTGCGTTATCTCGATAATGCGAAAACGACCATTGTTGGGGGGGGGGAATCTAGTGCCGGTGCGGGCCAAAGCGTTCATGTGTGTGTGTTTTAAAAAGGGAATGCCTCCCTCAGCTGTGCCACCAGGATTTCTGGACCTGCACAAAATCGCCATGTATAAAATGGGAATTTGGAGTCCTGCATTCTTCTCCCTGGCTACATTCCGCTCGGTTAGAAAATAGATGCGAGCTCGCTCTTCACACGCACCACAGAAGGGGAAGGAGAGAATGGGGCGGGGGGGGGAGCTCTGGCAGCAGGAATCAGTCAGGTCCCCGTTGCAAGCGCCAGCCGGGGAGGGGAAAGAGAGCGGAGGAAATCCCAGCTTCGCCACCCGGGAGGGAGCGAGGCTGGGAAAGGAAGAAGCTGCCACACACACGTTATTGCGATATTTCGCAACTTCAGAATTTGGGGGGGGGGGGGAATCTAGTGCTAGGATTCTCCACTGTGAATGCTTCTGTTAATACATAAAGGGCTGTGGAGGATTCTACAGCTGCAGCCAATCCATAAACAGCAGCAGCATACGTGATGCGGTTTGTCCACGAAAAGAAGGGGAGGGAACAGCTGTGCCTGCTCCGATGTTACGTTAGTACGTTAGTACGTCCTTATGCAACCAGACTTGCGCTTAAAAAAAAAATGATTGACAGGGCATCGAGCTCAAGTCGATGCCAGTGGGAAAACGATTTGAGCCGGGGCTTCAGGGAAGGCGACTCCGCAAAGAGTCACTAGTGCGAAAACGAGAAAAATGATCCGGACATAATTGCGCCGCGGAATAAGGGGAGCAAACGCTAAGTGCGAAAACGACCTCAGTTTTACCTTCTGGGTTTGTTTCTAACCCAAAGAATTTTTAGTCAAGATGCAGGTCAGTAGCACTATCTCACCTGCATTGACAGATGTGTATAGTCTCTCCCTGTCTTGAGGGATGCCTATGCATAGCAGAGGTCCTGTAAAGCCTTCAAAGAAGCATAGAATTCTTTGAACTACTTAGGATTTCTTCCAAGAGCATATTTGCTAATCACTTCTGAATTTTCCACACAGATGGCAATACTATCAGTGCTGAGAGACTGCAGCAAGGTGCTGAATTGAGATTGCTGTGTCAACTTTAAAACTAGACCATATGAGACCACTCCAAATGGGTTCCTTAAGTTTCCACCCACATTCATAACATTGTCACCTTTCCATCCCTAGATCTATGCTGACATCTCTAACTTGGTGGTCTGACATGCCCAATCTCATGACAGGTGTTGATTTTAGAGGTTGACACTATGACATTCACATCTTCACTGGCAAATCCTTGAAAGGATGGGGTGCACATTGTGCTGACACTACCGCCCAGGGTCTGTGATCCCATAAGGAGTAGTGAAGAGAGTTCTCTCTCTCTCTCTTCCTGCACACTGACAGTACCACAGTAGAATGGTACTTCCTCTGCTGGGAAGCAAATCTTTGGCATTGAGCAATCACCAGCAATGTACAACTCAATGTCATTCTCATAGCATGTAAACTGAATCAACAGGCAGACATGCTAAGCACCGCCCATGAATGGTCTCCTTTAGATTGCTGCCGACAACTGGTGTTCTGACAGTGGGGTCTTCACCAAATAGACCTATTAGCACTTCAGGTGAACACCAGAGACTCTATGTTTTTTGCTCAAAACCAGCAGTCTGAGAGCACCTCCTAGCGGATGCCTTCCAGCTAACCTGGAAGGGCTATCTGTTTTTATGCATTCCTTCTCCTAGCCTGCTACAACAAGGTGGTAGCCAAACCTTGCAGGGCCAAAACGGCGGACTTTCTGGTGACTCCTTTCTGGCCACGGAAACCATGGTTCCTCATACTTTGGGCCCTAAACAGGGGAGTACATCACTGTGTTTCCCAGATACCATTTTGGTCCACACCTGTCCGTTCCCTCCCTGAGAGTGGCAGTGTAGTTAATTTGACCCTTGAACCACTTCCTGGGAGGGTAGTGGTGGTCCTGCTGGACATTCTTATAGGTCATGTGGGAATAGTCTGGAGTTAGGTGACTTCGGACAGTATTTATCCTAAGCTCTGTGACATTTTTCACGTTTGACCTTCTTCTCAATATCGAAAAAAGAAGGGCTACCTAATACTTTCTTTAAGGTGTATTTAACAGCTATTTCTACCTCTCATGAGCACTTTCGAGGTACAGCTGTTCTTTGTTTTGTTTGTTTTTTTGCATTCCCTGATTCAAAACATTTCATAAGGGATCTCAATACTTTAGATCCACTTCCTGTATTGCCAGTCCCTCAGTGGACCTGGTTACTAATTTTGCAAAAATGGTGCATGAACTGCTTGAACCAATTGCCTTTTATGAATTGTTTTTTCTCTCATCCAAGGTTGCTTTCCTTGTATCACGAGAGTGGTGACCTTGCTACTCTATGCTCTCAACCAAGAGTAGAAAACAGTACACACCCTAAAGGGGTAGAGAGCAATCCTTATTTTATCTAGGCAGAACAAAGGAGCTTTGTAAGACACCTCTGTTGCTTTAGAAGACACCACCAAGGGCATGGTGCTTCTGCTCAAAATATCTACATGGATTATTGTTCAACCATAATGCTGGCTTATTCAGGTGCAGATGCCTGATGTCTTGTAACAGGTTCAACACACTCTACACAGGCTCAGGCTTCATCTACAGCTTTTGCTTCAGATCTCCCTCTTCTCGATATTTGCTGAACAGCACCCTGCTTGTCTCTGTCCACCTTCATATACCGTTACATGGTGGACGTGAATTCTCTGAGAGATATGGCTGTGAGAAAAGCAGTACTGCAAATAACGTTTCACTGAGACATCCCACGCCCGCCTCCGAAGTAGGTGAACTTGCTAATCTCCCATGTGGGACTGCACAGAAACCGCAAAGATGAAAACAGGGGTTGCACTTACCTGTAACCTTTGTTCATTGAGTGGTTTTCTGTGTAGGCACACATCCCTCCCTACTTCCCCGCTGTAGGTGTCTCACACTCCCTGGTGGCGGCTGGTGGAGAACTGAGGGAAGAGTGCTGGCTCCTCCCACATCACATGACTTTTGGGCGGGAAGCTCACTGTGTGTGAGGAGGAAGCTAGCACTCATGGGATACTAGAATTTTCTTATAAGCTCGCTAGCTTCTTCCAGTGGCAGGCCTGTGGAAACGCAGTCCCATGTGTGCCTGCACAGAAAACCACTCGATGAACAAAGGTTACAGGTAAGTGCAACCCCTGTTTTACTATCTGCCCATGAACAAATATCATCAAAAAGGGAGGAGGATGTCATGAACCTCACTGCAAATTAGTTCACCAAACAAACTTACTATATTTGATAGGAGTAATTATGGTGAGACTTGGGGAACACTTGGCACGGGTGACATTGCTACCCTTTGGAAACCTTGTGCCAGGCTCGGTACACAAAATGGAGTCTGGCTGCACTTTGGTCAAGCTGATCCAGCTCTCAGACATGCTGTGACCCCTAGGCTCAGCAAACACAATGTTTTAGCAATTCATCTCTTTATCTCTGGCTAAGGTGTAGTCCCCAGCCTCCAGAGAAAGCAGACACCTAGCTAAACTAATCATCATCCAAGCCTCCAGGAAATACATAGACTAAGAAGTCTTTTCACTTGAATCTCTGTCCTCCCATCAAACCTTTTGTCTCCTGTCAACAACACCTCTGGGTGTATCTATATCAATTTCCCTACCAACACCTTGTCTCCAACTCCCAATTCTCCTGGTCCACCTCAAATATTAATTGCTTTCCTGCTCCACTTTGAATAATCTAATCATCCTACTGAGTTTCATTTCTTCTCCCATCACCTTTCTGGAAATGGGCTATCAGTGTTTAGTAGTTATACCAAAACCAATCATCCTGCCTTCCTGAGACCTTGTCTGTCTCAGCAGCACCCATTTGCTTATCTTTGCAAACATTATCTCACAACCCAATAATCTAATCATACTTTGTTCCAAGGAACATTCTGAACACCTATGCCTCAAGATACATTTTTGCCTACTTAAGGAGGCACTATAGATATACTCAGTGTGTTCAGTCTTGGTGCCTTCAGACTTGTACACCCAAACTATTTTTGGATTCCTCTGCAGAAGAGTTCTGACCATTCTGTTGATCTTCTCTAGACTTATTCACAGGGGCGTAGCTAGGGCTTCGGGGGCCTGGGGCGCAAGATTTATGTGGGCCCCCCTATGTGTGTGGCAGAGGGGAGGGGAGGGGCTTCCCTGCCTTAAGACGCCGAGCGGCGCGCGGCCCTCCCCACATCCCTCCGCCCCCGCAGCCTGCCTCACGCACGCCCGAAGTTCCTCTTTCTGGCGCACCGCCGCGGCCGGGGCCAGGAGCGGCTGAGTCGTCGGCGCCTGGGAGTTGAGGGGGCCGGAGAGCTGCTGCCGAGCGTGGGGATGCGGCCACTGGGCGTGCAACACCGCCGCCGCCGCCTCCTCCTCCTGCTGCCCGCCGCTGCCTTCTGCTTCCTGCTGCTGCCCGCGGCACGTGGAGCAGCAGGAGAAGCCTCGAGCAGGTGAGGGTCGGACACCGCTTCCCCCGCCCCGAGCTGGGACTGTGGCCGGAAGGTCTGCGCGACGCTCCGGAGCCCTGCCGGGGAGGGGAGGGACCCCCCTTGGCAATGCGGGGGCCCCCCAGATCCCCCAGACCTGGGGCGATCCGCCCCCCCGCCCCTCCTCCCTACGCCACTGCTTATTCACTCCAGACAGGTAGCTATCAACCTCTTTCCCCCCACAACTATTACCCTCTATCTGCTCCACAAACAATGATTTTTCTGATGTTCTTGTGTGTGTGTATTTTTATTATTTTTAAATAAAATTATTTTCTTAATTACGAGTGGTTTGGTCATTTCAAAATATTTAGCTCTCTGAAGTTACTACTGGTGCTAGAAATAAAGCCTATTGTGAAGAAAAATACAATGGACTCTAGAAGGAGGTTCTGGGTGAGTGCCCTCCCACTCTTGCTATCTTCCCAGCCCCTCAAGTGAAGGCATGCACTCCCCACCCCCCACCTCCAGAGGAGTTGATCTCTGCTATCTGGAGATCAACTGTAATTCTGAGTGATCCCCAGTTTACAACTGAACTCCAGAAAACAGATCTCTCTCCCCCTGGAAAAAATAACTGCTTTGGAGGTTGGATTCTATGACATTATATTCAGCTAGCAACAACCTCTGGCTAGCAGCTTTCCCAGTGGGCCATGGCCTCTAAGGAAATGTTTTGTGAGGCCGCAGTACAGCAGCAGCCCTTTCTGAGGCCAGTTGTTGGAAAGGACACAGAGAAGCATTGGAGATGTGTCTGTTTCTGAGGTAAAACTGTTTTGGCGGTTTGTTCAGTGTTCCAGGGTCTGCAGTAAGTGGAGGACAGGGGAGTCAGCCAGTGGGGACCAAGAGATGTTGACTGATGCATGATGGGCCAATGATTTGTTGAGTGCACCTGGCAGTGCTCCATTTGGCCGCCACCATAGGAGAATTTTTACCTATGATACACTTTGTGAGAATCCTGCTCTTAAAGAACTCTACCTGGGCCTGCCTCTGCTAATTCCCCCATAAAAAGAGGAGAGCTCCAGTATTTTTGGTAACAGACTGGTAACTTCCATTTCATTGTATCTGAAGAAGAGTATGTGCACACAAAAACTTATACCTTGATTAAAACTGTTGGTCTTAAAGGTGCCTCTGGACTCAGACTTTTTTCTGGTAATCGGAAGTATTTATTTTTTTACTTAAAAAAAATTATATCCCGCCCTCCCCACAAGCAGGCTCAGGACAGATCACATCAATAGTACTATAAGACATTTTTAAAAGTCATAATAGTAACATAAATAATTAAAAAAACAGGTAGCATGGAAATTAAGAAGTACAGCAGTCCCAACTGGCCAAAAGCTGTTGTTGTTAACCATTCAGGGGTATTCAACTCTTGGTGATTCTATGGGCCAGGTCTCTCCATGTTTTTCTATCTTGTACTGTTTGACTGGAAGCTACTAGGGCATAAAATGGAGGACAATGGAGATCTTATTAATATGGATCATATTCAGAGCTAATAGAGGCCCCTGTCTCTCCACACAATGACCACCTGGGATGAGCTAGGCTGAGTTCCAGAGAAGGGATAAAAGAGGGCTTTTTTTGTTGCAAGAACTTCTTTGCATATTAGGCCACACACCCCTGATGTAGCCAATCCTCCAAGAGTTTATAGGGCTTTTAGTACAGGGCCTACTGTAAGCTCCAGGAGGATTGGCTACATCAGGAGTGTGTGGCCTAATATGCAAAGGAGTTCCTGCTACCAAAAAAAAAAGCCCTAGATAAAAGTAGAAGAGAGTAAGGTGGAGTGGGGGAGAGGAGAGGACAGTGAGACTTAGACTTAAAGCAGCCAAAGGTGGCTGGGCTACAAAACAGGAGATCCCATTAAGGCAAGGAATGATACAGAAGGAAGACCAGGAAGCAGTGGGAAAATGAGAAAAGAGGACTGACAAAGAAGGTGGAATAGTGCTTCCCAGGACAGAGGAAAGGCTGGGCAGAGACAAAAGTATCGAACAGAGTACCAGGTGCAGTTAACCATGGGTCATAGTGATACACCTTGCTACCAATAAAGGCTAATAAGCAAAGATTGCAGACTGGTGAGTGGTCTGTGGTGCAATGAAGGGAGAATTCAATGTATCCCTTCACTTGGGAGGAGCTACAGTGGTACATAGAACTTAACCTTCAGCTTAGCCTTATCTATTCAATGGCTGCTTAGTAGAAATAATATACATTTGAATAAAAGGATATTGAGAACAGAAGCACAATATGCAACATTATTGTGCTATAAATCTGTAACAACTTTTATTCATATATATTACATTACAAAAATATTCTGACCAAATAATGTTAGAGAGCATCTTTTCCCCCTTATTAATCCAATGGTGGAATTCACAAAACATGAAGAAAGAGAGAGAAAATAACTTGTTTAAAAAAAAAAAAAAAAAAACAGAATTGATAAAATAGGCACTTTGGATTTCAAAGGCATGATATAAGTAGCTGGGAACATTACAGCTGAATAATACAAAACAAATTTCACATTGGTTTAATAAATTAGGAGTTAATTTGACAATGGTTACAGTCATGTTAAAAAGAGTGTTGGGAGAATTAAACTCTGACAGATTCCTCACCAGCATTTGATCCACCCCCATGCTTCTCCCTGCATCAGCTCAAGTCATCGATTCCCCTCCCCACCAGTCACTCCATGGTGCCTCTTGCTTCGGGGCTCCTTCCCATTCCTGTTGCAGCAACTGGAATGCCAAAAAACCGGCATCCAGTTGCTGTGATGGTAATGGGAAGGAGCCACGACACAAGAAGTGCCCTTGGAGCAACTAGTGGGGAATCCATCCCTTGAGCCAGTGCAGGGAGAAGTGCGGGAGTGGAGCAAATGCCGGTGAGAAATCAGTCTCAATTTTTAATGCTTAGCATGAGTGACAGAGGATGTGCTTGGAAGAATATGGTAGTCATTCTGTTAAAAATACTTTATTTACAAGGCCAGTTAGAAAAAGACACAACAGAATTACTACAGACTTTTAAAAAATCTGATTTTCTTACTTGTTCTTCCTTATATATCAGGGAAACCTGCGCTCTTACAAATCCAACTGAAATTATTTCTGTGTTACCAAAGGGCTCTCTATTATAATGATGGTGTATGACAACTCACCTTGTTGCCTAGGAAAGGCCACAATAATAAGTGATCTCTTTCACATAGTCTGTCTCTCTCACACTAAATTCTGTATTTCTCTTTTTATCTCAGCTTGAAAACCAACAGTGTGACAACACCAATATGAACCATGGACTTAACATTTTCATGAGTTTGCGCTTGCAATACTCTAAATATTACAGCGTTTTATTTGTCAAACTGTATGACCCATGCTGAAAATGTGCCATCTCCAAAACATGATTTATCTTTCTCATTGTGCAAAAGAGGTTTTCCAGTCACCAATGCAAATGAGGTTAACATGCCTAGCGAAATATTGGCAAGATGAGCACAAAGAGGTAGACAGATTCCTTAAAGAAAAAAAAAAGGCCTGGCAGTGCAGAATCATTTCTAAATGTTAACAGTTGAACTGCTAGTTCTAGTCTCACTATTCAATATAAGTTTTCTCAGAAATTGATTAAATCTAGTTTTAATCTTAGCCTAAATTGAAAAACAATAAGCATGGTACATTGTCCCTGATCCTTGACTGGCTTTTACCCTGCACTAATGACTAGAGGAATTATGAGGGGAATTATGCAGGGAAGAGCCAGGTAATTTGACAAGGTTTTTTGGCAAGGCCAGATGATAATTTCTAAGGCACTTGAAAAATAACCAAGCTGCTTCAATATACACTGATATGTGTACATTTGAGTGTAGTTTTGAATCATGGTTTGTATGTATTTTATTGAACTAGATCAATATTTTAAAACTGATTTTATTCATTGATATTAAAACAATCATTTACAGTGCTGTTCTAAGCAGAGGTACACCCTTCCAAGCCCAGTGACTTCAATGTTACTTTGTTTAGATTTGCACTGCTAGTTACCCAGCATGAAATTCCAGTAGCCCATACTTTGTATTTGCTATGAAATACTATTACACAAGGGAGGAAAGATGGTATGGTATAGCCCAATCTCATCAGATCTCAGTAGATAACCAGAGTCATTACTTGGAAGTGAGTCCACCAAGGAACACTATGCAGAAAAAGGCAATGGCAAACCATCTCTGCTTCTCACATGCCTTCAAAGCCCCTAGCTAGGTCCAGGGGTCATCATAAATCAGCTGCAACTTGACAGAGCTTTACCCAACCACATAATTACACAGAAGTTTGGATTAGGCCTTGTTGGTCTAAGCTGGGTTCCATAAACATTGATTGTATCCTTAATGAAACTTTGTCTTGATATTGTGGTTTATGCCAATTAGAGGTGGGCATGAACCAAACTATGAAGCAAAATTCATCATGAATTTTTCCATTTGCGGTTTGGGATCAGAAGTTCATGACGGGTCTACTGTCAAAAACTTTCACAGACTTTTAAAACAGTTTGTGCCACTTCTTGGTGATTCATGGCTAGAGCAGAAAGCTTTTTGTTCCCTGTGAAACCACAAAACAGCTGAGCCATTGCTGACATTACAGTGCCTCAAAACACAGTGTTGTTCACTATGGACGTAGTAGCACCATATACTAGTATTCCACACAAGGAGGTCAGGAGAGTAGCTGAAAAATGTTTGGAAAAGTACACAAACCCCTTCCCTCCCATTCATTTCCTTTTGAGCCTGTTAGAAATTATTCCGGGGGGGGGGGGGGGGGAAGGTTAAAAATGATTATTATTTTTTTACAGACAAAGGGGGTGACTATGGGATGGGTGACTGCACCATCTTTGGCAAATTTATAGATTTCTAATCTAGAAGACACTAGGTTTTTCATAGAGGAGAACCCCTTTTTGCAAAATGTACTTTTTAATCATCACTTCATTGACAATGTGATGGTGTTGTATAAGGATCCTGAGTCTGTTGAATAACTTTATAGATGGTACAATATGATGGACCCAAATATTTCTATAACTTGGAAGCATAGTCTGGAAAGAATAGAATATTTAGACACAATAATTTTTAAAACAAATACGGGAAGTTTGGGTACCAGTACCTTTAAGAAACTTACTGATAAAAATACTTATCTGCACTTTGGTTGATTTCATCCCGTACATTTAAGATCTAATATTCCTTATACTCAACTCCTTAGGGTTAAACGTAACTCTTCTTTGACACAGGATTATAATAGAGATAGTACAGAACTACTTTATGATTTCAACAATGGGGTTATCCTTCTCAGGTTTTAAAAAGGGTTCAGCTAGGAAAGGAAAGGAAAGGTTCCCTGTGCAAGCACCAGTTGTTTCTGACTCTAGGGTGACGTTGCTTTCACAATGTTTTCACGGCAGACTTTTTACGGGATGGTTTGCCATTGCCTTCCCCAGTCATCTACACTTTCCCCCCAGCAAGCTGGGTACTCATTTTACCGACCTCAGAAGGATGGAAGGCTGAGTCAACCTCGAGCCAGCTACCTGAAAACCCAGCTTTCACCGGGGATCGAACTCAGGTCGTGAGCAGAGCTTAGGACTGCAGTCATGAGCAGAGTTTAGGACTGCAGTACTGCAGCTTTAACACTCTGTGCCACAGGTCTGCTAAGAGCACTTCAAATAGAAGGGAACAACTATTGACAAAGAAAGAACCTAGACTGTATAATACTTTTTCCTGAGCCATGGAATATACACCTCTTACTTTTCCTATAAAAAGAATAATACTTTTTCCTGAGCCATGGAATATACACCTCTTACTTTTCCTATAAAAAGAATAATTGTCAAGTATTGGCCTTTGATAAATGACATTCCTGGCTGTGAATCTGTTCCTTATGTTCCCACTTGTGGACCTCCTGATGGTGCTTGGGTTTTTTGGCCACTGTGTGACACAGAGTGTTGGACTGGATGGGCCATTGGCCTGATCCAACATGGCTTCTCTTATGTTCTTATGTTGGCCTTAGGAAAACACATTCTATTAAGGATATTGTCATCAGATCAGACATTAGGGAGCCATTGCCACAAAGTACTTTGCCAAAAGGTCACTTTAAATGTCACAAATGTAAAATATGCAAGAATACAGTGCAAGGTGCATCCTTTATGGTGGATAAAACAAGTGTGAAGCTTCATTCTTTCATTATCTATGATTTTATTAATACCATTTATTATATTAAATGTGAGTGTCGCTCAGTCTATGTGGGAAGCACAACATGTTCCTTAAAAACAAGAATTATGGAACATTCCTCTAGAATTAAACATAAAGTGGCAGGGGGTCCTCTTACAAACTATTTTCTTCTTAAATCATATGAGGAGGATGGCTATGGAATACTGTTTGCGGCCAATAGGTCTATTACTCAGAAAGAGTTGTTATGTTTGTTAAAGAAATGGATTTTTAATCTAAATACTTTACATCTCCATGGCCTAAATACTGAATTTTACTTAAGCTGTTTTCTTCAGTGAATTTGTAAATACATACCTCTGGTCTGTCATTCTGACGTCTTTAAAAGTTTTTTGTTCTGGAACTTCCTGTAAAAATGGTTGTTGTTGCTGAAAGTTCTAAGTTGACTCAGGATTTTTGTAAAATAGAAGTCTTATTCTAGTATACTCCAAATAGAATTGGAAACACCTGGTAAGCTTCTTATACTTGGCTCCTGTGAATTTTTCCCCCAGCCCTTTCAAGAGAAGCCTAGGACAATAGAAGTGTGGAGCTGTGCTCGATCCATTGGAGATACAGAACAGTGCCAATTGAAATATTGTAGTGAGTATATATGAGAGTACATATGGGAGTACCTTGAATAAGACTCTAGATTAAATGCAATTTAATATATTGTTAAATTAAATTTTATTTTATGACATGCAAGTCCCTTGGTGAGCTGCCTGAGGAAGGATTAACTCTGAAAGTGGACGGAAGCAGCAGTCCAGTTGCAGCCACACCTATTTGGGAACTGCAGTCACACCTGGATGGGAATTATTGGACTTCAGGAAGTCTTACAGACAAAGAAAGAACATTGCACTTTGTAAAATGGACTGTAAAATACTTTTAAATTGATATGTGAAAAATACTGTGGTAATATTTTGTTTTTAAATATATGTATCAGTTAAAACCCTCACGGAGTGTTCAAAGTCATATATCTCACAGCTGTTTTGAGCTGTCTTCCATAGTCCCTTTAAACTTTAAAGGAACTGAACAAGACAGCCTAAAACAGCTGTTTCTCCAGCTTTCTGCAAACCCCGTTTAAAGAGACGGTGGCCCCTTTCAATGAAGTTTGCAGGGGCACAAACCATGAACCAGCTTGGTCCATGAGCCAGCCTACTGGTTTGGTTTGGCTAAACCATGAACCTAACCACATTTTCCCAGTTCATGCCCATCCCTAATGCCAATATAGATGCAATGGGAGGACAAAAACAAAAATAGCAGTGTGTGGCTGTTTTTCAGTTGCAAAGAAAAGCAGAAGGCCAGCAAAAAGTGGTCCAAAGACTATTGTAATTACTAGTTTTTGTTGGCCTTTAAAAAATAAAAATATATTTGGTTAGCTGCTTTTTCCACTTCGACAGGAACAGAATGTATAGCAAAGGAAAATGGTTGGATGCCAAGGCCTTCCTTCCTGTTACACTGAAATCACTCTAAGTGTGTGAGACTTTGAAAAAACCTTAAATGACAGTTTCCAATGTTCACAATATGTGACCCACACAGAGCCGGCCCTGCCACTAGGCAAACTACGCGGTTGCCTAGGGCACCAGGAGGTAGGGGGCCAGTGGCAGTGTGATGGAAAGGGTGCGCGCCGCTGCCTCCTCTCCCCTTCCGTACCAGGTCAATTTCAGTGCCAGGAAACCGGTGCTGGAGCACCGCACTCCCCAGTGGGCCATTTAAAGCACTCGATCAGTGGGTAAAGACTTGCTCAAAGTCAGTGCTGCCAGGCTGGCCACAGCAAAAAGGAAAGGGTGTGCTCCGCACCTCTCCCTCCTTCCACTTCCTGGATGAGAAGGGAGGAGGGAGCAGCAGCGCGCACCCTTTCCTTCCCGCTGCCACTGGTTAGCCCAGCAGCACCGACCATGAGCGAGTCTTTATCTGCCAATCAGATGATCAGCGGGGGAGTGGCTTTAGATGGCCTGCTGGGGAGTGTGGCACTCAAGCGCCGGTTCCCTGGCACTGAAATTGTCCTGGTGGGGAAGGGAAGGCAACCGCCTAGTTTGTCTCCCTCTCCCCCCGCTGCCAGCCCCCTCTGGCTTGCCGCCGCCATGCTCTGCTCACTCGCCCCCCTTCCCACACTTGCCATGACTAAAACAGCCCTACAGGCTTCTCGCAGCTCAGAGCGGGGGGCAAGCAAGTGGAGCACGGTGGCGGGGGGAGCGGAGTGTGCTGGGGGGGGCGCCTGCATAGGGTACTATTTGCCCAAGAGCCGGCACTGAACCCACAACAAGCGTTATATAAGGTAAATGATTCCTTGCCCTAACAAACATTTCAAATCACTCCAAACCAACACATACAACATAGAAATATGCACCAACTATACCTGAAACATTCAATGGAATAATGTTCCATGTTATTAATTCTATGCTTGTTGTTGTTATTTATTCAGGAGAGGGCAGAGGGAACTATTGTGATCATCTGATAGGTAAATGAATAAGTGCACCTTAAAAAAAGCTAGCTAAAAGTAAAAAATAAATTAAAGACTTTTGAATGATGGTTTAATACCTTTCTTGTTTCTTTAAAAGTTGACAAAGGAGTTGAAGTTATTTGTAGACCCAACAAAATTCTTAAGGTAGCATCCTGTTTTATTATAGCAAAGTCACAAGAGTCTGTCTATGCATTTAGAATAATTAATCAAGTCTTCTTGGTCTGTGTGTAATACAAGAGATGAAAACAGAGAG
Organism: Heteronotia binoei; assembly: GCF_032191835.1. Lineage (NCBI taxonomy): Eukaryota > Metazoa > Chordata > Lepidosauria > Squamata > Gekkonidae > Heteronotia > Heteronotia binoei. Next base: position 104,694,280 of record NC_083224.1, read on the forward strand.
AAGAAGAAACAGAATGCAAGATAAGAAAACAGAAAGAAGAAAACACTGTGACTTGTGCATTTAGTGAGATAGAGAGTGGTCATAAACAGCTCTACTCAGAAAGAAATCCTATATTATTCAATGGGACTTCCTATGAGAAATTTGTCCTTAGGGTTGCATTCATAGAATAGGTTGAGTAGAAAAATTGAAATGACAATACTCATGAAAATAGCGTGCATAGACTGTGTCCATATTAGCTCTTTGTCCTAGATTTTAATTTGTCTTCCACTTAGTAGAATATATAAAATATGATCTTAGCTGGCTTAATGATAATTGACATCTAGGATTTCATTACTAAATTATGGATAGAAATACACAACTGAAAAGTTTGGGTGCATGGTGCTTTCGATCGTTATTAGGGATAAGCATGAACCACATTTTTGTGGATCAGTTCATGGCTGAATCACAAACCCATATGAACTAGGAAGTTGGTTCATCAACCAACCCAGTTTGTGAGCCATTTGAAGTTAAAAACCTTTCTTTCTGCTCCCTGCAGCTTTTTGCAGGGAGCAGAAAGCAGGCATTTCCAAACAACTGAGTGGTGGGGACTGCTGCTCAGGTGTATGGTTTAAATGGCTCTGAGCCATTTAAATCCTTTCTGCTCCCCACAAAAAGCCATGGGAACAAAAAACAGGGGTTTCCAAACAGCTGAGCAGCAGAGACTGCCATTCATCTGTTTGGTTTAAATGGCTCAGAGCCATTTAAACCTCTGCTTTCAAAAAGCCACGGGGAGCAGAAAGAAGGGTTTTTAATCCCTGTTGCTCAGCTTTTGAATAATCCCTGCTTTCTACTCCCTGAGGCTTTTTGCAGGAAGTAGAAAGCAGGGTTTAAACAGCTCTGTGTCATTTAAAGGAAAGAGCTGTTTTTCATTTCCGCTCCTCAAGCACCAGTTTCTGCTCTTCAAGCACTGCCACAAATTGCATTAACATTTTTGAAAGTTTGTGGTGGTTCTTCAGTTCACAAATAATGCTTCACAAATTGCAAACCAGCCAAAATTTGTGATGAACTTTAGTTTGTCAGTTGGTTCGTGCCTATCCCTCATAACTATTCCAATGGAGTGATGGTAAATTCAGAAGTCTATTATTACTATTGTTATTATCCCACATCACCCTTCACACATGGCAAACATATACAGAAGAGCAATTTGTTCACAGAAGCCTGCTTCTGTGCAAAGTCCTGAATTAAGAAACCAATTTATCTGGAAAAAAATAAATGTGAGAACTTTTAGTTAACCTTCTGGGGCAGAATTGGGCCTCTTGCTATTAAGGTACTTCTGTGTAGAATGTCACTTCCCATTTCTTTCAGAAATCCCAGCTGTCATTTTACTTTCAAAGGTAATCTGTTTCTAGCTCTCAAGGCTGCAGAGGTAAAATTGAAATTTATTTATTTACGTTATATTTATATCCCGACCTTTCCATACAGACTCAAGGCGGCTAACAGCATAAAATAGAGAGTAAACAAAACAATATTAAAACAATAAAACAATCAGATAAATAACAATTTAGTAGTAACATATACTAGATTTTTCAAATTAAGAGGATAAAGTTTTTGAAATATGGTTTTGATATGGTTTATTAGGGTTGCCAACATTCCAGGTGGTGGCTGGAAATCTTCTGGGATTGCAACTGGTTTCCAGGCAACATTCACCTGAAAAAAGTGCCCACTTCAGAAGGTGGACTCTATGATGTTATACTCCATTGAAGTCCCTCCCTATGCCCTGCCCTTCTTAGGCTGCACCCCAAAAATCTCCAGGTATTTCCCAACCCAGAGTTGGCAAATCTATTGTTTCTGAGCCTATTTGAAGGCAGATGCAAGATGTTTCACATTTGGGATAAGGACAAATTAACTGCAAAAATAAACTAACATGGCTATCAGTGATAGCTTGGAAACCACCATATTTCTAGCAAATAAACTATAGTCCTCTAGCTAATAATAAAAAATTCTCTTTTTATTAATATTCTTGCTCTAGAGCCATATGAAAGTCATGTTAGCTTTCTTTTTCCTCTGCTATCATTAGAAGTAGAAATGTGAAGAGAAAGTTGAAGGACTCAAGATTTCATTCACCATCAGCAAGGTTAAAAAGGTTTTTGAAATGGTGAAATGGTGATTGGAAGCTTCACAATATTGTGCCATTTTTCCAGGATATCAATTCAATTATTACTAAGGTAGACTGAAAAGGAATATGGAAAATATTGATTTATCCTTTGTCACTACTTTTTAAGGATTTAACATTTTGAGACAACAAATATAAGCTTACCAGTTGAATAAATACACTATTTTTCTTTTTTTTTTAAACTATATGAACACATATATTTTACAAAACCCCATAGCAAAATGGGAAATAAGTATCCTTCTACAAAAAGAAGATGTAAGTACGTATACAAAATAAAGCTTTAGAGTTTTGAAACCATATCTGGGCAAGAGACAAATACATCCTAGTATTCCATTTTTTTAAAGGCCCAGCTGAAACCATTCATTGAGAATGGGTACGAACAGACGGAAGCTTATCATTCTTCTCTCTTCTGGATATTGCACACGTGAATCCTTCTTGTGTCAGGAAAGTAGATCCAACAGAAAAGAAGCCAATGCCATATAGAGAGAAGCAGTTAAGGATGATGTCAAGCTGATGGCTAGAGCAGAGCTGTGGAGACGATGGCGGAATGTGAGATCTGGTTGTGGCTGCTGCTCCAGCTGGTTTGGTAACCATATGGATGGGTTGATTGTGATGTAACCATTTGTAGTTTGAATGTGGGATGGCACTGTTGTTGTCCTACAAGAAAACATATAGGATAAAATTAAAATATACCCAGTATCCAATTCATAAGATGTAAGATGAACAGCTAGATCAGGAGTCCTCAAAGTGGTGTCTGTGGGTGCCATCATACCAGCTGACACCTTTTGTTATGCCCACCAATTGTTTTCAGAAAGTGGGTGGTGCCAGCAGAGGTTCTAATTGGCCATTGAAGAGCTGAACAATACGTCCAGCTAACTGTCTGTTATGCATACTCGTCTACTTTTAAACAATATGCTTAACAGCATCCTATTAAATAGAGCTTGTGTCTGAAATGCTGAAGAGTTACAATCAGAGTTGTGCATAACCTCAATCCCTGACATCTTGTGGTTGCCTATACTTCCTGCAACAGCTGTTGTGTTGTTGTGCCCATCACCAATACTCCCTCTAAATTGTGGAGTCTTGTGAGCAAAAAATTCTACTTTGTGAGCTACTGGCACTGAAGTTGTGAGCTAACTTCTGCTTAAGGCAATAGCAGTACTAGATAGATAGCAGTTTTAAGCTACTGCATAAATTAGTTTTCTCAGAGGCCATTTTTCCTGAGCTAAGACAAAAATGTGTGAGCCGGAGGCTAAAAAACTGTGAGCTAGCTCACACTAACTCAGCTTAGAGGAAGAACTTCCCACCACCCTGTGTCAACTTTCCAGAGGTGCCTTCTGGCTCAAAAAAGCTGGGGACTCCAGAGCTAGATGGTCACAAGTTACTACAAGTCACAGATGAGATCACAGATGAAGGGGATATAGTTTTTTACAATGTGACTGCTTGCAAGAATACCATCAATAGCTGCTACACAGATGCAATTAACACTGTGCTCTTCCACCCCCCCCCCCAAAAACAGGAAAAATACAGATCTTCACATGTCAACTGATGTCACTTGCAGGAACAAAGGGTACTAGATTTCCTTTTCTCAGTAGTACTCCTTGTTGTCTAGCCAGCTGCTGATTTATGGCCAATTTACAAGATACAAAGTGCTCATGGCTGCGACAAGGCCTTTCTATCAAGGCCTTTCTGTGCTGGAAGTTCTATGTCTCCCAGGTGCACAGGGTTGATACTCCCAGGGTTTGGGGAATAGAGGAAACTCAGAATGATCAGGCCTGACGCTAGGGTTTCTAGTGCCCCAGGATGCCCCCCCCCCCCCCAGCCAGGTTTCTATTCATGCATGAGAAGCGTGCGGGGACTAATAACGTCACTAGAAGTTATGTAATCGGGGTGCAAAGTCTTGTGCCCAGCTCTCTCCCACTTCAAAGGGAGCTGGATGCAGAGTGAGAGGGCAGCCACAGGAAGGGGAGGGCACCTCCCACTCCTCAGGAGGGCTCCTTTGTCCCCTCAGCCTCCCTGGCACTACAAGCCCCAGCCTGCCTTGCGGTCTGGCCCCACATGGCCCTCTGGGAAATGGAGTCCACCTCCTTCCACCAGGTAAGCTGCAGGACACCGGGTGTGTGTGTGTGTGGAACTTCGGGGCAGAAGCAAATGAGGTAGGTGCCCCCTCCGCCGCCCATGTGCGAACAGAGAGTGAGCGATGTGCATCTGAGGGAGGGAGGGGGGAGGGAGGGTTTGAGCCAGTGAGCGGCCTGTCCATGGGGGGGGCAGGCAAGGGAAGAAAGCATGGGGCAGTCAGCTCCTGGCCGGGCCCATAGGAGCTGGGTTTGGATGGGAGGGAGAGAGGGGGTTCTCCTGCCTGGCTGGCTGCCATGCTGTCCACCCGAGGGGATCAGCCTCCACCCTGCTTGGAAGGGAGGGGGCTGTTGGCCACCCCCATCTGTTCTTGAGGGGTCTCTGTGGCTGAGGCTGGCATTGTGTCCCAGCGCTGCCACACACCCCAACATCACCAAGGCTCAGGCAGCCTTGGTGAGGTCAGGAACACAGTGGGCATGGGGCGTTTGAGGAGACGGGGCGCCTCCTGGTGCCCTTACGCCAGGCTATTTGGCCAACTCCCACATGCCAGACCTGAGAATGATGTAGTGGTGTAGAGTCCACTTTCCAAAGCAGCCGTTTGTTCCAGGAGAACTGTTGCCTGGAGATCAGTTGTAATCTCGTGAGATCTCCAGCTACCACCTGGAGGTTAGGAGGAAAAGCAACAGCTCTGTGCCCAATAAGCCTCCACTTTCAATTCCAATAAAGACTAATTCAAAAAAATTCTTTATGCTGGCAAAAAATTATTTAGACAAGTCTGAGTTTGCTCAATGTATGCAGAGGATACTTCAGCATCAAGTTAAAGTACCAACACCAGTTTACAGGCATAACCGGACTGTGTTCCTGTTTCTCATTACAGCTTTATCCAAGCTACAGTTTTCTTTGCCTATAAAGCAATCATACAATAAACAATTTAATATGCAAACACCCAAAACTGATATACTAATTTACCAATGTTATACTTCACTCTTCACACTCAATCCAACAATTAATGGTATCAAAGATTTCAGGTTTTCACGCCTGGTAACATCATTAGGGTTTGTAGAATCTTGATCCCGAAAGATTCTACAAACCCTAATTAATGGTATCTTTTCTCTCTCTCATCCTGCTAAGTGTTAGATATACCAATCAAGTGTTAGATATACCAAGTGTTAGATATACCAATCATCAGGTGCAACCATTTAGAATTACAGCAACTCATTAAAGGGAATTCCAACCATAGGCAATCCAAAAACATCACAAAAAAATGAAAGGTCCCAATCATTGTTTAGTCCTAAAGGTTGTAAAGTTTTAAAAAGAAAATCCATCTCATCTCTTTTTATGCAAGTAATCTGTCTGCACCTGTTGAATTGAATTCAAATCCTTGTAGCTTTTCCAAAACAAAGAATCTCAAAGATTCAGGATCATGTCCAAACCTTGCAAAATGTTCCACAAGAAGAGCCTCATTGACTTGGTGCTTCAATCTCGAGCGGTGTTCAAGTACATGTGACTTCACCATTTGCATTGTACTCTCAATGTAGACACATGTATATGAACAGATGACAGCATACACACCTCTTTGGTTGAGCAGGTAGTGTGTTGTCATAAAATGATCTTCTTCCCCATCTGTGGATGTGCAAATTCCCTAATCTGCAGGCAAAACTGACATGCTAAGCATGTTCCGCATTTAAGATTTCCAGGTAGCATGTCAGTTTCACTTTCCCGCTTAACAAAGTTCAGTTGTATCAAAGAATCATGCAGGTTCCTAGTGCATTTAAACCTAATTAAAGGGGGTTGTTGGCAGCCTGGGATATCATCCAGTAAATGCCTGGGGGCTGGCATTCCTTTTTGAGTCCTGGACATATGTGGTTGAAGAAAAGCTGATTTTGGGGCTGGAAGATCATCTGAGTCTTCCATTTGGGTTGCTTGTAAGGTTTCTCTAAGCCAGGGGTGCCAAACAAGCAGCCCATGAGCCAGATTAGGTCCCTGGGGTGCTCCTAGCAAGCCTGTGAACAACTCACTGTTGTCTGCTTCCTTCTCCCTCTCTTGCTTCCTTCTGCATTACTATTTGCTTTGCCAGGCTTGCTCAATCAAGCAACAGAGCAAAGCCTCTATTTTCTCCATTGGCTGACCAACACATGAAGCAACTCATGTACAAAAGCTCGCAATGCTCAGCCATTTCATATTTTCCTCAGGCTCAAAGCTTTTACCACAACATTTCTGTAATGAATGACAGCAAATCAAAAGTAGGTTTGCGACTTACAGATACACATCCAGACAACACCTGAACAGCATATGCAAGATTGGTACAGCACAGACATTGTCACCCAATTTTGATGTAAAGATTCAGAACAAGAGGTGTCAGTTATCAGAGACTGTTAAATAAAGTATTACAAGAGTGCTAATCTTTTAAGCATTTTTAAGTTTTTTAAAAAAACTTTAATTGTGTTTGTCTGTGTCCTTTATAAAGTTTATATCTCTGCTACCTGGCATTACATCTAATGTAGGGTTGCCAATCCCCAGGTGGGTTATAGTTTGGACAAACTAACAGTGACTGAGAGAGAGACTTTTTCCATTGGATTTGTGTGTATTTGTGCCTTTAAATTTTGTATGTTAGGGTGTCGAACTCTTAAGATCTTAAGAATAAGCTAAAATTTTGGTTGTTTTGTGCTACTTAGATTATTCTTAGTTTTGCTATATCTCTGCTGAGTATCCTCCATGTTTGCCACAATCCCCAGGTGGGGGCAGAGGATCCCTCGGTTTGGAGGCCCTCTCCCCGCTTCAGGGTCATCAGAAAGTGGAGGGGGGAATGTTGCTAAACACTCCATTATTCCCTGTGGAGACCAATTCCCATAGGGTATAATGGAGAATTGATCCATGGGTATCTGGGGCTATGGGGCGCTGTTTTTTGAGGTAGAGGCACCAAATTTACAGCATAGCACCCAATGCCTCTCTTCAAAACACCCTCCAAGTTTCAAAAGAATTGGACCAGGGGGGGTCAATTCTATGAGGCTCAAAAGAAGGTGCCCCTATCCATTATTTCCAATGGAGGAAAGGCATTTAAAAGGTGTGTGGTTCCTTTAAATGTGATGGCCAGAACTCCCTTTGAAGTTCAATTATGCTTGTCACAACCTGGCTCCTAGCTCCATCCCCAATGTCTCCTGGCTCCACCCCAAAATCCCCAGATATTTATTGAATTGGACTTGGCAACCCTAATTTTATGACACACGTGGCTTGGCCTGACAAGTTCTCATTTATGTCAGATCCAGCTCTAATGAGTTCAACACCCCTACCCTAAGCCCTCGAGATCTAGGAAATTTGGGTCTGGGGAAGGATGTCTAAGCCTCTAGATTTTCGTCAGAGGACAAGATTTTCATCAGAGGTTGAGTCAGACCTTCTTACACTTCCACAGATGAGGAATTTGTTCCAGGGGCCAGATAAGGAATTTGAAGGGTCTTGATATCCCCCAAACTCTTCACTTGATCCACCAAACACATTTATCCTATTTATGATAGACACTATTCTTTTTTTTTCTATAGTATTACTCTTGCCAACTAGCATCTCCTGTCCTGTATGGATTAATTTACTTCAGATACCTAGTTTATGTGGGTACATTGTTTTATTTAAAGCCTTTCTATAAAGCCTTTCCACTTAACTCAGGGTTCCCAAAGCAACAAACATTAAAACATTTCAAACATTAAAATATTTCAAACATTAAAAAATGTTTAAAATACAAATATATTAAAAACAATTAAAACGTATAAGCTTAAGAACATATAAGTCACCCAGCCACCACTCATTCAGCTAGGGTGGCCAGACCGTCCCGGGCACCCGGGAAAGTCCCGGTTCTGGCCCCCAATTCCTGGCTCCCGGGCTGGCTATACCGGGACCATTAGAGGTCCCGGTTTAGCCAGCCAGAGAGCCGGTGGGCCGCATGCGCGGGCGGGGAAGGCGGCGAGGGAGGGAGGGAGCGTCCCTGCGCGTGCACAGGGCGATTGTGGCGGGCTCTGCGCATGCGTGGGGATGCTCCCTCTCTCACTCGCCGCCTTCCCCGCCCACGCGTGGGGGCCGGCGGCGGTGGCAGAGGCTGGGGAGGCGGCGGAGAGGCCGGCGCTGGTCGCTGGAGGGCCTCTTTCTTTCTTTCTTTCTTTCTTTCTTTCTTTCTTTCTTTCTTTCTTTCTTTCTTTCTTTCTTTCTTTCTTTCTTTCTTTCTTTCTTTTTCCTCTGTCTATTTGCTTTATTTCTCTCTCTCTCCCTCTCTCTCTCTTTCTTCCTTTCAGCACTACACCATGCTGGCTCTTGTGATCGAGTAGTGTGTTAGAATTTGATTTTTTTTCCCTGGGATGGCTATATATTTATATGGCTATATATTTCTGGACTTTTTCCAATAGTAGAATATCTTTTCTGAGGTGTGGTGGTTATTATAGCACTTTTGGTGATGTCAGAGGTGTGGTCTAGTATGCAAATGATGGTGATGTCAGGAGTGTGGCCTAGTATGCAAATGATGTTGATGTCAGGGGTGTGGCCTTGCATACTAATGAGTTCCTGCTGGGCTTTTTCTACAAAAAAAGCCCTGTTTGTCACATCTCCACTTAATTCTTTGTTAAGTTGCTTACCTGTAAGTGCTGCTCTTTGAGGGTCCAGACATTTAATCACACTATGGGCTTTGTGTTTGCACAGGGCATAATTTGGAACTAAGGTTGCCAGGTCTGTGTTGGAAAATACCTGGAGACTTTGGGGGTGGAGCTGGGAGAGGGTGGGGCTTGGGGAGGGGCCTCAGCACTGTACAATGCCATAGAGTCCACCCTTCAAAGCAGGCACTTTCTGCAGAGGAACTGATTTCTGCCAGCTGGAGATCAGGCCCCACCTGGAGCCTGATAACCCTATTTGGAACTGTCTAAAGTTGGACATTTTAGGCATTAGCTTTACCCTCCCAGATCAAAAGACCGAGACATTTTAGAAACTCTGACAAGCAAATTGTTTTCTTGAGGTCATCATACCTTTCAGCTATAGTAAGCCTCTAGCCTCTAGCTATGTCTACTGATAGAAATCACAAATAAATTTGTCTGTATCACATAGGAAGGCCATTTTTGTAAGCCAGCCTATAGAGATTTATTCAAAGTCTTGCCACTCAGTAAGGAAATTAAGTTTCTAAACATTCCTGGGAAGGAATGACATTATGCTGATGCAGGATGTTTTTTGTATTTATATATTTTTCTCCTGTTGCTGCCCAGACTGACTGTTGGGGAGGTTGCCGTTGGGAGATCTTCACCATATTGGGAGATCTGGCAACCCTAGGTGAAGGCCTCAGCCTTTATGACCTGTTGTTAGCTAGTTACAATTGTGTGAGACAGAATGCTGTACTAGGTCTGGTCCAGCATAGCGCTTATGTTCTTATCCCAGTTAGTGATAGACAAAGCAATCTTTTGCGCATTAGGCTTGCACTTGTATTTCAGAATCCAGCCCCACCCTGGCCGCGCCGCAACGCGGCTGCGCGCCGTGGGGCCGCCATTTGCAGCCCCGGCAGGATCAAAGAGTTCCTTCCCGGGCATCCGGGAATTGTTAAGGGGCGGGGGCGAGGCTTTAAGTAGCCTCAGCCCCAAACCTCCACACGCAGTTGCGTGGAGGCGTCGGTTGAGCAGGAGCCTGATCGGCGTTGCCCCACTCACTGCGTCGTTGGGCCGGGAGGCGGCCTTGGCGTTCGTCCCTGCAACGGTCTGTTGAGTCTGGGTATAGGCGTGCTGCGCGTTGCGTCGGCGCGCCCAGTTCCCGGCTCAGCGAGCTTCGGAGGGGGCCGCGAGCGCGGCTCCCGCAGCGCCGCGGATCAGCTGTTCGTCGGCTGGCGGCGAGGAGGAGGCTGAGGCGCGCGGTCTAGCCCATCGGGGCTTTGCTACGGTTTGGAGCTTCAGGTGGTGGGAGCGGCCCCCCCTTTTCTGGTCTACAGCGCAGGCCCCTTATAGGGAGCGTGAGGGCCTTTTGTGTTCTCCCCCCTCCTGGGGGTTTACGGTAGCGCGCGGGTGCCCTCAGGCAACGCTACTGGTTTCACCAGCTTGGGCTGTTAGAGGGAGCTGTGGCTCAGGGTCAGGGGGTATTTGTCAGTGTGTGTTTGGCTTGGGGGGCCTGAAGTAGGCTTGCTTCAACATCCCCCCCTTAACCCCTCCCCCCCTCACTCAGGGACGGTGGCTTAGTGGTAGAGCAGCTGCTTGTGTAACAGTGGGTCCCTGGTTGGGGTCTTTGCCACACCCGGTGATTTGTTTGCCTGCCTCCCCCCCCCCCCACTTTACCACACCTGCACCCCTTTTGCAGTTTGGTACGTGCGTGATTTGGTATGGCTCCAAAGAAAGGTCAGGGCCCGTCTAAGGGCAAGCAGCCAGCCAAGGCAACCGCCAAGCACAGGCATACTGACCCCCCTTCTGAAGAGACGGATATGGAGGTAATCCGGCAAGCCATATTAGACAGGGTGAGGGTCTTGGAAGAGGAGCAGGGTGCGTCTGGGTCCCAAGCTATGGCCGGGGCGCCATAGCGCCACTGGTAGGTCAGGAACCATTACATTTGAGAGGGAGTTGCTTTCCAGGCTTTCTTTTTTACAGGACACTATGGTTGCCAGGTCAAGGGCAGACCATTCGCAGGGGGGTGAATCGAGCGGTGAACCACCATCGGGTGTCGCCAGCGGCGTGGTGGACGAACCTGAGGAGCAACTTCAAGTGGCACAACAGGCGGCTGCAGCGGTGACGCCGGTTCTGGAGGAAGGTAGGGCGGTCTTGGCTGCTCAGCACACTCATTGGCCGTGGGGCCCTTGGGGCCCAAATCTACCACAGCAGTCTGGGGAAACCAGGGTAGACATTTGGCAGCGTGAGGGCGGCCAAGGGGCGCCCCTTGCAGTCCCGGGCCCTTCATGGGCTCCGGGCAGGGCCACCGTCGGTCAGATGCCAGGCCTTACTGCAGCTTGGGGGCAGCTGCCTCAGGCACCACCCACCTCGCCCGCTGCCTCAACACCAGGTTCGGCGCCTGCCTCCGTGGGAATTTTGCCATGGGATAACCAAATGCACTCCGTGCATCCTTTTGGTTGGCCGGCTGTGCCTTGCTATCCGTGGGGATACACGCAGAATCCTTATGGATCAGTGTCTTTGCTATCTATGCCGTATGGCGACCCCGCTATGCCATTGGGTGACCACCTCACCCCGGCTACAAGGGAAAAGATTCTGAGGGGCGAGTACGTGGACGTTTTTAGCTTGTTGTATAGGGAACTTGAGAAGAAAAGCAAAGAGGAACTGGATGAAAAGGAAAAGGAAAAACTCAAGCGGCGGAGAGTAGACAGAACCTGGGCCAACTGGCTGCCGGGTTTCCTCATTTACGCTGGCATTATAGCTAGGGCTCAGCCCGCTAGGGCCGCCACCTTATTCCAGTACTGCGATATTATATACAGGGCGTATACAGATTTTGGCGGTCCCGCCTGGTTGCAGTACGACGAAACGTTTCGAATGAGGGCGGCAATTAACCCCCTAATGCCGTGGGACCAAATCAACCAACAGTTATGGTTGCAACTGATGGCCCCGGCAAAACCTAACTTCGGGGATAGGGCTGATAGTGGGCATTTGGTCCATAAACACGCAAGCACTTCAACGGCCCGCCCAGCGGCGGGCCAGCCGGTTCAACCCCGGTTGTTGTGTTGGGAGTTCACCTCCCAGGGCGTCTGCTCGAGGAAGGCTTGCAAATTCAAACATGAATGCCCGCTGTGTGGAGGCCCCCATGCCTTCTCAGCGTGTAGTAAGACGAAGCCAAAAGGCGGACCCAAACGTCCCGGGGGCGGTGGTGGCTCCCAGTCAATGGGAAAAGGGCCCCAGCCCCATTTGTCTGACGGTCCTTGAACGCTTTATTCGTAGTTATCCGCGAATCGCGGACAAGTTGTATTTGTTGGATGGTTTTACGTTCGGTTTCCGCATCCCCTACATTGGACCCCGGGTCCCTTGTAGTGCTGCCAATTTGCGTTCAGTGGTTGGTTTAGAACACGTGGTCAGGGAAAAGATTGCTAAGGAGTGCGCTGAAGGGCGAGTTATTGGCCCATTCTCCGCTCCTCCTGTCCCCAATTTGAGGGTGTCCCCGTTGGGGGTTGTCCCTAAGAAGGTGATCGGGGAGTTTAGGCTTATTCACCATTTATCGTACCCTGCGGGCGGGTCCGTCAATGACGGTATACCCGACCATTTGTGTTCGGTTCGTTATACGTCGTTCGACCAAGCGGTTAAGGTCATACGGAGCTGCGGGCTTGGCGCAGAAATGGCGAAATGTGATATAAAATCAGCATTCCGACTTCTGCCAGTTCACCCGGAAGACTTCGAGTTGTTGGGTTTCCAGTTTGAAGGTAACTTTTACATGGATAGGGCATTACCTATGGGTTGCTCAGTGTCCTGCGCCGCCTTTGAGCGTTTCTGCTCCTTTTTGGAGTGGCTGGTCAGGGACAGGTCGGGCTGCCGCGAGGTGGTGCACTATTTAGATGATTTTTTGTTCGCAGGCGCATCTGGTTCTGGTAATTGCGCCCGTTTATTAGACCTTTTCACGAGACTAGCTGCGGAGTTGGGCGTGCCACTCGCCCATGAGAAAACGGAAGGTCCTGCCACTTCCATCATTTTCCTGGGTATCGAATTAGATACGGTGCAACAGTCATCCCGATTACCGGACGACAAGGTTGGCCAGATTAGGACCAGACTCCGTGCAATGAGGGGCAGGCGCAAGGTGTCTTTACTCGAGCTACAGCAACTCGTGGGGTATTTGAACTTCGCCTGTAGAGCCATCGCCCCGGGCAGAGCCTTTATTCGGCGCCTTTGCGACGCCATGGCTAACATTCGCCTACCCCATCATAGGGTCCGGATGACTGAGAGTATCCGGGGCGACCTCGAAGTTTGGGAGGAGTTTTTGACTTCTTTCAATGGAGTGTCTTTTTGGAGGGACGAACTGATGCTGGAAGCCGACCTCCAAATTGCCTCCGATGCGGCTGGTTCCATCGGTTTTGGCGTCCTGTTCAGGGGTCATTGGTGCGCCGAGCCATGGCCTGCAGAGTGGCTCCATGGTGGCCTTTGTAAAAACTTGACTCTGTTGGAATTCTTCCCCATAGTTGTAGCGGTTTTCATTTGGGGTGCGCAAATGGCAGATAAGGTCGTGCACTTTTGGTGTGACAACCTAGCTGTAGTGCACGTGGTCAATTCTTTGACATCCAAATCCAAACCAGTTATGTCGCTTGTGCGAGTTTTTGTCCGGCGCTGCCTACAGTTGAACATCGTATTTGTCGCCAAGCATGTGCCCGGCATTAATAACGGGGTGGCGGATGCCCTGTCTCGCCGACAGATGGAGCGGTTCCGCCTTCTTGCCCCGGAGGCCGACGCCCATCCGACTCGGATGCCAACCCACCTTTGGCACCTTGGCTGGCTGAAGCAGGTAGGGCAATTTTGTTAGCGCTCGCCCCGAGTACGCGAAGGGCTTACGATCGCGTGTCTTCACTGTTCAAGGGATTCCGCCGATCCGCCGGGTTAGGTGAGGTATGGCCCATCCCGGTGGCCCACTTGATGCAGTTTTGTGTTTCTCAGAAGTCTAAGGGTATGAAGGTTAAAACCATCAGGGGCCACTTGGCGGCGTTGTCATTTCTCAGCAAGGCCCAAGGCTTCCCTGCAGTTGGGGAGGATTTTAGGATCAAGAAGATGCTTGAGGGATGGTCCAGGGAGCAAGGGCAGAGGGCCGACACTCGTGAGCCCATATCCCCCAGCATTCTGCAGGGTTTGGGGGGGGGGAATGGCCCAAAGTCTGTAGTTCAAACTACGAAATGGTGTTGTTCCACGCTGCGGCCCTTTCTGCCTTTTTCGGAGCTCTGCGTGTTAGCGAGCTGGTTCAGTCCTCCCGGAGGGACACCGGTGACACCGCTTTGCAGATGGGTGATGTGTCATTCAGGCAAGGGCAAGTACTGTTGCAGGTACGGCGGTCCAAGACTGACCAGCGAGGCAAAGGGACTACCATTAGGCTGGGCCCCTGCTCCGAGCCTGGGCTATGTCCGGTGCAGGCGCTACGGGCGTACTGTCATTTACGTGGTTCCGAAAAGGGCCCCTTTTTTCAGCATGAGGGGGGAGCACCCCTTACGAAGTATCAGTTTTGGGCGGTTACCTCCAGGGCCTTGGGCAATCTGGGCCTGGGGGGTTTCCGTTTTGGTACGCACTCTTTTCGGATCGGTGCGGCCTCAACGGCCGCAGCCATGGGATACCCGGGACCTGCCATTCAACGGGTGGGGCGGTGGAGGTCTCCGGCCTTTCGATCTTATGTTCGTCCATTGTTGCTCCCCTGAGTTTACAAGGGAGAAGCTGGGTGTTGCGTGTTCTGACTGTGTTTTCTTGTTTCAGGTGCTGTGGCTCGACATGGGAGGCTGAGGATCCTCGTATGTGGTCACAGCATGGTCTTTTGGGCGGCCCATTTCGCAAGAAGTTCGTCGCTTGGGTTGCAGCTCGGACTGAGCGAATGGGCCACTGTTGAATGGTTGGGGCGTCGGGGACTTCGATGGGCCCAGTTGTTGTCGCTGTTGTTCGACAATCGGCCTCGTTCCCCTCCTCATTTGTTGGTCATCCACCTGGGTGGGAATGACCTAGGTTTATTGCAGGGCAGGGCGCTTTCCCTGCAGGCGATCTCCGACTTGTGGGTCATCGCGAGCAGGTGGCCCGGAGTCCGGATCATTTGGTCGGCCATTTTGCCCCGGAGGACGTGGCAGTCTGCCTGGAACCCCGCTGGGATAGAGCGGGCCAGGAGAAAGGCAAACCGGGCCTTGCAGTTGGCCCTTGAAGGAGGTCTGGGCACCTTTCTTGCACACCCTGGCATTAATGTGCACAACGCGGAGCTTTATCGGACAGATGGGGTACATCTGTCCGATGAAGGGAACTGGGTCTTCTTGACAGAGCTTAGGCAAGGTCTTCGGGAGGCTTTGGGCCTCCCGGGGGTCGCTAACGCCTAAGCAGAGGCTTGGCGTTGCGGTTGGCGGAATTCCCAAGGGATTCGGACCTTGATGGCGAGCACTCAGGCCTCTGCTCCTGTTGTTGTGCGTACGATCCGTATGGAAGGCAGATGGGCTTTACGGCTCAATGTTCTGAAATGCGGATCGGGTTCATGTATCCCCTTTTGGCGCCCCTTTCTGGTGATCGGGGTGGGCAATGGGGGATGACATTGTTTGGTCAGCCGCCCGGTTATAGCCATGCGTGTATGGCTACACCCGGGGGTTGGGTGGCTCGCCCTTCGAGGACTTGGCGGGGTCATGGGTGACCCCAGGGCTCGTCCTCTGTTTTTCCTTGCCTAGTTGTTTACTGTTAAATAAAGTGGCCCATTTCCCAACTACTGTTGTCTGACTCTTTATTCCGTTTGGGGGTGCAATCCGGCCCCACCCCGGCCGCGCCGCAACGCAGCTGCGCGCCGTGGGGCCGCCATTTGCAGCCCCGGCAGGATCAAAGAGTTCCTTCCCGGGCATCCGGGAATTGTTAAGGGGCGGGGGCGAGGCTTTAAGTAGCCTCAGCCCCAAACCTCCACACGCAGTTGCGTGGAGGCCTCGGCCCGCCCGCCCACCCTGCAGCAGTACAGGTTTTACCGGTCGCCTTATTAGGGGCCAGGTAGGAATTTTTTCACAACACCTGAATTGGCCTTTGGTGTTGTGTTTTTCGCCTACCTTGTACTGCTAGCTGTGGTGTGGTGTTGTTAGGTAGCTAATTCGGCCACTTTGCGGAATTCCCAAGGGATTCGGACCTTGATGGCGAGCACTCAGGCCTCTGCTCCTGTTGTTGTGCGTACGATCCGTATGGAAGGCAGATGGGCTTTACGGCTCAATGTTCTGAAATGCGGATCGGGTTCATGTATCCCCTTTTGGTGCCCCTTTCTGGTGATCGGGGTGGGCAATGGGGGATGACATTGTTTGGTCAGCCGCCCGGTTATAGCCATGCATGTATGGCTACACCCGGGGGTTGGGTGGCTCGCCCTTCGAGGACTTGGCGGGGTCATGGGTGACCCCAGGGCTCGTCCTCTGTTTTTCCTTGCCTAGTTGTTTACTGTTAAATAAAGTGGCCCATTTCCCAACTACTGTTGTCTGACTCTTTATTCCGTTTGGGGGTGCAAATCAGCTCAGAACCATGTTTTGCACAAAGAATCACACTTGAATAAGAGAATGTATTGATTAAGCCTGAAATAGTTCATCTTAAGACTGGTGCATTTTATTAAAACTTTATATTTTTCAAGAAGCCTTTAAGCTAGGAAGCATTGGAGATAGCCTTGTTCCCAAAACAATAAGGGCCAATATCTCAGAGCCGGTTTGGTGTAGTGGTTAAGTGCACAGACTCCTACCTGGGAGAACCGGGTTTGATTCCCCACTCCTTTACTTGCAGCTGCTGGAATGACCTTGGGTCAGTCATAGCTCTTGTAGGAGTTATTCTTGAAAAGGCAGCTACTGTAAGACCTCTCTCAGCCCCACCTACCTCATTGGGTGTCTGTTGTGTGTGTGTGTGGGGGGGGAGGTGAAGGAGATTGTGACCACTGTGATACTCTGAGATTCAGGGTATAGGGTGGGAAATAAATCCAATATCTTCTTCTTCTTCTTCATAAGAATATAAGAGAAGCCATGTTGGATCAGGCCAATGGCTCATCCAGTCCAACACTCTGTGTCACAGAGAAGCCAATATACGTGTGTGTGTGTGTGTGTGTGTGTGTATATATATATATATATATATATACATACTGTGGCTAATAGCCAATGATGGACCTCTGCTCCATATTTTTATTCAATTCCCTCAATGCCACACGTTAATCACCGTTTGGGTGAAGAAGTACTTCCTTTTATCCGTTTTAACCTGACTGCTCAGCAATTTCATTGAATGCCCATGAGTTCTTGTATTGTGAGAAAGGGAGAAAAGTACTTCTTTCTCATCCTATTCAGATAGGAAGCACCAAAAACAAAGACAGCTTCCAATTTCTTATACTCCAAGAAGTAGGTGAGAGGTCAGAATGCTAATCTTATCATTCTGGGAAGGCCAGATCCATCCCAAAATAAGTCCCATGTTCCCATAGCAACATGTCTTTCAGCTCTGGCCTTGAATAGCCAGCATAAGCAAAATATGTACCTTTTTATATTTGGCAATGGAATGTACCGTAGTTTTTAGGAACTTGCTAAAGAGACACTTCCGGCACCATCTCATATAACTTGGAGAAAAGACCATCCAATAGGAAGGGAACAAGGTTATTAGGTCATGTTTAATTAACTAATTAAGATTAATTACACCATGTTGGACCTGCAATCAAAATTGTATATAAACACATGTAATGTACGTAATTCTTTGAGAAAACGCTGATAAACATGTTGGCATAGAGAGATCTTTGTATGTGATGTTTTATCCTAGCTTACTTGATAAGCTGCCCTTCTGACTCAAGGACTCTGCAACTCGTGTGGTTTCCTTACTGATTGGACTGGGGAAATACAGTGCACAGGTTGTGTGCAACATAAGGTCATGTAAAATGGTGTCCTATAAAACTTTTAGTTTTACAGTAGAATGAACAGTTTTCCATGCATTTATTGACATTAACTATATTGATAATAAAATTTATAATCATTATCGTTACAGTTTGCAGACTTTTATATTTTTAATATGATTCAGGATTTTGAAGCAGTAATGCAATATGGGTAATACCGATGATGCAGAATTGGGGAGGAATGTCAGAGCATGAGATAAGACATGAAATTGAGGGCTATGGGAAGAAGAAGGAAATGAGCAAAAAGTCCCTTTCTTAGAAATTTCATTTCAGTTTTATTTGCTTATATTCAAACCTTTCTTGACAAATGGATAGGGTGTGAAAACAGACAAAAACTATAATTTTCAGGACTTTAGACAAAACCATCAATTAAAATGAAGTTTTTCAGTCTATTGTACTTCTTTAGAGGCCCTACACATTTCCAGCAACCCCCTCCTAAACTCCTTCTAAACCCAGAACTGTCATTCTCTTTTTCACTTAAATAGGTTCATCTTGTTAAAACAGATGACTCGAGTCTCTCCTGGATCCTTTCCAAGCATCAAATTGATGCATCAAAGTGTCATTGTGCTTGAGCAGGTGTTTTTTTTTCTTGCTTATTTACATTTAAGAATTTGAAAATGAGCAGTTCAAAACAGATAAATGGACAGAGAGCATATATTTGTTACATTATATTATTGTAACAGCTAGCAAATTTCAAAATGTGTTTTTGTTGAAAAGTACTCATAATGCTTTCCACTACTTTCCTCATCAATTACAGTGTGAGGATGAAGACACTTCAATAGGAAATACTTTCTATTTGAAAGAACATATGAAAAGAAGAATTTTTGCCTATGTTGATTCTCAAACTACAGCAGAGGGGTGAATGCCTTGTAAAATCAGTAACCTTTGAAGCATGCCTTAAGAATGATTACCCCATTCCTCAACCTAATGATTTAAAGATGTGAAAGTCATTCCCGATTTGGTAACAACAAGAATTTTATCCTTATTAAAACCAGTCTGTCAGGAAACTTATATATCACTCTTTAAAAATAAAAGCCTAACTTTAAAAATGCTGTAATGATTCAAGGTTATTTAGCTGGAAAATGGAATGGAATCTCATGAAGTGTCTGTGTGGTCCACAGTCAGGATGTGACATTAACTCTTCCTTTTGCTCTCCTTCCCACTTCCTCAGAAATGCTTTGATGCTTTTCTAATAGTTTGAGAACATCCCTTCCTGATTCCATGCTATGACTTACCACTTCAGTTGACACTACCTCCCCTGAAGAATATGTACCATTTTTCATCCAAGTTTCTTTGCTGAGACAAGACTTTCTGTGTGCACCATTTATTTTGCTATCTCTTCACAGACATCCAAGGCAGAATAAATTCAACAACATACACAGAGTTTAGACAATAATATTATCTCAAAAAGGTTTATGTGGTATTTTGGGGGTTTTACTAGTCTAGTGTGAAATACTATTGGAATATGACATTACATTGCAGATTTGTTCAATATTATAGCAATAAATATGATAAATAAATATGAAATACAGCAGTCAACTGATTACTCAACTAAACAAATGGCTTCAAATGCAAACAAAAATGAGCGCTGACTGACTAGCACATACTATTTAAGGTTCAGTCATGGCTTGCTATTTTCTGTGGAAACTTTCAGTCATTTTTCTTATATAGGATCATCTTCTATGTTTTAGCTCAGGGGTGTCAATCATACAGCCCAAGGGCTGGAACTAGTCTATCCAAAGCTCTTATCTGGCCCATAGTAACTGATCCATTGGTGAAAAAGCAGGACACTATTTGTGGGGGGGGGGGGAGTAGGCACATGCAGTGAGGTATGTGTGTTCAAAGCTGTCAAAAAAGAGAAAGGAAATTCATCATCATCAGCGCAGTCTTTATTGGCATAAAAGAGATCAGTTATACAGAGTAAGAGGATTATCAAATTATACAGAATAAAAATTACCTATAAAATACAAAAGATTCAGTTAAACTTTAGAGACATCATTACCAATTAAAACTATGGTTACAAAATCCTTTGGCATATCATGATGGCCAGAAAAATGAACTTGGCTGCTATTTCAGTGTCTTTCGGATAGAAACCGCTCAGGAGCCTACAGACTTTCAAGGCATCCAAGCAGTCTCCTGATGTCCCTAAAATGGGACGCAGAAGTGAGTTACGAAGCTGTGACTATATCAAACAGTGGAGCAAGACATGAGAGACTGTTTCAACGGATGTGTGGTTACAGGGACAGTATCTAAAAGAGTAGGTCATCTTGTGAAATCTGCCAAGAAGTGTGGCAGAGAGCAGAACATTACATCTAGCAAGAGAGAAAGCTCTTCGGTGCTGGGGTGTCAATAAAAGGGAAAAGCATGAAGCCATTTTCCCCATGGTGAGAGGAATCTCAAAACACAGTGGAGAACAGGTTTTATTGGCCAGGCTATATAATTCCTGGTGTTCAATGTCCAAAAGTCTACTTTTCATTTGGTAAAATGCTGCTGAACACGACAACGTGGACTATGATTCCAGGGATAGGCCCAAAGACTTGATTTTCCCTGCAATATACTCTGAACAGGTGGAAAATTTATATTCAGAGAGCATATGGTGGGGAAAGCTCTCAGGTTCAGAGATGTACTGTAGATGAAGCCAGAAGTTGACAGTAGCAAGCCAAGCTCTGGTCGCCAATAGAGACATACCAGTTTCCAAGCACATTACTACGTATGGGACTCTATTTGGGGTTCAGAAGCCCTTCAGACCTGATTAGGGTTGCCAAGTCCAATTCAAGAAATATCTGGGGACTTTGGGGGCGGAGCCAGGAGACTTTGGGGGTGGAGCCAGGAACAAAGGTGTGACAAGCATAATTGAACTCCAAGGGAGTTCTGGCCATCACATTTAAAGGGACAGCACACCTTTTTAAATGCCTTTCTTCCATAGGAAATAATGAAGGATAGGGGCACCATCTTTTGGGGCTCATAGAATTGGACCCCCTGGTCCAATCATTTTGAAACATGAGGGGGTTTTTTTTGGGAGAGGCACTAGATGCTATACTAAAAATTTGGTGCCTCTACCTCAAAACATAGGCCCCTCAGAGCCTCCAAGACCCACAAATCAATTCCCCATTATTCCCTATGGGAATCGTTCTCCATAGGGAAAATAGAGCGCCCAGTAGATATTTCCCTCCCCCCACACGCTTTCTAAAATGGGGGGGGGGGCTCCAAACCAGGGAATCCCCTGCCCCCTCCCTCTCTCTCACACACAAATACTTACTGGGTCTTGTTCCTGCAGAACTTTACTTGATCTGAAAATGAAAGCAAAACAAAGGGAGGGGCCGTTCTCCGAACCCCTCCTGTTTCCTGCTTCCTGCTCAGACTTAAAGGCACATATTTTAAAAACGGACCTGCAGGAGCTCTAAAACTCCATGGTGACTGTGGGGGGCGGGGCTTCCCCCACTGGCTAGCTGGCTGGGGGTGGGGAGAAGCCTGTAAAAATGGGGGATTCCCCGCTGAGACCTGGGGATTGGGAAGCCTAGACCCGATCATTAAACATTTCTCAACAAAACTACAAACTATTATTCCGTTGATATTACACCCTTTTATGTTTCTCTTATATTAGTAACAGTTATTCCCCTTTGTGTTGGAGAAACTGCGGTGCAGTTTTAATCAACATATGGTAAGTGAAATATGCTCATAAGAAAAATATAAATGGAATGGCTCCTATTAAAAAAGGAAACCTTTTGGGACATCTGCTAACAAATGATCTCTTGGAACCCATCTGCTATACAGAGTTGTTTATTGGCACTGATAAACAAGTGCATGGATCATGGGCAAAGGCTACCCTTCCTCTGAGGGGCTTAATGAACATGTGACCAAGTATAGTGGAAACATGCCATTTCCACTACAGAAATCTCCAAATAGTTGCAAAGCTTGTGCTTCTCAGGGTACTTATACAGGCTAACATAATCGCCATTGCATCAATTCTCATGAAATAATTGTATAATGGGGCTGGATCCAGCCATCTTTTCGATTCAGTCCCCCACCCCACCCCAATTCTCCTCCTAATTATAATACTTGTCACACATGGCCTTTGTCCATGTGGGTCCTATGATCCCCAATACAATCTTTTTGGTGGTCACAGGGGATCCCTCCTTCCATGTTTCACCAGTAGAAAAACAGCTTGGATTCAACCACCCAGTTGACCTAATCTGCAATTAGTAATAGACAGAAGAGAGACATGGGGTGAACATAAGAACATAAGAGAAGCAATGTTGGATCAGGCCAACGGCCCATCAAGTCCAACACTCTGTGTCACACAGTGGCAAAAATTTTTATATACACACATACACTGTGGCTAATAGCCACCGATGGACCTGCGCTCCATATTTCTATATAAACCCCTCTTGAAGGTGGCCGTACTTGTGGCCGCCACCACCTCCTGTGGCAGTGAATTCCACATGTTAATCACCCTTTGGGTGAAGAAGTACTTCCTTTTATCCGTTTTAACCTGTCTGCTCAGCAATTTCATCGAATGCCCACGAGTTCTTGTATTGTGAGAAAGGGAGAAAAGTACTTCTTTCTCTACTTTCTCCATCCCATGCATTATCTTATAAACCTCTATCATGTCACCCCGCAGTCGACGTTTCTCCAAGCTAAAGAGTCCCAAGCGTTTCAACCTTTCTTCATAGGGAAAGTGCTCCAGCCCTTTAATCATTCTAGTTGCCCTTCTCTGGACTTTCTCCAATGCTATAATATCCTTTTTGAGGTGCGGCGACCAGAACTGCACACAGTACTCCAAATGAGACCGCACCATCGATTTATACAGGGGCATTATGATACTGGCTGATTTGTTTTCAATTCCCTTCCTAATAATTCCCAGCATGGCGTTGGCCTTTTTTATTGCAAACGCACACTGTCTTGACATTTTCTGTGAGTTATCTTCCACGATCCCAAGATCTCTCTCTTGGTCAGTCTCTGCCAGTTCACACCCCATCAACTTGTATTTGTAGCTGGGATTCTTGGCCCCAATGTGCATTACTTTGCACTTGGCCACATTGAACCGCATCTGCCACGTTGACGCCCACTCACCCAGCCTCAACAGATCCCTTTGGAGTTCCTCACAATCCTCTCTGGTTCTCACCACCCTGAACAATTTAGTGTCATCCGCAAACTTGGCCACTTCACTGCTCACTCCCAACTCTAAATCATTTATGAACAAGTTAAAGAGCATGGGACCCAGTACCGAGCCCTGCGGCACCCCACTGCTTACCGTCCTCCACTGCGAAGACTGCCCATTTATACTCACTCTCTGCTTCCTATTACTCAGCCAGTTTTTGATCCACAAGAGGACCTGTCCTTTTACTCCATGACTCTCAAGCTTTCTAAGGAGCCTTTGATGAGGAACTTTATCAAAAGCTTTCTGGAAGTCAAGGTAAACAACATCTATTGGGTCTCCTTTGTCCACATGTTTGTTCACCCCCTCAAAGAAATGTAACAGGTTAGTGAGGCAAGATCTTCCCTTGCAGAACCCATGCTGAGTCTTCCTCAATAACCCATGTTCATCAATGTGCCTACTCATTCTGTTTTTACACTGACAGTTTGTTTCTCTCTATCTCCACATTGGAAACTCACCTTTTACATTACAGAACATGTTCACAACTGTCTTGCATTGGAGCTTCCTGAAACACCTACATTTGTTTAGGCAAGATGGGTTCTGACTCCGCTGTTGCAACGATTTTCTTGAAACTAGTTTTGCTCCAGACATTTCTCCAGAGGCGTATCAAACTAATAATTGTAGAAGTTTCCCGCTGTATTTTCAGACTCCTCCCTCTGTTCCTCCAAAAGCCACAAGATGCAGCACTTAATACACGTCAGCAGGTGGCGTTTTGGCGTTTAGGAGGAACAAATCTGCCTTGACTTTTTAAAATTCCCAATGGGAATTCCAATGTTATTATTTGTTGAAACTATCAACAATGCTTTCAGCAGGTTTGATGGTTGAAGAATTTGTTTAAAGCCCACATTTTAAAAGCATTTTTTTAAGCACAATTTGTTAGGAGATATACAGGTGGGCAGCCGTTTTGATCTGAAGCAATGGAGGACAGTTCTATAGTAGCACAATAACAAGAATCTCAAAAAACCAATTGAGGGTTGCAAAAGTTAAGTGTCTCAACAGATCGCAGTGGATGCTATGGAACCTTCTTGAAATTGACAAGTTCGGTTCTTAATCCTAAAGGCGGTTTCTCACATTAACATTAGAATGTAAAATAATGCTGCAAAGGCTTTTAAAACTTATTATTGAGTACTAGTTGTAATTACTACATTTATTATGCATATCAGCAACTCGTGCAGAAATGTTGTTCCTCCAAAATGTCCAGGAGGAGAATTACCACCCCAGTTTTACAGTCACTTAAAATTTTGTTAGCAAGAATTTTTTCTGGAAAGTTAAATTTGGTGGCAGACTGTGGCGTTTTTTCAGTAACAGCAGTTTGCATGAGAACAAGTGACTGCAGTTGAAATTTACATCTCATAGCTTGCAACAACTTGTGACTTGCCTCAATTTAAATATGTATGGTGATTGTAGTTGTGATTCTCCCTCCCCCATCTATTTGCCTTCCTGCCTGCCTTCCTTGCAGCTCTCCAATTTCTGACATTCATGTATTGTGGCTTTCAAAAATCTGACATCTATTCTATGTCGCTCTCATGTCAAGCAAGTTAAAATTGTCTTCTTCCCAACTCGCCCTCAAGAATCTGTTTGCCTGCCTGTCTGCATTCCTTGCTGCTCTCAAATTTGTTACATTAATGTCTTGTGGCTCTCAAACATCTCACATCTATGCTATATGGCTCTTTTGTTAAGCAAGTTAAAGTTTCTTTCCACCTCTCTCTCCCTCATGTTTTTGCCTGCCTGCCTGCCCTTCTTGCAGCTCTCCAGTTTGTGACATTAATATCTTGTGGCTTACAAACATCTGACATCTATTCTTTGTGCCTCTTTTTAAAGCAAGTTAAAGTTGCTTTCTTTCCACTTCTCCCTCTCACATCTATACAGCATGTGCAAATTTTCCAGCCAAGCTCATTGATAGACAGAATAATGGCCTGAAATCTGTAGTTACCGTAGCCTTACTTAACTTTGCCTCCTCTATGACACCTATGGTTTATAATGTATATAGGTCTCATTAAAGTGGGGAGGACGGAGATCATTGGTACAGAAGAAAACACCAGTTTCTTTCAGAGGGTGGCTTTGTCAGTCTGCAGTAGAACAGTTAGATTTGAAAGTTAAAAAACTAATAGATTTCTTTGCTGCTCTTTTCATAGCATAATTTGTGTGATTTATTCCTCATGCATTCCTGCTGTTATCTAAGAACTTCCTGCATCAGTGAGCTCCATGTGGAAATTAACCTTTGTGTAAACAAGTTCTTTTCTCTATGTGTGAAATGCCTGCTGTCCAAAACTTGTTGTTGCCTACCTTAAAGAGCTGCTTTGTGAAAAGGGAAAGTACAATAACCACTATTGTGTTCCGGAAGCACCAGCCTAGCTGCTCTGACTTGATTAGTCTCTGTGACTGTATCGCTAGCCAATTCCAATGCATGTGATCAGCGCCTGAGGAAGCAATCATCTGGGAAATGGTTTCATTTTACCGGTCCACCGTTTTTTATATCTGGTATTGGATCCATTTATAATCATTTATTGGAAGACATTCTGCTAAAATAGCCACCAAGGCATTCACTCTCCACTCAGCAACTGCATGCAGAAAAGCGGAGCTTGGGCTCTTTACCGAGAAGACACAGGTCCAACGAGTGGAGAGCAATTTGTATTGTGGACTTTTCTCAAGTCAGTGTATTTACAAGTAACTGGTACTATGTTTTGTTCATATTTAAAATGGATTTGAGATGTTTAAAATACATTTAGACTGCAGTGTATTGGTCATGAGCCTTGTGCTTTGTTTGTTAACCTCCAGGTGCGGTCTAGAGGTTTCCTAGAATTACAATTGATTTCCATTTCCTCTGGAGAAAATGGCTGCTTTGGAGGGTGGATTCTGTGTGTTATATCCTACTGAGGTCCTTTTCTCAAGCCCTCTTCCCTAGCTCCAGGAACTTGCCAACATGGAATTGGCAACCCTAGGTTAGGCCAAGTTGTTCAGTAGCCACTGCCACCAGAGCCTGGCCCAGATATTCAGTGGCTGCCATCACCAGAGCTGGGCTCAGATATGCAGCAGTTGCCACTGGCAGGACCGGCTGTTAGGTGTCTGCTGCTACTGGAGCAGGTGAAGTGGTAAAAGTAGTGAGTCTCTGGTGGTTGCCTCCACACCTGTCATGTTTCCTGATTAGGGTTGCAAGGTCCCTTCCTTGTGCTGGGAGGAGGACGTTGCATGACATGCTGATATCATCTGGAAGTGACATCAGCATGTTGGTGAAAACACTCTGCTTTGGGGGCAAAAATCTATAGTAAAAATGGCCTCAGACAGAGTTTTGTCCAAAAAGCAGAGCATTTACCCACCCACCCCCAACACCGATGCACTGACATAACTTCCTAGTGATGTCAGTGCATTGCACACAGCATCAGGGTGGTGGTGGGGAATTCCCTTTGGCTAGTGGCAGGCCAGAGTCCATGAAAGTGCTGTTAGAAAGGGCTCCATGATGGAGGGAAAGACATATCACTATATAAATGGTTAAAAAGAAAGGATGGGTTTTTGGTGTGTGTGTGGGCTTGTTTGTTTTTACAGAATTCATCTGTTATGTTTAGGATGTGTGCACAAACTACCATAACTTGAACATACCAGGCCAATCAGTGGATACCCTCCTGCATTCAAAATTTATGAGGGAAGATTAGTAAACAATTAATTCCCTGTAGATGGTGCCTCTTCAGAAGTGACAACAGTAGGATGTTGTCACAATTCAAAGTGAATTGGTCCATATGTAGAAATAATCCTTCTACAGAATGGAAAAACAGGGGTAGTACAGAACCCATATGAATGATGCAGTGTTGACATGCTTCAGCTTGAGCCACAGCAGCAGTGCTGAAAATACAGGTGAACCTTGCCATATAAAAATGGCCTTAGAAACACTGATAATATGTTATTATAACCAGGGGTGGAATTCTAGCAGGAGCTCCTTTGCATATTAGGCCACACACGTGATGTAGCCAATCATCCAAGAGTTTACAAAAAAGACCCTTGTAAACTGTTGGAAGATGGGTTAAATCAGGGCTGTGTGGCCTAATATGCAAAGAAGCTCCTGCTAGAATTGAACCCCTGATTATAACGTGTTCTACATGGGATTGACTTTGAATGGATTCAAATGTGGCATTAAGAGTCCAAAAGGGAAGTGGACATGCTGTGTAGGGATGCTTGAACACCTGCCAATTTTGTCTCTTGTATCATATGCTAGTTTTTCCATGATCAGTTCAACTGATCAGTTCATAAGAACATAAGAGAAGCCATGTTGGATCAGGCCAATGGCCCATCCAGTCCAACACTGTGTCACACAGTGGCCAAAAAAAAATTATATATATATACACAATCACACATATATATATACACACTGTGGCTAATAGCTACTGATGGACCTCTGTTCCATATTTTTACCTAAACCCCTCCTGAAGCTGTCTATGCTTGTAGCCGCCACCACCTCCTGTGGCAGTGAATTCCACATGTTAATCACCCTTTGGGTGAAGAAGTACTTCCTTTTATCTGTTTTAACCTGACTTCTCAGCAATTTCATTGAATGCCCATGAGTTCTTGTATTGTGAGAAAGGGAGAAAAGTACTTCTTTCTCTACTTTCTCCATCCCATGCATTACCTTGTAAACCTCTATCATGTCACTCCGCAATCGACGCTTCTCCAAGCTAAAGAGCCCCAAGTGTTTTAACCTTTCTTCATAGGGAAAGTGTTCCAACCCTTTAATCATTCTAGTTGCCCTTTTCTGGACTTTTTCCAATGCTATAATATCCATTGAGGTGCGGTGACCAGACTTGCACACAGTAGTCCAAATGAGACCGCATCATCGATTTATACAGGGGCATTATGATACTGGCTGATTTGTTTTCAATTCCCTTCCTAATAATTCCCAGCATGGCGTTGGCCTTTTTTATTGCAATCGCACACTGTCTTGACATTTTCAGTGAGTTATCTACCACGACCCCAAGATCTCTCTCTTGGTCAGTCTCTGCCAGTTCACACCCCATCAACTTGTATTTGTAGCTGGGATTCTTGGCCCCAATGTGCATTACTTTGCACTTGGCCACATTGAACCTCATCTGCCACGTTGATGCCCACTCACCCAGCCTCAACGGATCCCTTTAGAGTTCCTCACAAACCTCTCTGGTTCTCACCAACCTGAACAATTTAGTGTCATCTGCAAACTTGGCCACTTCACTGCTCACTCCCAACTCCAAATCATTTATGAACAAGTTAAAGAGCATGGGACCCAGTACTGAGCTCTGCGGCACCCCACTGCTTACCGTCCTCCACTGCGAAGACTGCCCATTTATATTCACTCTCTGCTTCCTATTAATTAGCCAGTTTTTGATCCACAAGGTTCGGCCCCTTCGCAGCCTAGCCGGCTAGCCGGCGTTCAGGCTGGGGGCCGTCTTTGCCCCCCCGGAAGGAGGGAGGAACAGCGTGATCACCCGATATACGGGTCTTTAGCTGGGCGTGGCATCGGGGCTATATAAGCCCCGGCCCCGCCCAGGACAGCACAGTTCTTCTTGGCTCTCTGCCCGCCCACCCTCCCTTTGGTAGTACAGGCATCAGCCGGTCGCCTTATTAGGGGCCAGGTAGGAATTTTTTCACCTTCACATAATTGGCCCATGTGGAGGTGTTTTTTTGCCTACCTTGTACTGCCTATTAGTGTTAGGTTTAGTTAGTGGTATTTGATATGGTCGCAGGCTGGAGGAGGTTTGGCCACAGGGTTTTTCAGGGGAGCACCTATGGTCTAGCACTGTTGGTGCAGTGGTCTGTATGAACCGTAGATGGGCTACACGGCTCAGTGCGGGGATTGCAGATCACGGGGAGCCTCACCTGGGCGGATCTTTCCATGGGGATTGATGCCAGCCCAGGTGGAGAATGGCTGGAGGCCTGGCCGCTCAGCTACAACCTGAATACGGCGGGCTTGTGCTGGGGGCAGGGTGGCTCGCCCTTTGGACAAGGCGGGGTCAGGGGTTGACCCCAGGGCTTGTCTGGTTCAGGTTTTCATCCCTGCCAGTTTACAGGTTAATTAATTGTTTAATAAAGCGGCCCGGTTTTAAAACCCAACACTTCTGCCTGTCTCTTCATTCCGACTGGGGGGGCAAGACGACCTGTCCTTTTACTCCATGACACTCAAGCTTTCTAAGGAGCCTTTGATGAGGAACTTTATCAAAAGCTTTCTGGAAGTAAAGGTAAACAACATCTATTGGGTCTTCTTTGTCCACATGTTTGTTCACCCCCTCAAAGAACTCTAACAGGTTAGTGAGGCAAGATCTTCTCTTACAGAACCCATGCTGAGTATTGCTCAATAACTCATGTTCATCAATGTGCCTACTCATTCTGTCCTTGATAATGGTTTCTACCAACTTTCCCGGTATTGAAGTCAGATTGACTGGCCTGTAATTTCCCAGATCTCCTCTGGAACCCTTTTTAAAGATGGGGTGACATTTGCTACCTTCCAGTCCCCAGGAACGGAGGCAGATTTCAATGAAAGATTACATATTTTTGTCAGGAGATCCACAAGTTCAATTTTGAGTTCATTCAGAACTCTTGGATGTATGCCATCCGGACCTGGTGACTTAGTTTTTAATTCGTCTATCAGTTGTAGGACCTCCTCTATTGTCACCTCAATCTGACTCATGTCTTTCAACACCCCTTCCAAAATTAGTGGTTCTGGAGTGGGCAAACACTTCTCATCTTCCATAGTGAAGACTGAGGCAAAAAATGCATTCAGCTTTTCAGCCATTTCCCTATCCTCCTTCAGTAATCCTTTTACACCTTGGTCATCCAAGCGCCCTACTGCCTCCCTGGCTGGTTTACTGCTTCTAATATATTTGAAGAAATTTTTATTGTTGGTCTTTATGTTTTTTTTGCAATATGCTCCTCATAGTCCCTTTTTGCCTGCCTGATCACAGTCTTGCATTTGATTTGCCACAGCCTCTGTTCCCTTTTATTAATCTCACTTGGACTAGCTTTCCACCACTTAAAGGAGTCCTTTTACAGCTTTCATTACTTTGTTTGTTAACCATGCAGGCCTTTTCTTATACCTGTCTGTGCCTTTCCTAACTTGTGGTATATATTTTATCTGAGCTTCTAGGATTGTAGTTTTAAATAGCCTCCAAGCTTCCCCATGGGTTTTGACTGTATTTACCTTTCCTTTCAGTTTCCTCTTCACATGCCTCCTCATCTCAGAGAATTTACCCCTTTTAAAGTTAAATGTGGTTGTGCTGGTCTTTTGGGGCAACTCTCTATTTATACAAATAGTGAAATCAATAACTTTATGGTCACTGCTCCCAAGCGGTGCGCACTTTTACATCTCTCACCAAGTCTTGGGTATTACTTAGGACCAAATCCAGGATCGCCCCACCCCTGGTAGGTTCTGAGACCATCTGCTCCATAGCACAGTCATTGAGAGCATCAAGAAAATCTTTTTTTCTCGACCAGAACACATATTGACCCAATCAATCTGCGGGTAGTTAAAATCACCTATTACGACAGAGTTTTTAGCCACTATCTTTAATCCTTCCATCATATTATAATCATCCTGTATCTTTTGATTTGGTGGGCGATAACAAACTCCCATAGTTAAATTTCCTTTTGGGCCCTCTGTTTCAACCAAAAGCATTTCTAGAAGGGAATCTAATTCTCTGACCTCAGTCTTACTGGACTGTATACCCTCTCTGATATACAGAGCCACCCTTCCCTCCCTTCCAACCCTTCCCTCCCTATCCTTCTGATATAACTTATATCCAGGAATCACTGTGTCCCACTGATTCTCCTCATTCCACCAAGTTTCTGAAATTCCCACAATGTCTATGTTTTCTCCCAACACTAAACATTCCAACTCACCAATTTAATTTTGAACACTTCTAGCATTTGCATACAAACATCTATAATTTCCCAGGCAAGCTAGGCCCACAACCTTCCTCCTGTCGCCTCGAGACTTTGGCAAACAGTCCATACTGTTTGTCACCATCACAGTGGACAACTCTGATCCATTACCCAGTAGAAAAGTAACAGCTAACCCTTCATCTCTTTGAGACGAGTCCTCCGGAACCAGAGACATTTCATCTCCTGTCGGCTTTCCCCCAAGATTTAGTTTAAAAACTGCTTTGCCACCTTTTTGATTATAAGTGCCAGCAGCCTGGTTCCATCTGGGGACAAGTGGAGACCGTCTCTTTTGTACAGCTCCCGCTTGTTCCAGAAAACATCCTAGTGCCTAACAAACTTAAACCCTTCCTCCCTACACCATCGTCTCATCCACACATTAAAACTTCTGTGCCTGTCTCTCCTACCCTGCATGTGGAACATGTAGCACTTCTGAGAAGGCTACCTTGGAGGTCCTGGCCTTAAGTCTCCCACCTAGCAGCCTAAATTTTTCCTCCGGGACCTCAGAACTGCATTTCCCCACATCGTTGGTGCCAACATGCACCACGACCACTGGCTCCTCCCCAGCATTGTCTATCAGCCTATCTACTACAAACGTAATGTCCGCTACCTTCGCACCAGGGAGGCAAGTATGCAGTTTTGCCATCCAGCTGCCTACTTGCCTAAGGATTGAATTACCAACTACCAAGACCCCCCACCCCTCTTTTCCTGCCCAGGGATAGTTCCTCAGCGCAAAAAGATACCCGCTCACCAACTGAAGAAGAGGTCCCTTCTGAGGGCGCATTCCCCTTATCTTCAGCCCGGTGCCCTGTTCCCTCTTGACCCTCATGCTCCCTGGCAGCAACAGGGCTGCCACGTTCAGTGGGGCTCATCTAATACGTCCCCGAGAGTCTTCCCTGTGTGCCTGACTGTCTCTGCTTCTCTAGGTTAGTAACCTCAGCCTCAAGGGTACGAACTCGTTCCCTGAGGACCAGGAGCTTCTTGCATCGAGCACACACCCAAGACTTCTGTCCTATGGGCAGATAGTCATATATGTGACACAGTGCAAAACACTGGAAAGCCCCCACACCCCTGCTAGCATTCTACCTTCATGATAGCTTTTTTTTTTTTTAACATAGCTGTGAGGATTAGTGACTTACTTTAAAAGCAGATCTGGGAATTCATAGATTGTGGCAATTGAATGTTAATAGTGCAATCAGTGCACACTTTCACAATAGCAATTGCTAATTTGCCTCCCATGGCGGTGCAATGGGGAAAATAATGGGAAAAGTGGCTCACTGTCTTAGATGTGGCAACAGTTGACATGTTCCTGGAAGTAAGCCTTAGTGAATAACATGAGGTTACTTTCTAGTGGACCTGCCTGGGATTGTTCCCATAGATCACTTATTCACAAATAAATTGCTGGGTTTTTTTTTTAATCATACTGTCTGGAGTTCAGTTAAGTAGTGTTTAGCAATATTAATGGATGCATATCTGTTAGGACTGACAGTGTTTTGCTGCATGATCACTTTTGAAAAACAAAACAATCCAAATCTGTTTGGAAGTCATTTCAGTCATTTGTGGTGAACTAAACAGACCACATGACTGGTTCACATTTTATTGTCACATTCAAACACAGCAATTTTGACTAATGAACGTTTATATTATATTAATCTGTACTGTTAATTTCATGCCAATAAAGGCTGACTTGACTTGACTACTACTGAATAATGAACATGCTTAATGTAAAATTAATCAAAACTTGAGACTCAAAATGTGTAACTGTCTTATATTGTAATATATAGTGTCCACTCAATTCATATGCTCATCCAGAGCTAAATACATCAACAAATGTCCACTGCACAATCCCAGTGTAACATAACCAAGCAAGCGATTGTCAGCCCAAACAGTTCATAGCCAACATAACGCACAAGCAGGATTTAGAAGACATCTCGAAACTATCGCCCTCTGTGAAACTCTCTTCCAGCTGGCCTATTCAGGCATAAATGGGCCCACAAAGACACTATTTGTAGCATTTGTGGACCTAGCTGCCATGTTTGATTCCACTGATAGGTCCTGCTTATGGTCTAAACTCACTAAATTGATAAGCGCTATTATTCCTGCTCCACAAGCTTCACAGTAACACCTCTACACAAATTAGGGTGGACACTTCATGCTCCCTGACTAACCAAATTCCTATTTGTAAGGGAGTCAAGCACGGATGCGTGACTATTTACTATTTACTGTACTTTTTAATCTATACATAATTTAATCTATTTAAATTACTATTTAATCTATGCATAAATGACATCACAGAGAGCCTGTCAGGTCCCCAGTTCACTCCTCCAACCTTAGAAAAGTTTTGATATTACTTTACACAGATGATATGGCCATAATATACTTGACCGAAATAGGTCTGAGAAGGCTATTACAGTGTCTAGGGACATACTATAATGATGAAACCCTTAAGATCAACCATGCAAAGACTAAAGTCATGGTCTTCAGAAAAAAAGCCCAAAATCTTGTGCTGGAGTATAGCAGGCAATCTAATCAACCAAGGCAGCTCCTTTAAATACCTGGGGGTAACCTTTAAGGAGACCCTGAATTGGAATGCCCACCTGGCATCGGTAAAATCCTCAGCACTGAGGATTGTTGGGTAAATTCACCACTTTTTTCATAAAAGGGTGGATGCTTGATAGATCCAGCACTAAAATTTAAAAGCAAGGTTCTACCACATCTTTTGTACAGTGTCAAGATATGGGGGTGGAATGAGAATGCTTTATCCAGTCTGGAGGTAATCCAGAATCAATTCCTAAGATTTCTTGCTTTTCCTAGGGGCTCTCCTACTGCCCTAATGAGGGCTTCAACAGGACTCCCTTCCATAAGAGCACAGGTACACTTAGCTATAATAAAACATTGGAAAAAAGTAAATCCTCTCATCATACTTCCCTTAATTACCATTCATTTAATTTTCTACTATCAAAAGATCACAGGCATTCTAGATACCTCAACAACATTATCCAGAGTTATTCAATTCCTCATGATCTCCTAGGGGCCCAAAATGACAATCCTCAATTTAGGGATTGGATATATTTTTCAGATGCGTTGCTAGATCATTCTCTAATCCTAAAATCTAAAGTAGCCCCCTGGTTCAGACTAATCAAATCTGATCATCTGAGATCCCCATACCTGGTTAATATCTCCAGATTTCACATCAGAACATCCTTCACAGCTCTCCGCTTTCAGACTATGCAAACAACTCTGTTAACTGGTCAATATTCCCACATCCCAGCAGAACAATGTTTTTGCAATTGTGGTTCACCTGTGATAGAGGACCTCCCCCATTGCATTCTATCCTGTCCACTCTACAATGTCCCCAGAATTAAATTTCTGTCCGGAGTACTATCCTCCTTGAAAGCACGTTCAGAAACTGAAAAGATTATATTTCTGTTATCTGACAATGATGCTCATGTGTCCTATAGAGTCTCTCTGTGGGATCCGATGCCCCCAGGCGGGTCGCTAGATGAGCTAGTGGAGGACTGGTATTCCCGGCTCTCCACAGCCATCAATGATATTGCGCCCTGGTGCCCTCTTCACTGCCGCACCAAAGCAGCACCTTGGTATACCTTGGAGCTGCAGAGGATGAAGTGACAGCTTAGATGGCTAGAGCGAGTGTGGCAGAGTTCTTATGATGAGGAGTCTAGAACTTCTTATAGAACATTTATGAAGGTCTATGAGAAAGCAGTGAAGTCAGCTAAGAGAGATTTCTATGCTGCCTCCATTGCATCTGCGAAATTGCAGCCAGTCCAATTGTTTAGAATGATTCGATCACATTGACTATGGTGCTGGTTGGCAATCAAAAGGGTAGGGAATTGGATATTGGCTGTGAGGCCTTTGCGACTTATTTCGCAGATAAAGTCTCGACTCTCCGCCATAATCTACTGTTGTCCATCTTTGGGTCCTACATTGGACCACTTCAGCTGCCTTTCTCAGGAGGATGTGGACAGGATCCTGGCTGCAGTGAAGCCTACCACTTGTCCTCTGGACCCGTTTCCATCCTGGCTTGTTAAAGCAGGCGGGGAAGACATTCAAGGGCCCTTAGCTGAGATTGTTAATCTATCCCTGTCATCAGGGGTATTTCCAGCTAAGCTCAAAGAGGCAGTGGTTCGCCCGCTTTTGAAGAAGCCATATTTGGACCCTTTGGTCCTAGCCAATTATCACCCAGTCTCGAATTTACCATTTCTAGACAAGATAATTGAGAAAGCGGTGGCAGAGCAGTTTCAGATTTTCCTGGAAGATACATCGATCCCTTCCAGTCTGACTTCCTCGATCCCTTCCAGTCTGACTTCCATCCTGGTCATGGGGTGGAGACTGCTTTGGTCGCCCTCACAGATGACCTTAGAAGGTGGCTCAGTGCTGCTATTACTTTTAGATCTCTCTGCAGCGTTTGACATGGTCGACTATGATCTAATGACCCATCGCCTTGCCGACATTGGAGTCCAGGGGGCTGCCTTACAGTGGTTTTCCTCCTTCCTCCATGGTTGGGGACAAAGGGTGGTGATCACTGAGAAGACCTCCCTGTGTCACTTACTAGAGTGTGTTGTGTTGCAGGGAGCTATTCTCTCACCGATTATGTTTAACATCTATATGTGCCCCCTTGCCCAGATTGCCAGAGGTTTTGGGCTGGGTTGTCACCAGTATGCAGATGACACCCAGCTCTATCTGTTGATGGACGACCATCCAGACTCTGCCCCAGACCATCTAACCAGGGCGCTGGAAGTAGTGGCTGATTGGCTACAATTGAGCCGGCTGAAGCTTAATCCAACTAAGACGGAGGTCCTGTACTTGGCTCAGGGGGAATAAGATCAGGGATCTGGCTTCCCACCCTGGATGGCACATCTCTCGTACCAACCCAGAAAGTGAGGAGCTTGGGTGTGATACTGGATGCCACCCTTTCTATGGAGGCCCAGGTCAGAGCTGTTGCACGATCTGCCTTTTACCATCTTCGGCAGGCCAAACAACTAGCACCCTATCTGGCCCGTCAAGATTTAGCTTCAGTGATCCATGCAACAGTCACTTCCACGTTAGACTACTGTAACTCACTCTATGCAGGCTTGCCCTTGAGGCTGATCCAGTAGCTCCAGCTGGTGCAGAATGCGGCAGCACGATTGCTGACTGAATCGCCTGTACGGGCGAGCAGTCGGCCGATGCTGCACAGTCTGCACTGGCTATGAATTGAGTACCGGATCTGCTTTAAGGTTTTAGTATTGACATTCAAAGCCTTACATGGCCTGGGACCGGCATACCTGCAGGACCGTCTCTCCCCATATGAGCCCCGGAGGTCGCTACAATCAGCCAGTCAGCATCTTCTGACCATCCCTGCTCAAGGGACGTCCGGCTTGCCTTGACCAGGGCCGGGGCTTCCTTGGCCCTGGCCCCAACCTGGTGGAACCAGCTCCCGGTGGAGGTTTGGGCCCTCCGGGATTTGCTACCATTCCGGAGGGCCTGTAAGACGGAGCTGTTCCACCGGGCCTAAGGCTGAGGCAGACGGGCGTCCTATCATTTAAATGGGCCCCCTGCACGGATTGCACTGTACTGATTCACCATACTGATTCTCTGAGACCAATATAGCTGGGATTGAACATCTAGGTTGGGACAAGGATGCCTAATTGATCTGCTTATGCCGCCTCATCTAATGTGAGTCATGGCTATATTGTTTAATTTTTTAACCGTTTTAACTGTTTTAATCTGGTTTGATTGTTCTACTATGCTGGAAGCCACCCTGAGCCCACTATGGGAAAGGGTGGCCTCTAAATTAACAGAAATAAATAAATAAATAAGAGCAAGAGCAATTTCAAATGCTGTAACATCTTGAGGTTGGCCTTTCTGGGGAACTTTCAAGGTGTTAATTTGAAATTTTGTTTTTCGAGTGTTTTGTTTTGTTATGGCCAATGGCTTTATACAATAAATTTTTGACTGACTGACTGAACATAATGCATTCATTGCTGATATGGGGATCCAGTAAAATTCTATTTCAGTATCTAATCTTCTTCAGTTTGAAGCTTAGGTTGGTCACACACAAGTCTACATCAAACCATATAACATATCACACACCCCAAAACAACAAAAATTAAACATGTAAAACACATATACAATAACTTACCACTGCTTACACAATAGTTGCATACCAACATTGGACACAATATACAAAGATCAATGGCGTTCAGACACAATTAAGTCTGCAGTAACAAAAAAACAAAAGTTTTTTTTTATCAAGCAATTATAATTTTTTTTTAAAAAGCCACCACAACCAATATGAAATACTCACCCAAACCATGTAAAACTATTAAATGGAATTGCCAAACTACATAAGTAGCTGATAAGCCTGCACAATTTTTTAAAAAATGTTAGCAAAATGAAAATGATTCTCAAAATTGAAATGAACAGTGTGAATTTAAAATAGTAATCATAGGGCTTCATTGGTTACAGGTGTGTTCAAGGCAGCTACACTTTTAAAGGAACAGTATATATGCACAAAACCTTGGAAAGATCAAATTCACATTTTACAAAAAAAGATTAAAAAATCTTATGTCTGGTTCAATCAAAACAGAAAATGTTGTTGAAGTTTATAAATAAAATAAGATTCTTGCTGTGATGGACTCAGGCCCTTAGCCTGAGTAGCTGAGAAACAGGCTTGCAATGATTGGCTGGAACGTTGCCCAACCAACAGAAAAGTATCCTTTTGGAGGTTTGTTCAGCAGAAAATCACCTCAGGATTGTTAGTCTGAGCCAGAGAGTCTTCGAGAGAAGTCTTCAGTATGCCAGTCAGAAGTGAAGACAGTGGGCTTAGGCCAGGCAGTTGTAAAACCAACTGGATGAGGGGCTGAAAGCGGCCAGAGTGGCTGAGCTCCTTGTGGGAGATAGAGCTGAGTGGACTCTGTCTGGAAGAAGGAGTTTTCAGACGGTTTGAAACTCTCTGAAGGAGATTTTGCCAGTGCATCAAGCAATCTCCAAGTACAAATAAGATCACACAAATACACACTGAGGGGAGAACTGGATTCTGGTGGTCAGCAGGGTTGCCCAAGACAGTCTCAGACCAGAGGACTATCTGTGGGGCTGAGATGCATCGGAATTGAGGGGTGCGAGTCCTGGAAGATAGCTAGTGTGAAAGGGTCTGTGAGGGAGAATACTGACACCAGTCAGGAGTTCTCTATGTGTATGTGGAAGAGTGATTGAAGTTTGTTATTTATATGATTTGGCACTGCCTTAGGGTAAAACATCTGAAGAAACAGCATTCTGAGTGCCCAGAAGGCACAGATAGCCTGTGTGAAGTAGAGTCTAGTGGGACTCAGAAAACTGCCTGGTTTATTGTTTATTTTAAGGATCTTCTGCCAAAGTCTTGTTATATTTTTACCACAGCCTGGAAAAGTCTCTACTCTCTGTAATTATTTTATTCTGCCAACCAGCTGCCAACTGATTTGCCTTTTAATATTGAACAGCTATAATCAATATTATTTCATCCCCCTCCTTGCCTTTTGTTACCTAAGAAATATTTTGTGATTGTTAACGTTAAAACCGTCTGGTGCCAATTATTACTAGTTCTGACAGGATTTCTGTGAGTCTGACTGAGGGACTGAAGGAAGGTGACCAGAGAGAAATTTAAAGTGGTCAACTCCCGAGTAAAGCCTCTGACCGGCTCCCTCACACTTTCCAAGCAAGAGCTTTGGGTATGAGAATGCTGTTTAAAGAGAACAAAAACCCCCAAAGATCCTCTGGTGAATGTCTTTGCTCAGTAAAATGTGATGCCATTGGAGCATCTGTGACATTATGTCTTATTTCAAGCATATATAATGGAGATTTTAACAGGTTAAACTGTCATGCCTATGTAAAGCTTGTCACAAGAATTGATTGCCAGGTGCA
Organism: Heteronotia binoei; assembly: GCF_032191835.1. Taxonomy (NCBI): domain Eukaryota; kingdom Metazoa; phylum Chordata; class Lepidosauria; order Squamata; family Gekkonidae; genus Heteronotia; species Heteronotia binoei. The sequence goes on from NC_083224.1 coordinate 104,732,982, forward strand.
TCACACTGCGGGAGCTACAATTAATAAAACTGGTAAGTTTAATATGACACAAAATGCTGGGATGATGAAACTCCTTCACTTGTAATGCTAAAGGGCAGACTAAACGTTCCCCACAGGCAAAATGCCCTACTGGTGCAGATTGTGATCTAAGAGAACTACCAACATCAGACCTAATAATTACATCCCTCAGACTCTTATTCTTCTTAAATCCAATGGTAGGTTCAGCTTTATAGCCAGGAATCTCCAACAAAACATTCCAATATCGCATGATAATCTTTTTGAGAGTGAGCGAGCCAATGGAGTATACTGGAAAGCCCAACTGAGTTCAGTTGATACTATATATTACAATATAAGGCAATTATACATTTTGGGTCACAAGAATTAAACTTCATTTAGTTTAATTTAAATTGTATTAACTGCTGAAAGAACCATACTCACAGGAATGAATTGTCTTACCTGCTTCACAGTGTTTATACACACATTTTTACAGTGCACTTAACCATGGTCCAATTGTTTGGATTTTGTTCTACTTACTCATGTGAAATTCATGGCATCCATAGTGTTGTGTCAGTGCCACTAGTTGCCTATTAGCTTTGAGGAACAACTGACATTTTGATGATGCCCTTAAAGATCTAAATGGCAAGGATTGCCACCATCCCATTTATATCTACCTCTTATTTCTTCCCCTGAGATCTTACTCTGTACGCTCACATTAACACAAGCAAGAAGGCAGGTGACATGAGAACAGGGTTTCTCAGTTATTATACTCAGACTGTGGCCTGTTCCCCCTCAGGAGGCTGGTCTGACCTTCTCACTCCTCAGCTGCTACTGTCTGGCTGAAATGCTTTTATTTCAGAAGTCATGTGGGAGGTAAGTGAGTTTTAAAAATTTAGTCTGAAATGGCAATTTTATTTTTAATGTTGGGAGGTTACAACACGAGATTGCTGAACCTGAGTTCAGTTACAAGCTCAGAACAATGGACCCCCCTCACTGGGCTCAATAGGGCAGGGGTGGCCAAAGGTAGCTCTCCAGATGTTTTTTGCCTACAACTCCCATCAGCCCCAGCCATTGGCCATGCTGGCTGGGGCTGATGGGAGTTGTAGGTAAAAAACATCTGGAGAGCTACTGTTGACCACCCCTACAATAGGGGCATAGGATCCATATTTCACTACAGAAGTTAATTTTCTGCCCCCAAGTATTTCCCTTCAGCTCTTATCAGGCTCATTCCTGAATTCCTTCTTTGCAACACCTCTCCTTCCCTCTGACTGCTATAAGAAGAGAGAGAGAGAGAGAGAGCACATGGTGTAGTAGTTAAGAGCAGCTGACTCTAATCTGGAAAACTGGGTTTGATTCCCCACTTCTCCACCTGAAGCCTGCTGAGTGACCTTGTACCAGTCACAGTTCTCTCAGAACTCTCTCAGCTCCACCTACCTCACAGGATGTCTGCTGTAGGGAGAAGAAGGGAAGGAGATTGTAAGCCTCTTTGAGACTCCTTAAGGTAGAGAAAAGTGGAGTATAAAAACCAACTTCAGATGTCCATTTCACTCATATCCAATAAAGGGAGCTTTGACTCATGAAAGCTCCTGCCCCCAAAATATTGTTGGTGCATAAGGTTCTACTCAAATCTAGCAATTCTTCTGCAGACCAACACAGCTACTCCTGAAATTACATTTTTCTCAGAATACTTTGAGAATGATATATAGAGAAATGATACGGTGCACAAACTACAAATAAAGCAAACATATGGAAGCGAGTACTGCAATTCCTTGCTCACCACTAATAACATGAAACTGTAGCAGAAACATGAGACCCTATGATACAAAAAATGGGGAGCTTCCACCTCTGGTCTGCTTATTGTATGAAAATTCATAAAGAACATATGATCAGAGGACTTAATATATCCTGCCCAATTAATATATCCACTCTGACCAGACAACTAAAGCAAAATAGCTCTAGTAAAAGCTATCCAGGGAAAGAGAATATGTCAGTGGAGATAATGAGCAAGGAGATTTACTTCTTCCTCACACTGTTGAGTTATACGGTGCCATTATTTTATGTGCACATCTTGTCTACATTCATCATATTTATCAGGAAACTAGGGTTGCCAAGAGCAAATGTTGGACTAGTTGTGCAGGTGCATCCTCCTGGGTTTGGGCAAGGTTGTGCTGATCCAGCTGAGAGGTGGATATGATCCTCTTCTATCAGGTGATTTATGCTTTGAGTTTCTTGCCAGATGAAGAGGAACAAATACATATGAGTGTAATTTAGAGACTATTCACAAGAGTACTAACATAGCTTGGCTACCTTGAACACCTCAACACCCCCTTTTAAAAAATGCTGTTTAAGCAACATGTTTGGTTGCTTAAACAGCAATAAAGGAACAGAGTTTTCTGTCTTTCAATTACAGTCTGCATGTGTGTGAGAAAGGAACCAACATCTGGTGTTTACAGCAGATAATTAAATTTTGAATAACAGCCAAGGGTACCCAAAAAATTGTCCAACCAGCTCACACTACGCTAAAGCCTGTATACTCTTTAAAATAAGAAGAAACACCGGTTCCTCTTTTTGACATCTTATTCTGGGAGAAAATAAAGTCAAAAAGGCCAACATTTTAGTAGATCCATAACTAAGGACAATTGCTAATCCTTAAGGAAGTACAGCCAGGGCTTTTTAAAATGGAAGAACATGGCAAAAGAGAGTTCCAGAACCTCTTCGTCGAAACAAAATTCTCAAAAAGAATGTTTAAATGTTCATGTGTGTGTTCCCTTCATTTCCCTCTTGAGAGTTCCAGCACCACTTTTTCCAGAAAAAAAAACCCCTGAGTACAGCCATATTACAGTATGAATCCAGGCTCTTCGGAATCAGTTCTATGTCTGGCATTGCTCTCAGCATATCATATCATACTATGACAAGTACATATACTTCAGGAGTTGGAGATTCTGCTCCTCCTCAGATAGATTTTGAATGTTATTGGTACAATATTTATGGGAAATGAAAACTGAAAAATAATTATGAACTATGCATGTATAATGTTGATTTCAGGCCCCCAAAGATGGAACACTTGAGAACAGAAGATAGGAAGCATTTACTGTGAAGCTTCTTTCTTGGTGGTTCTGGAATGGGATGGTCCATCACTCAAGGGAATAGGCTCCTCTGGAACAGGGTTGGTTCTTCAAACGATCCAGGGGGGATTGGCCTATCCCCTGGGACCTTCCCCAGTTGTCACCAAGCCAGATTTCTCCCACCTTGACTTGGAAAACAAATCTTTGCACCACAATACCACACCACTGAGAAATAAAAAACAATGGAGCAAGGCAAAAAAATGTGCTTTATTGCAGAACACTCCCAATTCCAGGGACAGTAAGAGTGTCACACTGTACCTTTTGCTCCATTCTGACATGTTACTATTTTGTTGGTTTCCTAAGCAAATGCTATCCAGACCAAATGTTCTTTCAGTTTGTTAATTTCATTATGAGTTGTTTTTTTTCAAAACTAAAACCTCAGTATTCAAGTTAAATTCCTGTGTTGGCACTTTGTGATAAATAAGTGGGTTTTGGGGTGCAGTTTGGGCACTCGGTCTCTAAAAGGTTCGCCATCACTGATCTATAATTTCCCAGGCAAGTTAGGCCTGCAAACTTCCTCCTGCTGCCTCGAGACTTTGGCAGACAGTCCATACTGTTTGTCACAATCTCAGTGGACAACTCTGATCCATTGCTCAGTAGAAAAGTAACAGCTAACCCTTCATCTCTTTGAGGTGAGTCCTCCCAAACCAGAGACATTTCATCTCCTGTTGGCTTTCCCCCAAGATTTAGTTTAAAAACTGCTCTGCCACCTTTTTGATTTTAAGTGCCAGCATCCTGGTTCCATCTGGGAACAAGTGGAGACCATCTCTTTTGTACAGCTCCCACTTGTTCCAGAAAGCATCCCATTGCCTAACAAACTTAAACCCTTCCTCCCTACACCATCATCTCATTCACATATTGAGGCTTCTAATTTGTGCCTGTCTCTCCAGCCCTGCATGTGGAACAGGTAGCACTTCTGAGAAGGCTACCTTGGAGGTCCTGGCCTTAAGTCTCCTGCCTAGCAGCCTAAATTGGGGGAAAACATAGACACTGTGGGAATTTCAGAAACTTGGTGGAATGAGGAGAATCAGTGGGACACAGTGATTCCTGGATATAAATTATATCAGAAGGATAGGGAGGGAAGTGTTGGAGGTGGGGTGGATCTGTATGTCAGAGAGGGTATACAGTCCAGTAAGCTTGAGAAGCTCAGAGAATTAAATTCCCTTCTAGAAATGCTTTGGGTTGAAATAGTGGGTCCAAAAGGAAATTTAAGTATAGGAATTTGTTATCGCCCACCAAATCAAAAGTTAGAGGACTATTACAATATGATGGAAGGATTAAAGATGGTGGCTAAATGTAAACACTGTCATAATAGGTGATTTTAACTGCCCACAGATTGATTGGGCCAATATGAAATCTGGTCAGGAGAAAGAGATTGAGTTTCAATGACTGTGCTTTGGAGCAGATGGTCATAGAACCTACCAGAGGTGGGGTGATCCTGGATTTGGTCCTAAGTAAAAGTGATTGCACCGCTTGGGAGCAGTGACCATAACGTTATTGATTTCACCATTTGTATAAATAGGAAGTTGCCCCAAAAGACCAGCACAACCACTTTTAACTTTAAAAGGGGTAAATTCTCTGAGATGAGGAGGCATGTGAAGAGGAAACTGAAAGGAAAAGTAAATACAGTCAAAACCCTTGGGGAAACTTGGAGGCTATTTAAAACTACAATCCTAGAAGTGCAGATAAAATATATACCACAAGTTAGGAAAGGCACGAATAGATATAACAAAAAGCCTGCATGGTTAACAAACAAAGAAATGGAAGCTGTAAAAGGTAAGAAGAATTCCTTTAAGTGGTGGAAAGCTAGTCCAAGTGATTTTAATAAAAAGGAACACAGGCTGTGGCAAATCAAATGCAAAACTGTGATCAGACAGGCAAAAAGGGACTATGAGGAGCATATTGCAAAAAACATAAAGACAAACAATAAACATTTCTTCACATATATTAGAAGCAGAAAACCAGCCAGGGAGGCAGTGGGGCCCTTGGATGACCAAGAGGTAAAAGGATTACTGAAGGAGGATAGGGAAATGGCTGAGAAGCCGAATGCATTTTTTGACTCCGTCTTCACTGTGGAAGATGAGAAGTGTTTGCGCACTCCAGAACCGCTAATTATGGAAGGTGTGTTGAAGGATCTGAGTTAGATTGAGGTGACAAGAGAGGAGGTCCTACAACTGATAGACGAATTAAAAACTAATAAATCACCAGGTCCAGATGGCATATATTCAAGAGTTCTGAAAGAACTCAAAGTTGAACTTGTGGATCTCCTGGCAAATAATCTCCTGGAAGGTAGCAAATGTCACCCCCACCTTTAAAAAGGGTTCCAGAGGAGATCCGGGAAATTACAGGCCAGTCAGTCTGACTTCAATACCGGGAAAGTTGGTAGAAACCATTATCAAAGACAGGATGAGTAGGCACATTGATGAACACAGGTTATTGAGGAAGACTCAGCATGGGTTCTGTTAGGGAAGATCTTGCATCACTAACCTGTTACAGTACTTTGAGGGGGTGAACAAACATGTGGATAAAGGGGACCCAATAGATGTTTTTTACCTTGACTTCCAGAGAGGATTGTGAGGCACTCCAAAGGGATCTGTTGAGGCTGGGTGAGTGGGAGTCAACGTGGCAGATGAGGTTCAGTGTGGCCAAGTGCAAAGTAATGCACATTGGGGCTAAAAATCCTAGCTATAAATACAAGTTGATGGGGTGTGAACTGGCAGAGACTGACCATGAGAGAGATCTTGGGGTCATGGTAGATAACTCACTGAACATGTCAGGACAGTGTGCAACTGCAATAAAAAAGACCAATGCAATGCTGGGAATTATTAGGAAGGGAATTGAAAACAAATCAGCCAGTATAAATCGATGGAGCGGCCTCATTTGGAGCACGGTGTACAATTCTGGTCACCATACCTCAAAAAAGATATTATAGCATTGGAAAAAGTGCAGAAAAGGGCAACTAGAATGATTAAAGATTTGGAACACTTTTCCTGTGCCGAGGTAAAAAAATAAGGTTTTAAGAGTCAAATTCTTTAAACTACAAGCAGCCATTGGCTCAAAAGGAGGTTTGGCTAATGCCTGTAAAACCGTATTTAATTTCCAAGTAAGAAACCGATGAACTGGAGGTAGTTGATTAAGGCTGAGCCCCTCAAAAAATGCTATACATGAGGATGAAAGCAAAGGGACCCCCCTTTTTTCCCCTCCCCGTACTGCAGAAATAGCAGCCGCCTGCCTTCTTAAGGTGCTAGTTGATAACTGCTTTTCAAGCCCCGCCTGTAAGAACAGAAGAAGCTTCTATACTGGTACTTTCAGAGGATCCCAACCTTTCCCCAAACACCAAGTAGAAAATGCCCTCCAGGTGTTATTGTACACCCTGTTGGTGGAACCCTTCCAGAGGCCAGCATAGTGTTAACAATCTGAGGGGTGTAACCCAGGCCAGTTAACTGTGCCTGCTCAACCTCCAGACAGTCAATTGAAACAGCTTGGGTTGAAGATGACACAGTTTCCCCTGCTGTAGGATGGTTTCGATTACAGGCAGGCGCCAAGGGGATTCCCTCGACAATCTCAATAGAGCCTGAAACCACCCTCTCCTTGGCCAAAAGGGAGCTATCAGGATCAGTTCTGCCCGTTGTTCTAACATCTTCTGCACCACCCTGGAAATCAACTGAATTGGTGGAAAGGCATATAACACTCTCGGTGGCCAGTTGCAACTCATGCATTGGTCCCCTCTGCAGTCGGTTCTGTTAGTCTTGCCATAAACCTGGGAATTCTGAGACGTGGCAAACAGGTCCATCTCCATTTTGCCATACTTCTGACAAATCTGCCAGAAAACTGATCTGTCCAATGTCCACTCCATCTGATCTAGAGTCTATTGACTCAGCCAGTCGGCCAGAACATTGTCTTTGCTGGGTACATGCACTGCTTTTAGGGACTGTGTTTCTTTGCCAATGACATTAGTGAGTTGGGACCATGTAAGGAAGAGATAACTGATCTTCATTCTGCCGAGACCAGCACAGCATAGCTAAGCCATCTTGATTAAAAGCTGGTCTGGATGAGAGGGAGGGGGCAGCCTATTAATTGCTTGGCATTAAGGATAAAAGCCAGGAGGGGAAAAGTTTATCATTGCGCATGTTGTTTGAGGCAGAGCACTCCCCTGCCTTTTGAATCTGAGTAAGTTTTGCTTGGTTTTTATTGTAATTCATCCTTCACAGGATGCTGAAGCTCATTAGTCTGGCTATTTATTCCTAAACCAGGCTATTTTGCCTCATTGATGATAATAAATCTATTTTGCCTGACCTGCTGGATTTGTGTGTGTGGACTTTGGAGCCAAGTATCTCTGGAGGAAACCCAAGCCTGAAGCTTACATGGTGGCAGAGGTGGGCTCGGCTCTGCAAGATTCAAACTGGCAACAAGGTGAGAGGAGGCTGCCAGTAAGGAGTGTTGATCCATGAATCATTTTGAAGAAACATTATATACAATGGATTCAGTTTTAGCCTCGGCAGGAACAGGAGAAGCCTTTCATTGGAAGGAGCCCTATCAAAGGTACTCCTCTGATAAGGCATGTGAGACCAGACTGACTCTAGGGGAATGTATGGATAAAGAAGCTGTCTTGAGGAGGAGGGTGCCACAACAAGAGACAGATGTGAAAGTCTGGCTAACAGAAGTACAATATGATAAAGGAACAGACACGGCAGCAAAGGTGGGCGTGGCTCCAGCGGAAGGGCTACCAGTGGATATAGTGCAAGTGATATTTACTCTGATGACCCAACTCCTGGGGCAAAATAAACAGCAGATGAATATAATGCAGCAGCATCTAATGGGAAATCAAGGAGACAGATGGACAAAGTTAGTTTCCTGAGTTAAGACCTGGAAATGATGTGGCAACCTTCTTTGCATCATTTGAAGCTTCAGCACAAGACTATCATTTGCCAGACACCGAATATATGGGAGCTCTGCGCAGGTGCTTGCATGGGGAGGTTGCAGAGCTACTTGCACACCTTACCCCAGAGCAATCAAGGGACTTCTCATATTTTAAGCAATTAGCTCTTTGGAAGTTCGGACTTTCAACAGAGCAACTCCGGCAAAGTTTTCATCAGGCAGCCCTTAAGCCAAAGGAATCTTACAGCATGTTCATCAGCAGAATACGGACAGCATGTGTGCATTGGACTGAATCAGCACAAGTGCATACATACTATGATTTATTAGAACTGATAGTACAAGAGCACATCTACCAAGTTATTCCATCAGAGCATGCAATGTTAGCACATGCTCAAAGACCTGTCACTACTCAGGAGTTGGTTATGGTCCTGGATGAAATAGCTGCAGTGGACTACTTGGCTTTGAAGCAGCAAGGAGAGAGAGCGATGCCAGGGAGAAAACTTATGCTTCTCTCTGAGCAGCATAGACAGGAACAACAAAATGAGTTTAAGGTGGCTTCCTGGCAGCAATTTTGCTCTCTACCTAAGCGGGAAAAGGGGTTGGGAAATTTAATTTCAGCTCGGGTAATCTGCCATTACTGCAGGAAACAAGGACACACCAAAGCCCAGTGTTCCAAGCTGATAGCCAGGGGTGATAGGACTCAACCAAAAATACAAGTAGGTTTGATTTGGTCCCAAGTTCAACCAATTGCTGAGGTGGAACAGCAGCCTGAAATAGACATCCAAGAGCAAAGACAGGTAGGGCCTCAGGGCCATAAGCAACATCAGGGGGAACAGTTAGACATTTATTATATTGAGCTGGCTGCCTTGCCCCAAAAACTATTTCCTGCTACATTAGCCCAGACCAAGCATGTTGGTGTTCTAAAAAAAAAAAAAAAGATTACGCAGGTAAGGCTGCAAGACTGTATTCATCTTCTGACAGTATGGGACAGTGGGGCAGATATGTCAAGTGTGTCAGAGGATATTTTTCATAGGCTAGGGCTGAGGGCAGATGGTAAAATAGAAATACGATCTTATGACTCCAGACCCAAAGAACAGCCCATTACATTTATGAAAGTAGGAGTGGGGGATTGGAGTGATGTTATTCCCCTTTTGGTGCACAAGGGATGGAACCTGCAGTTTCTTGTAGGCATAGATATTAGATATATAAGGTATGGAAAGCAAAATAGACAGTGTCACAACTGCCAGTAATGACATGAAGACAAGTACAAGCAATTGAACCTGATACCAAAGCACCCCAGGTAGTGAGTTCAGTGGAACAGCCAAGAGACAAGGGAGAAGGGAAGAGGGAGAAGGAAGATGAGCAGTTGAGTTAAAGGGAGGAGATTTTTTTGTAAATGCAGACCCAGTAATGTATAAACAGGAATTAAAGGAATGCCCCTCCCTTAGAGAGTGCAGAGAAGTAGTTGGGGAGGATAACTCTGCACTGAACAAGCCAGGAGACACTAGATTTGTTTGGGTAAATGAATTATTGTATCGGGAGTACATCAAGAGCCCCGTTGCGCAGAGTGGTAAAGCTGCAGTACTGCAGTCAGAACCCTCTGCTCACGACCTGAGTTTGATCCCAGCAGAAGCTGGTTCATGTAGCCGGCTCCAGGTTGACTCAGCCTTCCATCCTTCCGAGGTTGGTAAAATGAGTACCAAGCTTGCTAGGGGGGAAGGCAATGGCAAACCACCCCATGAAATGCTGTGAAAACGTGAAAGCAACATCACCCCAGAGTCGAAAATGACTGGCGCTTGCACAGGGGACTACCTTTACCTTTATACGGAATACATGCCTAAAGAAAAAAAGTTCTAATTTGGGGCCTAGGAGACAGCTGGTGGTTCCCAAAAGATTCTGAGAAGAAATTCTATGAGGTGGGCATGACTTACCATTGACAAGTCATCTTGTGTTTAAAAGGACGCTGGCTAAAGTCAGTTTGGTCTTTTATTGGCCTGGCATACACAAGGATGTAAAAAAAAATGTTACCAGCTGTGAAATCTGTCAGAAGCTTGGCCATGCCTCGGATCATGTAAAGCTGCCCTTGGGTAAAATTCCTGTTGTTCAAACTCCCTTTTCTGAAATCCAAATTGATACCCAAGGACCCTTTATACCTTCCAAATCTGGAAAGAAATTTATTTTAGTGATCATAGATAGAGCAACTTGCTTCCCAGCAGCAATGCCTCTGAGGACAGCTGATGCCATGAGCATTGCTAAAGCTGTGTTGGAATTTTGTACAGCATATGGGTTTCCTAGAGTAGTGACGTTAGATCAGGGTACTGTGTTTGTGAGCAGGATGATGCAGAAGCTGGACGAGCTAGCGGGAGTGACACAAAAATTAAGCATCGCATATCATCCACAGTCACATGGGCAGGTAGAAAGGTGGGGAGGGAACCCTCACCTGCATGTTAAAGGCTTTCTGTGCAGAATATGAAAGAAACTGGGATAAGTTCCTACCAATGCTGGTAAGTGCGTATAGGGAAGCAGTGCACCCCTCATTGGGGGGATATTCTCCCAATGAATTGGTGTTTGGGAGGAAGCTGCCTGGTGTTTTAGAGCTGCTAAAAGCAAATTGGAAAGGGGCCTGGGCCCCAGAGATGCCTCAGCCTGCTGCAGAGTATTTTGCAGACCTACAAAGGGCTTTGCAGAGTGTAAGATGAACGGCTCATGAGGCAATGGACGAGGCTAGGCAGAAGCAGAAATACTACTTTGACAAATCAGCTAGGACCAGGCAGCTACAGGAGGGAGATCTGACCCTATTACTGAAACCAGAAGGGGTGGGGAAGTTAGATCTGAGATGGAGTGGACCATTCAGGGAATAAGAAGTTGTGATAATGGAAACTACCAACTGGAGGATCCAGAAAGAGGGACTTTGTTGGTTCACATTAACCGCTTGAAAAGATTTGTCGAGCGTGCAGTACAGCAATTGTCAGTAGAAAGTTGGACTGAGAAAGATTTCGATGTCCCCAATCTAGTGGCTGAGGCTGGGAAGAAGGAGGGGCTAGGAAAGATTCCTATGAATGAGTCTTTGACAGGGGGTCAGCAAAGGCAATTACAGGACTTTGCAGCTCTATTTACAAATCGTCCAGGGAGAACTGATCTGATTGTTCATGACTTAGATACAGGGGAACATCCGCCAATCAGGTGTAATCCATATCCCATCAGAGAGCCAATGAGAGAGGTGGTGAGGCAGGAGATACAGAAAATGCTTGAGATCGGAGTTATAGAGCCCAGCACTTCTGAGTGGAGTAGCAATCTTGTAATAGTTCCCAAAAAGAAGTTACACAATGGCGAGCCCCTAGAATACCTCCTATGTGTAGACTATAGAAAGATAAATCAACTATGTAAAACTGATCAGTATCCATCACCAAATATGGAGGAGGTCCTGGAAAGGATTGCGAATGCCCAATATATCACCACCTTGGATCTCACCTCAGGGTTTTGGCAGTTACCATTAATGGAAAGAGCTAAGGATAGGACATCCTTTTCATGCTTTATGGGGCAATTCCGTTTCAGTGTGCTCCCTTTTGGAATCAATTCCGCTAGTAAGGTGTTCCAGAGATTAATGGACAAGGTGCTACAGGGATTAGATTTTTCAGGGAGTTATCAGGATGACATCACAGTGATCAGTTCATTGTGGTCACAACATTTAGACCATCTGAGGGTTGTATTGCAGAGAATTAAAGAGGCGGGATTAACCATTAAGCCTTCAAAGTGTCAAATTACAGACCAATCTCGCTACTGAATAATGACTATAAAATATTTACAAGAATTCTGGCAGAACGACTTAAACAACATTTGATAAATTTTATAAAGGAAGATCAAGCTGGTTTTCTTCCCAAAAGACAAATAAGAGACAATATTAGGACTGTTGTAAATATTGTAGAATATTATGAAAGACATCCAGAAAAAGAAGTAGCATTATTCTTTGCGGATGCAGAGAAAGCATTTGACAATTTAAACTGGGACTTTATGTTTGCAGTAATGGACAAGATGGGGCTTGGAGAAAGCTTTATAAGAATGATAAAAGCAATATATTCTGAACAAAGGGCAAGGTTGTGTGTTAATGCAGATCTTACAGATGAAATGAAAATTAGCAAAGGTACTAGACAAGGTTGCCTGCTTTCACCATTGTTGTTTATAATGACTCTTGAAATTTTACTGATGCAGGTTCAAGAAGAAAAAGACATAGATAGATAGATAAAATTTATTGTCATTGTTCTCAACAAAAAGAGAGCAACGAAATGAGGTGCTCTTCCACAAAACACACCAACACATCAAACACACATATTCATATTCATACCATTTAAATACATCTAAAACCATTTAAACCATTTAAACCATTTAAATACATCTAAAACAGATAAACATTCATAAAACCATTTAAACCATTTAAACCATTTAAATATATCTAAAACAGATAATCCTTCATAACCCTGCATTTAGCCTAACCACAGCACTTGGATAGAAACTGTCCTTAAATCTGTTTGTCCTAGCCTTCAACACTCTATATCGTCTACCTGGCGGTAAGATCTCAAATAGCAAATGGCCCAGATGTGAAGGGTCCCTTAGGATCTTTTGTACCTTCCTTTTACATCCCATATTATACAGATCCACCAATAAGGGGAGAGAACATCCACAAATCTTTTGTGCTCTTCTCGTCACTCTTTGGAGCACCCTTCTCTCCGCTTCCATTTACAAATAAAAGGATGTACTTACAAATATAGAGCATTTGCTGATGATATAATGTTCATAAATGAAAACCCCATACAAGTTACACTTTTGTTGTTAATGAAAATACACAAGAGTTTGCAGAGCTGGCGGGACTTTATATAAATAAAGAAAAATCTAAAATTTTGTGCAAGAATATGCAGATGAACAGACAACAAGAATTACAAAGACTAATGGGCTGTGAAGTTACCTCTAAGGTAAAGTACCTAGGGGTGGAGATAACAATGAAAAATATTGATTTGTTTAAGAATAATTATGAGAAGTTATGGCGTAGAATGGAGGAAGATATGCTAAAATGGAACAAGCTCTGTCATTGCTGGGTAGAATAGCTGCAATAAAAATGAATATTCTACCAAGGATAATGTATTTGTTTCAAACTATTCCTATTGTGAAAGACGCTAAACAGTTTGATAAATGGCGAAAGAAAATCTCAGAATTTGTGTGGGCTGGGAAGAAACCAAGGATTAAAATGAAAATTTTGACAGATGCAAAAGAGAGAGGTGGATTCCAATTACCAGATCTAAAATTGTATCATGAAGCAGTTTGGTTAGTATGGATGAAAGAATGTATAACGTTGTTAAATAAAAAACTTTTAGTGTTGGAAGCCCACGGAATTAAATTTGGCTGGCATGCATACTTGTATTATGGAAAAAAGAAGATGGATGGTCTTTTCTCTCACCATTATATAAGAAGTAATCTATTAAATACATGGATAAAGTATAAGAAATATGGTGATGAGAGGAGACCTTTATGGATAGTGCCTTTATGGATAGTGCCAGCTGAAGTGATAAAGATAATGGCTAAAACAGCCGAAGAAAAATGGCTATCATATAATCAGCTATTAAAAATACAAAGTGGAAAAATAGAACTGAAAACTGCTGAAGAACTGAGTTACAAATATGACTGGTTTCAAATGCAACAAATAAAAAGTTTGGTGGAGAATGACATTAAAACCGAAGGAATAAGGAAAGAGCAAACAGAAATGGAAAGAGTTCTGCTCGGAGATAATGAGAAATTAATTGCAAAAGTATACAAATTACTTTTACAATGGTCTATAGAAGATGAAGTAGTGAAATCTCAAATGATAAAATGGGCAATTAATGTAAATAAAGAAATAAAGATGGAATCTTGGGAATACTTGTGGAAGAACTCTATGAAACTCGCAACATGTCAAAGTATTAAAGAAAACTGTTTTAAGATGAAGTATAGATGGTATATGACTCCAAAAAAATTAGCAAAGATGAACAACAAGATGCCAGACAGGTGTAGGAAATGTAAAAAGCATGAAGGTTCTTTCTACCATATGTGGTGGACTTGTGAAAGAGCTAAAATGTTTTGGCAAATGATTCAGCAAGAGATTTCTAAGATTTTGGGATATGAATTCAATGAAGTTGCAGAGACTTTTCTGCTGGGATTACAAATGGAAAATTTCCAAAAGAAGATAGAACTCTAATATGGTACTTGCTCTCAGCTGCTAGAACATTGTATGCGCAGCTGTGGAAGCAAGAAAAAATGCCAGAGAAATGGGACTGGATTATCAAAGTTATGTCATGGAGTGAAATGGACAAATTAACAAGAAAACTAAGATACTATGATTTGGAGCTCTTTAAGTTGGAGTGGAAGAAGTTCAGAAGATACGTAGAAAAAGGGTGGAAAATAAAAGGACATTGGACAATCTTTGATACTGATTAAGTTTTTAAAATAAGAATATAATTTTTGGTTTTTAAAATAGTTAAGGGTACCTTTAATATAACGGGGGGGAGGAGTGGGGGAAAAGTAAGATATGGGGTAGAAGAATTTTTCTTTTTTTTTCCTTTTTAAAGTCTTTATAGGATGTAGATATAGTTTTGCTATCATATGTTACTAATAAAAATTGTTTCTTATTAAAAAAAAAAAAAAGCCTTCAAAGTGTCAGATCGCCAATAGCTCAGTGGTGTATTTGTGCCATCAGATAGGGAGAGGGAAGATAGCTCCACACATGGTAAAAGTAGACGCAATTATTAATTGGCCAATGCCGATCATCAAGAAACAGGTGCTGAGTTCCTTGGGGCATGCAGGTTCTATAGGATATTTATTCCCAGTCTCACATCATGCAGCGCCACTTACTAATTCATGTAAGAAAACGGTAGCAGGGAAAGTGTCCTGGACAGCTGAATGTCAGAAAGCCTTTGATATGCTAAAGGAGAGGCTTGCAAATCCTTATACCACCGGATTATTTGCAAAAGTTCATTGTACGTACTGATTCAAGCCGTTACGGCTTGAGTGTAGTTTTGCTGAAGAAAGGGCAAGATGATTACCTTCATCCAGTAGTATGTCTGAGTCACAAACTACTGCCCAGGGAGCAGAAATACAGTGTTATTGAGCAGGAAGCCCTGGGAGTAGTATGGGGATTGAACAGGCTCAAGACATATCTGAGGGAGTGTACACTTTCAGCTAGAGACAGATCATAGCCCGCTGGTCTTCATCCACAAGATGAAAGAAAGCAATGCTAGAATTCTGAGATGGGCATTGTCCCTGCAAGATCTGTCATTTGAGGTCAAACATATTAAAGGAAAAGACAATGTACTAGCTGATTCCCTCTTGAGTTGCTACTCTGAGGCAGAATGAAATAATAATTATCTGAACAAGGCTAAAAAAAGGTGTGGGGGGAAGGGTAATCTATCTCTTCCTTGATTTTTTCTCAGAAAATGAGATAGATGTTTACTCTCTTTCTGCGTGGGGGGTGTAAGGAAGAGAAAACTGACCTTCATTCTGCCGAGACCAGCACAGCATAGCTGAGTCATCTTGATTAACAGCTAGTCTGGATGAGAGGGAAGGGACAGCCTGTTAATTGCTTGGCGTTAAGGATAAAAGCCAGGAGGGGAAAAGTTTTATCATTGCACACATCGTTTGAGGCAGGGCACTCCCCTGCCTTTTGAATCTGAGTAAGTTTTACTTGGTTTTTATTGTAATTCATTCTTCACAGGATGCTGAAGCTCATTAGCCTGAGTATTCATTCCTAAACCAGGCTATTTTGCCTCATTGATGATAATAAATCTATTTTGCCTGACCTGCTGGATTTGTGTGTGTGTGAACTTTGGAGCTGAGTATCGCTGGAGGAAACCCAAGCCTGAAGCTTACAGACTGAATCCTGGTCCCCCTTTGACGATTTACATAGGATTTTGCTGTCACGTTGTCTGTTTTTACTAAGACATGCTGGCCCCTAAGTGCAGTCTGGAAATGAATCAGACACAGTCAAATCGCCCACAACTCTAAAAAATTGATGCTCCGACAGGCCTTGGACCAACTCCCCTGTGTCATCTGGCCCTGGGATTGTGCTCCTCAACCTATTAGGCTGGCATCTGTGGTCATAACCGTCCTTTGAGGTTCCTGAATGGAAACTTCTTGAAGAAACAAAGAGGGATTTTGCCACCATTGGAGGCGACTCTGTAACTCTGTTGTTAACATCACCAGTTTTAGCTGTTTGTTGGCTATAATCTGCTGAAAGGGAATCAGGAACTGTTGTGAAGGGTGAGCATGAAACCTGACCCAGTACAGGACATCCTGACAAGACACCAGAACACCCAACAATTTTGCTAGAGTCATCACCTGTACCTTTGGTTGTGAGAGGACTAGATCCAGTAAGAATCGTAGTTTGAGTTGTCTCTTTGCAGTCAGAAAGACTTTGTCCAGTTGTGTGTCTATTAGGACTCCAAGATGTACTAGCCACTGAGATGGAACTAGAGTGCTCTTCTCCATGTTGACCACAAACCCGTGGTCCTGTAAGGTGGATACAGTCAAATTGGTCACGACCTTCGACTGGTGAAAGGATTGAGCCCAAACTAAAATGTCATCCAGAGACGTGTGCAGCATAACCCCCTGCAGTCGTAGGTGCACCGCTAATGTTACAAAAATCTTTGTAAATACTCGAGGGAAAGACTATAGTCCAAACGAAAGGGCTTTGTATTGGTAGTGACAGTGGTTGTAGATGAAACGTAGAAACTTTCTGTGGTTTTCTCTGATAGGGACATGTAAATAGCCCCTGAGAGATCTATGGAAATTAGAAACTCTTGGGCCTGAATAGCTGGAAGAATGGATCGTAACATCTCTACTCTGAACTTTTTTGTCTGCACAAATTTGTTCAGCCATTATAAGTCCAGTATGGCTCAAACACTGCTGTTCTTCTTCAGAACTAGGAAGAGGATGGAATACATCCCCAGGCCTCTCTGAGTTGAGGGAACCATTTCTATTCCCCCGATGTTCAGTAGGTGTCATATGGCCATCAGCATTTGTTGGTGGGTTAGTGAGTCCTGTTTCCTTGGCACTTGGCAAAACCTCCCTGGTGGGAAGGAGTTCAGTTCTCGGGCATAGTCCCTTGAGATAGTATCCACTACCCACCTGTACATCACCAAGCGTTTCTACCGGTCTGCAAAGAGGAGCAGACGACCCCCAATTCCTACTGTAACTGGGCTGTAGGCATAGTCATCGGGAAGCCTCTTTTTGGAGGTTGCCCTTTGCTTTCTGTCTTTCTTGTGCAGAATGTAGAATCTGTTTCTGGGCTGCCACTTTCCCTTGAAGGGCTTAAAGTTAGATGACTGTGCAGATTTCTTGGAGTCTCAGAAGGAGCTGAAGTGTTTCTTCTGTCTGAACTCCTTTTGCTTTGAGGGCAGCACCTTCTTTTTCTCCTCAATCAGAAATCGATCCAGCCACTAAGGTTAGTTCCTTTAAAAAGATTAGTTCCTTTAAATAGTAATGCCACCACTTTGGCTTGAGCTGCCGCATCTGTGTCCCAGCGCAGTCATACATTCTAATGGGTCACCACCACACTGCAAGCCGTGGACCAGGGACAGTTGGATAGCATCCAGAGTCGCATCTGTGATGAATGCTGTAGGGGCTGAAACCATGAAATGGCCACCACCAGCTGCCTCCTGTTTCCCGCTCCCCCACTGGTTTCTAAAACACAGCTTTGGGAATGCATGGGCCAGGATCAGACTCCACAGCCCTCCACGGGTGTCCCTGGCCTTTTCCACTAACAGCAGCCACCACAGAGTAGAAGAGAGGAAGACACAATCCCTGTCTAGAGGGTCTATCCCCGGCCCTGGTTCCCAATGCATGGCTCTGCTCTCGAGTGGCTTACCTGGTATCCTCATGAGGTGCACTCCTCTGAGCTGTCGGAACCCCAGTCACCTACAAAACACCACCTCTGAGATGCTGCATGGGACCTGCACTCGTGGACTCCTCTGCCTCCCACCTCTTTGCAGGAAAAGGAAGACCCTCTCCAGGCACTCCATGGGGAGCCGCTGCATCATCACTTTTGTCAGGGAAACCCTGACGCCAGCTGCATTTGCTCTGCTGGCTGCTATTCCCATGGCCTGAAGGGAAGCAGTGTCTTTTTTTTTTTAATAGCTGCCTTCGCAGCAGCGCTGAAGATGTCCTGTTCCTGGATTGTTTGAAGAAATGACCCTGTTCCGGAGGAGGAGGAGACTATTCTCTTGAGTGACGCACCGTCCCACTCCTAGAACCACCAGAGAAAGACTCTAAAATATGAGAAGTTCAGCAAGCTGCTTTGGTAAGAGGACATAAGAAGAACACAGGAGGATTGGGCTGAAGTGCCAACTAGTTCAGCATCCTGCTTTTCACAGCAATATGGACACTCAGAACACCTACAACATGGTTCAACGACCAAAGCCCCTTTCTGACATTATCCCTCAGCAATTGGTATTCAGAAGTGTCATTCCTACAAACAAGGTAAGTTCCAGTGAATAATTTGGTTGAATAGTTAACAGTTCTATCTTCCATGAATATTTCTAATTTAATTCTTTCTGGGGGTGGTGTTGCTTAGGAAATGGTAGAATATCACATTATTTCTAACCCCCGCCCCCCCTCACAGCCTTTCACATCTCTGTTGACATTCATTTTTAAGATGATTGACACATTTAAATTGGAGATTGAATTCCAGTTCACATGTTATTTCAGGCATACGTGTTTGGGAGGAGCACACTCTGCTTCTCTCTACCAGATACCATATTTTTCGGACCATAAGACACACTTCCCCCCCCCAAAAAAAAGTGGGGGGAAAAGTGTGTGCATCCTATGGAGCGAAGGGATGATAGGACATATCTTCCTCTGGGGGGGGGGGGGATCCGCTGCCTCCGCCTCCGATCCTGGCGCTTCCCCCGCGCCTGCCTGCCTGGCTCCAGCTCTGCTTCCAGCAAGCGCTGGGATTGCTCCACGCTGCCCCCACCGCAAACCCAGTGCTTTGCGAGTGCCGGCTGCAGAGGGGGCAGCGTGCTTCCTCTGTGCCTGTCTGCCTGGCTCCAGCTCTGATGCTTACAGCAAGCGCCAGGATCGCTCCCTCCGCCCTCCGATTCCAGCACTTGCTTTAAGCATCAGAGCTGGAGCCAGGCAGACAGGCATGGAGGAAGCACGCCACCCCCTCCACAGCCGGTGCTCGCGAAGCGTTGGGTTTGCGGAGGGGAGGGTGCTTCCTCCGTGCCTGTCTGCCTGGCTCCAGTTCTGATGTTTAAAGCAAACGCCGGGATCGGAGGGTGGAGGGAGCGATCCTGGCACTTGCTTTAAGCATCAGAGCTGGAGCCAGGCAGACAGGCACGGAGGAAGCACGCTGCCCCCTCCGCAGCCGGCGTTAGCGAAGTGCTGGGTTTGCGGTGGGGGCAGCGTGGAGTGATCCCAGCACTTGCTGGAAGCAGAGCTGGAGCCAGGCAGGCAGGCGCGGGGGAAGCGCTGGGATCGGAGGCAGAGGCAGCAGATCGCCCCCCAGGAGGAAGGTGCGTCCTATGGTCCGGAGCGCCTTATGGACTGAAAAATACAGTGTATAATGCAGGAGCCAGTGCCTCCTACTCTAATGGCTAACTCCATGAAAGATTGGTTTGATTTAGTTTCCTCAAAAAAATATTAATAAAAACACCACAAAGAAGAGAGAAAAGCTGAGCAAATAGAATGGATGTGTAATTGTGTTTTCAGATGTGGTTCATGAGTTTCATTGTATATGCACTTCTTGACTCAGTGAGTTGTTCAGTCGCAGTCAAGTCCGACTCTTTGTGACCCCATAGACAAAGTCATGCCAGGCCCTCCTTTTTTCCACCATCCTCCAAAGTCTGCTCAAATTCTTGTTAGTTACATCAGTAACGCTGTCCAACCATCTCATCTTCTGCCGTCCCCTTCTTTTGCCTTCTGTCTTTCCCAGCATCAGGATCTTCTCCAGTGAGTGCTCCCTTCTCATTTGATGGCCAAAGTATTTGAGCTTCAGCTTCAGCATCTGACCTTCCAGGGAACAGTCTGGGTTGATTTCCCTTAGAACTGACTGATTTCATCTTCTTGCAGTCCAAGGAACTCTTAAAATTCTTCTCCAGAATCACATCTCAAAAGCATCTATTTTTCTGCACTTGGACTTCCTTATGGTCCAACTCACAGCCATACATTACTACTGGGAATACCATTGCTTTGACTATACGGACTTTTGTTGGCAGGGCGATGTCTACTTTTTATTATACTGTCTAGGTTCACCATAACTGTCCTCCCAAAGAGCAAGTATCTTTTTAATTTCATGGCTACAGTCACCATCTCAGTGATCTTGGATCCCAGGATTGTGAAGTCTGTCACGACTTCCATGTCTTCCCCTTCTATTTGCCAAAGTGTGATGGGGCCGGATGCCATGATCTTAGTTTTTTTGATGTTGAGTTTCAAGCCTACTTTTGTGCTCTCCTCTTTCACTCTCAACAAGAGGTTCTTTAGGTCCTCCTCACTTTCTGCCAACTGCATATCTGAGGTTGTTGACAACAGCTGTGATATCAGGTCTGGTAGTTTTACTCAGGTACAGGAGTTTTCCTATAGCTTCTCTGTACTCTCCAATATCTGAGCTCTCAGGTATGCAGGTTCAAGAGGTATCTTAGATTCTTTACAGTTTCTCATGCTAAGAGATTCTATAAAGTCCATAATCTTTCATCTTGGCACAGTTGAAAGGTTCCATCCTCAAGTCTCTCAATTTGTATTCCTAGATAGTGTTTAATATCTCCAGGTCTTTTGACTTCAATCTCTTTGTTCAGCTTTTCAACAATGTCTGTAATGTCCTCTTTGTTCTTGCAGCTCACAACCAAATCATCAACGTAAACTAGAATGAATTGATATTCTCCATCTTTGAATCTAGTGTACATGCAGGGTTCTGCTTTCCCTTGCTCAAATCCTTGTTGCTGTAGTAGTCCAGTTATTTTGTCATAACAACTTTTTGCAGCCTGTTTCAAACCATACAGTCCTTTGTTGAGTTTGAAAACATAGTTCTCTTTGCCAGGAACTTGAAAACCTTCAGGTATTTCCATATAGATTTCCTCTGATAGCTCACCATTAAGAAATGCTGTCTTAATGTCTAGGTGCTCTACAAGCATATTTCTAGATGATGCCACACTCAGTAGTGTTTTAAGTGTAGCACTATTGATAACTGGTGCAAAAGTCTCAGAATAATCAGTTCCAAATTCCTGTGCATATCCTTTGGCTACTAGCCTTGCTTTGTACAAGTCTATAGTTCCATCATCTTTGTACTTTATTTTGTAGACCCATTTGCATCCAACAGGCTTTCTTCCTGCAGGTAGCTTTGTAAGAGTTCATATATCTTTTTCATAAATGGATAGTATCTCTTGTTCCACTGCTTTAATCCATTTCTCCTTTTCTTCGTTAGGTAAATCACACACTTGTTTCCAGCTCTTGGGTTCCTCTTTAGATTTCACAGTCTCTATAGAGCTAACAGTGTCACAGTATCCATATTTCTGTGGTGGTTGCCCTTTTGTGATCCTTTCTGATCGTCTTAAAAAGAGTGGAGGTTCTGTTGCTCCCTGCGGTGTGGTCCCCATTCTGGTTCAGTAGAGTCTTCAGAAGGTAGACCTGCCGGTTCACTGGTGGTCACTACAGGTAACCAACTATACCAATCTTCAGAAGCATCATCAGTAACCTCAGGATCAGATTCGGGTACACAGGGTGCTCTAGGCAAATCACTGTCATCCACAAACACAACATTACAATGTTTAGTCTTATTCAGCTTTGGATCATAGACTCTGTAGCCTTTTCCCACTGAGGGATATCCTACTATGAATCCAATCTCAGTCCTTGCATCAAGCTTCCCTCTATTTTCTCTAAGAACATATGCATAGGCTTTTGATTCAAAAGTTTTAATATGCTTAAGTCCTGGCTTCTTGGCAAACCAAGCCTGGAACGGAGTAATTCCTGTTACTTTTGAAGGTCTTCTATTGAGAATATACACTGCTGCATTTACAGCTTCAGCCCATAGGCCTTTAGGTAATCCAGAATGCATGAGCATTGCTCTGGTCATTTCCTGTAACACACGATTAAGTCTTTCTGCACTCCCATTCTGCTGTGAAGTGTACAGGACAGTCACTCCGTGTTCAATTCCTTCTGCTTTCAGAAACTTCTTAAACTCAGTATTGCAATATTCGCCACCTCCATCTATCAGCAAACTTTGAGGTGCACGCCCAAATCTGTTTTTAACCATGACAACATATTCTTTAAATTTATCAAGTCTCATCTTTTGATTTGAGCATATAGACAGTGCTATATTTTGTCTTTGCCTCTATAATATAGTGGGTTCTTAGGCACTGAAGAGGTGAGGTGGTAATGATAACAAACTCTTCATTGAGTACAGCATGGTAGGTGGCTGCACTAACTCAACTGGCTAACGGGGCCAGCTGGGCCAACTAAATACAACACTGGGTTCCCGTGCTAGCACGTTATTGGGTCATTCAAACCAGCAGGGGGCCTGTGATTGGAGTAGAGCAGTTGGATCCTACTACCCTTTGTTCCCAAGCTCAGTCCTTCAGGCTCCAATGAGCCAGGCAGAAACACCATTTGGAACAAATAGATTCATAGATGAACAAATTTGGAACAAACAGATTCATAGATTCACATACGTAACATCCCCACCCCAGTTCGCAAGCCGTAGCAATCATAGTCCTGTAGATAGGCAGCCTTGTGACACTGTTGTGTTGCCCTCTGGAGCACTGGAGAGGGTGGTGGTTCAGGCGCAGCTTCTGGCGTGGCTGGCTGCGGTTCTGGTGATGCTGGCACTTTGGCTGGCAGTTCTAGGACCTCGGAGGTCTCGGGTGTATACATCGGTTCTGGTTTCCCAGAGGTCTCAGGTGCTGATAAGGGAACGAGAACCAAGACCTTGGCTTTGGTAGGTTCTGGGCTGCTCAAGGCTGGTGCGGCATGTGGGTTGCTTCCGCCCCCTGGCCCCTCACATGATCGCAATTGGTCTATGTGCTGCCTCCATGTAAACCCGTCTTCTGAGGTGACCTTGTACATAACCACTCCTAGCACCCTGGAAACCCGGGCCAGTATCCATGCTGCTCCCCTCCCCCCCAAGTTTTTAGCGAACACCAAGTCCCCTGTGTTGAACCCTCTGGGAGCCAGGACCACCTCTGGAACCTCTTGTACATCTGGGGCGTGATCCGGGTGCATGCAGTCTAGCAAGGTTGTCAGTCGCTGGCCCATGAGGAGCTCCGCCAAGCTACGGCTGGTGACTGGGGATGGAATGCTTTACCAGTAGACACTATGCAAGGTGGACCTCCCAGTCCCCATAGATGATGTGGCAGAGCATTTCCTTAGTCGCCCGCACCATGCATTCAGCTTGGCCATTGGGGCTGGGTGGAAAGGGGCCGATGTTATGTGTTTAATTAGGTTTCAGCCGCAGAAATCCTGGAACTCAGCCAAGGTGAAGGCCATCCCATTATCGGACACGAGTATGTCGGACAGGCTGTGGGTGGCAAAAACCCTGTGGAGGACCCCTAACGCAGCCCTGGAGGATGTGGATGCTACTGGTATGACTTCGAGCCACTTCGAGTAGGAGTCCACTATGAGAAAAAATATTTGCCCCTGGAAGGGCCCTGCAAAGTCGAGGTGCAGGCGGGACCAGGGGTTGCATGTGGTCTCCCACTGTTGGGCAGGGGCTCAGGGCGGAAATGGATGGGTCTCCTGGCATGGTTTGTAACTGGCAACCCAGGACTCAGTAGCATCATCAATTCCCGGCCACCATACATAGCTGCGGGCTAGCGCCTTCATGCACTCGATCCCTGGGTGGGTTTGTGCACTGCTATGAGGACTCACTGCCACAGCACTGGGAGCACCACCACCCTGTCCCCCCACAACAGACAACCTTTATGAACGGACAATTCATCCCTGCGGGCCACAAAAGCAGCAAATTCTGACACCACCCGGCCCATGGGCCATCTCCTCCACATCCAGTCCAAAACACAGGAGAGGATTTTGTCCTTCCTGGAATAGCAGGCAATGTCCTTGGCATGCACCAGGTGGTCTGGCAGGGAGTCCAAGACCATGATCTGGTGTGCAGGGGCCAGAACAGAGTCCATCAAAGGCAGTGGCAGGTGACTCAGGGCATTGGCATGGCCCATGGCCTTGCCTGGGTGGTACTGGAGGTTGTACTGGTACCCCACGAGGAAAATGGACCACCACAAGACCCATGGAGATAGCATTTGTGGAGTTTGGCGGTCAGGGGCAAACAGACCAAGGAGTGGCTTGTGGTTCATCTGGATGGTGAAGGGCTGGTCATGGAATTTTTTTACCCCTGCCAAAATGACTAGAGCCTCCTTTTCAATCTGCGCATAATTACTCTCAGGTTTTTGCAAGGTCAGTGAATAGAAGGCTACTGGAACCTCTCGGCTGTCCGGTAGAATGTGGGCCAAGACAGCGTCCAGCCCATATGGAAAAGCATCACAGGCCAGAATGATGGGCAGCCGTTCGTCGAAGTGTGCCAGCAAACTATTCGAAGTCAAT
Organism: Heteronotia binoei; assembly: GCF_032191835.1. Lineage (NCBI taxonomy): Eukaryota > Metazoa > Chordata > Lepidosauria > Squamata > Gekkonidae > Heteronotia > Heteronotia binoei. The sequence continues at coordinate 104,757,545 of NC_083224.1, forward strand.
ATGTCTTTTACCACCTTCAAAGCAGCTGCTTGCCGGCAACCCCAAACCCATGGCGCCCGTTTGTCGAGACGCCTGTGTAAAGGCTCTGCTACCGCTACCTCAAGGGGGAGGAAGGCATGGTAGAAATTTAAGAGGCCTAAGAATGCTTGTAATTCAGCCTTGTTTGTGGGGGCAGGTGCCTCGCAAATGGCCCTAATTTTGTCTTTGGCTGGGTGGATTCCGTTTGCGTCCATCGTGTAACCCAAGAAATCAATAGTGGAAACCCCCAACACACACTTCTCCCTTTTGACCTTGAGGACCGCCCCATCAAAACACTGCAGCATGGCCCAGAGGCGAATGGTGAACTCCTCTTCGTTGACTGGGGCGATCAGCACATCATCGAAGAATGGCTGGACCCTGGGGATACCTTTGAGAAGTGAGTCCATTAAGTTCTGGAAGATCCCCGGGGCCACACTGATCCGGAAGACCCCCCTGCGCGTTATGATGGTTTGGGCCTCCACTGTGGTGGTGTCCACAGAAAGATGCTGATAAGCCTGTGCCAAATTCAGCTTCCCAAAAATTTTTGCTCCTGCAAAAGAAGCCAGCATATGACGGATTACAAGAACTAGATACATGGCCGTGCAATGCCTTGTTAATTGTGCATTTGTAATCTGCGCAAATGCAGATGCTCCCATTGGGTTTAACCAGGGTTACAATAAAGGTCTCCCACTTTGCATTTGCGACCAACTGTAGAACCCTTTGAGCCACCAGGCGGTCTAATTCTTCTTTGATTTTTGGTCTCAACGCCAGAGGCACTTGCCTGGCCTTCAGCCATATGGGCTGCACATTAGGGTTCAGGTCCAGGGTTACCAGAGCCCCGGTGTATGTCCCCAGCATGCCATCGAAAATGGCAGAGAATTCTTCACACACGGTCTGGAGGTTTCTCCTCGAGAAGGCTTGATGGATCCCTGTGACCCGGATTCCCAGGACCTTGAACCAAGACTGTCCTAGCAGACTACATAGATCCCCCTTCACAACCATTAGAGGTAGCTTGCCCGAGAACTGTCTGTACTTTTCATGGACCGCCCCCACCCCCAGCAGCATGACCTCCCTTTTCTGGAAGTCGCAGACCATAAACGGGGACGGATGTAGTCGGGATTCCCCCCCCCAGGGCACAGTTGTCTAAAAGTGTGGGCTGAGATGAAGGTCTGGCCCGCCCTCCATATTGCAGGGCTTGTCTTCAGTAAGCACAGTCACCTGAACTTATCAGGGAAAGGCATGGGAGTTGGCATACCTGGTCCATTGCTGTGGTGAGTGCCTGAAAGTCCTTCCTGAAAGCGACCTCATGGTGGCAGCCATTTTTCTGCCATGTGGTGTTTCCCTTGCCCTGGTGCAGCAACTTTGTGCGGCACACTTGCATCAGATGGCTGATCTTGCTGCATATGTGGCAAACAGCATTGCGGTATTTGCAGGAGTGTCATTCATGAGCATCTCCGCAACTGGCACAGTCTTGGGTTGATGCCATCTTGGTTGCACGTGGCAGCTGGTGCTTTGGGTTGGCCTGGTGCATTTTGAGGGTGTCGTCATCCTCAGAGTCCTCTGGGTTGGAGCCGCTGGTGACCTGGTGTGCCCCTGTTGTGTGCCGCTCCTTGTGCGACTTCTCGGAAGTGGTGGCTTCACTTAAAGCGTCTTCCAGGGTGAGAGTCTTTTTGACCGCCAACTTCACCTGCATGCGTTCGTCCCAGAGGCCTGTGATGAAGTGGTTGAGCAGGGCCTCTTTGAGACTGACGAAGGCACACTCATGGGCAAGGCGGTGGAGCTCCGCAAGGAAGGCTGCTACCGTTTCTCCAGCCTTCCGATTCTGCTTGTGGAACTCGATGCACCTGGACATGTGGGTTGGTCGGGCTGAGAAGTGGTTGGTTAGCTTCTCTACGATGGCCTTATAGATGGCCTTTTTAAGTGTTGCCAGCAAGAGAAGACTCTCCACCAGCTCTAGTGAGTCCTCACCACAGGCGCTGAGAAGGAGATGTTTCTGCTGCTCCTCATCCATGATTTTGTGGTAGAGGATGAAGTAGTTCAGCCTTTTCTCCCATCTCTCCCACCTCTCTGATTGCTCGGGGTTGAAGTTTTGGAGGTACCCCTGGGGTCCCAGTGCTCTGGCCATGTGGGGGCCAGGTGTTGGAGGTTCAGCAGTTGGAGGCACAGAAGCGTTGGATGCTCGATCTTCACTCATCTCCGGTTCTGGCCTGGTGACTTTCCTCAGCGATGGTGGTGCAATGTGTGGAGCTGGAAACAGCTGCTGCAAGGCATGGTGCGGTGCCGGTTGCTGGATCGCCTACCAGGATCCCACCTTCATCGCCTCGATAATATAGTAGGTTCTTAGGCATTGAAGAGGTGAGGTGGTAGTGATAACGAACTCTTTATTGAGTACAGCATGGTAGGTAGCTGCACTAACTCAACTGGCGAATGGGGCCCGCTGGGCCAACTATATACTACACTGGGTTCCCACCATAGCATGTTATTAGGTCATTCAAACCAGCAGGGGGCCTGTGATTGGAACAGGGCAGTTGGGATTTGGATCCTACTACCTTTTGTTCCTAAGTCCCCAAGCTCAGTCCTTCAGGCTCCTATGAGCCAGGCAGGAACACCATTTGGAACATATAGATTCATAGGGCGTTTTTGCACTGACCTTAATCGGCAGTGACGCCCCTCTTCACCGCAGTCCTTCAGGCTCCTATGAGCCAGGCAGGAACACCATTTGGAACATATAGATTCATAGGGCGTTTTTGCACTGACCTTAATCGGCAGCGACGCCCCTCTTCACCGCGCAGGATCTGCGTGGATTTCGCACCAATTGCCGCGGAGCACCCAGAAGAGCCGCAAAGTCCCGCGACTTTTGCGGTGCAAATGGAAACCGCCAAAAACCAGTTTCTGTTTGTGCCGCAAAGCCGCGGACTTTGCGGCTCTTCCGGGTGCTCCGCAGCAATTGGTGCGAAATCCGCGCAGATCCTGTGCGGTGAAGAGGGGCGTCGCTGCCGATTAAGATCAGTGCGAAAACGCCCATAGAGTCACATACATAACAGCCTCCACTGACAGGGCGGCATCCAGAGTCATGTCCAGGCTACTGAAAGCCGGTGCTGGTGAAAGAGGAGTTCCATCAAGAGCTGGGTGTTGGCAACCCAACTGTGGTTCACCCCCACCCAACCAAAGAATTTCTGTCTTATCTGGTTTAGCTTCAGCTGACTCTCTTTTAGCCATCCAACCATGGCCTCCAGACCCTGTGCTAAATTCATGGGGAGGGCATCAGGCTGGTTGCCCATCAAAAGAAGTAGCTGGGTGTCATCAGTGTACTGATGGCACCTAGCCTGAAACTCCACACCAGCTGGACAAAGGGGTGCATATAGATGTTGAATAACATCAGAGAAAGGAGTGCCTCTTGAGGAACCCCATATACTAGTGGATGCCTCAGTGACACTTCCTTGCTAAGAGCCACCCTGTGACCCCAACCATGGAGAAATTAGGTAAGCCATTCCAGGGCTACACCACAAACTCCAACATCAGCAAGGCGGTGAGTCAAAAGATCCTAACTGACTGTGTCAAGTATTGCTGTAAGGTTGAAAAGCATTAGCAGCACCAACCCACCTCAATCCAGCTGCCTACAGAGTTCATCTGTGTGGGCGACCAATGGTATTTCCATTGCTGTGGCCAGGGTGGAAGCCAGATTGAAATGGACCTAATGTCATTGTGTCATCCAGGAATTGTTGGAGCTGTTCAGCTACCATTCTCTCAATTACCTTATCCAGAAATGAAAGATTCTAAACTGGGCAGTAATTGGACAGATCTGTAGGATCAAAAGTTGGTCTTTTTAAGAGTGAAACAATCACTGCCTCCTTCAATCTCACTGGGACAACCCCTGAGCCCAGGGATATATAATATTCTCCAGGGAACCTTGAAGCATCCCACCACTGGATTTCACCAGCCATGAGGGGCATAGATCCATGGGGCAGGTGGTAGGCTGGACAGCACCTAGGGTCCTGTCAACATTGGCTCAGGAGAACTGGTTGATGGTGTGAGCAAAGAGCCCCCACTGCTGAACGTCGTAGTCACCCATTTGGTTGCCAGGCTGCCTTGAGACTAAACTTGCACACGTCTGTCAGGAACTTTGGAATATAAAGGGACTTATGTGAGTACTAACAGCCATAATGGTGCAGCAGCACTCCATGTCTTGGGAGGAGTGCTAAGCAGGAGAACAGGTGATTTCCAGTCGCCCTGCGCGATCCCCATCTCGGCCGCTGTAGCGGAAGAAGTTGCGCTGCCAGGAGCTGTCCAAGCAAGTGGTTTTCAGTCTCAACCACAGAATTGCGAGTGAAAGGCTAACAGCCCCAGTAACTATCTTTCTGCAGCTCCAGACTCCATAACAGCGAAGCTGGAGGCTCACGTACTCAACGGATGTCACCTGTGCATAAGGCAATCAAGCTCACCCCAGGAGGGGACCCTGTCAGACTACCTAAACTTTTGTCTCACGGAACCCAAAAACAAAGGATGGTGCCAGCAGAGGAGAAACATCTTCACCTAAAAGCCAAGTATCTTTGTATAGACCTGGTGTCACCTAGGTAGAAATTTGGCTATCCATTGTCACCTTTTAGACATGTTTAACAGCTTTCAATCACCCTCACCCCAGGAATTTCCCCCCATTCTTTCTATTAATGGTCATCCTGGAGCCTCCCCCTTGGCCCATTGTTACCTGGTAGTCCAATCAGATAACTAAGGCCAAGTCTGCTCATTGGCTAACTATGAGCATCCAATCAGGGGCCACCAATTAACTGGCTATTGGCTACTGCATAAGTCCAGCCGTTATGGTCACTGCAGAGCCTCCCCTTTTTCTGAGATCATGTACCAGCTGACCACCTGTCATCTGCCCCTGTACCTCCCATCCCTTAAGGGCTCAGGGGAAGTTTTATAACCTCTGACCCAACTTTTTACATGTGTGCATCTAGCAGTACCCCAATTCTGCTGTCTAGGTACATCCCCGATTCTTGGCCAGTTGAGGGTCCCTTTCCCCTAGTCCTCATTTTTCCGCCTTTGGAGCCTTCCTTGGAGACTATGATTGGTAATTATCACCCTGTTTGTACATCCTTGTGTTATCTCTGAGTCTCTCTCTATTTTTATTAGGACTGTATGTGTGTTGTATAAATTCATGACCTTGTATGTGTGTGTTCTATATTTTTCTATAATAAAGTTTTGATGGTTTCTCTTAGTTAGTGTCCTTGGTAAATTTAAGCAATAATTTCTGGAAGTAGAATCCTGTATACATAGATTCAAAGATCCTTTTTAAGCCAGGTGCCCACCTGACAATTCCCCAACCTCGTTTTGAGGGCATTTTGGCTTACAATGGTGTCAAAGACTGAATACAAAGATGGCCAAGGGGCTTTCAGTTCACATACTATATCAAAGTTGGCTGGGATGTCATGGTGGAGTGACAGGACTTAATCTGCAGAAAAGTTTGCAAATGCCACACAGCATATTGCTAAATTTCTAATATTCTGAGTCCTCTCGGAGAGGGACATAAGAAACAAAATTGTCCTGAACAATTGAGCCAGGCATGAGCTAGCAATTCAATGGAGGCAACAGTGGTCTTCACTGCCATCTCATAGGATTTCATAAGTGTCCTATAAAATGCTCTTGTAGCTTTATTGTGAGCTTACCACCAAACTCAATCCAACCATCTGAGTTCCCCATTTCATCCCCCTGACTTCCATCGTGCGCCAGGAAGATGATTTCTGCCAGGGATGGAGAGGATGTCAGGGGGCAATTTCATTGATGGCTTCAGAGACGAGGGGATTCCAGTCCTCTATCAGCTCATCTAAGGAATCACCAGAGGGCATCAGTTCCTGCAGAACATTCTAGAACCCAATTGGGTCAATTAGTCTCTGCAGGTGATTATGAATCTGCTCACCACCTAGACAGGAGGTGGGATACTCAGTCAGACATGCAGCATGCAATGATCTGACCATGGCACCAACACCTTAGCCATCAGATCCATATCAACCCCATGCCAAACATCAAGTTCAGCATGTGGCTTCCTTGGTACAATCTGGGTGAGTCCCAATGCTGCCATGGTCCACAGCCTGCTGTGAGGAAGTGACATCTGCCTGGACATTAAAGTCCTCAAGGATTATGAGTCAAGGGAACACCAAGGCCCAACCGGCCACTGCCTCAAGCAGGGTCAGATGGCTGTCTGCAAGGGTGCTAAGTGGACAGTACTTAGAATCCCAGGCCATGCCAACACAATCAGTGTCAGTGATCTTTGGGATGGGGAGCACCCTGAATGTAAAGCTATCACCGGTGAGTATCATCACTCCACCTGCCCCACTGTTTGTGACTGACAGAGGACAGCTCGTTCAGGATGACAGTTTTGCCCTGCCTCGTCCAGATCTCAGTCATAGCACTTGTTGTGCTATGATAGAATGATGCAGCATAGAGGTCTTGTTATCAATGGACCTGACATTAAGCAACATCAGTGACAAAGGGGGCTATTTTCCCCTGGCCCTCATGCCCACATGCCTCAGGATGGGACAAAGGTTGGAAGGGGACTGAGCATAACCATATCTCCATCTCCTTCCACTTTAACACCCTCTCCCATCTCCATACCTCCTGCTGCCCCCAATCACAGGGATCCCCAGCCTGGTGCTGGCACTCTCAAGGTTGATCTCATGCATCCCATGCTCCCCTCCTCCTATCTATAGAGCACAATAGCCCCAACCTACAGTTATTATAGATGGAGCAGTCAAATTCAAATATCGAATTTCACAGATCAATGAAAATAGTATTGGATTAGTGATCATTAGATTGGATACATCAATTCATAATAGTGTTATTCAATCATTATGAAGTTTGCTAAATGGAAACACTGCAAGTTGACTTTCCATTATTATCAAATCAGTTATATAATTCCATTATTTTCAGATTGTTAAAAGACTGAATTGTCATTGAAAACACACCAGAAACAACCCTGACTTGGATAGCCCTGGCAAGCCCAATCTCATCAGATCTCAAAAGCTAAACAAGGTTAACTCTGGCAAATATTTGGATGGGAGACCCCCTTGGAATATCAGGCTGTATTCAGCCACCTCTATGAATATCCCCTGTAGGAGTCAGTCACCAAAGGTTGCCATGACTTCCAAGGGCACACACTCGCTCGCTCTCACACAGACACATTTTTAAAAACAAAAAACCCCCACCAAATACTCTACCAAAAATACAAAAAAGGGGGAACACATCAGGAGCAGAGAGAAGGGTGCTCCAAAGAGTGACGAGAAGAGCACAAAAGATTTGTGGATGTTCTCTCCCCTCATTGGTGGATCTGTATAATATGGCATGTAAAAGGAAGATACAAATGATCCTAAGGGACCATACACATCTGGGCCATTTGCTTTTTGAGATCTTACCGTCAGGTAGACGATATAGAGTGTTGAAGGCTAGGACAAACAGATTTAAGGACAGTTTCTATCCAAGTGCTGTGGTTAGGTTAAATGCAGGGTTATGAAGGATTATCTGTTTTAGATGTATTTAATGGTTTAAATGGTTTAAATGGTTTTATGAATGTTTAATGGTTTTATGAATGTTTATTTAATGGTTTAAATGGTTTTAATGGTTTTATGAATGTTTATCCGTTTTAGATGTATTTAAATGGTTTTAATGGTTTAAATGGTTTAATGGTTTCAGATGTATTTAAATGGTTTATGAATATGTGTGTTTGATGTGTTGGTATGTTTGTGGAAGAGCACCTCATTTCGTTGCTCTCTTTTTGTTGAGAACAATGACAATAAATTCATCTATCTATCATCTATCTATCTATCTATAGGGGAAGGGGGAAATGAAGAAAAAATACAAGCACATGGTGACAAAACCTACCCTCAAAAAAAAAAAAAAGGAAAGGAAAGGAACTTTATGGATGCGTAATCACATCGAGAAAGCTACATTAAACCTCACTGCTCATTTTGTCCCTGAATGATAACACAGCAATATTTTTAAGTTTAAATAAACAATCAAAACTACATTAAAAACCACTCTGTTGTTTGGGGGACTTTGGGGGGGGGGGCAGTGTGTATGTGCAATGCTGATGCCACAAAAGGGTGATAGGAAATAAAATCCAATTTCAGGAATTCCACACTTGAAAACTGTGAATTTTCACAGGAAAAGTGGATCTGGAAAATGCAGGGTAATGGGGCAACAAATTTGGAGCTACTCCCGAAGCAGCCAGAAATTGTGCTGAAATGTTTTACAAACATCATGTGTGGCTTTGCTCACTGTACCAGATTTCTCATCTTACGTTCTGCTTACGTTCTGAATAAAACTAAGTTGTTCTTAAAGGTGCAATTGACTCCTATTTTGTTCTATTAATGATTTAAGAATGCCGATGTGGCAGTCTGCACTTGTGTGGAAAAGGTCCCACATTCCCTTACATCATTGAAGTTCCCTCAATCCCCTGAAAAGATCACTCATCATGAAGCTGCAGGATCCATATAGAGGAACAGGCATGGTCAGTGTGCTGGAATTAGGAAGAACAAGGGGAAGCAACTGCCTCTACCCCATGAACACAGAAACTGGAGCTTTCATTAGAAAAATGCTTCAAAACTAAAAAAAACAAAACAGTGAATGACAGGATTTTATATCAACTCACCCATCTTCTATCCGAACCCAAAGATCATTGAATTGTCTTTGACGGTGGTTTTTATAGTGCTTCTTGTGCCACTTTTTCTGCCGCCCAAACTCCTCCAGCTGACTGATGCTATCAGGAAGTAATAGGTGTGGAGGAAGGTTATCTTCTTCACTGTCTTGAGAAGGCACTGATGGTGGCATTTGTTCAAAAAAATGGATGGCAGGTGCAGCTGTTCTTGAGGAGTCCCTGGAAGGTGGACTGATGCTTGTCTTGGAGCTGCAAAGCAGATTTATCAATAAGTGTGAACAGTCACATATCTTGGCAAAATCAGGACATGGAACACCACACACATCCACATTCTGCAGTTACTAGCTACAAAAGAGCAACACACAATATGCATTTTGTCACAATATGTAATGATGCAAACTGTGTGGCTCTATTAATGGAATGGGATGGAAGCAGAGAAACTGTCCATCTCTCCTGTAGAATCCTATCCTCAAAGAATGAAACTGAGACAGACATAGGCCCTGTTTTCAGCTGGAATATTAGCAGGGAAATGCTATTTGTTAAATATATTAAGAAGTTGTTGGAGGATACTCTAAGAAAATCTCCTTCCTTGGAAATTTTTAGAAAACCAAGGAGCAAAATATTTAATGGTTGTTTTATGCATCTGGAGAAAGGAGACTGATTAGATAAACCATCTTGTATCTTCCTACACTATTGTCCTCTGTCTTTGTTTCAAGAAAAATATTTTTGTTTCATTACAACAGGACTTCTGGTGATAGCAGGCAAGATAGCATGCCACCATTTTGCTACTGCAGGTCTGGATAGGCACGGACCAGCTCACAAGTTAAAATTTGGGCTGAATTGCGCCAGTTTGAAACTCATGAATGGGTGTTCGGGGAAGGCGCCTTCTCTGAACATTTACTGAATGTTTAGCCAGTTTGGTTCAGCTGTTCAAGGCCAGCCATTTAACCCTTCAAAGTGTGTGTGTGTGGGGGGGGGGGGGGGGTGGAGAGCAAAACAGAAGGCTAAAATGGCTCCCTGCCATTTAAACATAACAGTTGAGTGGTGCAGGTTTTAATGGCTGGCAGCTATCTAACCCTTTGGTTTTGATCCCCACTGCTTAAAATAATAGAATCATAGAGCTAGAAGGAGCCATACGGGCCATCTAGTCCAACCCCCTGCTCAATGCAGGATCAGCCTATAGCAGGGGTGGCCAAACTTGCATTATGTAAGAGCCACAGAAGAATAAATGCCAGATGTTTGAGAACTGCAAGACATGGACATCAGATGTTTGAGAGCAGAAGGAAGGATGGAAGGAAGGCAGGCAGGCAGGAAGGAAAAAATAGATGAGGGGAGAGAGAGGTAGCAAGAAAGCAACTTTAACTTTAAATGCATTCTCCAAGCTGCCAGCCAGATAAACAAAGTTATCTGTCTTGCTGTGTGCAACCTGTGTAAGCATTTCAAAGTATGCTTGCTTGTCATGTTATGGTTTCTTCCTTTGAACCCAATTGTTCAGCCTTTGGAGAAAAATACACTTGACAAATACCTCTAGAACAGCTCCCACTTCAGCGATGTACAAAGGGATGGATATGCTATATATTAGAGATCTTCTAGCTTTACTTTAACAGACAGTAATGTATATGAAGATGACATTGGATTTATATTCTGCCCTCCACTCTGAATCTCAGAGCAGCTCACAATCTCCTTTATCTTCCTCCCCCACAGCAAACACCCTGTGAGGTAGGTGGGGCTGAAAGGGCTCCCCCAGCATCTGCCTTTTCAAGGACAAGCTCTGCAAGAGCCGTGGCTGACCCAAGGCCATTCCAGCAGCTGCAAGTGGAGGAGTAGGGAATCAAACTCGGTTCTTCCAGATAAGAGTCCACACACTTAACTACTATACCAAACTTTGGTAACTTATTTTTACAATTTAAAAACTCTGAAATTCTTAATACTGCATGAATGTCCAGGTTTCTCTAGTTCTTCAAGAGTCTGAAACCTGCAAGAAAATCCTGACATCCAAGTTAAAAGTTAACATCTGAATTGTTTTAGGAAAAAGATTTAGTCCAATGGCAGAACTTCAGATCTGTTGTCCTACTGACAATAGTTGAGCTAAATTAAGGGGCAGGTGACAATTCTGAGGAGGATAAAGGATTAGCAAACAAGAATGGTTAGGTGCATGATCTGTTTCATTTTATCTCAAGCACTAAATCACTCTCAAAAACAAAGATGTCACAAAACATTCTATATAGTGTAAGGAGACAGCACTTCAAGCTGTCTGCAGGCAGCCTGACTTCACTCATATGGGTAGAGTTTACTCTTGAAACATATGACAGTAATGCATGGATTGACAGTATGAACTCTGAAGACACTCACATTTCTGAGCTAAATTTTGGTGTGGGGATGAAAACTGCTAGGAACTTGTATCAGCAAAATATTCTGGTCTTGAACAGTGGCCACATCACATATAACAAGATATTAGATAACAATACTCCCAGTTGAACCATTATTCATAGGCTATCAAGAGGCTATCAAGATGACAACAGCTAATATCTTCTTAGCACACTGTGTCTCTTGAAGATATTTAACAGGAACAGTATAGACTGATGAACTCTCAAACTGTTCACATTTCCACTCAAACTTGTGAGAAATTTTCATAATATACTAGGGATCTAAATACACATAACAGCCAAGAATGCAGCATCTTCTACAGAGTATAACTGGCCAGCTACCACTTATCCTAATGGCTACAGAACATACAGACATAGTTTTCCTTTGGTAGAAAATGTATTATTAATCTGGGAAGGAATTCACATTAACAATTATTTTTATAAATAGATTCGTTTACAACACCAAAGCTGTTCTTCTGATAATATACCAAAACTAAACCATGCCTTTCTGATACAGTTTGATGCGTACACAATCTGTTGTACTGAGCCCTCATTCACTTCTGTTTTAAAGAGTTTTCACATTTCAAAAGTAATGGCTCTTATCTTTGAGAGTATTCACTTTGACGACAAGAGGTTGCATAGCCAAATCTGTAGGTTCTAAAAAAAACCAACCCATGTTGTCTGAACATAGATACCTCTACAACCAAAAGGGTGTTTTCATGGGCAATCTTTCTGGAACATAAAACTGAAACTGATGGTCTATGATCTAAATTAGAAATCAAGTATCATGAATGCTACTTTGGCTTCAGTAGTTACATGATTATAAAAATTAAAAATGACACACACATTTAAAAAATATTGCTTTGCCCTGACTTGGAACACATCTCGGATGCTATCATGAAGGTAGAATTCCAGCAGGGGAATGGGGGCTTTCTAGAGTTTTGCACTGAGTGTCACATGTATGACTATCTGCCCATAGGACAGAAGTCTTGGGTGTGTGCTCAATGCAAGGAGCTCCTGGTCCTCAGGGAACGAGTTCATACCCTTGAGGCTGAGGTGACTGACCTGGAGAAGCAGAGACAGTCAGTTAGGCACTCGGGGAAGACTCTCCGGGGCGTATTAGATGAGCCCCGCTCTGAACGTGGCAGCCCCATTACTGCCAGGGAGCATGAGGGTCGAGAAGGAACAGGGCACCATGCTGAGGATAAGGGGAATGCGCCCTCAGAAAGGACCTCTTCTTCAGTTGGTGTGCGGGAATCCTTTCATGCCAATGAACCATCCCTGGGCAGGGAGAGAGGAGGGGTCTTGGTAGTTGGTGATTCGATCCTTAGTTAAGTAGACAGTTGGGTGGCAAAACTGCGTGCTGACAGTATGGTGACTTGCCTGCCTGGTGCGAAGGTAGCGGACATTACGTGTGTAGTAGATAGGCTGATAGACAGAGCCAGGGAGGAGCCAGTGGTCGTGGTGCATGTTGGCACCAATGATGTGGGGAAATGCAATCCTGAGGTCCTGAAGGAAAAATTTAGGCTGCTAGGTGGGAGACTTAAGGCCAGGACCTCCAAGATAGCCTTCTCAGAAGTGCTACCTGTTCCACGTGCAGGGCAGGAGAGACAGGCACAAATTAGAAGTCTCAATGTGTGGATGAGACAATGGTGTAAGGAGGAAGGGTTTAAGTTTGTTAGGCACTGGGATGCTATCTGGAACAAGTGGGAGCTGAACAAAAGAGATGGTCTCCACTTCTCCCCAGATGGGACCAGGCTGCTGGCACTTAAAATCAAAAAGGTGGCAGAGCAGTTTTTAAACTAAATCTTGGGGGAAAGCCGACAGGAGATGAAATGTCTCTGGTTCGGGAGGACTCATCTCAAAGAGATGAAGGGTTAGCTGTTACTTTTCTACCGGGTAATGGATCAGAGTTGTCCACTGAGATGGTGACAAACAGTATGGACTGTCTGCCAAAGTCTCGAGGCGACAGGAGGAAGTTTGCGGGCCTAGCTTGCCTGGGAAATTATAGATCAGTGATGGCGAACCTTTTAGAGACTGAGTGCCCAAACTGCACCCCAAAACCCACTTATTTATCACAAAGTGCCAACACAGCAATTTAACTTGAATACTGAGGTTTTAGTTTTGAAAAAAACAACTCATAATGAAATTAACAAACTGAAAGAACATTTGGTCTGGATAGCATTTGCTTAGGAAACCAACAAAATAGTAACATGTCAGAATGGAGCAAAAGGTACAGTGTGACACTCTTACTGTCTGCCAAAGTCTCGAGGCGACAGGAGGAAGTTTGCGGGCCTAGCTTGCCTGGGAAATTATAGATGTTTGTATGCAAACGCTAGAAGTGTTTGAAGTAAAATTGGTGAGTTGGAATGTTTAGTGTTGGGAGAAAACATAGACATTGTGGGAATTTCAGAAACTTGGTGGAATGAGGAGAATCAGTGGGACACGGTGATTCCTGGATATAAGCTATATCGGAAGGATAGGGAGGGAAGGGTTGGAAGGGAGGGAAGGGTGGCTCTGTATATCAGAGAGGGTATACAGTCCAGTAAGACTGAGGTCAGAGAATTAGATTCCCTTCTAGAAATGCTTTGGGTTGAAATAGAGGGCCCAAAAGGAAATTTAACTATGGAAGTTTGTTATTGCCCACCAAATCAAAAGATAGAGGACGATTATAATACGATGGAAGAATTAAAGATAGTGGCTACACGTGTTGTTCCTTAAAGATTTCCTTAAAGAGATGGGAGTATCAGACCATCTCACATGACTCCTGAGAAACCTGTATAAGCGTCAAGAAGCAACTGTCAGAACAGGATATGGAACAACTGATTGGGTTAGAATAGGAAAAGGAGTTCGACAAGGATGTATATTGTCACCCTGCTTATTTAATTTATATGCAGAGTACATCATGCGGAATGCTGGCCTGGATGAAGAACAGGCCAGAATTAAGATTGCCGGGAAAAACATCAACAACCTGAGATATGCAGATGATACCACTCTAATGGCAGAAAGTGAGGAGGACGTAAAGAACCTCTTGTTGAGGGTGAAAGAGGAGAGCACAAAAGTAGGCTTGAAACTCAAAAAACTAAGATCATGGCATCTGACCCAATCACACCTTGGCAAATAGAAGGGGAAGACGTGGAAGTAGTGACAGACTTCATATTCCTGGGATCCAAGATCACTGCAGATGGTGATTGTAGCCATGAAATTAAAAGACGTTTGCTCCTTGGAAGGACAGCTATGATGAACCTGGGCAGTATAATAAAAAGTAGAGACATCACCCTGCCAACAAAAGTCTGTATAGTCAAAGCAATGGAATTCCCAGTAGTAATGTATGGCTGTGAGAGCTGGACCTTAAGGAAGGCCGAGCGCAGAAGAATAGATGCTTTTGAGCTGTGGTGCTGGAGAAGAATCTTGAGAGTCCCTTGGACTACAAGATCAAATCAGTCAGTCCTAAAGGAAATCAACCCAGACGGTTCCCTGGAAGGTCAGATGCTGAAGCTGAAGCTCAAATACTTTGGCACCGAATGAGAAGGGAGCACTCACTGGAGAAGATCCTGATGCTGGGAAAGATAGAACGCAAAAGAAGAAGGGGATGGCAAGGGATGAGATGGCTGGACAGCATTACTGATGTAACAAACACAAATTTAAGCAGACTTCGGAGGATGGTGGAAGACAGGAGAGCCTGGCGTGACTTTGTCCATGTGGTTGCAAAGTGTCGGACTCGACTGTGCGACTGAACAACAACATAGTTGACATCTGAAAGATAATTAAATTCTTATAACCTTGGGATCAAAAGGATATTTATTACAACAATAATACTGTAATTTGTCTTTTAGTAATCTTATTTTAAAAGATTTCACTTAATTAATGAGAATATAAGAACAGTCCTGAGAGCTCAAACCAGTGGTTGATATTATTCAGTGGTTCATCTTATTCATCTTCAACGTTTGCCTCATGTTGCCTCCTGGCACTGGTATTCAGAGGTTTAGTGCCTCTGAATATGAATGTTCTCCTCAGTTACCATTGCTAGTAGCCACTGAACAACCTATCTTCTATGAATTTTTTAAAAATTCATCCAGGACAGCTGGAGTGCTTAAATTTTATGACTGAAATATAATTGGTGATATAAATGTAATAAAATCACAAAGAAAACCATTTGATGAGCAAATGAGAATTCTTTGCAAATCTGGTGTGCATATTTCCAACAAACAAATTCAAAACCATTGAGTGCTTCTACTTCTCCTATCTTAAAATTAAATGAAGCATTTGCATTCATCTATGCATGATTTCTAATTCTTCTCCACACATTCCAGGTTGGAACTACTGCAACCTATACTGTCATGTAAAAAACAGGTCAGAAAATAGGTCTAGTTTAATCTTGGCATATTCAAGAAAGCCGTATTTTTCAAATTTAATTCATATGTAGTTTGAATTTTGGGGGATGGTTACTGAAGCAAGGTTTAGTTTCTCCTGCTGAACCACAGAAACCATGTATTTATCCCAAAAGTATTTACTTCATTATTACCCCATTGGTTATTGACATCATTAAATCATTTTAAAATGTGACTAGAACTAAGCAAAAGAAATACCTATTTTAGATAAATTACAATTAAGTTGCATCTGGAACACAACAATGATTATCAAAGCATATTGTATGTGAATTAATCAAAGTCAGGTATGTTTTTGCCTTTCCAAAATATGCTTAGTAAAAATGTTCCTGAATGACTGATTGGATCAGCAGATTCTTTTCAAAATGAAATGCATTTCCCAAGTGTGCTTAATATGTGAGCTCAAGCAATCATTTACTTTTTATGTGTTGGTTCCTGATATACAAAAACAGATAAAAACATACACAGTGCTATATAAATCTTTGAGTGATTCAAGGTAACAGCAAATAATCATCGTTTTTTCCCTTCCAATTCTTTTAAAAGGAGAGGAGAGTAAAAAAAAAAGTAGTTGTGCTCTGAACAAATCAAACACTGCAGCTGCTATCCATTTAATTTGGAAGACTGGATCAAAAAGAGCAATTCAGGAAGCACCTGTGACCAGTGATGACTCTATTGTTGCAGAATTCTCAAAAGCTGCCCTGTTCTTCAGCTATACATCAATGTTGTCTGTCCTTCATAGCTTCATCTACTGGCATGATGAACTGCAAATTGGATTGCCTTTCTAATGAATTCTACAATTAATAATATTTTCTTGGTGAATGGAAGAATTGAGGCAGTTTTCATTTCTATACTTGACATATGTGGGACTACCAGCAAAAGCTGACTGTTTTGGAAATAGCACCGGGGTGTTACACCAGAACCCCTATAACAGAAAAGGGAACCTGAAACAGGGCTATGAAGCCCCCAGATCCCACCGCTCACTGGCAGTGTGAGCAGCAGGAGGAGAAAAATGATTTTTAAAAAGCAGCCTTGCACACTTGACAAAGAGTAGCTCTAGGTATCACTAGAAGCTCTTTAATAATGGAGACCCAGGTGGCAGCCACTGCCAAACCAGCCTTTTATATCTTCGGCTGATAAGGCAGTTGGTCTCCTACTTCGAATGCAATGACTTGACGACAGTAATCCATGCCATGGTCACCTTGAGACTGAATTACTGTAATGTCCTCTACATGGGGCTACCCTTGTCTCAAACCTGGAAGCTTCAACTAGTTCAGAATGCTGCAGCCAGACTGTTAATGAGCCTTCCCTTGAGGGAGCACATTCAGCCTGTGCTGAAAGCGCTGCTGGTTGCCCATCGCATACCAGGTCCGTTTAAAGGAGCTGGTTCTTCTTAAGCGGCCCCGTGGTGCAGAGTGGTAAAGCAGCAGTACTGCAGTATTGTGCTCTGAACTTTCTGCTCACGACCTGAGTTCAATTCTGGTGGAAGCTGGATTCAGGTAGCCAGCCCAAGGTTGACTCAGCCTTCCAGTCTTCCGAGGTCAGTAAAATAGTACCCAGCTTGCTGGGGGGGGGGGGAGTGTAAAAGACTGGGGAAGGCAATGGCAAACCACCCTGTAAAAAAGTCTGCCATGAAAACGTCATCCCAGAGTCGGAAACGACTGGTGCTTGCACAGGGGACCTTTCCTTTTCTTACCTTTAAAGCCTGTATGATCAGGGACCTGAATACCTTTGGGACTGCCTTTCCCCACATGTTCCCCAGAGAGCACTTTGGTCAGGATCACAAAACCTGTTCTCAATCTTTGGCCTTAAAGAGGCCAGGCTCATGATGACCAGAGCCAGGACCTTTTCTGTTATAGCTCCATGCTGGTGGAACGAGCTCCCTGAGGAGGTTAGGGCCCTGTGAAAGCTCGCACAGTTCTGCAGGGCCTGTAAGATGGTGCTCTTCCACCAGGCATTTGTTAATTAAGATCACAAGCTACAACAGGCTCTGGAACATCTGGACCACCTTTAGCATGAACCTAAGATATATTTTATATAGAACATCCAGCTGGAACAGCAGAATAGTAAAATGTGATATAAAAACAGAATTGGCAGCTATCCATCTTATCAAACAGATTGCCATCCAAAGATTAATATAGTACTTGAAATGTTCTGATTTTTATGATTTTATGTTTCTATGTCTTAATGTATTTTTATATTTCATGTATATACATGAACATGTAAGCTGCCCTGAGCCTGCTCTGGCGAGGAGAGTGGGATATAAATCAAACAAAATTAATTAATTAATTAAAAGTTAAAACCATTGCATTTCTGGTGATACTTAGGGCTACCCTTTGTCACTTCCTGTATGAACTTTTGGTAAGTACATAAAGCTGCCCTTTTTTTATGTTTTAAAAAAATCTCGTGGAATGCTGTGCCACCCACAACCCACCTGCCAGTTGCAAGGAACTGCCTGGAGATTCTAAGCTGAAAACACTCCAGTTTCATGGTAAGTGACTTTGAGGACAGATGCCAAAAGGCCAGGGAAAGAAGTAGCATAGATCAGGCTCTGAGTCTCATTGGATAGTTAAAATTTATTAAAATATAAAGTATGACACTCTTTTGCAAGAAGTTTCATCTTCAAAACAAACATCTTGATTAGCTGAGATCATTTCAGTCACAAAAAATGGTCAGTGTTTGTGACTGAAGACATAAAAGAATTTTCTTAAGTCAGATGTCTGACTGGCTGGTAAGGGAAAATCCCACCCCCAACTGGCCTGAAAGGTGATGTTACATGGCAGCACTCTAGTTTTTAGAGAAACTCTATGGTAAAATCAGCTACAAACCATAGAGTTTTGTCCAAAATTTAGAAATTCACCCCTGACATTGGTGGCATGATGATGTCACTTCTGGATGATGTCATTGTGCTGTGCACACAAAGCATAGATAGCAGAAGATCCCAGAAAGGGCCAAAGATCCCATCACTACTGGCTCCACCCTCTACTGTTTCTCTGGCTGTTGAGTCAGAGGTGGGGGCTGTGAACCTTTAAATTGCAGGGTTCCTCCTCACCAGAAAGGCAAGCCATTGGCTTGAGCTGAAGGACATCAGCTAAGGGCTTGGGGATCCTATAGGTAGTTAGAAAAGTTTACATTGTTCTGCTTTACTCCTTTTGGCTCAGATAGCCATTTGGTCAGTTCTCTTAAGTTTCAGGGTACATTAACACACCAAGGTATTTCTAGGTGAAAGACTCTACTTGGGAAGTGACGATGAATGCTCAGTCACCTGTGGGGAGTGTGCCATGTTTGTCTTCTTTCTTGAGGACAAGATGGACTACACATGTCAGAAATGTAAGTTGATAGGACTCTTAAAGGAGAAGGGTCAGAGCCTAGAGGAAAGGATTACCACTCTCCATGGAATCAAGGAAGGAGAGGAGTTCATTAACAGAAGCCTTGATGTCCTGCATAGGAAAGAGAGACCAATAAAAGGGACAGCAGTGTGGTTATTGTAACAAGAATCCTCAGAATGCTACAGCCCGACCCCAAAGGCATTGAGCAAGATGACACTCAGTGCTATTAGAACTAAGGAAATTATTCCAAGTCCTTGTGGCGGAGGCAAAGATGGAAATGCTGCCAGCAGAAGTATTACAAACACAAGGAAGACAGAGGGGGGTGGACAGGGATATATGAAGAAATGGCATAGGAAGGAAAAGGAAGGTGTTGATTATAGGTGACTCTCTGCTGAGGGGTATGGAACATCATGTGTCCAAGCCTGACTCCCTGGCATGAGAGATATGTTACTTGCCAGGGACAAAAGTTAAAGATATTACAGACAAGATCCCGAAACTCATAAAACCCACTGAGCGCTACCCATTTGTGATGGTCCTTGTGGGAACCAACAACACGGCCATGAACATCATTAAAAGCATTAAGGATGACTATGAAGTTCTTGGGAGGATGCTGAAGGGAATGGGGGCACAGGTGCTGTTCTTTTCAATCCTTCCTGCCATAGGACAGGGAATATGATGGAAGCAGATGATAATGGAGGTGAACCACTGGCTGCACTGTAGGCTTCCTAGCCTCCCACTGTAGGCAACAGGGCCTGAGGACAAGAAAAATCTCTCTCTCCCAGCAGATAAGTATTTTATTTATTTATTTATTGCACTAGTATCCTGCCCTCCCCAAACAGGCTCAGGGCGGCTAACTGTCACAATTCGATGACAGATTCACATTATAACAATAAAACATTATTTGTTTTCTAACAATTTTATTAGTAACATATGGTAATAAATTTCAATTTCTTACTTCATTAATAATTACTTTTTTTAAATCTATCCCATATATTACTTTCTATCCACCCCTCCCCCTGTTATTTGACCCCCGCCGGTGTTATATACTTAAAATCTTAATATTAAAGGTACCCTTAATTAATAAGTACCAAAAATAATATTCTCCTCCCTCTTGTACTTAGTCATTATCAATGTCCTTTTATTTTCCACTCTTTTTCTACGTATCTTCTGAACTTTTTCCACTCCAGCTTAAATACTTCGAAATCATAGTCTCTTAAGGTTCTTGTCAACTTGTCCATTTCACTCCATGTCATAATTTTTACAATCCAATCCGATTTCTCTGGTATTTTTTCTTGCTTCCACAACTGCGCATACAGTGTCCTAGCAGCTGAGAGCAAGTACCAAATTAAAGTTCTATCTTCTTTTGGAAATTTTTCCATTTGTAATCTCAACAGAAAAGTCTCTGCAACTTTATTAAATTCGTATCCCAAGATTTTAGAAATCTCTTGTTGAATCATCTGCCAGTGTTTTTTCACAAGTCCACCACATATGGTAGAAAGAACCTTCATGTTTTTTACACTTCCAACATCTATTTGGCATCTTATTGTTCATCTCTTGCCAACTTTTTAGGAGTCATATACCATCTGTACATCATCTTAATACTTTAATATTAATCTTTAATAATTAATCTTTAATACTCTGACATGTTGAGAGTTTCATAGAGTTCTTCCACAAATATTCCCATGTGTCCATCTGTATTTATTTACATTAATTGCCGACTTAATCATTTGAGATTTCACTACTTCATCTTCCGTAGACCATTTTAAAAGTAACCTATAGATTTTCGAAATTAATTTTTCATTATCTCCAAGCAGAACTTTTTCCATTTCTGTTTGTTCTTCAGTTTTAACATCGCTTTCCACCAAACTTTTTATTTGTTGCATTTGAAACCAGTCATATTTATTATTCAACTCTTCAGCAGTTTTCAATTCTATTTTACCGCTTTGTATTTTTAGTTATTGATTATATGACATCCCTTTTTCCTCTCCCGTCTTAGCTGTTATTCTTATTACTTCTGCTGGCACTATCCATAGTGGTTTTCTCTCATTGCCATATTTCTTGTACTTCATCCAAATATTTAATAGATTATTTCTTATATAATGGTGAGAAAAAAAAACCATCCGGCTTTTTCTTTCCATAGTACATATAAGCGTGCCAGCCGAATTTATTTCCATGACCTTCCAACGTTAAAAGTTTTTTATTCAACAGCGTCACCCAATCTTTTATCCACGCTAGACAAACTGCTTCATGATATAATCTTAAATCTGGTAGCTGAAATCCTCCTCTTTCGTTAGCATCTGTTAAAACTTTCATTTTAATCCTTGGTTTTTTCCCGGCCCATTCAAATTCTGAAATCTTTCTTTGCCATTTATTAAATTGTATACTGTCTTTCACAATCGGAATAGTTTGAAACAAATACATTACTCTCGGCAACATGTTCATCTTAATTGCAGCTATTCTACCAAGCAGTGACAGATTAAGCTTGTTCCATTTTATCATATCTTCGTCCATTTTACGCCATAACTTTTCATAATTGTTTTTAAACAAATCAATATTCTTCATTGTTATTTCCACGGCCAAATATTTTACTTTAGGGGTAACTTCACATCCTGTTAATCTCTGCAATTCCTTTTGTTTACTTACTTGCATATTTTTACACAAAATTTTTGACTTTTCTTTATTAACATAAAGACCCGACAATTCTCCAAAGTCTTGTATTTTGGCTAACAACAAAGGTGTAACTTGTGTAGAATTTTCATTTATAAACTCCACCCTCTTTGTTTTATTACTCCACCCTCTTTGCATCTCAGAGAGGCCTGAGAGGAGCAGAACAGAGCAGAGCAGCTCTGAAAGGCTGAGACAGCTGGAGAAGTTGCTAAGAATTTCTGTGTTTTGAAAGACTTCATTCTGAGGCTTGGGTGACTGCTGAAAAGGCTGAGTTGTGATAGCTGGGGAACTGCTGTATGTTTGGGTGAGTGGGCTAAAGGTGAAAGTGATTGATTGATTGATTGATTGAGAGTAATTGTTGATGATTGCTTAGGAGTGGTCTACTCCACCCTCTTTGCATTTTAAGCTGCGCCTTGCCAAAGGGCTCTTGGCCTGTGGCTCTTTGCCTGGGGGCTTCCTAAGGACCGGGAACCCAGATCCCTGATTTCCTTGTTCTCCCAATAAGGTAAGTTGACCTTCCAGAAGGGGAGCCACGTAAACAACAGCATTTAAAGAGGACTGTATATTTAATATATATATATATCATGAAGGTAGAATGCCAGCAGGGGGTGGGGGCTTTCCAGTGTTTTGCACTGAGTGTCACATGTATGACTATCTGCCCACAGGACAGAAGCCTTGGGTGTGTGCTCGATGCAAGGAGCTCCTGGTCCTCAGGGAACGGGTTCGTGCCCTTGAGGCCGAGGTGACTGCCCTGGAGAAGCAGAGACAGTCAGTTAGGCAATTGGGGAAGACTCTCGGGGGCGTATTAGATGAGCCCCACTCTGAACGTGGCAGCCCCGTTCCTGCCAGAGAGCGTGAGGGTCGAGAGGGAACAGGGCACCTTGCTGAGGACAAGGGGAATGCGCCCTCAGAAGGGACCTCTTCTTCGGTTGGTGAGCAGGTATCCTTTCGCGCCAAGGAACCATCCCTGGGCAGGGGGAGAAGGGGGGTCTTGGTAGTTGGTGATTCGATCCTTAGGCAAGTAGACAGCTGGGTGGCAAAACCGCGTATTGACCGTATGGTGACTTGCCTGCCTGGTGCGAAGGTAGCGGACATTACACGTGTAGTAGATAGGCTGATAGACAGTGCTGGGGAGGAGCCTGTGGTCGTGGTGCATGTTGGCATCAACGATGTGGGGAAATGCAGTCGTGAGGTCCTGGAGGAAAAATTTAGGCTGCTAGGTGGGAGACTTAAGGCCAGGACCTCCAAGGTGGCCTTCTCGGAAGTGCTACCTGTTCCACGTGCAGGGCAGGAGAGACAGGCGCAAATTAGAAGTCTCAATGTGTGGATGAGACGATGGTGTAAGGAGGAAGGGTTTAAGTTTGTTAGGCACTGGGATGCTTTCTGGAACAAGCGGGAGCTGTACAAAAGAGACGGTCTCCACTTGTCTCCGGATGGAACCAGGCTGCTGGCGCTTAAAATCAAAAAGGTGGCAGAGCAGTTTTTAAACTAAATCTTGGGGGAAAGCCGACAGGAGATGGAATGTCTCTGGTTCGGGAGGACTCATCTCAAAGAGATGAAGGGTTGGCTTCTATTTTTCTACCGAGTAACGGATCAGAGTTGTCCACTGTGATGGTGACAAACAGTATGGACTGTCTGCCAGAGTCTCGAGGCGGCAGGACAGAGGTGGCGGGCCTAGCTTGCCTGGGAAATTATAAATGTTTGTATGCAAATGCTAGAAGTGTCCGAAGTAAAATTGGTGAATTGGAATGTTTAGTGTTGGGAGAAAACATAGACATTGTGGGAATTTCAGAAACTTGGTGGAATGAGGAGAATCAGTGGGACACGGTGATTCCTGGATATAAGTTATATCGGAAGGATAGGGAGGGAAGGGTTGGAGGTGGGGTGGCTCTGTATGTTAGAGAGGATATACGGTCCAGTAAGACTGAGGTCAGAGAATTAGATTCCCTTTTAGAAATGCTTTGGGTTGAAATAGAGGGCCCAAAAGGAAATTTAACTATGGGAGTTTGTTATCGCCCACCAAATCAAAAGAGAGAGGACGATTATAATATGATGGAAGGATTAAAGATAGCGGCTAAACGTAAAAACTGTGTCGTAATAGGTGATTTTAACTACCCGCAGATTGATTGGGTCAATATGTGTTCTGGTCGAGAGAAAGAGATTGAGTTTCTTGATGCTCTCAATGACTGTGCTATGGAGCAGATGGTCTCAGAACCTACCAGAGGTGGGGCGATCCTGGATCTGGTCCTAAGTAATGCCCAAGACTTAGTGAGAGACGTAAAAGTGATTGCGCCGCTTGGGAACAGTGACCATAATGTTATTGATTTCACCGTTTGTATAAATAGGGAGTTGCCCAAAAAGACCGCCACAACCACATTTAACTTTAAAAGGGGTAAATTCTCTGAGATGAGGAGGCATGTGAGGAGGAAACTGAAAGGAAAGGTAAATACGGTCAAAACCCTTGGGGAAGCTTGGAGACTATTTAAAACTATAATCCTAGAAGCTCAGATAAAATACATACCACAAGTTAGGAAAGGCACAAACAGGTATAAGAAGAGGCCAGCATGGTTAACAAACAAAGTAATGGAAGCTGTAAAAGGTAAGAAGGACTCCTTTAAGCGGTGGAAAACCAGTCCAAGTGAGATTAATAAAAGGGAACACAGGCAGTGGCAAATCAAATGCAAGACTGTGATCAGGCAGGCGAAAAGGGACTATGAGGAGCATATTGCAAAAAACATAAAGACCAACAATAAAAATTTCTTCAAATATATTAGAAGTAGGAAACCAGCCAGGGAAGCAGTGGGGCCCTTGGATGACCATGGGGTAAAAGGATTACTGAACTTTTAGCATAATATATTTGTAACGGTGTCAAGTACCATCTAGAGAAAATTTTAAAGTTTTGTAACCTCAAGTTCAAAATGGGAATATGGAATAAATAGGAAGACCATAACTTAGACCAACATTCTGGAGTAATAGTAATTCCACAATCTTTGTTCCATGCCTTAATGGTGGAACTATCTAAGGGCTGGTTTAGATTGCTTAGTTCTTTATAAATAACTGCTGTCTTTCCTTTCAGTTTGGGTAACGCATCCATCATAGCTTCCATGTTTAGTAATGTGATGGCTCATGGATAGACTCTATGTTTGTTAGTGTTATAGTTGATGTTTGTTAAATGTTATATATGTTATTATTCTAATAAAAATTTAAAATTGAAAAAAAAAAAAAGGATTACTGAAGGAGGATGGGGAAATGGCTGAGAAGCTGAATGCATTTTTTGCCTCCGTCTTCACCGTGGAAGATGAGAAGTGTTTGCCCGCCCCAGAACCACTAATATTGGAAGGGGTGTTGAAAGACCTGAGTCAGATTGAGGTGACAAAAGAGGAGGTCCTACAACTGATAGACAAATTAAAAACTAATAAGTCACCGGGTCCGGATGGCATACATCCGAGAGTTCTGAAAGAACTCAAAGTTGAACTTGTGGATCTTCTAACAAAAATCTGTAATCTTTCATTGAAATCTGCCTCTGTTCCTGAGGACTGGAAGGTAGCAAATGTCACCCCCATCTTTAAAAAGGGTTCCAGAGGAGATCCAGGAAATTACAGGCCAGTCAGTCTGACTTCAATACCGGGAAAGTTGGTAGAAACCATTATCAAGGACAGAATGAGTAGGCACATTGATGAACACAGGTTATTGAGGAAGACTCAGCATGGGTTCTGTAAGGGAAGATCTTGCCTCACTAACCTGTTACATTTCTTTGAGGGGGTAAACAAACTTGTGGACAAAGGAGACACGATAGATGTTGTTTACCTTGACTTCCAGAAAGCTTTTGATAAAGTTCCTCATCAAAGGCTCCTTAGAAAGCTTGAGAGTCATGGAGTAAAAGGACAGGTCCTCTTGTGGATCAAAAACTGGCTGAGTAATAGGAAGCAGAGAGTGAGTATAAATGGGCAGTCTTCGCAGTGGAGGATGGTAAGCAGTGGGGTGCCGCAGGGCTCGGTACTGGGTCCCATGCTCTTTAACTTGTTCATAAATGATTTAGAGTTGGGAGTGAGCAGTGAAGTGGCCAAATTTGCGGATGACACTAAATTGTTCAGGGTGGTGAGAACCAGAGAGGATTGTGAGGAACTCCAAAGGGATCTGTTGAGGCTGGGTGAGTGGGCGTCAACGTGGCAGATGCGGTTCAATGTGGCCAAGTGCAAAGTAATGCACATTGGGGCCAAGAATCCCAGCTACAAATACAAGTTGATGGGGTGTGAACTGGCAGAGACTGACCAAGAAAGAGATCTTGGGGTCGTGGTAGATAATTCACTGAAAATGTCAAGGCAGTGTGCGTTTGCAATAAAAAAGGCCAACGCCATGCTGGGAATTATTAGGAAGGGAATTGAAAACAAATCAGCCAGTATCATAATGCCCCTGTATAAATCGATGGTGCGGTCTCATTTGGAGTACTGTGTGCAGTTCTGGTCGCCGCACCTCAAAAAGGATATTATAGCATTGGAGAAAGTTCAGAAAAGGGCAACTAGAATGATTAAAGGGCTGGAACACCTTCCTTATGAAGAAAGGTTGAAACGCTTCGGGCTCTTTAGCTTGGAGAAACGTCGACTGAGGGGTGACATGATAGAGGTTTACAAGATAATGCATGGGATGGAGAAAGTAGAGAAAGAAGTACTTTTCTCCCTTTCTCACAATACGAGAACTCGTGGGCATTCGATGAAATTGCTGAGCAGACAGGTTAAAACGGATAAAAGGAAGTATTTCTTCACCCAAAGGGTGATTAACATGAGGAATTCACTGCCAGAGGAGGTGGTGGCGGCCACAAGCATGGCCACCTTCAAGAGGGGGTTAGATAAAAATATGGAGCAGAGGTCCATCAGTGGCTATTAGCCACAGTGTGTATGTGTGTGTGTGTATATATATATTTGGCCGCTGTGTGACACAGAATGTTGGACTGGATGGGCCATTGTCCTGATCTAACATGGCTTCTCTTATGTTCTTATGTTCTTATAAACATTATATCAGCTGCAAATGCTCTATATTTATAGGAAAATCCTTTAATTCTCGCTCCTTCAATTTCTTCATCATCTTGTATTTGCATCAATAAGATTTCAAGAGTCATAAACAACAATGGTGAAAGAGGACAACCTTGCCTTGCACCTTTGCTGATTATCATTCCTTCTGTAAGATCTGCATTTATACATAACCTTGCACATTGTTCAGTATAAATTGCTTTTATCATTCTTATAAAGTTTCCCCCAAACTTTATTTTCTCCATTACTGCGAACATAAAGTCCCAATTCAAATTATCAAAAGCTTTCTCTGCATCCGCAAAGAATAATGCAACTTCCTTCTCTGGATGTCTTTCATAGTATTCTACAATATTTACAACAGTTCTAATATTGTCTCTTATTTGCCTTTTGGGGAGAAAACCCACTTGGTCTTCCTTTATAAAGTTTATTAAATATTGTTTAAACCGTTCTGCTAAGATTCTTATGTATAGCTTATAATCATTGTTTGATAATGAGATTGGTCTATAATTCTTTACATTAGTGACATCTCTATCTTCCTTTGGAATCAACAAAATTACTGCTTCCTTCCATGTATTTGGTATTTTCCCATTCATTAATTTTTGAAGTTTCAGTATTAATTCTTCTTTAAACGTTTTAAAAAATTTTGCTGTAAATCCATCTGGTCCAGGAGCCTTTCCAATTTTCATTGCATTAATCGCTACTTCAATTTCTATTTTTTAAATTGGATCATTCAAAACTTTTTCCATATAATCAGTTAAGAATGCTATTTTAATCTTCTGCAAATACGCTTCCAACTTTTCCTTTTTTACTTTAACACCTTTAAATAGTTTAGCATAATATTTAAAAAATTCTCTCTTTATTCCTTCTTGATCTACCATCTCGCTTCCATCAGCCACAATTTTATTAATAATTTTACTTTCTCTCTTTTTCTTCAATTGCCAGGCCAAATATTTTCCAGGTTTATTGGCTCCCTCAAAAGATTTCTGTTTTAATTTTTTCAAATTCCATTCCAATTCTTTATTTAACAGATGTCTCATTTGTGCTTGTAATATTATAATCTCCTTTATAATTTTCTTTTTTCCTGGCCTTTTCCTTAATTCACCTTCTTTTTTCTTAATTTCATTTTGAATCTCCAACATCTGTTTATCTTTTGCTCTCTTGTCTTTATTATTCAATGTTATTAATAATCCTCTCATTACTGCCTTGTAGGCATCCCATACCGTCTGAAATTCTATATCTTCTCTGTCATTTACTTGGAAGTACGCTTTGGTTTCATTTTCTAGAGATGTCGCTATTTCTTTATTTTTGTAGTAAATCTTCATTTAATCTGTCTTGACTTTTCCGACAATTTTGTAATCCACATTATTGGGTTATGATCAGCTTCTATTTTAGGTAATATCTCTATTTTCTTTGTTATAAGTTCCAAATCTTTCATACCCCACAACATGTCAATTCTAGAAAAAGAGCTATGTCTGGCTGAAAAAAAAAGGTATAGTCTCGTACTTCAGGATTAAACTTCCTCCATATATCTTCCAAACTCTTCTGTTTAACCAATTCAAAAAACAACTTTGGCAATTTCCCTTCTTTATCATTTTTTTTCTTCCATTGTTCCATTAAAGTCTCCAATCAATAAAATTTGCTCATAGGTCACTTCATCAAGATGTTGTGTAATATTTTTAAAGAAAATATCTTTAGCACCATTTGGAGCATAAAGTCCCAACAATGTTTTTTTGGCATTCAAAGTAATTTCTACCGCTATATATCTTCCATCTTTATCTTTAAATACCAATTTCGGGTCTAATTCTTGTTTAATATAAAAGACTATTCCTCTCTTCTTCTGTTCAGCCAATGTAAAAAATTCTAGTCTCAATTGTTTATTCCATAAAAATTTGTAATCCTTTTGTCTAATATGCACTTCTTGCAAACATACTATATTACAATTTTGTTTTTTTATCCAATGAAACGTTGCCTTTCTTTTTTGTGGTGAATTTGTCTACTTACATTCCAAGATATCAATTTGTAATCCGTTATGGTGCAAATTCTTTATTTTCTTCATAAAATCTACGCAGTTCCTGTATATTTGTGATTGTAATCCTTTTCCCTTGAAGTTCAAAGCTGAAACCTTCAGGTATTATCCATCTATACCTCATTCCATTGTCATGTAGTTTTTCTGTCAATTTTTTATATGCCTTTCTGTCAGTTAACACTTGTCTTGGCAGTTCTTTCATAATTCTTACTCTACTGCCTCCCACTGTCAATAATTTTTCAAAGTTTTTATTCATGATTTTCCCCACCATTTCTTTTGTCATAAATTTTATGACCACATCTCTTGGCAGATTATTCCTTTTTGCATAGAGTGAATTTACTCTGTACATATAGTCATACATATTTCTATTCCCTTCAGGATCTTCCTCCAAAAATTCTGCTATTATTTTTATTATGTATTCTTTCAAGTCTGATTCTTCATCTTCAGGTACACCTCTCAGATGGATCTGAGTTTCCATCAGTTTGCAGTCATGAATTGTCACTTTTTCTTGTAATTTTAACAGAGTGGAATCATGTGTTTTCACTCTCTCTTCCACTTCTTGTACTTTCTTTGTTAGTACCACAGTATCATTTCTGAGATTCTCTATTTCTTTTTTTAATTCTTTCTTTGAGTCCTCAATATCCTTTCTTATTTCTTTTTTAGAGGCAGTTATCATTTCTTTCACCCCCTTCATTATCCTAGCTTCCATTGCATCTAATTGGGCTTGCATTTTCTCTATTGAAGTAGACCTAGCATGAGTTTGTATCAGGTCTGACATGTAAGAAAAAAAATCTAAAATTTTGATCTCACGAAATTAAATTTGAACCATCAGGTTTGATACAGTGAAGCTTGCCCTTTCCAATGCACCCAATTTCGCTGTCCTCTGATCCTCCCAGGCTCAGATATTAATGTTTAAAGCTTTTATTTCTCCCAAAATGGCAGTCACAACTTTTGCTTCACTTTAAAAAAAATAATTCTTTTTTTACCTTTTACCAGTTCAGTTTTTCTTATCTACTATCCAACAGTAGTAATTCTTTTAATTGCCAAATCTGTTAACTCCACCAATTTTTAATGTCCCAATCACTTTAAAAACAATATTAAAACTTAGTTTTCCCAACAACAATGGCCACCAATGTTTCTCTCTGGTATTGTAATCCTAGAGTAGGCTGTTTGCTTCATTAACTTCCTTCTTCTTCCTCCAATACTTCCTGCTTTTCTTGCCTTCAAATCTCGTTTCACTGGTAAAGAAATCTCACGCTATCTGAAGTATTTCCTCAACGTTGACTGTGAACGTTGCAGATCTGTAACACTGGAGCTGCCTCCTCAACCACAGATAGACTAAACAATAAATTCCTTTCTTCTTTTAACACTGTCTTTTAAGTTTACAAAGTTCAAATTTAGCCCCTTATCTTCTTCTCCTTTCAGGCTTTCAGTATTTTCAACTCCCACCTTTTACTTTTGTTTTGTTTAACTTTAATTAGTCCTGGAATGAAGAGATAGCAATCAGTACTGTAGTTTAACCAAATCAACACCAGTCCTTTGTAGATTAGATGTTTAAAACTGTAAAATAATGTTTGGATAGATGTTAAAAGTATCTCCATTTAGTTATTAAAAGCCTGCCTGAACAGATATGTCTTACAGGCCCTGCGGAATTGTAATAAATCCCACAGGACCCTAGTCTCCTCAGGGAGGGCATTCCAGAGGGCAGGTGCAGCCACAGAAAAGGCTCTTGCCCTTGTAGTAGTCAAACAGGCATCCTTTAGCCTGGGGATCTTTAACAGATTTAATGAGCTTGATCGTAGTGCTCTCTGGGGCTTGTGTGAGGAAAAGCGGTCCTGAAGGTAGACAGGTCCCAAGCCATATAGGGCTTTAAAGGTCATAACCAGCATAACCAGGCTCGGAACACTACAGGCAACCAGTGCAGCGTCTCCAGTGCAGGTTGGATGTGCACCCTTAAAGACAGCTCCAATACCAACCTGGCCACAGCATTCTGCACCAGTTGCAGCTTTCAGGTCCAAGTCAAGGGCAGCCCCATGTAGAGGGCATTACAGTAGTCTATTCCCAAGGTGACCATTGCATGAATTACTGTAGCCAAGTCGCTGCATTCCAGGTATGATGCCAACTGTCTTATCTGCCTAAGATGATAGAATGCAGATCTGGCAGGGGCTGCCACCTGGGCCTCCATAGTTAATGAAGGCTCCAGGAGAACCCCTTAACTCTTGACCCTCGAAGCTGGCGCTAAAGGTGCCCCAACGAAGGTCGGTAAAGGGATCTCTCTTCCCAGGCCACCTTAGCTTAGGTACAGAACCTCCGTCTTTGCTGGATTCTATTTCAGTCAACTTTGTCTGAGCCATTTCACAGCAGCTTGTAATGCCTGATCCACATTTTCTGGGATGCAGTCAGCCTGGCCGCCCATCAGGAGGTAGAGCCGGGTGTCATCCGCATATTGGTGACATCCCAGCCCATAGCTCCGTACAATCTGGGTGAGGGGGCACATGTAGATGTTAAATAGTGTTGGGGAGAGAACCGCCCCCTGAGGCACCCCACACACTAGTGGGTGTCTCCGAAATGACTTCCCCCCCACTGCCACCCTCTGTCCTTGACCTTGGAGAAAAGAGGTAAGCCATTGGAGGGCAGACCCCTGAATCCCTGTGTCGGCAAGGAGGTGCAACAGCAGCTGGTGGTCAACTGTATCAAAGGCAGCCGACAGATCTAATAACAGCAACACTGCCGATCTGCCTTGATCCAGATGTCTTAGGTGATTGTCCAAGAGGGCGACCAGTACCATCTCTGTCCCATGTCCCAGGTGAAAGCTGGACTGAAATGGGTCTAATGCGGAAGTGTCATTCAAAACCCCCTGTAGCTGTGCTGCCACTGCCCTCTCAATGACTTTGCCCCAAAAGGGCAAATTTGACACCGGTCAATAGTTGGCCAATTTGACCGGATCTAAAGATGGTTTTTAAAGAAGTGGGTGAGCCATTGCTTCCTTGAGGGGTGTAGGGAAAATCCCTTCTGTCAAGGACCTATTAATAATCTGTTGAAGTGGCACCAATAATTCCGTCTGGCATGCCCTTATCAGCCAGGATGGAAATGGGTCCAGATCACAAGTAGTCGGAGGCACAGAACAGAGGACCTTGTCGACTTCCCTCAGTCCAAGTGGAGTGAAATGGTCCAGCATTGGAACATGTGATGGGCTTGGGGCCTTGAGTTCACATACTGTATCTAAATTGGCAGGGTGTCAAGACCTTATCTACGAAATAATCAGCAAAAGCCTCACAGCCTATATTCAATTCCCTATCATTTGGCTTGCTCTGTGGCAAGTTTGTAAGTGACCGAATCATACTAAATAATTGAGCCAGGTGAGAGTTCGCAGATGCAATCTGGGCTGTGAAGTAAACCTTCTTTGCAGCTTTGATTGCCATCTCATAGGACTTCAGCTTATAAGATGCTCTTGTCACTTCGTCGCGAATACGCCGCCAACGCCTCTCTAGCTGTTTTAGTCACTGTTTCATCAGTCACAGTTCCAGGGTGTACCACGGTGCCAGCTGAGCACGGGGACAAAGACAGCTCCAGCGGGACGATCTCATCAATGGCTGTGGATAGTTGTTGGTGCCCTCTAGACAATTGTCCTCTAGACAATCTAGTGAGTCACCAGAGGGCCAAGGATCCTGCAGTGCCATCTGAAACCGCATAGGGTCCATCTGAATCCACGGGTGAGCCAAAATATGCTTCTCGCCTAGACAGGGTTGTGAAGACACACCCATACGGGCCTTTAGGGCATAGTGGTCCAACCATGGCACTGACGAGGCAGTAATTCGGTCCACTGTAACTTCCACTGCAAAGATCAAATCCAGCATTTGCCTGGTCCAATGGGTAGTAGTTGTAACATATTGGGAGAGCCCTAGTGTCGTCATGGATGACACTAGGTCCATTGCCCTAGTGGAGTCCGCATCATCAGCATGGGCATTGAAGTCACCCAGGACTATAAGCCATGAGTACTCTAGCACCCAGCTGCTACAGCCTCCATCAGGGCCGGTAGGGCACTAGCTGGTGCGCTAGGTGTTCGGTACACCAGCCAGATAGCCAATTTTTCTCCCCCATCCCATAATAGGTCAACACAGTCAATGCCAGAGATTGTTGGAGGCAGGAGTGCCCGAAAGGAGTAAGCCTCCCGTATCAGCAGTGCCACCCCTCCCCCCTGGCTGCTAGTTCATGACTGGTGCAGGACCACGTATCCAGGAGGGGTCATTTGGGAGAGAGCTACTGTTTATCCCTCCCACACTCAGGTCTCGGTCAAGCAAGCCAGGTCTACGTCCTGTTCATGAAGGAAATTCCGCAGAACCATGGACTTGTTAATAGACCTGAATCATGAAGTATCAGTTGCCTATACTTTTCAGGAATGTCAAAATCTATGGTTTTGGGGTTAGGCAAATTACTGCCTGCTCTGTGATAGCTTCTCTTTCTTAAATAGCAGAAGTAGTTAAGGCCTCATAGATCTAAGAAGCTAAGCAGGACTGACTCTGGCAGGTATCTAGAAGGAAGAAATCAATAAACATAGTTGGAATTAATTAAAAAAAATTGTATAATGGAGAATTAATCCACTGGTATCTCAAGCTCTGGGGGGGGGGGGCTATTTTTTTAGGTAGATGCACCAAATTTGCAGCATAGCATCCAGTGCCTCTCTCGAAAATACCCTGCAAGGTTCAAAAGGATTGGACCAGGGGGTCCAATTCTATGACCCCCAAAAGAAAGTGCCCTTCTCTTTCATTATTTCCTATGGAGGGAAGGCATTTAAAAGGAGTGTGGTCCCTTTGGAGGTGATGGCCAGAACTCTCTTTGGAGTTCAATTGTGCTTTTCACAACCTTGTTTCTGGCTCCACTCCCAAAGTTCCCGGATATTTCTTGAATTGGACTTAGCAACCCTATTCCATGGTAACTCTATTCCACAATTATAAACATCTATGGCGCTTTACATATTTTTCCATGTGGGCTTTTTTCTATGTGGGCTTCTTTCAGTATGGGCTTTTTTCCATGTTGGCTTCATTCCATGTGGGCTTATTTCCATATGGGCTTTTTTTCCTGTGAGCATTTATGTCCATGGAGTTTTTTCCTTTGGGCTTTTTCCTAGAACCATGATCACACAATAGAGTTGACTTGACCTGGCCATGCCTCCCCTCTGAATTTAATGCATGCGATCTCATGAGCACATCTGCTCCCTGAGTCCTGCCCGTACTTACTTCATTGTAGGATGCACTGGGACTGGATTAAATAGCTACAGGGAACTTCTTAATAGCAAGTCTCCAAAATGCATGCAGGGTGCATTTCCCAGATGTCTGAATGGCCAGGGCACATGATGCACCTGCCCCGCATGCACAGGAGCAGTATGAATGCCAGTTTGGTGTAGTGGTTAAGTGCATGGACTCTTATCTGGGAGAACCGGGTTTGATTCCCCACTCCTCCACTTGTAGCTGCTGGAATGGCCTTGGGTTAGCCATAGCTCTTGCAGAGGTTATCCTTGAAAGAGCAGCTGCTGTGAGAGCCCTCTCAGCCCCACCTACCTCACAGGGTGTCTGTTGTGGGGAAGAAGATATAGGAGATTGTAAGCCGCTCTGAGTCTCTGATTCAGAGAGAAGGGCGAGGTATAAATCTGCAATTCTTCTTCTTCATCTCTTGCGCATGTGTGGCCTGTGCCTCTTCTGGCAGCAGGGTGGGGGCTGTGTGATTGCAGGGGTGCACATCAAAGACCACTGGCTTTTTCATCTGGAGTACTGCTGTGCCAAATTCCTAGTGTGATAGATTTGCTTGTTTATAGGAAAAGGAGGAATCACGGAGAAAATACTTACTTTTCAATTGAATGTCCTGCAGGTATGTGCTCCACTTCAAATCCTGCTTGCCTCAGCACATCAATAACAGTGTTGTTGCCCAGGAAGTGACCTAAAATAATGGATAGATACAAAAGTCACTGAGAATGGTGACAAACAGAGCCCTCTGGCATATTCTAGTTTAACTGCATGTCCCTAATGTTGATTTTTAAATTTTATTTATTGCTTTGCTGCTGTATATTGTTTATATGCATGCACCCTATTGAAAAATCTGTTAGTATTTATGGTAGTCATTGTCCTATTTCTGGTAGTAATTTGTCCCATTTTATGCAAGACTATTAATTTTTTTTGTCTGGAAAATACAAAGAAGACACAGACAACCAACTCTCAGTGGGCATAACTTAGACAGAAAGAACAGTACATCTTCACCTTCCTTCAGCCACAGAACACAGCCCAACATACTATTCTTCTGCCAGATTAATTCTCCCTGTCTAGTATACTCAATGTTATACTCACATAGCTTGTTCAATCACTGCAACAAAAATTGAATCAAGTAATCCCAGTCTTTATCAGCTGATATGGCTACAGGCCAGGAGCCCTTTGGCTTTTGCCAAATTTTCACAGTTGAGTGCCACAGGGCTCAGTACTGGGTCCCATGCTTTTTAACTTACTCATTAATGCTTTGGAGTTGGGAGTAAGTAGTGAAGTGACTAAGCTTGCAGATGACACTAGATTGTTCAGAGTGGTGAGAACCAGAGAGGATTGTGAGGCACTCCAAAGGGATCTGTCGAGGCTGGGTGAGTGGGCATCAACGTGGCAGATGAGGTTCAGTGTGGCCAAGTGCAAAGTAACGCACATTGGGGCCAAAAATCCTAGCTATAAATACAAGTTAATGGGGTGTAAACTGGCAGAGACTGACCAAGAAAGAGATCTTGGGGTCGTGGTAGATAATTCACTGAAAATGTCGAGACAGTGTGTGATTGCAATAAAAAAGGCCGACGCAGTGCTGGGAATTATTAGGAAGGGAATTGAAAACAAATCAGCCAGTATCATAATGCCCCTGTATAAATCGATGGTGTGGCCTCATTTGGAATACTGTGTACAATTCTGGTCACCATACCTCAAAAAAGATATTATAGCATTGGAAAAAGTGCAGAAAAGGGCAACTAGATTGATTAAAGGTTTGGAACACTTTCCCTATGAAGAAAGGTTAAAACACTTGGGGCTCTTTAGCTTGGAGGAACGTCGACTGAGGGGTAACATAATAGAGGTTTACAAGATTATTAGAGAAGGTAGAGAAAGAAGTACTTTTTTCCCTTTCTCACAATACAAGAACTTGTGGGCATTCAATGAAATTGCTGAGCAATCAGGTTAGAACTGATAAAAGGAAGTACTTCTTCACCCAAAGGGTGATTAACACATGGAATTCACTGCCCCAGGAGGTGGTGGTGGCTGCAAGCATAGACAGCTTCAAGAGGGGATTGGATAAGCTTATGGAGCAGAGGTCCATCAGTGGCTATTGGCCACAGCATATTGTTGGAATTCTCTGTCTGGGGCAGTGATACGCTGTATTCTTGGTGCTTGTGGGGGGGGGGCATAGTGGGAGGGCTTCTGGCCCCGCTGGTGGACCTTCTGATGGCACTTGGGTTTTTTTTGGCCACTGTGTGACACAGAGTGTTGGACTGGATGGGCAACAGGCCTGATCAAACATGGCTTCTCTTATGTTCTTATGTCAAAGGTCGCACCTCTGCACAAGATCCAGATGAAATGACAGGATAAGAGGTACCAGGCTGAGCCCATCTCGGAGGAGCAGCCACGGCGAGCGGAGAAGAGGTGGCAGCTGCGCAGCGGCGTCGCCCGCTCCAAGACGGGGAGGCTCGCCACGCTCCCTGGCGCCATTTCCCCCCTCCCCCCTAGCTCCACCCCAGTGTCTCCTGGCTCCACCCCCAAAGTCTCCTGGCTCCATCCCCAAAGTCTCCAGATATTTCTGGGGTTGGACTTGTCAACCCTAACATAGAGTCAGAAGGAGGTATGTTTCTGGCAACAATTCCCCTGTCAAATGATAAAATAATCATTTTTTTTTTTGCCTCTATCTCATTTTTGCTTGGCATCTGCTTTGTCTGTATAACCTGCTTTGGGGGACTGAAATGTGAAACATCTAGCTTTCTCTCTGCTACTTCTCTGTTTATACAGGATAATCTTATTTAGTTTTAAATCATTCCCAGGGGTTGTTTTGTAGAAAAATAGGTGGTGGAGCTCATTAGCATAACTCATTAGCATATGCCACACACACCCCACCAGCCAAAAGCAAACCAATGCAAGAAAGGAGAGCTCTGAGCGAGTGAGGCCTTCTTGGGCTGGCTAGAGATCCAGCCAGCCCAAGCAGGCCTCACTCACCTGGGGCTCTCCTTGGCTGCCTCACCTCCACAGTCAAAAGGCCAGCAAGCCACCCTCCACCCAAAATCACATAAGAAGTGGAGAAAGGGTGGCGTGGGCTTCTCCAGGGATTAATGAGGGCTGCTAGGGGTGTGGCAAAGCTCCTGGTGGCTGGCTGCCTGCTCTCCTAATCCAGGGATTGCTATGCAGTTGCACCTACTGTTCAATGGACAAGGTAGGTGGGGAGGAGGAGGGGGGCTGTCAGAAAGGTTCAGGAGCTGCACTCCTGTGAGTTCCTGCTGAACTCAAGGCCTGATCATTCCAGAGAGAGAGCGATACTCAGTCTTTTTTTTCAGCATTCAATATTTCTTGGATAATGTGCATCATCTCTCTATCAGCTCAGAGGTAACATTTTTTGGTATTTAGGATGAAGTATCAAACTCATTATTTGTACACAGCCTGACCAGTGTTCCCTCTAAGCTGAGTTAGCATGAGCTAGCTCACAGATTTTTAGCCTCCAGCTTGCACATTTTTGTCTTAGATCAGGAAGGATGACCCCAGAGCACACAACTGTAATGCAGTAGCTCACAACTGTAATGCCAGTAGCTCACAAAGTAGAATTTTTTGCCCACAAGACTCTGCAGCTTAGAGGGAACACTGAGCCTAACAAGTCAGATATTAAAGTGAACAGCTATTCACAAGATGTAGCGTTAATACGGAACATGTGCATAGCTGTTCTTGTGCAGCTGTAATGTATATCTGATCTGTGACCACCACTCCTTAGGCACATGCATTTCAGAGTGTTCTCAATCAAGCCCAGGAATGATATTTCTACTCATGACTGCTGCATCCAGGCATACAGCCAGGAGAGCTGCATGTACATCTGCTCTTACATATGCAGATTTTCATCCAGCAAAGGGATTGTCCTGCAGTGGCCTGCTTTTGTATGCAAATCTTGGTGTTGGCTCAGGATGATTTTGAAAAATCCCTGAATCTTCAAGAGTAATTTAAATTCCAACTTCTTAGAATCTTCCTATTTATATTACAAAGGAAACATGATGGCTACTTCCATGTAAGAAATGTGTATAGTACAATTTTATTTTAGTACAATTTCTAGCCAAAGAACACTTTTTACATGACCTTTAAAAAGCCCTATGAAATTAAAACAAACTGAAATAGACAATGAACCCCCATTTAAATTGCATTTATAGTTCCTAACGTGATCCAGATTTCCACCCACTCTTTTGGAGAAGCAAATAATTGTGCGATTTTGGTTACTAACTGGTTTATAACTAAAGTGGCAACAAGATCCCAAAAATGTGCTAAATGACCTCAGAGGTTTGAGCACTAGGACATTGGTGAGTCATTAACTTGATTTGATTGAAAGCATCCAAGAAATGTGTTTTTCCCTCCATAATGCAAAGCAGGAGCAAACAATGGGTCCCAAACCTATAACTTCACAATGACTGATATTTTCCAAAAATACCAGCCTGGATTGTGGTCAGTTCCAAGAGAACACTGCCAGTACTGCTTGCATGCACAGGTTATTTAAGCAAACATGAGACAAATCCTTGGGGGGGGGGGGGGATATATTGTATCATATTCAGAAAAGCAATCTTGAAATCATTTAGCATCCAGTCACCCCACTGACTTCAAAGCGGTTTACACCAGTGGTTTGAAGATTATGGGCACTCTCCCATCTCTTGAATCACGGTCCAAAGCTACCGTAAGTGATTTCAAGAGGCTTTTGTCTCTGCATCTGAATTAAGTTTAAGCTCTCTTTTTTCCATCGGCTGTCAGTGAAAGGCTTAAACAGCCACTGCATAGATAAACTTACAATAAACCAGCTCTTCAATCTCCCCATGCAGCCTTCCTTTTTGATGACCTATATGACTGAGCTTAAGGTCTTGCATCTCCTTATTTTAGTATGGCAGAATGAACAAAGTACAGAAGTACAAGAAGTTATATTCAAAATTGTGCTGTCATGTAGACAACAAAGTGGGAAAAAACCCTGAAACCACAATATGGAAATGTGACAAACATGCTGTAAACAATATTCAATGCGCATGTATGTAAATACACAGAAAAGCAAACAGTATAATTGTAGAAATATAAGAAATATCAAAGCACATGATAAACTATGGACTGCCGGCCAAATTCCCATTTCAAGTAGATTTTCATCAGACCATTTCTTTGTGTTTTAAAACATCCACCAATTTAAAAAAACAAGGAACCAAAAAAGGTCCCTCAACTGTACTATATGCAAAAACTTATCAGATCATATTGTGCTTGGAAAATACTACGAATGCAATTAAAAGACAAACTTTGATGTATGGAACTGCATTTAATTTAATTTAATTTTTGGATTTATATCCTGCCCTATCCTGCAAGTAGGGTTAAGGGTGACTTACAACAGTAAAATCAAACATATCAGGATTAAAATAACATCATAAAAACAGGTACTACAGAATCAGAGGCAACGCAGTAAATAATATTTCAGACATAGGTGACAAAACAATGCAACAGCATGCAAGCTGATGACTGTCAACACAGCACAATGCTGGGGGAAGTGATGACTTTCAAAGGATGCCCACCAGATCAGTTAAAAGCCTGGAGGAAGAGCTCCATCTTGCAGGCCATGCAAAACCTTGATAAGTCTCACAGGGCCTGGATCTCTTAGCAGGAGCTCATTTCACCAGGTAGGGGCCTGGACTGAAAAGGCCCTGGCCCTCGTTGAAGCCAATCGGGCATCCTTAGGACCAGGGATCGCAAGAAGACATTGTGTAGCAGACCTCAGAACCTGGGGGGGGGAGGGCTTATATGGGGAGAAGCGGTCCTGAAGCTATGCAGGCCCTTGGCTGTAAAGGGCCTTAATTCTGTCCCCAAGCATATGAATACTGTGTAAATTAATGTTCAAAGTATCAGATTCAACAGTTTTAGTTGCACACATGAAACAAAAAGCGTAAAACACCACTATAATGATTTCCCTGTTCCCAAGTTCCCTTCCCTCCTTTTTTCTTGACTGAGCAGTTCCTCTTCTTTCTTCTTTGTCTGTCTATCCCACCCAGTTGTTTAAATGTATATAGATAGATGCTGACACAGCCTAAGAAACTGAGGGACTGACTGAAATCCTTCTTCTGACTTTGTCTAATGATGGCACTCAAGAGACTAATGGTAATTCAAAACTAACAAACTGCTTTATTTGATTTTTTAGGGGAAATGGTCAGGTCCAGATCATGTTCAGAACTTAGAAGGTGAATAGGCAACAGGAATGAGGTAACTTTGTATAAATATAAACAATAGATAATTTGTCACAAACAAGTAGCTGTTTAGTTGTACAGACAAGTCTTTAAACACTGAGGAGAGAGATTTCTTGGCAGTTTTGTCTTAAATAAACAAGCATAAGCTGTTCACAATTTACAATGGACACACATAATCTGTGTACATTTGATTTTCTTTTATATAAGGATTAATTCTCATTTTACATTCAATGCATGTACAGCTGAACATGTGTTTGAAACCCCACATTTATCCAGGTACTGGTCCCTGCTTTCATTTGCAAAGCGAAAGCATTTTGACTCTTTCTTTCAAATAGGTTGTATGTGTGTTCACTATAACATGTGAACAGGGCTTGAGAATGATTCTCTTGAATAGTTAGAGACAGTCTTGGGCTTCCGGTTTTGGTGACCCAAGATAGAGAGCGACCCGGGCTAGCTCCTGCAGGTTGCTCTCTAATTGGGCAGTGGAAGAGCCCCCACTGTGCTGGGGGACTCGAGTCTCAGACCCCAGGAAGGTCTGAGCAGGCGGGCAGCTCGAAGGAGTGGAGCGGGGAGATCAGCGGCGGCTGTATCCCAAGCTCCCCATCGCTGTTAGCCTCGCTGCCACGATTGCCATTTTTCAATGACACCAGGGTTGAACACCAGACTTTCCCTTTTCTATCTTTATATCTACCAATCCTGCATGATCTGAACAAATTGAGATATTTGACTGGCTGATTGTAAGTCATTTATTTTACTCTACTTTCTGAGGCTGAAAGATCTAAGTGAAGCGGTGCCAGAGGCGAGCTTAAAGGAGGAAGGGGGGGGAAATCACCCAGCTCTCTTTTTCTCTGTGCAAAGGCTTCCAAAAGACTCTCTGCCTGAATCTCTAGCGGCTTATAACTTCGCTCTGGACTAACCTTTTAAGCTGACATCAATGTTAATTTTAAGAAGATTTTTTAATCTGTACAAAAATTGAACTGAATTTCTAGAAAGCTTGTCCCATTGAACTATAGCTGACTGGCAGGCTGACAGTACTCATATTGGGCTGTGAAGATTAGCAACTGTCTTGGGCATTGTTAGGCGTGAAACCGGAGAGACACTGAGAAAATATTATCAGAAGGATGGAAGATTTTTACTCTGAGTAAAACTTTGCTGGTCTTAAATGGCCAGGAAAACTCCTGGAGAAGAAGATGGAGGGAAGATTGATTTGTTGAATAAAATTTTGCTGGTCTTAAATAAACAAGAAAGATGCTGTGAGTTGTGGATTACAAGAAAGAGATACTTTGGAATAACCTAAGTATTTGTTTGTTTTTCTTTTTTTGTGTTGCCTACTTTGTGTGGATTACAAAATCTCTGCTGGAACATATGGGTTTTTTGTGTGCATCTGTGTGTATTTTTTTCTCTATTTTTTGTTTCTTTTCCCCCCATTTGGCGATGGAATACTGAGACTAGGAACTCCTAATACATGGTTGGATTATAATTTCTTTTTTTGAACCTATCTGTTGGTATTTGTTTTTTTCTTTTACCTGTTTTTTATTTTAGTGTATGGTTCATAAATACAGAGCTGGATATAATAATTTTTTGTTTTCTTTATGTGGATTTTGAGAAGAGCGTGACTAACTGGCTTGGTTGCTTGGGATTACAACCTATAATTTTGACGTTGGTTTATTTAGTTGAATCTCTCCAAGAATAGAGCTGACAGAATATTGAACTTGACCTGAGGATACAATATAAAATGCTTTTACTGTGTGTTTGATTACGTGGTATATTGTGGTACTGGGAATATCTAAGTGGTTGTTATTGTAAAACGGTATTGTTTAGTATATTTCTAATCGTTATTTCGGCTATTTTAAGTTGTTGAAACAAATAAGAAGCCACTATTCCTAAACAATTATTATTTTGTTAAAATATTGGTATTAACTGTTGGATACTGGGATAGTTGCTGGAAAGAGAACATTTGGTTCCATAACATTCTGGAGAAGTGTAAACATGTAAAGTTTTTCTTTCTGGTGAAAGTGGAAATATAATAAGGGAAGCCAACAATAAAATGGCATCTGGCTTTAAGGAGGCACCCAAAAGATGAGACAATTGCGAGGATAGAGCAACAACCATGTCGCCAAGCTTTACACTTGGTCCAGCAAGGTTTACAGCCATAACTATGCAGGGAGATATGAAAGAAATGCAAAACACTCTCCTAACAGCTATAGCACAACTGACTGACAAGGTAGACAATATAGGAGAACGAATGACTGAAATTAAGCAAGAATTACAGGAAAATAGAAAACAGGAAAAAGAGACCAATAAAGCTTTAAAGGCTTTAGATGTACGAGTGATGGACAATACTCAAAAGGTGGAACAGCTGGAAAAAGAACAGAAATTATATGACACCAGATTTCTTCAGCTAGAAATTGACAGAAAATGTTGAGATTTCAAAATGTTCCAGAAGAAAAATTTGAAGACTTGCAGAAAATATTAAGCCAATCCCTTTCAGAAATTCTGCAAGTGCCTCCAGAGAAAATAAAAGAGACGGATCAAGTGAAGCGGGTCCTTTCAAGTTTTACACGGAGGAACAAACTGGCTAGCAAAATCCATCTGAAACTTACAAAAAAAAGGACTAGCGACAATATCCTGAGAAAGGCGAGACATAAGACGGTGATGATTGCAGGAAATACGGTGAATATTCTAAGAGAGGTTCCATGGCCCATGAAACAGAAAAGAAGAGAATATCAAGCATTGACAAACTTTTTAAAAGAAAGAGAGATACCATATACTTGGCTAATGCAGGAAGGCCTGCTTTTCACATGTGAAGACAATAGCTACAGGATCAACTCCACCTTTAAAGCCAAAAATTTCCTGGAGAATATTGAGAAGAAAGAGGGAAAGAAAAAGAAGGAGGAAGAAGAAGAAGAACTCTCAGAAGGCGAAGACCCAAGTGGAGCAAAGAAGTACTCAACATGGGCTCAGACTAAAAAAGATAAAAAAGATAGTGATAAGAAAAACCCATAATGGCATCATTTGTCTTTATTAATGTAAATGGACTTAATTCTCCCATAAAAAGAAGAAAGACTTTTAAATATCTAGCTAAATTGGAGACTGATATAATCTGTTTACAAGAAACCCACATTTTGGCAAAGGATCAACATCTTCTGGAAAATAAAAAAATTGGTAATTTATTTGTAGCAGCAGATTTAAATAAAAAGAAAAGAGGACTGGCAATATATGTAAAGGATAAATTTAATCCGCAACTGCGATTTGCCTCAGAAGATGGAAGAATTTTAGTAGTCGAAATTACTATAGAAAGCAAAAAAAAAAAAAAAAAATACTATTGGCAAATATTTATGCTCCAAATGACCATCAAGAATTTTTTTTTTAAGGATTTGCACTTCAAGCTAGTCAATCTGGGATATTCAGACTGTTGTTTAATAGGAGATTTTAATGCAGTCTTTGATAGACAACTGGACAAAAAAAATACAAATACACCAAAACTAAAGGATTACAACTTCCAACAAGTTTTTTGAAACTAGCTGAAGAGCTAGACCTAGTTGATGCATGGCAAACAAGATATCCAAAATCAAGAGACTTCACATATTATTCGGCTAGACACCAATCCTGATCAAGAATTGACATGTGTTGGCTCTCTACAGACTTGATCAAAGCATTAATGGAGGTGGAAATTCAACCAAGAGTGATATCGGATCACAATCCAATAACCATAAAGTTCAAAGGGCCCCAAGTTAGAAGGTTCTGGAGGCTAAATGTACAAATTTTAAAGGATAAAAACTCTTCAAGAAACCAAAGTGGAAATGGAAGCCTTCTTCAAACAGAATGTAACTCAAGATGTGAAGATGCAAGTGTTATGGGATACAGCCAGAGCATATTTTAGAGGGCTAGCAATTAGATGTGATGCCAAGAAAAAGAAAGAAAGAGCGGAAAATTATCAAAAATTAATGACACAAGCAGAAAAAGCAGAAAAGGATTTAAAGGCACAACCTACAAAACAGGATTTTCAAGAGAAGATTAAGAAAATACAATACCAACTTAACTTACTGCTTGTAGCAGAAATGAAGAAAAAGCTAAGATTTGCCAAACAAAATTATTTTGAATCTGCCAATAAACCTGGAATATGGCTGGCATATAGATTGAGAAAAGAAGGTGCCAAAAGAATAACAGTATTGAGGGATGAAAACAATAAAGAGAAATATCAAAGACAAGAGATAGTTCAGAATGTGGAGCAATTTTATAAAAAACTTTATGAAACCAAGCAACTTTGAGAAGAGGATTTAAAAGAATACCTTAAAAAATAATCTAAATACATTCACAGAGGAACAACAGAAAATTCTGAATGAACCAATAACAATAAGAGAATTGGGTGAGGTGATAGCAGCTCAAAAGAATGCTAAATTACCTGGACCAGATGGTCTACCTGCAGAGTTTTACAAAGCATTTGAAGAGTGTCTATTGGTACCATTTAAACACCTTATAGAAGTGATTCAAAAAGAAGTGGAAATCCCAAACTCATGGCAAGAAGCAATAATATCTTTAATTCCAAAAGAAGGCGCTGACCTGAAAGATATAAAAAACTTTAGACAAATTTCGCTTTTGAA
Source organism: Heteronotia binoei (assembly GCF_032191835.1). NCBI lineage: Eukaryota > Metazoa > Chordata > Lepidosauria > Squamata > Gekkonidae > Heteronotia > Heteronotia binoei. Next base: position 104,802,075 of record NC_083224.1, read on the forward strand.
CTTAGACTATAAAATTTTTGCTTCAATCCTGGCACAATGTTTAAAAAAAAGTTTTATCGGCCATTTTACACCAAGATCAAGCAGGATTTCTTCCTAGAAGATATCTGAAAGACAATGTGAGAACAATATGCAATCTAATTGAATACTATGACACTCATCCAGAGAAGCCAATGGCATTAATATGTCTGGATGCAGAAAAGGCCTTTGATAATGTGCATTGGCAATTTATGATACAGTGGCTAAAGGGAATGGAATGTGGCAAGAACTTTTTAAGGGCGATACAATCAATATACTCTTCTCAAACTGCGATGGTGAGGGTCAACAGCAAGCTATTGGAGCCAATTGCTATCTAGAAAGGTACACGACAAGGTTTCCCATTATCACCACTTCTTTTTATTTTATGTTTGGAATTATTGAATAACCAGATAAGAGAAGATTCCAATATTAAGGGAGCATTGATTAAGGGTGAACAATATAAACTGAGGGCATTTGCAGATAATTTGGTCTTTATACTAGAACAGCCTCTGGATTCAATTGATTACTTGATGGATAAAATCAACCAATTTGGTGTTTGGGCAGGCCTGAAGATAAATTATGCTAAAACAAAATTTCTGGCCAAAAATATGACAACAGAATCAATTCATCTTTTCCAACAAAAGTCAGGATTTTCTTATGAGAAAAAAGTGAAATACTTGGGTATTTACACTTCAAATAAATGCAGCAATTTAAAAATGGATAATTATGACAAACTTTAAAAAAAAAAAACTAAAGGAGATTTGGAAAAATGGCAAGACTTGAACATTTTGTTAATGGGAAGAATAGTTAGTAAATATGAATATTTTACCAAAATTGCTATTTTTATTTCAAACTATACTGGTACTTTTAATGAATGTGTTTTTTTCAAGAATTGAACAAATTGATCTCGGAGTTTATCTGGAAAAAGAAAAAACCAAGAATCAAATTGAAACATTACAAGATTCTAAAACAAGAGCAGGCCTCCAAATTGGCAACTATACTATAGAGCCACAGTGCTATCCTGGGTAAGAGACTGGGTGTTATTGAATGATAGGAGACAGTTACTGTTAAAAGGACATGACCTCACTAAGGGTCATGACCTCACTTTGATGGACCAAGGGTCTGATTCAGTATAAGGCAGCTTCATATGTTCATATGTTCAAGGGCTGGCATGTGTACCTGTGGTACCAAAGATTTGAAGGACATTCTTATTTTAAAAATCATTGGTTCAGGAAATCATTGTACCATACCTGGTCATGGACGAAACCTAGAATATACCAGAAAATTCCAAGATGGGAGTCTCCTGTGGAAGCGTTTACACCACCAAATCTTATAAAATCAAACCAGATCTACACGTATGAAAACAAGAGAAGAACTAGAAGATATAGATATCAGAATGAGTTGGTGGATGAGAATGCAAATAGAATTTAGATATGCTAAAGACAGGACAATGGGTTTCAACACAGAACAATATGCATTTGATAAACTTTTTGGGGCCCTCAAGAGAAGTTAATTTTGAAACTATTTTCATATTTACTGCAGATGAAGATGCAAGACGAGATTGTGAAAGATTGTATGGTTCAGTGGGCTAAGAATGTGGGTCGTGATATTATGTTAGAAAAATGGGAGATGTTATGGAAGTCTAATATTAAATTGACTAGGTTGGTACCTTTTAAATAAAATCTGTATAAGATGTTTTATAGGTAGTATGTAACTCCCTAGAAACTTTCTAAAATGTATCCTAACATGTCAAATAAGCGTTGGAAATGTACAAAACATATGGGGTTGTTTTATCACATGTGGTGGACCTGCAGAGTGGTGAAAGATTATTGGAAATAGGTCCATGAACTGTTACAGAAAATCTTGAAGACACAGATGCAATTTAAACCAAAACTTTTTTTATTGAACATTTATCCCAACAGCTACACGAAGGAGATAAGACACAATAGCTCATTTTAATACGGCAGCTAGAATTTTACTGGCACACTCCAGTCTAGAGGGAAACTCCAGGAAATTCCCGCTAGACTAGATTTGATGGAAAAAATCCTGGAGATGGCGGAATCATACTATCCCAGCTGTTGACTGGGAAATCTAAGGAAGACACAAGGAAACATTGGGAGAAGCTATATGAGTGGTTAGATACTTTGAGATGTGAACTTTAACTTTCATTATATCTCTTAAGATATATATTAAATGCAGAAAGGTAATTCAATACAAATAGATAGTTTTAATGATGATTTACAATCTGTACAATACTTTACACAGATTATGAAAATATATTGTTAAATGAACAACAATATTCCAATGTTATTTTATACCCAAGCTCAGAAGTATGTAAGGTTGCCATGTCCAACTCAGAAAATATCTGAAGACTATGGGGGTGGAGCCAGGAGACTTTCCCATTTCCTAAAACATATAAATAAAAATACAGCAGTGCAGTCCCCCTGAATACATTTTCTCATCCCCCAGCAGCTGAACATCCACTAAATGAAAGTGAACCCACACACTCTCACAAAGCAGCCAAAATAAACACTGTTAGCAAGCACACATGTGATCTTACTGGTGCAAGTTATTCACGTTGATGAATATAACCATCTGCTGTATTTCAACCAACTTCTTCAGATTAATAGGAAAATGAAAGAACAGCCTATTGGCAATGCTGGCTAGGGTTGATGGGAGTTGTAGGCAAAAAACATCTGGAGAGCTACTGTTGGCCACCCCTGGCCTATGGGGTGGAGTTTTCCTCCAAACAAACAGAGGAACTGAGAGCAACGTGGCTCTGTCTGCTGTTCACCCTCCCCACTGCAGCTTTCATCTTGATGAGACTTAAAGGCACACACACATTCACAAATACAAAAAGTTGCAAGCCTTTTCTAAACCTGCCCAGGTTGGAAGGCACATGGTGGCTGTTGGAGTGGGGCTTCCCCCTCCCGGACCTGGGGACTGGCAAGCTTAAAATATGAGTGATGTAGGGTTGCCATTCTCTGCCCCCAGCTCCAATTTCACATGGCTACTCTGAGAAATGAGAGGAGATTATTATTATTATTATTTTAAATAACCATTGGGCCAACAGAATGATGTCACTTCTGGGGAAAACCTAGAAGTGACATCAGTCCTCTCTAGTAATTATCCAAACCTCTATGTTTTTAATTTCTTAATTCTGTAAATTGCTATTATATTTAAAATTTGAATTCTATTGTTAGAATCTCTGTATTGTAAGCCGCCCTGAGCCCACTTCGGTGGGGTAGGGTGGGATATAAATAAAAATAAATAAATAAATAAATATGGTTTTATAATAGTAATTATAGGAAGTAGTGGGGGGAAATGGGAAGATTTTTTTTCAGCTCCGTGTTGATTGTATTCTGGTTCTTAGATCTGGCCTAATCAGGGACAGAAAGAACAAAGGCTCTGATACAATTTATATGGTGTAATTAAGGATAAGGGACACTGAACTGATCTATGATCTGATGCAGAGTTCTGTGTGTGTGTGGGGGGTGGCTCCAAGATAGATGGATGGATGGATGGATAGACAGACAGAGAACTTTATCTAGAAATATGGTGAGTAAGGGGTTTTTAGTCAAGGATGAGTGTCTCACTAGGTTAGTTTTCCTCCAGTTTTAGTACTGGACTTCTAAGTCAACCACATGCTTTGAGTTGTACTACAAATCTCTCCCCTTCTTCCATTAGACTGCCTGACTCCCCCCCCCCACACCTTTCTATTTGCATTTTAACTTCCAGTGTGATTAATTTTGAACAGCATGGAAGTTTGCATACTCTGCTGTGTTATTTGCCTAGTATAGATAATATTTTAAAAAGCATGGCTTTGTATTTTTAAAAAAACAATTAAATTGAATTTAAAATACAGTAGTTTAAATTTGTCATGTAAAATTGGAATCTGAACTATTTTCTATGCATTTCCTTTGTTTCTATTCAAGACGTCATATTTTTGAAATGTCTGAGGTCAAAAATATAATTTTTGGTAACAGTTAAGTTACAGTCCAAAAAGCCCATGAAAATCAGTCTGAATGTCAGCAAAGGTAGAACTCTTAATCTAAAATCCTAAATATTCATAGGCTCATTATTTTTCTCAGATTTTGAGGGCTGTTTTAGGCATGGATTTCTATTAATTACAGTTCCCCTTCTATCACTTCTATCTTCTCTCTCACACACACTGTCTAACTCCAGATTATAAACTTCTTGGGGCAGAGGTCTGACCTAGTGGTTGGAGGGCTGAGTATGGATAGAGCTAGTTGGAAGGGGAGAGGGCAAACTAAAGCATAATTTTACTAGATCTATTTTTAGTAGTATAAGATGGATCCACAATTTATATGAACATGTACTATAAAATAATAATACTAAACTGAAGAGAAGTTATATCCTTGTAGTAATCTTATAATGTGAAGGTGGATAATAATAATGAAAATGTTAAACTGTCAATACAGGTAATTTTCTTTAATTAAAATCAGAACCTGAGCATTGTCAATCTAAAAAAATGTTCCTGTCTTCATAAGCAAGGCTGAAATGTCAAGTGTGACAGCACACAAGCCTATTGAACCAAGCTAAAAGGCTCTTCTTATGTTCATTTAGATGTTGTCTGTTGAGAAACGGATTATTGTGCTTGAGTGTTCTTGGTGTTGCAAGGGACAAGAAAGGGGACAAAACCAGAGTTAGTTTGCTCTGTTTTCTCCCACTGGGTTCTGCCCATTCTTTGCTGCCCTGCCCTCCCAAGAGCCACCACCGTTGCCTACTAGCAGGTTGGTTGATTGTAGAGCCAGCCAGCCACTGGCAGAATCACTAGCTGCTTTAACAGAATACATGGGGTGCGGAAAGAAAGGAAGAGGAGATGAAGAAAAAGACATTGAGATGACCAGTCTTATCTGCTAGTGCAAAAATAATAAGGCATACTGATAATAACAAAGATTTAAATGGTAAAGGTCTGTATAATTACTTCTTTAACTATTATATAATATGTCCAGCAGTTCTGACTGCACATTTAACCAGAATTATGATTGTGTATTGCCACTCCCAACAGAAAACCATTATCTAGCTTAAAAGCAGTATTTCTTTCAAAATAATAATTTAAGACTGTTTTGCATTTTTCTGTGTGACGGAACCGGCCCGATTCTGCCTTCAGACCCGGTCCCGTCAGCTCCCTATTGAGTCGCCAACTCCTGGAGGGAGCTATTTCTCCTCCTGCCCCTTGGGCTCGCTGCCACCACCTGCTCAGTCCCGGGGTTCAGATTGAGAGGAACAGGACTCCCAATCCCCCTCTCCAGCTGTGAGGCTAGGCCTCCAGGTCCTCTGCCACCCTGTACTTGGGTTTCACAGAGACCTCAGCACTTCTTTGGGGCACCCCTGGAGGATTGGCACCTTATCCAACTGCATGCCTTCCCCCTTTCCTGGGGCCCCCTTCCTAAAAACAGCGTGGTCTAAAGCGGTCTGGGGATCTATGTGGTACAGAGATTGACTGCCAGCATTTAAACAGTAAAAATATATTTATTTAAAAAGAGAAACAGATAGGAAAAGAAAAACAAAACAAAAACAGTTGCATTTAAAAAGTTAGCACAGCACAGCACATGCACAGCAAACAGCCTGACAAACAAAATGTGTTATAAACGCGTCCTGCTGGCCCTGATCTAAACTTGCCCTGTCTTGTGAATTACTTACTTTGTCTTACTGCCTGGAGGCCTCATTCTCTTTTGAATAGGCCGCATGCACAGGCAGGAGCTCTCCCACTGGCAACCTCTTCCTTCGAGCTGCAGCTGAGAACTGAACTCTCTTCCTGCCTAACACATGGCAAGAACAAAAGCACTTCCTGCCTCTCTAGGAGATTTTCCCCCTAGCGTTGTTGGTTTGGTTCTGGAAGGGAGGGGGGGGAGTGAGAGGAAGGCTACAAAGCCTGCTGAGGGATTTACTGATCCCTGCCAAATGAAGCACCACCACTGACTAAAATGGCGTTTCTCCACATTCTTTATAAACTTTAAAACTACATCTTCTTTCTATTTTATACTTTTTGTTTACAGTCACAGCAGAAAATGAATAAAGATGCTTTCCTATGCCTGTACTTCAAGAGCTGACCCTTTAAAGCAGTATTTCAAGAATGTCAGCAAAAACATAGTAGTTGACTTAATGCTGGAAAATGTGAATATGTACCACCGCTCTATGAGGAGAATCAAAATTCTTCAAATATTGTTACACATGCTTATAGGCCAATAATTTGGAGAAATGTTCATTTATATTTGGTATCATTCTAAGAATTTCTCAAAGGGCACAACTGACAGCCTAGCATGAAATGCGCACTATATCCACCCATCTGTCATTATAGAGAAGACATGCATCCAACACAACCATTTTAGTCCACAGTATGTTTTCCTATGCTAGAAAAGCTGTCAAACCGCCTGGGCACTTCAGGTCAATTTCATTATCTGGAGACATAATTACTCCTCACCACACATGAGACAACTGCACCATGACATGTTTTTATGACTTGCTTTAATAGATAGTATTATGGCTTTTGTTTTTATGATGTTACTATGTTATTTTTACTTTAAGAGCTACCTCAAGCAAGTCTCCAGAGATTACATGCACACATTTTATAAAGGAAATAACTGGCACTTAATCAGAAGTGCAACACTTTCACACATCCTGAATAATGCACTTTCAATCAGTGCACTTTGCAAGTAGATTTTATGAAATGCAAAATCCACTTGCAAACAGTCACTAAAGTGCATTTAAAGTGATTTGAAGGTGCATTAATCAGCATGTGTGAAAGTATATTTCTGATAACAATGAACTACAGCAGGGGTGGCCAACAGTAGCTCTTCAGATGTTTTTTGCCTACAGCTCCCATCAGCCCCAGCCGTTGGCCATGCTGGCTGGGGCTGATGGGAGTTGTAGGCAAAAAACATCTGGAGAGCTACCGTTGGCCACCCCTGAACTACAGCATGTTGCCATCAAAACTTGGCCTTTCTTCCTCTGCCCATCCCCTTGCATCTTGGTGACTGAGACCTGCTTCTTTCTGCCAGTTATCTGAATCATTGGCCAAAATACCAGCCTCAGACTGAAACAAGTCTCCCCCTTTACCTAGTCTTCAGAACACTAATTAGGCCTTTCAGTGATTAATTAGAAGTACTTAAATACACTGAGAGTGAAAATAATATTTGTTTTAGAAACTGCTGACTCCACAACTGGGCTACAACTTTATCACTCCCTCTAGCAGATTTTTATTCACCTCTGTCTCCAAGGAGCTCAGAGTAGTGTACAATACATAATTATTTCTTCCTTATTTTATATCCACAACATCTTCCTGAAACCAGTGTGGCTGGCTTCTTGGCAAAGTCAAAATGTGAACCCAAGCCTCTCAGATCCTCGTCCAGCACTGTACCATTATACTGCACTGTCCCCAATATTTGCTTTCATCTGCCAGGACTACCTCTGTTTTGTCAGTTCTGGAAACTTGTCATCTGTCCTTGCCATACTTGTCCTTGGATTACCTTTTGGTTTGTTGACTGCCTGGATATTTGGAACCCCTCAAGAATCAGACTGGTGCCTGGAACCTCCATGGATAGGTACCTTATTCCCTCTGCTTCACCTTCTTGCTCTACCAGCTTCTCCACCTTCCCTTCTTGAATGATACATGTTGTTTATACACCTGGAATATTTATACCTTAATGCAGCTGTTTTAGTTCTGGGCATTATGATATAGCTGATATCACTTTGAGAGCTTGAGTATTCTCCTTAGTAAACTATCTCTGATTTAATTGTATTCAGTACCTCTTCCAAACTTGCACTAGGACTCTCATCACTTTGATAGCAATTACTTTTACTAGTTGTCTGTGTAAATGCCCAGGCTGGGTACATTCATTCAGTCAAGTGTGAAACCTAAGCCAGAGTTTCCTAGGACTGTGATATAGTGGAAGAAGGTAGTTTCTTTACATGTAGGTTACTCTGGGTGGATTTGGGCCCAATGGGAAGTGGGAGCTGCTTACATTGACACGTATTTGGAGAATATGTCGTCTCCTAGTCCAAGCGCAGTAACAACCAATACTTCAACATTATGAAAAGACAGTATCATGCCATGAAAACATAAATAGGTTCACTTTGATTTGGTTTTATAGTACTTGAAAGGACACATCTATTGGGAGTGTCAAGATAGAATGTTAAGAAAATTAATTCAATAATCCATGTCTTCCCATTCACATAGGATTACACAAATATTATCTCGTTTGTATGACAGGAGCAAGAGTGATGGTTTTCAAGAAATGTTTTGTGCTTTTCCTGGCTCTGGAGATACTCTCCAAATTACTTAGCCTGGTTGCTGCAGTATTCACTGACATAGGGAATTAGAGGGGTAAAACAGGACAAAGGAGAAATGGATAATTCCCTGACAAAAGACCTCCATCAACAGTGCCTTTGAAGCTGTACAAAAGAAAAAAATTTCACCCTTGCTAGACCATTAGCTGACACACAACATAAAACCAACTATTTTGATGCCCACTGCAAGCAGACCTGTACTTTGTACGATTAATCATTAAAAGGGCCAAAGTAAACAGGGTCAGGAGTTCTCAGCTCTTCACATTCACAACAAAATGAATCAGATTTGGAGCCTCTTGGTATCTTTGCTCTTTAGAGCCCTGTTTCTGTCCCTGTTTTCTTTTGTTACCAGTTCCAGTATATTTGGCAAGACCTACAATGTTTATTATAGTTAGGTAGGCCAAAGCAACTGGATAAAATACAAAAGGTAAGCACTCTGTGTCCACTGTAGAAAATATTTACTGTTAAGTTGGTCCCTTCTTCAAATTGTATATGTTTTTGAAGTCAGTCAAATATGACGACGATGATGATATTGGATTTATACCCCACCCTTCACTCTGAATCTCAGAGTCTCAGAATGGATTACAACCTCTTTTATCTTCTTCCCCACACAAGAGACACCCTGCAAGGTGGGTGGGGCTGAGAGAGCTCTCCAAGAAGCTGCCATTTCAAGGACAGCTCTGCGAGCTATGGCTAACCCAAGGCCATTCCAGCAGCTGCAATTGGAGGAGTGGGGAATCAAACCCGGTTCTCCCAGATAAGAGTCTGTGCACTTAACTACTACACAAAACTGGCTCTCTGGCAGTGGCTGAGGTATCTCTCTAACAGAGGTGCCATACTATTACTCTCTAATTTCTTTGTCATTTTATTTGATATTAATTCTCATCAAAGAATTATGATGCCTCAAACCTTACATACTCTTTCTGTGAGTAATCCATCAGTTAAAGCTGGACTTCCTTGAAGATCTGTCCCATTCAACTGGTGGACCAGGTTCGTCACGGACATGCTTTTGACACTTAAAAATGCTAAATTGCAAAGGTGTATCTCATGCAAAGCAGCCCCGTAGCGCAGAGTGGTAAAGCTGCAGTGCTGCAGTCTTGGGCTCTGTTCATGACCTGAGTTCAATCCCGGTGGGGGCTGGGTTCAGGTGGCTGGCTCGAGGTTGTCTCAGCCTTCCATCCTTCTGAGGTCGGTAGGATGAGGGCCCAGCTTGCTGGGGCTAGGGTGTGGGTGGCTGGGGAAGGCAATGGCAAACCACCTTGTGATGCGACGTCACCCCAGAGTTGGAAATAACTGGTGATTGCACAGGGGACTTCGTTTACCTTTTTATCTCATGCAAGCACCCTTGTTCAGCAGTGGGGATTCATTCATGGTGGCTCCCTGGAAGTAGCAGACTCGAGTCTGCAACTGCATACTGAGTGGCAGGGCTTTTTCTGTAGCAGGAACTCCTTTGTATATTGGGCTTCACCCCTCTGATGTGGCCAGTCATCCAGGAGCTTACAAGGCTCTTCTTCCAGGGCCTACTGTGGGCTCTTGGAGGATTGGCTGCATGGGGGAGGTGTCGCCTGATGTGCAGAGGAGTTTCTGCTACAAAAAAAAAACCCACTGGGTGCGGAAAAGTGCCAAGATCCAGCCATAGGATCTCCTGGTAGAAGCAGAAGCTTAAAGAACAAGCAAAATTATATCCCCCTAGCTTGGAAATCAGATGTGTAAACTTTCTACAACTTAGCTTAAGCCAGTTTGGTGTAGTGGTTAAGTGTGCGGACTCTTATCTGGGAGAACTCTGCGGACTCTTATCTTTGATTCCCCACTCCTCCACTTGCAGCTGGTGGAATGGCTTTGGGTCAGCCATAGCTCTTATAGGAGTTGTCCTTGAAAGGGCAGCTGCTGTAAGAGCTCTCTCAGCCCCACCTACCTCACAGGGTGTCTGCTGTGGGGAGGGGGAAGGTAAAGGAGATTGTGACCGCTCTAAGACTCTGAGATTCAGAGCATAGGGTGGGATAGAAATCCAATATCATCATTGAGTTACCAAACTGAATTCTTTATAGGCAAAAGGGGAACCGATTTAAAGTGAAAGGCAGCAGGGAGACGCTCCACCCCCTGCTTTCTCTCGCCAGTCTTGTAACGTCAGGATATAACAACATCATGGTCTGGGCATCTTTTGGAGGTTCTGAGCATCTTTTGGAGAATGGCCTGGTTGGGTGGTCTTTAGGGGCAAATTCATAAAGGGCGGGGTTATTTCAATTTAATCCCTTTAATACGTCTTTTTTAAAATTTTGTGTTGTGAATTGTATTTGTGCCATCCTCCCCCCGCCTCCCTCTGCAATAGAGTTGGTTATAAATCCAATAGCAGAACTGTTTAAGATCATAACAGTTGGTGTTCTGGTATTCTCAGCTTACTGGGGTGTTGTTTGCAGCTGTGTTGTAAATCTATATTTTTAAAAATAAATTCTCTCTGGAGACTAGGAGAAAGTAAACATATGGTGTAGTTAGGGTTTTAAAAATATATATTTTGCTCATCTTGGGATGGAAAAATGTTTAGGGGTCACTTTGATGGTTGGAAAGTTGTTTTAAAAGAGAAAGGTAACGGTAGTCCCCTGTGCAAGCACCAGTCGTTCCCAACTCTGGGATAACATTGCATCACATTTTCACGGCAGACTTTTTACGGGGTGCTTTGCCATTGCCGTTCCCAGTCGTCTGCACTTTGCCCCCTGCAAGCTGGGTACTCATTTTACCAACCTCGGAAGGAGTTGGCTTTGACCCGGCTGCCTGAGCCCAGCTTCTGCCGTGATCGAGTTCAGGTCGTGGGCGGAGAGCTCGGGCTGCAGTGCTGCAGCTTTGCCACTCTGCGCCATGGGGCTCTTGTTTTAAAAGATAGCAGACCACAAAGGCAATGCTTAACAGGGTTATACCTTTCTAAATCCATTGTCTTCAGTAGACTTGGAGGGGCATCACTCTGTTTAGGATTGCAGTGAGAAGAACGATGCTTCTTAAGCCTTCCGGCACTTAAAGACAGGTATTGTTGACAGTGCTGTATAAATAACGTGACCCCCATGTAAGACCTAAGATGGGACTGTTCATTGCGTACAAAACAATAGAACTGAATCAACATATGTAGCACTGCACTGGATGATAATTCTCTGACACAATCACATTTCAGATGTCTTTGTACCAATCAGAGTTTTGTGAATTAGATCTATAGTGGTCAAAAGTGCTCAAAAACACTGCATTGCCTAGAGTTATTGGGCAGTGATGCTCTGTATTCTTGGTTCTTTTTGTGGGGGGGGGGGAGGCCACAGTGGGAGGACTTCTAGTGTCCTGGCCCCACTGATGGACCTCCTGATGGCACCTGGGTTTTTTGGCCACTGTGTGACACAGAGTGTTGGACTGGATGGGCCATTGGCCTGATCCAACATGGCTTCTCTTATGTTCTTATGTTCTTAAACATTGCTTCAGAATCTTCTTTGACATATCTGGTGTTTTTCTAACAGCAGTGTGAAACACTGATCTGATTAGGTCCCAGAGGGGTTTCCCCTGCTTTTGCAGGCTCCTTCCCACCGCCTGTCAGATGGCTGGTGGGAGGAAGACCTGCCCCCACAGGGGGCCTTTCCACCTTGGAAAGGCTTAGAAGACTTGGGAAGGGCTTGGTGTTTTGAAAGGTGTGTGAGCCTTTAAAACTTTGGAGCTAGGCTGAATGGGGGTGGGGTGAGCCTGCAGAACAACATGGCTGTTGTGAGGAAGGGAAGGAGCCCCTTCACTCTGTTTGTTTTACAGCCCCTCCAGACAGGACCGGTCCTGCCACTAGGCAAACTAGGTGGTTGCCTAGGCTGCTGGCAGACTGAGGGAGCTGAATTGGGTGCCCCACCCCAGGTGACTCGATATGGCAGCCGCTCCCGAGAGGTGCAGAGGCAGTGGCTATCTCACTGCTTTTGCACTCCTGGGGTGCAAAATCAGGGAGAGTATCTCCCCTCCTTCATTCTATCCTATTGGCCCATTCTTTCCTATGGGCCCATAGGATAGAATGGAGGGATCGGGCTGCCTCTGTGGAGTGACACCAGAGAAGGGGTTTAAAGTTTAAATCTCCTTCTCTAACATCTTGCTGCAGTGGCAGCTCGATCCCTCCATTCTATCTTATGGACCCATAGGAAAGAATGGAGTCCATTCTATCCTATTGCCTATAGGATAGAATGGATTCCATTCTTTCCTATGGACCAATAGGATAGAATGGAGGGATCGGGCTGCCACCACCATGCAACTTTAGAGAAGGGGATTTAAACTTTAAACCCCTTCTCTAGTGTAGCACTGCAGAGGGGGGCACAAGTCATTAGTTTTGCCTTGGTCTCAAAAGGCTCTAGGGTTGGCCCTGCCTCTAGAACTCATTTGCATGGTAAAATAGAGAGAAGCTCTGGCTTTCCAGTATTAGTTTTAAGAACTTGGTTGAGTGTACTGCTTTCAACAACTCCCATGGTGAGCAATTTGCCCCAGTGAGACCACAAAGTGTGTGCTTCCAAACTGTGTTTATTTTGCCTACTTTGTGTGTGTGTGTGAGAGAGAGAGAGTGGAAGTACAGCCAGCTGCTGGTAGATGAGGGAATTAAGGTTGTATTCAGGGGAACTGCACTGCTGTATTTTTATTTATTTATTTTAAGGAATGGGAATGTCTCCTGGCTCCATCCCCAGAGTCTCCCAGACCCACCCCCAAAGTTCCCAGGTATTTTCTGAGTTAGACTTGGCAACCCTAGATCTGGCTAGTGAATGACATTTATCCCTTCTTGAATCAAGTTTCAGGTTTTGTTTGTCATTAAGCTCCCTAGAAATCTATAAACAAGTCATTGTTCCAGAAATACTTCAATGGGAGAGTATGCTGTGCAAAACTAGCGCTAAGTAATGAAGACTCTTGAGAGTCCCATGGACTGCACGAAGATCAAATCAGTCAGTCCTAAGGAAAATCAACCCTGACTGTTCCCTGGAACGTCAGATGCTGAAGCTGAAGCTCAAATACTTTGGCAACAAATGAGAAGGGAGCACTCACTGGAGAAGATCCTGATGCTGGGAATGACAGAAGGCAAAAGAAGAAGGGGACAGCAAAAGATGAGATGGCTGGACAGCGTTACTGATGTAACTAACAGACTTCAGAGGATGGTGGAAAACAGGAGGGCCTGGTGTGACTTGGTCCATGGGGTTGCAAAGAGTCGGTCTCGACTGTGTGACTGAACAACAAAGAAAAAGAAGAGGATATTGGATATTGGATTTATATCCTGCCCTCCACTCCGAAGCATCAGAGTGGCTCACAATATCCTTTACCTTCCGCCCCCACAACAGACACCCTGTGAGGTGGGGCTGGAGAGGGCTCTCACAGCAGCTGCCCTTTCAAGGACAACCTCTACCAGAGCTATGACTGACCCAAGGCCATGCTAGCAGGTGCAAGTGGAGGAGTGGGGAATCAAACTCGGTTCTCCCAGATAAGAGCCTGCACACTTAACCACTGCACCAAACTGGCTCTCCATGAAAAAAGTAATGCCATGAACTTTACAGTGAATATGCTGGACAGCAGAATGTACCTGATGTGATGGCTGCAGTCAAAGTGAGCTACTCCTCAGATTTGTTAAGTTCAATAGCAAATGGTTCAAATGCCTCATGTTTTCTGCTACACAATAACTGTACTTAGTAACTTAAGTTGCTTAACCTGTTGCTTTATTTAGTAACAGACAGATTTAGTGGCCTTGTTAAAAAAGTTGTTCTAGATCAGTAAGGAGGGGAAGTGAAGGAGCAAGTCCTCATCACAGTAATGCAGGAACATGGGTAAACAAATGACTGTGCACTGAGCCAGAAGCTGGGTGAGATGCCACTGTAGCAGCAGGCTGTTTGTACTACAGCTTTCTTGGAGGATTCCAGTCATTTTTCTTGGAAGGGCTGTTCAGACCTGGGTGTTAAATTGCTAAATTTTGACCAGTTGGGACTTCGTAGAAAAGGTTATTTTGTAGCCATTCCTTTCTTTCACTTGGTGTCATTGATCCATTATACAATTCTTCAATATGATTTTGAATACTCTTTGCCATTTGTGTGGACCATGTGCTGTCAGAGGGAGGGTAGTAAATTCTCCTGCCTTTCCCCCACAAAAGTTTAAAAAAAAAATAGAAAAAATGTATAAGTGAAGAAATCTACACCAGTGGGTGGAGGTGTGGACAATTAAAATGGGGAATTTGACCCCTGATTGGCCAGGAGTCTCATACTAATTGATTTCTGGATCCTGGAGAAAAAATATGTAGTGAGGGAGCTTCCAGCATGGTATGGTGGTTAAGAGCGGTGGACTCTAATTTGGAGAAGCAGGTTTTATTCCCCAGTCCTCCGCATAAAGCCAGCTGGTGATCTTGGGTCAGTCACAGTTCTCTCAGAGTTGTCTCAGCCCCACCTACTTCACACCCTTGTTCCTGGCTCCGCCCCCAATGTCTCCTGGCTCCACCCCAAAGTCCCCAGATATTTCTTGAATTGGACTTGGCAACCCTACTGAGCCATTATTATAGACTATGCATCATACTGCTTTTGCACTGATGAAAGAGGGAGGAGGGCAATCAGAAAAGACTGTCCTCCTCCCTCTTTCATCAGTGCAAAAGCAGTAGGATGTATAGTCTATAATAACAGCTTACATTCTCACTACAGACATGTAGTTTTGGCTGTCAAGGTTCCTCATCCCTTAGCAATGCCTTTTCAAGAGTCACAGAAGACTGCTAGAGGAATGGGAAGCTAGGACAAGATGCTGCTAGCAGAATCACTGAAGGATAAAATGCAATGTGTATTGTTACAGTTTTTGCACTGAGTGATCTTTCAGGTTTGTTCTTTCATGAAAGAGATGCTGCTGATTAAGCTTAGGTTACTGACTATCTTGAAAGGGTATGTGGCACAGTGAAACCATGGGATCAGGCTGACAGTGGGTGCAATATACACAGTACTTGCATGAAAACGAACCTGCAAACCAGACTCCTCTGTAAAATATTAACTCTGTATTGCCACCCTGGTGATACAGATGGAGAAGTTATTTTCTTATCTGTTTGATCTTATTTCATACAGTGCACAGAGGCTCTGACTGACTCATAGCTGCTTTTAGACAAAGTAATTTGAAAGAAAGTCATAAAGCACAGAAAAGGCCAAAACTAAATTGTAGCATTTTCAACTCCAACTCCCTGCAGACTAATTATCTGTTCTTTCTCTAGATTTGATCACCTCTGTTTCCCTTCCCCTCCTGTCCCTGCAATTGTCTAAAGCTTAGAAAATACATTCTGGACTAGAGGCATACTGTAGATGAATGGCGAGAGAGTGCAGGCCAAAAAGTCTATTAAGATTTCTTCAGATCAAGGCTGGCACTTCTAAGAACTAATTGTGGTCCCACATGGCTCACTACAAACTGAATGCAATTCTGCAATCACTGGAGAAAGCACTGAAATCTGCACTAAGACCAAGGGAACAGTTCCAACACTTTATTTCTTGCTGTCTTCTGATGCATAGAAGATGTGTTCCAAACTGCCTTTTGGTCTACAAATTTGCATCTACAGTTCCAGTTGACGCTACAGTCCAGAATTGCAATGTTCCTTCTGACAGCACACTTGCAAGTCACTCCAATAACAACAACAAGAAGAACAGTCAATCAGCCAGAAAGGATCTTACCTGTTTCTATCCTCAGATACTCATGTTTGAAATAACAGGAAATAGGTCAGGAAAAAAAATCCTTGAATAAAATCTAAGAAACACAGCTCCTCCAGTGGGGAGGAATATGTGAGGTGCATGTATGCTTATGCTCTTAATAGCCAATAATATTTATTACTTCATTTATGCTCCACTTTTCTCTCTGACGAGGACCCAAGGTGGCCTACAACGTCTTCTACATTTTATCATCACAACAACCCTGTTAGTTAAGCTATGCTGAGAGTGTGTGACAGACCCCAGCAAGCTTCCATGGTACTGTGAAGATTCAGTATGGGTCTCCTACATCCAGTCTGATACTTGAAGAACTATATGTATACAACATTGCACAGATCAAATAATTGTGCCAATCTTTTCTGCAATTTTCAAGCTATTGCAGGAAGTTTGTATGTAATTCTGTTCTTGCTATATAGTCACAGAGCTTTTTTTGAAGCAGGAACTCCTTTACATATTAGGCCACACACCCTTGATGTAGCCAATCCTCCAAGAGCTTACAGTAGGCCCTGTAATAAGAGCCCTGTAAGCTCTTGGAAGATTGGCTACATAAGAGGGGTGTGGCCTAATATGCAAAAGAGTTCCTGCTACAAAAAAAGCCATGGTCAGAGATGTCTAATGGTGACCTTGTAGGGTTTTCAAGGTATTCCTTGAGAGTCCTCCTTTCAAGGTCAGGGCTTATGTCATTAATTTGTACATGTTTTACTTATATAAGAAAATGAGATGAATGTGTGTGTGTATGTAAAAGGAAAGTTTTAAATGTGAATAGTGTATGTATATATGTATCCAAATGCATGCGCACACACCCAAACCCACCAACCCAAGCTGGCTCTCTATTACCCCCCCCCCCCCCTTCCCCTTCAAAGAGTTCGGGTTTACTTACATGGGCCTTCCTTTTCCTCTGTGAGAGGTTAGGCTGAGAAAGTGTTTCTGACCCTATGAATGGGGATTTGACTTCCCAGTCTTAGTTCAACACACTAATCACAATACCACACCAGTTTCTAAATCTCCCACAATCCCTTATTGGATGCTGACTTGCATTTGGGATTAATTACATCTTAAATACATTACAGATTCTTGTAAGAAAAATACAGAATGACAGAGAAAACTGGAGTTTTACTTCTCAGTTTTTCTATCTACAGCATTACTTTTCTACCCTGATATTATCACTGCCTGATAACAGTCTTGAGTGCAAGTGAATTTTGTGAAGAACAGAATCTGAAACCTGCCCAAGGGAAGCAATTAGAGCTAGTTGTTATTAAAACATGTCTATGGGAGAAAAGCTTGTTACCATATTTTCCACAAATATCACCAACTTGTCCCCTCAGCTGGATACAGGCAGGTAACCTTGAAATGAAGTGTTTCATATCCTATTGTAAATCTTCCAAGAACTTCAAAGCTATTTTGGATGGGAGTAAAAGGTATTATTCAAGTAAACCAAGTGAAATGGAGAAGTGTCCAAACCTCATAGGGCTACCTTGATTGTCATTGAAGCAGATCATCTAAGTGACATGAATTAGAACTGCCAGGTCTGACTCAAGAAATACTGCCTTTGGGATGGGGCCAGGAGACTTTTGTGATATCATGCCCTCTAATGTCATTTCTAGGTCAAAAGTCAAGTGATGTCACTTCCCAAGCTCCACCTCTTTCCAATCATGTTGCTTCTAGCACACCAGTGGGGGAGTTATAGACCAAATAACAAAATATATGTCCACTTGTACCCAAAATAAATAAATAAATAAATAAATAAATAATCTGACCAGTATATGCTGCTTCTTTTTTTTTTTTAAAGTTCAAGTTTAAGCAGAAAACAATCCAGGCAGCAGCAGCAGCAGCAGAAGAAGATTGCTTTAAAGCAGCAATAGAGAAGTCAAGCAGACTCATTCCAGTCAGCTTACACATGGAGCATAATTCATAGTTTCAAAACAGGGCATTAAACCCCCCCCCCCACACACACACAAAAATGCAGTGTTAATTTTAAAATCATACTGCCATCACATTGTGCTTAAACACAAAAAAAATGATGCTAACAGAATACTTTATACATACACACCACCGCAACTCATTTCAGAAGATACATAGAACACACAGGTAGAGGCCATCCAGTACATATTATTATTGTTATTATTATTATTATTATTATTAGCTTCATTTATAGCTTGCCTTCCTCACTGAGACTCAGGGCAGAATATAAACAATGAAAACCAATTCAATCAGACAACAAGGGCTTCCAATAAACAATGCTTTAGAACTAGGATTACAGAACTGGAGAACAATGTAAATGGTTGACATGGTAAGCTAGTAAAAACAGTCTAAAGCATGGCATAAGTGAAGTGAAAAGTGAAGTGAAGCCTTTTCATTGATGTCAGGGTTGCCAGTTCCAATTCAAGAAATATCTGGGGACTTTGGGGGTGGAGCCAGAAGAAATCAGGGTGGAGCCAGGAGCAAGATTGTGACAAGCACAACTGAACTCCAAAAGGAGTTCTGGCTATTACATTTAAAGGGACCACACACCTTTTTGAATCTTGGAGGGTGTTTTGAAGAGAATTATTGGATGCTATGCTGCAAATTTGGTGCCTCTGCCTCAAAAAACAGCCCCTCCAGAGTCCCAGATAACTGCAGATCAATTCTCCATTATACTCTATGGTATTTGCCGGGTCCCAATCCAGTACCGGGCCACAGATACCTCAATGCAGGGTTACCATTGCTCTCGGCATCCCCACTTTCCCCACCACTGCCGTTGCTCTCCCTGCTGCTGCTCTCCCCACGCCATTCTCCCTGCCACCGCTGTTGCACTTTCCACCTCTGCCATTGCTCTCCCTGCCTCGCTCTCCCCACCACTGCCATTGCTCTCCCCGATGCTGCTGTTGCTCTCTCTGCCACTGCTGTTGCTCTCCCTGCCTCGCTCTCACCACCATAGCTGCTCTGGCTGTTCTTGCTCTCCCCACTACAGAGAGAAAGAATGACAGTGTGGGGGGGAAGTGAGAGAGAGAGAGGGGGGGGAATGACATGGGAGGGGGGGTTCTCTGTGTTTTAAAGTGACACTAATTCTCCTGCGCTTCACTGACCTTTGGGCAACTTTCATAAATCTGAGAGCAGCCAAGCAAAGATCCCGCAAATGCCACGGGAAGATATTATTATTTAGGTTTCATCTGCAAGGCACAAGTGTTTGCCAGATAGCCTTGTATATTTTATTGAGACACAAATCAATGAGATTTACTGCCAAATAAGTGCATGCAGGATTGTGAATATGCTTACTGAAGAATAAACCGCACTAAATTTAGCAAACAGTATATCAAAACATGGCAAGATTCCAATATTTTTGCACATAGTTAAATTACAGTCTCCAAGGTATACTGTTTGAAAGCTGGTCAAAGCTTCTAGTGAAACGGGGGGAAATAAAGTACTCCCTCGTCACTGTGTTCAAGACTGCTGTGTACAAGAATTTTCTGCTGTGCTGTATACTGGACTATTTTGGATTTGGAACACTATGTGGTTTCCTCAGGAGCTGCTGGACCGAGGATCCCTGTGAGACTGAAGTACTATTGGTGGAAATTTAACTGTTCTTATTATTGTCCTTCTTTTGTATGTCATATGGGTGTTCTGTACATCAAGGTATGCTAATATAGAATATTTTGTATGAGAGTGTTTATGATTATAGAATTCATTTATTGATTTTTCTTGTTTCCTTGTTTCCTGGTTAACACGGAACCTTAGGGTTTTCTCCTGTCACTCTCTACTGTGATTCTTTCTTTGCACACAATTTCCAGTTGGGGGCGGAAGATTCCCTGGTTTGGAGACCCTCCCCCCACTTCAGGGTCATCAGAAAGCCAGGGGCAGGGGTGGAGGAAATGTCTGCTGAGCACTCCATTATTCCCTATGCAGACTGATTCCCATAAGCTATAATGGAAAATGGGTCCATGGGTATCTAGGGGAATTGTTTTTTGAGGTATAGCCATCAAATTTGCAGCTTGGCATCCAGTGCCTCTCCTCAAAACACCCTTCAAGTTTCAAAAAGATTGGACCAGGGGGGTCCAATTCTATGAGGCCAAAAAAGGATGCCCCAATCCTTCATTATTTCTAGTGGAGGGAAAGCATTTAAAAGGTATGTAATCTCTTTAAATATGATGGCCAGAACTCCCTTTGGAGTTCAGTTATGCTTCTTACAACCTTGCTCCTGGCTCCACCTCCAAAGTCTCCTGGCTCCACCCCCAAAGTCCCCAGATATTTCTTGAATTGGACCCGGCAGCCCTAATTGAAAGTGCATTATTTAGTGCGTATGATCGCATTCAGAATCAAATAAAAAGACAGAAAGACAGAGATACAGAGAAAGAATGGAAGAAAGAACAGAAGGGAGGTATGAAGAAGAGGGGAGGAGGAAGGAGAAAGAAAAATGAGAAGGAATATAGTATGAAAGAAAAATACAAGGGCCCTTTCTCCATTCAGTTTTGCTCCAGATCTAGTGAGCACTGAATCCGCCTGCAACAAACTCGCATAATTTAAAATGCTACCACATTTAAAAATTTGCTCCTCACCTTTTGTGGAGTTTTATATCTACATTTGCAAAAGAAGGGGAAAAGCCTGCAGGCCCTCCCCCCTCCCAGAGACTGGAGGTTCAATTCAATTGTCTCTCAAGATTGCCCAGTCATGGGGGGTGGGTTTGAAACCTCAGTCAAGGCACTGCTGTCACACACATACTCCCAACCAATGTTCCCTCTAAGCTGCAGAATCTTGTGAGCAAAAATTCTACTTTGTGCGCTACTAGTATTAAAGTTGTGAGCTACTGCATACATTATTGTGCTCTGGGGCCATTTTTCCTGAGTGAAGACAAAAATGTGCGAGCTGGAGGCTAAAAATCTGTGAGCTAGTTCTCACTAACTCAGTTTAGAGGAAACACTGCTCCCAACCACCAAAAATGGGTTTTGCTTTGGGTCTGGAAGGAACTGGGCTTTTATTCCAGAAGGGGGAAGAGAAGTGGGCAGAGCCACCAACAACCTAGAGCAGAGGAGAGATGTCACCTCAGGCAAAGACCTCTGCCCCCCGCATGGCAGTGCACACATTGCTGCTGCATGCCACCTCTTTCTCCTTGCAAGGGAAGCTGAGCTCAGAGGAGAAGAAGGCACCCCACTCGGCTGCTCTTGCATGAAGGCGAGAACATCCAGGTGGGCCGAGCACACTCTTCTCCGAGCTTGGAGGAAAAGAACATGCCCCACTTGGCTGCTCTCACTTTCAAGGCAAGAGCAGCTGGGCAGAGTGCATTCTCCTCTGGTCCAAGCTTCCCTTGTGAGGGAAGCTGGGCTAGGTTGAGAGTACCGCCAATGCGCTGTCCAGCCACTCTCAGTCAAGAGTAATGGGGAGGGGTGAGGTGGCACCCCAGGCCACTGCCAACCTTGCCTGCTTCCCTGTACCAGCCATGGGTCCTGCTGCCCCAGGCAAGGACTCTCACCCCCTGTGGCAGTGCACACATTGCTGCTGCACACCTCTTCTTTTGCCTGCCCAGGATTCAGACAGGTGAAGGGGCAGTGGGGTGCCTCTCTGCCACTCAAAGGCTGTGTTCATTTGTAAAGGAAGGCAGCCTCTGAGCAGTGCACATGTCACCACTGTCTCTTTTGCCTGCCCGGGATGTGAGCCCAGGCCAACATCTGCCCCACACTCCCCTCACGCCTGCCCTGCCACCGCACTCCCGTCCATGGGGAGAACAAGTGATGCAACATGGAAGGAAGGCTGTGCGGGCTCTGGCTGAGCCAGACCTGTGCAGTGCACTCTTGGAGGCATGGAGCATCTCCTAGAGCGCATTGCAGAGGCATTCTCCTCTGAGTCATGCTCAGAGAAGCCATGCCAATGCCCTGTCCAGCTGCTTTCACTTTGAAGGTGAGAGAAGCCAGGCAGCGTGTGTTCTTCTCTGAGCTGGACTTTCCTTGCAAGGGAAGCCCTGCTCAGAGGAGAGCATATGCCAGCACGCCTCTCTTCAGTGCACCTAGCTACTTTTGGAATCAGTGCTCTTGCAACCAATGATGAAATGTGTGAACGGGCTGTGGGGAGGAGTTTGGATACTCAGAGGGAAAGTTCTACAATTACGACCTTAGATCTGAATATTCAGGAAAACTCCTGTTCAAAAGTGAAGAGAGGGGCAAATCCTGGGTGAAACCATTTTCAATGCTCATTCAACAAACGGAGTGTAGAGGACATTGGAGAACGCAAAGCAAGACAGAAGTGAAGACAATATGCAATGTAGATCAGGGGTGTTGAATTCATTTGTTATGGGGGCCGGATTTGACATAAATATGACCTTGTCGGGCCAGGCCATGTGTGTCACAAGATGTAATGCCAGGTAGCAAACATATAAACTGTATAAAGGGGGCACAGAAACAATTTTTTTTATTTAAAACATTAGCACTCTTGCAATATTTTGTTTTACAGTCTGATAAATGTCATCTCTTGCTATGAATTATTGCATCAAAAACTGCAGACAATGTCTGTGCTGTACCAGTATTGAATATGTTGCTCGCGTGTGCATCTATAAGTTGCAAACCTACTTTTGATTTATTAACATTCATTACAAAGACTTCATAGTCAATGCTTTGAGCCTCAGACCTAGAGGAAAACATGAAGCATCTGGGCATTGTGAGCTTTTGTACATAAGTTGCTTCATGTGCTGGTCAAGATTATGTGAAGGCACCATGGCACAAACTGAGGGCTATGTGCTTGTCTGCAAAACTATAGTCTTCTCCAGAAAAATAACTACAACTCCTATGTAGCATTACAAGAACAGAGACAGCCATGTACAATGATTAGTATCAGCCTACTATCTGGGAAGTCTAAATTCAAGATCCCCAATCAAAGGAAAATGTGAAAGAAAAATCAATGGAAATGTCCTGGGCAAACCTGGGCTAGACACACATACACTCAGCCTAATGCTAGCTTGCTGTTATTTCTCTTCAAAATAGTTCACATACTTTCCTATTGAGAAAGACTGGAGGGCATGAATACAATGAAAAAGATGAGGGGAACCCAGTTGCACCCATAACAAGCCCAACAAATCTCCATTCCCCCCCCCCCCCCACTCTGTAACAAGGCAAAAAGCTCATACCGTCAATAAAACCTCACTAGTCTTAAAAGTGCTCTTTGTATTTCTCCCGATGGTGAGAACTGGGAAAAGGAAGCTCTGACTCTTTCCTTCCTTCTCCCAAGGCACAAGCAGAAGGAGGAACCTCAGCCAGGAAGGAAAAGAGGCTGGGCTCAATAGCTCTGCAGGGTGATTAATTGAGTCTGGCAAACTTAATCACCCAGCAGAGCTATAGAGCTAGGCTCTTTCATTGGCTGAGGTTCCTCCTCTTTCCTCCTCCTTTTGGGAAAAGGGAGGGGGAGAGGGAAGGAGCCAAGAAAGGCTGCATTGCTGGCAGGCTGATTGCTGGGGAGAAACACAAAATGGCGACCGAACACAGCAGGCAAGGGAGAATGAAGTAGACAACAGCCAGTTGTTGGAGGGCCTGATTGGAGCCCTCTGTGGGCCGGATCTGGCCTATGGGCTGCATGTTTGACACCCCTGATGTAGATGATCACTTTAAAATGCGCACTGAAAGAGGATCTTGTGCCAAGTGTAGAAACAGCCAAAGAAACAGAGACAGAGAATGGAAGATTTTTTTCACTTACTGTGAAGTCTTCCTTCTCTGTGGTCCCGGAGTGGGCCAGTGCTTACTCTTGGGGATCATAGCTCCTCCTCTCCAAAGGCAAGGCTGAACAAACTTGACTCGGAGGGGAGGTGCTTGACCCTTGTATTCCAGTCCTTCTGCAAGCCATCACACCTCCCTAAATATAACTTCAACATAAACAGGGGAAAGAAACGCAGGGAATGAGCCTCACCCCCTGTTGAACACCACTCCAGTCTCTCCCCCCCCTCCGATCAAACCAACTGGGGTACAGTTCCTAATGGGTAGAAGAAAGAAGGAAGGACCTTCAGCACCAGGACCCAGGGTCGAAGCTGAGACCCCCCAACACAACATCTCCTGTCCCAGAAGGAAGTGGTCGGGATCCTGCCACCATTCAAGGGTGCGTAGCAGAGTGGTTGGTATTGGTAGTAGCATCGAGCTCCTGATGCTTATTTGTTTCTGGAAGGGTAGCAGAAGATTTTATAGGGGTCTTGTGTGGAAGCACGCCCACTGAACTACATCCTGACATGACACCAGCATGCCCAGCAACTTTGCCAGGATCATCAGCTTCGCTGTCTTTCTTTGTTATTTTATTTTATTTTATTTTATTTTATTTTATTTTATTTTATTTTATTTTATTTTATTTTATTTTATTTTATTTTATTTTATTTTATTTTATTTTATTTTATTATTATTTTATTACATTTGACTTATATCCCGCCCTCTCCGCAAGCAGACTCAGGGCGGCTCACAGTATCATATCTACATTGTTAAACCAATAAAATATATAAAACCATAATTTACATTTTCCAGTTTAAAAACATATTGCAATTTTTAAAACCATTATATAGTGCTGAATCCATACATTATTGATACACTGAATCCATACACTTTGGGTGATCTCAGCCAAGAGCAGAAGAATCTTCATCCATCTCTCTGTCGTTAGGAAGACTTTGTTCCCCCTGGAGTCGATCTGAACCCCTTGGTGTGCCAGAAATTGGGATGGTTGCAGTGAGTTCTTCTGCGGGTTTATGACAAACCCGTGGGATCTGAGGGTCCTCATGGTCTGATCGAAGGCCATCCTGGTCTGTTCTGCTGACGGGGCCTTGACTAGGATGTCATCAAGTTATGGAAATAAGGACACCCCCTGCAGTCGGAGGGCTGCCACTAAGGTGACCAGGACTTTGGTGAACACCCTGGGTGAAGATTTGAGCCCAAAGGGCAGGACCCTGTATTGGTAGTGACGCCCATCGTATGAGAAACGAAGGAACCTGCGGTGTTTTCTCGTAATGGGGATGTGGAGGTAAGCCTCTGAGAGATCTGTTGAGGCCATGAATTGCAGCTAGGATAGACTTCAGGGTCTCCATCCTGAACGTCTTTGTGGCGATCCACTTGTTCACCCACTTCAAGTCCAGTATCGCCCGTAAATCTCTGTTTTTCTTGGGTACCATGAAAAAGACTGAGTATGCTCTGCAAAATCTTTCCGCCGTAGGAACTGGTTCTATGGCTGCTATCTGTACCAGATGGTTGATGGCTAGCAGCAACGTCTGATGCTTCTCGGGAGATCGGGATCTGGGAATTTCCAGAAAACGATCCCAGGGGACAGAGCGAAACTCTAGGGAATAGCCATTGGACACCATGTCCAGCACCCACCTGTCTATTATTGTTTGGTGCCACACGTGGGAGAATTTCTGGAGTCAGCCACCTATCCCCTCCATGACTGGGGTCCTCATGCTGAGGTAGTCTTCTTCGATCCTCTAGGGGGCTGGCTCTGTTTCCCTGCGAAGGAGGTTCTGCCACCTCTGGGTTTTGGTTGCCACTTTGCTCCATAGGGTTTAAAGGAGGATTGTCTGGAGTCCCTCTTGTTATCCCAAAAGGGCTGAAACCACCGCTTAGCCCTATTGTCCCTTCTCTTGGAGGGCAGAACTTTTTTCTTGTTCCTGTCTTCGATGAGGTATCCATCCAGACCCTCACCAAATAGGGACCCCCCTTTGAAAGGAACTGATGCTACCTTAGATCTGGCTGAGGGGTCTGCATCCCAATTACGCAGGTGTTCCGCCGTGCTGTGATGCTAGAGGTCATGGCTCTGGCTGAGAGTTGAACAGCTTCCAACATGGAGTCTGCTGCGAAGACAGTTGCCAATGTAATCTTCAGCGAGTCCTTAACATCCTTAGGCAAGTCATCCCTCTTGGCCAGGTCTGACAGCCAGATGTAGGAGACTCTGCAGAACAGAGATGTGGTGGCTGACACTTTCAGTGTGTTGGCAGATGCCTCAAAGTCCCGTCTGAGAGCCTGCTCAATATGCTTGTCTGTGGGGTCCTTTGGCATTCCATCAGCATCCATTAGGAGGATGGAATTGGAATCCAGGCTGTTGACCGGGTCATCCACCACTGGTAGCTTTAGTCGTTTGGTGGCTTCTGGGATGAAAGAATAGAATTTTGTGAAATTAGAAGATGTGACCTTAGACATTGCTGGGTGCTTCCATTCTGACCTGATGATGGAATAAAATCCAGCTGGCAAGGGAACCTGCAGGGGTTTGAAGTCTGATTTTGAAATAATGTCTTCCATTCCCACCAGGAATTCAGCCTCCTCCTCCTCTTTGTTCTTGGGAGTGTATTGAATCTGTAGTGCTCTGATTACCTTAGCAAGCAACTTTGGATATACATCCAGGGAAAACATTTTGGAATGGGTAGAGGCTGCCACCAGTGTCCCCAGTGTCCTTTGGTATAGAATCATCTGATAGATCGGAGCCCTCCTCCTCCTAATCTGAAGGTGAGGAGCTGTGGTCCGCTCTACAGTGCTTAGGGGGTCTGCGGGAGAAGCTCTCTTCCTCCGTATCTGGTTCCCTGTGCTTCAGCTTTGCTGTTCTCTTAGCTGGGAGGGCTGGGGTGGTGGCTGTGGATGCCTGGACCTTCTTCTTCACTAAGTCTTGGATCCAGGAGAAGAGGTTATTCTTCGCCTCATCTCCAGACAGGTCAATGGAGTGGCTTTCAACCCTCTCTTCCTGGGCTGGCGAGTGAGACAGCTCCAGGTCACATGTAGCATATTAGCAAAACTGTTGTAGTATGTTCATGCTTTTAGTCAGGCAAATTCTCCAGATGGCATCACAATACACTGAGAAATTATAATAAAAGGAGACATATTTCCGTACTGTAATATGGGAAAATGTGTTTTCATGTGCCTTCCAAAATAGCTGTCTGCCTTCACTGGATGAGATTCAGATCATCTGATGGAGAAAATATTCACCCCCTGCCTTATGGATTTTTTTTTTTTGGCAAATTCATAAAGTGAACAGTTTTTCAGTTTCTTTGCATGTTATGACTTGGCTGACCATTCCTTTCTGCTTCATTATATAAATACTTTGGCATCCTCCTGGTACTTTTTATCCAGTCTCCATGCTTTTTTTTTCTGTAGCCAAGTTTCTTCGATAAATAAACTTTACACTAGGTCAAGTTAATCCACTGGAAAGAGAAAAGGAAAAATACCCAAGATCTCATGAAAGTCATTAGGTTAATGACAAAAAGAATGAAATCCACAAAACCTAAAGTTTCTTTTTTTTAATATATGTGTGTCTGTGAACAAATATTTATCCCAGACAGAATTGCCTAGGTAAATACCAGAGCAAGCATGTGGATGGAATATTTAGATGGGATTCATGGAAGAGAATTATTTTTAATCTGCTTCCATATTATAAACAATTAAAGGACAAAACATAATTTTAATCTAAATGATATTCATTTTCAGATATACACTACAATTGGAATGGAAAAAATAATAACCTTATCAAAAGAATAAAAGATGGTAGAATAATTTATGATTGCCAAACTTTTTATATAATGATAGTAATTTACCCTATGTAAATTATTTCTACTACTCAGTAATGAACAAGATAAAGTACAATCCAATTCTTGCCTGTAACATTCCAAGGTTGTGGTGCAGATGGCCCATGTGTATACAATTATAGTAGAGGACAGGTAGGAAACAGCATATGTTTGCCCTGATTCTGCTTCCAAATCAAAAAAATTCATACCCCAGTTTAGAACTGCAAAGCAAAGATCCCTTTGTCCCATTCATATACCCTTTCTGCTTAGAATACAGCATGACTCTGTAGAACCAGAGCTAGTGGTTCTAACTGTTGGATGATGCAGGTGCTTCGTACAGAAAGGGTGTATTGCCACAATCACTTCACTAGTAAGCAACATATGCACTCAGGTGGAGGCATTTTACATTGATGGATATTTGTGTATAGACTCACCTGAAATAACTGCAACATTCAGCAAACATTGGACCATGATAGAAGCTGATGGATTCTTTGGACCATCCAATCACATCATAAGAACATAAGAGAAGCCATGTTGGATCGGGCCAATGGCCCATCCAGTCCAACACTTTGTGTCACAGAGTGGTCAAAAAATTTATATACACACACACACACACACACACACTGTGGCTAATAGCCACTGATGGACCTCTGCTCCATATTTTTATCTAACCTCCTCTTGAAGCTGGCTATGCTTGTAGCTGCTACCACCTCCTGTGGCAGTGAATTCCACATGTTAATCACCCTTTGGGTGAAGAAGTACTTCCTTTTATCCATTTTAACCTGTCTGCTCAGCAATTTCATTGAATGCCCACAAGTTCTTGTATTGTGAGAAAGGGAGAAAAGTACCTCTTTCTCCATCCCATGCATTATCTTGTAAACCTCTATCATGTCACCCCGCAGTCGACGTTTCTCCAAGCTAAAGAGTTCCAAGCGTTTCAACCTTTCTTCATAGGGAAAGTGTTCCAGCCCTTTAATCATTCTAGTTGCCCTTTTCTGGACCTTCTCCCATGCTATAATATCCTTTTTGATAATATAATATCCATCCATCATAAACATAAAATAGCCTAGGATATATTTTTAAAAAGTCCAAAGCTGTGTCCAGGCCTCATTTTGTGCAGCAGCTCACAGGAGTGGAGCTCTGGAACCTCTGAATTTTATCTTTCTGTCTCTCCCCCCCCCCCCCCCAAAAAAACCCCAATTGCTTCTGGGCTCCATTGTTCAAACCCCCTGTGAGAATTTTGCTGAACTCTTAAGATTTGACAAACTTTCTAATATTTTTCCTCACAAAAAATGGGAAAATTACCAAAACATATAAAGCAGACAGATGGAAATCTTCATCATGCCACTGTGGCCACATAGGAGAAAGTAATGTGAGAGACTTCCAGTTTTGATGACTCAACGTTTAGAGTGGCTGCAGACTTGCTCCCAATGACCGCTTTATAATCTGGCAGCAGGGGGGTCTTCCAGTTGGGGGACCTGACTCCAAGACCAGGGAGGGACTTGGGAAACAGGCAGCTTGATGGTAGGCTTGGGAATTCGATGGCAGTCAATTTCCAGAGCCGTTGTCATTGCAAAGCTCCGCTGCTGCGATCTCCATTTTTAAATGGCACCAGAGATGACTACCGGCTTCTTCCTCTTTCTATTTTAAGCGTTTCTGCATGGACCTTTTCGAAATTAAGGCTAAAATACTGTATTGTAAGTTTCTCTGATTTATTTTCAATTATTGGAGTGTATAGAACTTGCAGGCTGGAAGTCTGGATGGAAGCGTGGAATTTAAAAGGAAGGGGGGGGGCAACTGCCCAACTCCCTCTCCTTTCACTTCAAGGCTTCTCACTTGCATTCCAACTATTAAGGTTTTTTTAAAAAAATCTACTGTTTGTTCTGGAAATAGTCTGCTCTTACATCAGCTTTATTTCATTTTTATTTGAACTGGGAATTAGAGAATTAGAGAAGACCTCTTAGCTCTGTAAGTGTTGAAGGACTGGAATCACTCTATGCTATACTGGCTTGCTGGTGTTGCTGCTGATTGAAAGTGGAATTTAGGAAACATCTTGAACAAAACTTTGTAGGTCTTAAAGGTATTCGTGAACTCTGTTTTGATGTCTTGCCTCAAACTAACCTAAGTATACGCGTGAATTTGACAGTGATATCTGTGAAGGTGGCTGCATACCTGCTGATTTGGTGGCTGACAGTTTTATTTTTTGTTCATCTAAGTACTATGGATTACAAAATTTTTTTTGCTGGATTACAAATTTATTGGTGGATTATAAAATTTCGTGGTAGATTATAAATATACTGATGGACTACAAAACCTCTGGGTGGATTACAAATATGCTGGTGGATTATAAACATATCTTTTTACTTTTTTGGCCAGTTTTTATATTTTTTTCCCTTTTGGATATTATTCTTTTTTTTTGTTTTAATTTACAATTGGAACTTGGATTATAGTGGATGACAGAGTGCTGTGTAGAGAGACTTCACAATTTTGGATTAAAACATGACTCCAGGAAGTATTTGCTGGAGGAAGATCACTGGCAAAATGAGGTCTTGTTAAATAACTTTTAGGTTGAACTGACAGAGTATACCTAACCAGCAAATTTGCTTGACAATTTATTAATTTTTTAAGCTGGTAAGTGTGACTTCCACAAAATATAGTATAGGAGATCTGGCTAGTTCAGATCTCTGTACAAAATTTTAAATTGATATCTTTGTAAAATGATATTGTTTATTGTATTTGTTATCTTTATTTGGGTTTTGCTGGGTTTGTGGATATATGCTGAAGTGTTGTGTTCCCAATTTCATAAATATTGAAAACACTGATTTTGTTTTATTTCTGTTGGGCTTGCTGACAAAAGCTGGTTCATCCTGTTTCATAACAAGCTGGTAAACACTCAAAGTCTTATGGTTGGTTGGTAATATTGTATAGAAAATTAATAGTGGAGATGGCTACTGGGTTTAAAGAAATGCAAAGGAAAAGAGATGTTTGATCCATCACTCTGTCTCCTAGCCTGCCCACTGGCCCTGTGAAGTTTAGTACTCCAAACATGCAGGAGGATATGAAAGAAATGTAAAGTGCTTTTTTTGACAGCAATAGCACAACTGACTGACAAGGTAGACAATATAGGCAAACAAATGTCTGAAGTTAAACAAGAACTTTAAGAGAATAGAAAGCAAGTAGCAGAGACTAATAAAGCTTTAAAAGCCTTAGATGCTCAAGTTGTGTTTAATACTCAAAAGGTGGAACAGCTTGAAACAAACAAACAACCCCCCCCTTTGACAGCAGATTCCTTCAACTGGAAATGGACAGAGCAGTATATATGTTGAGATTTCAAAATGTACCAGATGAGAAGTCTGAAGACTTGCACAAAATATTAAGCGAAGCCTTGATAGAAATCTTATAGTTTGCACCATTAAAAATTGAAGAAGAGATTGATCAAGCTTATCGTGTTACATCAAGTTTTACCTGGAAGAAAGAATTTCCCATGTGAAATTCACAAAAAAGAGAATCAGATATACTATTTTGAAACAAACAAGGGATGTCAGTGACAATAGAAGGAGCAGATGTGAAAATTTTGAAAGAGGTGCCATGGTTGGTTAGACAGAAGAGAAGAGAATATCAGACACTGACAACTTTCTTAAGAGAAAGAGAAATTCCATATCCTTGGTTATCACCAGAAGGCCTGCTCTTTACGTATGAAGACAAAAATTATAGGATTAATTCAGTTTTTAAGTCTGAAAATTTATTGGAGAAATTTGGAGAGAAGGGTGGAAAGAAAAAGAAGAAAGGTGATGATGAGGAATCTTCAGATTAGGAGCATTAAGATGGAAGGGACGGGACGGTGGCTCAGTGGTAGAGCATCTGCTTGGGAAGCAGAAGGTCCCAGGTTCAATCCCTGGCATCTCCAAAGAAGGGTCCAGGCAAATAGGTGTGAAAAACCTCAGCTTGAGACCCTGGAGAGCCGCTGCCAGTCTGAGAAGACAATACTGACTTTGATGGACCAAGGGTCTGATTCAGTATAAGGCAGCTTCATATGTTCATATGTTCATATGGAACAAAGAAATACTTAACGCGATCTCAAAATAAAAAAGATAAAAAAGAGTGATAAGAAAAACTCATAATGGCGTTAATAGTCTCAATTAACATCAATGGACTCAATTATCCTATAAAAAGAAAAAAGACCTTTAATTATTTATCTAAATAGTTGTAATTTATCTAAGTAGATGTAATTTGTTTACAAGAAGCCCACATACTACCAAAGGATCACCATTTATTAAGAAATAAAAAAAAATGGTAATCTATTTCTGGCTTCTGACTCCAATAAAAAGAAGAGAGGTCTGGCAACTTATGTGAATGACAAACTTAGCCCTCAATTTGTGTTTGCATCAGAAGATGGAAGAATTTTACTAGTTGAAAGCAGAAAGGTTCTTTTGGCAAATATTTATTTATTTATTTATTTATTTATTTATTTATTTATTTATTTATTTATTTATTTATTTATTTTAGTAAATTTCTGTTCCACCCATTCCTCGTAGGGCTCAGGGCGGAGTACAACATAGAATAAAACAATAAAATACAATAAAAACATTTTATAAACAGACAACACAACAGCACTCAGATTACCATGACATCACATATTGCCCAGCCTAGCCATCTCACATCATGATATCTCATAGGGATGGCAGTTTTTATTTCCTTTCCTAGCACAGATGACAGTGCTGGCCGGGGAGGCCAACCAGATCAAGAACAGATGCCCACAGCCTCAGCTAAAAGCCTGGTGGAACAGCTCCATTTTACAGGCCCTATGGAAGGCTAATAAGCCAGGTAGGGCCTGGTTCTCAATAGGGAGCTGATTCCACCAGGTTGGGGCCAGGACAGAAAAAGCCCTGGCTTTAGTTGAGGTGAGGTGGGCGTCTCTTGGGCCAGGGATGGCCAACAGATGTTGGGAGGGCGAACGTAACAACCTCCTGGGCATGTATGGCAAGAGACGGTCCCGTAGGTATGCTGGTCCCAAGCCACATAAGGCTTTAAATTTTAGCACTAGAACCTTGAAGCGAATCTGGTATGTGATGGATAGTTAGTGCAGACTGCAGAGTGCCATAAAGGTGGTGCAGCCAGCAGGCGAGCTGCCGCATTCTGCACCCACTGCAGTTTCTGGATCAGTCTCAAAGGTAAGCCAGCGTAGAGCGAGTTGCAGTAGTCTGGTCTGGAAGTGACCATTTCATGGATTCCTGTAGCCAGGTCCTGGGGGGATAGATATGGTGCTAGCTGCCTGATCTGCCAAAGATAACAAAAGGCAGACCTGTCAACCATCGTGATCTGGGCTTCCATGGAAAGGGAAGCATCCAAGGTCACTCCCAAGCTCTTCACCTGTTGGGCTGGCACCAATGTTGGGATCCAAAGCTGGGAGCTCGATGTCCATACCCACCCCACCCCGAAAAGGTACAGGATCTCCATCTTAGCTTGATTCAGCTTCAGCCGGCCCTGTTGTAACCACCCAGCCATAGCTCCCAATGCCTCGGACAACTGGTCAGGGGCAGTGACTCAACAACAGATAGAGCTGGGTGTCATCAGGAAGTCTGCTCACCAAGCACCACCCTTTGTCCCCGGAGAAAGGAGGAAAACCATTGTAAGGCCACCCCCCGAACTCCAGCGACAGTGAGGCAGTGGATCATAAGGTCATAATCGACTGTGTCAAATGCTGCTGACAGATCAAGAAGTATCAGCAGCACTGACCCGCCTTGATCCAGGTGCCATCTTAAGTCATCTGTGAGAGCAACTAGGACGGTCTCTGTCCCATGGCCCAGGCAAAAGCCAGACTGGAATGGGTCCATGGCGGATGTCTCATCCAGGAAAACCTGTAACTGCCCTGCCACCATTTTCTCAACCAGCTTACCCAGAAATGGTAAATTCAAGACTGGGCAGTGAAGTTGGCCAAGACCCCAAGGTCTAATTATGGTTTTTTCAAAAGTGGACAAACCACTGTCTCCTTCAATTTCTCTGGGAAGGTCCCTGTTGAAAGGGACAAGTTGACAATATCACCCAGAGAATCCCTGATACCAGCCAGGATGGACAGGAATCCAAGGGGGGAAGTGGTAGGCTTCACTGCAGCCAGGATCCTGTCCACATCCTCCAGTAAGAGCCAGCTGAAGCAGTCCAATATAGGACCAGAAGATGGCCAAGAGGCTTGCAGCTCGCGTACTATATCAATCGTGGCAGGTAGGTGCTGGTGGAGAGTCAGGATTTTATCTGCAAAATACGTCACAAAAGCCTCAGAGCCAATATTCGCCCAGGCTCCCTGGAGGGTGAGAAGCCTGGGTGAAGTTGGTGAGGGGGCCTGGCAGCCTTACCAACCTTACCAACAGGCCCCCTCACCAACTTCACCCAGGCTTCTCAACCTCCGGGGAGCCTGGGCAAAGTCAGGACCCGTGCGCTGCCAGCGCTCTCAGCCTCTCCCCTCCCAGTTCAGCCAGGCTTCCCGACCTTCAGGGAGCCTGGGTGAAGTCAGGATTGGAGCGCTGTTGTCACTCACAGCCTCACCCCTCCCCCACTTCACCCAGGCTTCCGGAACTTTGGGGAGCCTGGGCAAAGTCAGGACTGGAACGCTGCTAGCACTCACAGCCTCTCCCCCCCCCCACTTCGCCTAGGCTTCCTGACCTTTGGGGAGCCTGGCGAAGTCAGGACCGGAGCACTGCCAGCACTCACAGCCTTGTCCCCCACTTTGCCTCGGCTTCCCGACCTTTGGGGAGCCTGGCGAAGTCAGGACCAGAGCGCTGCCAGCGCTCGCAGCCTCTCCCCCCACACTTCAAAGGACAGGTAAAAGGCAAAGTCCTCTTGTGGATCAAAAACTGGCTGAGTAATAGGAAGCAGAGAGTGAGTATAAATCGGCAGTCTTCGCAGTGGAGGACGGTAAGCAGTGGGGTGCCGCAGGGCTCGGTACTGGGTCCCATGCTCTTTAACTTGTTCATAAATGATTTAGAGTTGGGAGTGAGCAGTGAAGTGGCCAAGTTTGCGGATGACACTAAATTGTTCAGGGTGGTGAGAACCAGAGAGGATTGTGAGGAACTCCAAAGGGATCTGTTGAGGCTGGGTGAGTGGGCGTCAACGTGGCAGATGCGGTTCAATGTGGCCAAGTGCAAAGTAATGCACATTGGGGCCAAGAATCCCAGCTACAAATACAAGTTGATGGGGTGTGAACTCACAGAGACTGACCAAGAGAGAGATATTGGGGTCGTGGTAGATAACTCACTGAAAATGTCAAGACAGTGTGCGTTTGCAATAAAAAAGGCCAACGCCATGCTGGGAATTATTAGGAAGGGAATTGAAAACAAATCAGCCAGTATCATAATGCCCCTGTATAAATTGATGGTGCGGTCTCATTTGGAGTACTGTGTGCAGTTCTGGTCGTCGCACCTCAAAAAGGATATTATAGCATTGGAGAAAGTCCAGAGAAGGGCAACTAGAATGATTAAAGGGCTGGAGCAGTTTCCCAATGAAGAAATGTTGAAACGCTTGGGACTCTTTAGCTTGGAGAAATGTCGACTGCGGGGTGACATGATAGAGGTTTACAAGATAATGCATGGGATGGAGAAAGTAGAGAAAGAAGTACTTTTCTCCCTTTCTCACAATACAAGAACTCGTGGGCATTCGATGAAATTGCTGAGCGGACAGGTTAAAACGGATAAAAGGAAGTACTTCTTCACCCAAAGGGTGATTAACATGTGGAATTCACTGCCACAGGCGGTGGTGGCGGCCACAAGCATAGCTACCTTCAAGAGGGGTTTAGATAAAAATATGGAGCAGAGGTCCATCAGTGGCTATTAGCCACAGTGTATGTGTGTATATAAAATTTTTTGCCACTGTGTGACACAGAGTGTTGGACTGGATGGGCCGTTGGCCTGATCCAACATGGCTTCTCTTATGTTCTTACAGTTTCTAAGTTCTTAGAACTCCAGAAGCCTGGGCGAAGTGGAGGGGAACGTGTCAGTGACGTCATCAATGATACCGGGGTGGAAGAGGGGCAACAGAGTGAGGTTTGGCCTTGGGCACAGGAAAGTCTAGCGCTGGGCCTGCCTATTGGATACAAGTCATTCACTGTTTTCTGATGCCTGTTATGCCACAACCTATTTTTATATTTTCAAGTGCTAAGAGGATATATTTCCCAACTGGATAAACAAACTAAGTTAATGTTCCTTGTCTTCCTGCAATGTGCTGTGCTGATGCTGCTGTTAATCTTCACTGTCTAGCATAGCAATAAAAGAAATCGATCCCTCCATTATACTCCCTGTTTTACTGCGGTGTGCTATAAGGTCATGCAGTGAAATTGCCAATACAGCATGGCAAAATTGGGCATAATTTCTTGGTTACTTCAACAGTGCAGGAATGCACTCCTCCCTTAAGAGTGATGGCAGGGTAAGGACTTCTTTTGCTCTCAATAATTTCATCATATAGCCACATCTGATTGACCACTGGTGTCCTAGCTTTAAGCTGATGACTGGATGGTACTATGTAGAAAGCAAGAAGTACATATAAGAATGTGTCAAAGCAACTGCAGAGAGGGATAGTGAATAAGCATAAAAAATTTCACTTATAAGGAGTTTTCAATTAATACCCCATGCCCTTGAAAGCACCCTTGCTGAACTAAAAATGTTCACTTACCCAAATTCAGTGCAACCCTCAACTTTATCCTTTCTCCATCTGCAATCACTTAATCAGTGTCACAGAAAACCTGACTTACATATATCATGTTGTTGCTAATGGGTGAGTTTTCTACTAAATGTCAGCACTTTTCTGAATCTTGCCAAAGGCATTTGCCAAGCGAGGATATTATTTCGACTGGCACTGTTAGCAGGCTCTTTGATCTATTCATTAAAGGCTAGCAAATGCATGAACACACACACATTCCAAATATCTGTATGTATTGCAGCCAGTTCCCAGGGTCCCATCACACTCTAACAAAATACCAAGAAATTGAACCAAGAGTGGGGA
The DNA here is from genome assembly GCF_032191835.1 of Heteronotia binoei. NCBI lineage: Eukaryota > Metazoa > Chordata > Lepidosauria > Squamata > Gekkonidae > Heteronotia > Heteronotia binoei. Next base: position 104,838,552 of record NC_083224.1, read on the forward strand.
GATGCAGATGCTGGAGTTGGCTAGGCATTTAGGAGCTGACTCCGTTCTCAACGGTTCTTGTATTCTATTTCACAAAGTTAATGGGCTTCAGTCTTGGATAGCCAAAGGGGGGGATCTCAGCCTGACCCTAGACACCGGGGTCACCATAGTCAAATGGAACACTCCAGTTGAGTTCTGCCATATATATAGGCATTTCCCTCTTTTTTATTGTATCAATCATTCCCTCCTCAGTCACCATCTTCCATTTATCTTGAATAAAAACTTAGCATTAATGAAGCACTTTTTTCCAATATGTTTTTTTAGCAGGAATGGATCTGGTCAGTGTCTGGATGAGAGAACCTCTGGAAATCCTGCAGAAGCTGCCTTGTGTTCCATCATACAAGAAAGAAAGTATAGAAGCACAATAGTAAATCAACAATAAACAGTATTATTATTGCTGTATTGAAGACTGGGGGAGAGTGAAGAGACACTGAGAGGATAATGGTATGGTTCCTATGGCCATATAGGGAGCTCAGGACTCACACTCTTGCAGCACATTCCTAAGCAGAGTTTCACCTTTCTAAGTCTATTGACTTTAGTCAGCTTAAGACCATAATGTGCTTAGAACCACACTGTTAAATGCTTTGTGTATGTCCTTAAGATTTTCCTCACATCTACAAATGATGTGTATGAACATATTATAGAGACATGAAACCTCAGTCTGAGCTCTTTTTTTCTTCACCTGGACAGTCACTTAAAGACTGTGTCACAGTATAATATCCATTCTCTAACTTTTGAGAGTTTGCTGACATATACTACATATATACATGCACATGTAACAATAATGGGAAGGGGCAAAACTATTCACACTTCACAAGACTAAAAAAGAAATGGAAAGCCAAGAAGTCTGGGCTATCACCCAAATTAGACATCTTTGAAATATGCTATGCACTTACATTTCCCCCCTCCTTAAAAAAAAAAAAAGGAACTAAATTTTCCAAAGCATTTCTTACTGATATCTACCCACAGGAGACTAGGTTAGATTAGATGGGCCTGGCCCTTCCTGAACTGTGGAACAATAGCGTAAGTGTCTGTATATGGGACTGATACACAGTTACTCAGCTTGCTCCTCAAAAATTCCAGGATCTGCTTCTAATTACTCTGGAATCAAGGAACACATCTGCTGGTTACTCCCCTCCTACCTTCTGCTTTGTTGGCTTAAGGAGTTTGGATAACTTTTCAAAACACCTGCTCCTGAGAGACATGAAATATTGGCTTGACAGAATTCAGTTCAAAGATGATACCATATAAAAAAGTAAATAATATCCTTAAAAATAATGATACTCTTCCCCAAAGCACTCTCATCTACCCTCATGGAAACTGGTAAGTGTGATCTCTTTTGGAGTAAAAGCCTTGAAGCACAATCTCACAGACACAGATCTTTCCTGCCATCCACTTCCTGAGATCTCCATAAAGCTGAAACTAAAAATAATGGAAACTAAGTGAGGACAAAACAATGACTTGAGGACTAGAGTGAGGATGGGAAACTGAGTAAAACTGGTCTCCACTCGTACTTTATCAGTGGTGCTTCCATTGCTGCAAAAGGCTTTAATGATGTAAAAGCAAACTAGGGGCAATTTTGTCCATCTCTCCCTCCTCACTACTCCACCATTGCAGTATAGACTTTTTGAGAGTCTGAGAGGATAGTGTGGGAAGGGAAAGGTCTGCATCAGTAATGTTTTCTAGAGGTGTGCTCTGTGGGGAAAAAACATAATTTTAGAACTGGGATTCAGTGTGGGGGAATTTACTGTGATTGCTGATTTTGGGGTGGGACAATACCAGTTCAGGATTCAAATTCATTGCATGTAGAGTAGCCCAAGCACTCACAGCTTGACACAGAGTCCATTATGTAAATTACTTCTCAGACCTTGAAAAGGGCACAGGGGAACCCCTCTCCCCCCCCCCACCCCTGCTAACATCCCCAGCAGAATAAGGCTCCCACAGTGTTTTGAACAGTAAAAATAAAAGCTTTAAAATGGTACCACGTGCCTGTGGCAGACCCAGAGACACAATATTATCCAGTTCGGTCCTTAGGATTCCTAAATAATAGGTATGCAGTAGTCACCAGCAGCCATGGCACTTTGAAACCCTCCCCCCCCCTCCCAAGGATACAATCTCCAGTGATCTTGAGGGGAAAATGAGGTAATCTGTTACTGCTCTCTGGAAATACCACAGCTCTTTGCCTATGAGAAATCAGAAATATTCATTCTATGAAGGCAAGTTCCTTTGCAAGACTGCTGTATTATATAATTAGAATTGCCGATCTCCAGGTGGGGGCAGGGGATTCCCTGGTTTGGAGGCCCTCCCCCTGCTTCAGGGTCATCAGAAAGTGGGGGAGGGAAATGTCTGCTGGGAACTCTGTTATTCCCTATGGAGATTTATTCCCAGAGAAAATCATGGAGAATTGATCCACGGTATCTGGGGCTCTGGGGGGGGCTGTTTTTGGGGGTAGAGGCACCAAATTTTCCATATAGCATCTAGTGCCTCTCCCCGAAATACCCCCCAAGTTTCAAAAATATTGGACCGGGGGGTCCAATTCTATGAGCCTCCAAAGAAGATGCCCCTATCCTTCATGATTTCCTATGGAAGGAAGGAATTGAAAAGGTGTGCTGTCCCTTTAAATGTGATGGCCAGAACTCCCTTTGGAGTTCAATTATGCTTGTCACAGCCTTGATCTTGGCTCCATCCCCAAAGTCTCCTGGCTCCACCCCCAAAGTCCCCAGATATTTCTTGAATTGGACTTGTAAACCCTATATATAATCAATATTGTTTCTGCCCCTGCCCCAAAATATCACAGTTGTTCTAATTTTGACTTGCTGATGGTTTTGCATTCTAACTGGTGAACTTCTTCTCTCTGCACTTGATATTAGTGGTTACTCATCTCTGCCTGCACTTGTCTATATCAATAGTCATTTCCTCCACAATACATATTTTTCACCTGTCTCTGGAACTGTTATAGATGACTGCTTAAAAACCCATTAACATGGACTGGCTGTGTTCCAAAAGTGGATAACAAGAATGTTAAATCCTCCATCTCTCTTCTAGTTAGATAATGGTCCCTTGGAGCTTTCTATTGGCTGCTAAAGATACTTTATATGACTTAAATGTTGCAGAAAATTATACTTGTGGGTCAAAGTTTGCATACCATTACATGGGGGGGAAGGGAATGCTTTACTGTTATAAATTCTCTTCTCTAGTTTCTGATTGTTGCTGGCACATTTGAGCTTCAGACATAACCAGAGCTGGAAAAGTATAATTGTATTAATGAACTAGGTAACTGATGATGATAGATGGAGAATGCTGAGCTGAACCCTAATCTCCCATTAAATATTAGCCTGACATTTAAAACCAAGGGGAACTCTAAAGAGTAAAAATGTAAGAGTTTAGGACCAACAGGGCAATTCTGGTCCGCTCTGGCAGAGTATTTAAATTGCAGTCTTGGTAGGGAACACTAAGTAGGTCACAGCAAGACATTACTTATTATTGCTAATGCTTTCACATTTCCCTTTTCAGCCAAAAAAGCTCTCTGTGTGATCTTGGCCTTGTTGCTTTCTCTCCATCTAGCCTATCACCTAGTTTCTGTGATGGTGAAATGGAGATGGTATACTATCCTGAGCTCCTTGGAGGTAGACAGAATGAAAATAGAAACCAATAGGTCAAGCATAATGCTTCTCAACCAGAGACCTCCAAGCAAAGATGGGGGAGATGGAATGCCTGATACTAAATGACAATTTAGATATAATGGGTATCCTCAGAAACATGGCATAATGTGGAAAATCAGTGCAATATGGCCACTCCAGGAGGTATAGGCAGCATGGGGAATGATGTGTTGGGGGAAGTGTTGCACTGTATATCAAAGATAGCATAGAATCAAATAAGTTAGAAAACATTAGAGGAATGAACTCTCCAACAGAATTGTTAAGGGTGGCGATATTAGTCCCAAGTGTTACTTCAAATAGTGTGTGGAGGGTACTAACAGCCATCTGATCAAATCCTTGAGACTGATCTAGAAATGGAGAAAGAAAAAAGAGAGGTGACTACAGCAGATAATGTTGTGATACTGCTTAATTTCAACTACCCTCACATTGACTGAGTAAATAGGTAGCACCATAAAAATGAGATTCCTAGATATTATAAATTATTGTGCACTGGAACAGTTAATCACAGAGTCAGCCAGAGCAGTAGTGATCTTGCCACTGGTTCTGAGCAGGACTCAAGACCTGGTGAGTTCAGCATTCATGTCATGTGAAGGTTATCCCTAAAATCTGAAACAGAAATAATTTCAAAAGAAGGGACTTAACAAAAATGACAGTGGTTAAAAGAAAGCTGAAAGGGAAACAACAGAGTCAAATCTCTAGTCAGGGGTGGCCAAACTTGCTTCATGCAAGAGCCACATAGACTAAATGTCAGATACTCAAGACCCACAAGGTGAGAGATAGGTTTGGGGGAGTGGCCTGAAAGTGACATCACAGCAAGGGGTTTCAGTGATGGATGTGACATCATCAGGAGTGGAGCTTTAGGTGCTATCACCCAACCTTTGACCTGGAAGGGACATCAGAGGATATCCTTGCTATCTATCTTTCTAATCTTATCTTTGCCAACTGAAAGGGAAGGAAATTGATTTTAGTTCTTGGGGAAGAATCCAAAATCAGTGTATTTTCTCTTTTGGGAGTTACATGAATGTTTTTTCCTCAAAACACCTCATTTAAATCTAACCATTACAATGTTTCCCTTAATGATGAAACATTGAAATGGTATCATGGCCCATTGAACTGTATTGCTACTATATACAATATACATGTTGTTCATAGACAGTCATTCATAGACATGCTTTATTTCTATACATTACCCCAAAGGTAAAAAAAGTAGTCAAAGACACTCTTGTGTTTTGTGGTATCAAATATAAGACACATGGGATACTTTCTAGAAAAACATGATCATCAATGTATCAACACGCTCTGCTTGGTAGCTGACACTTGGCCACGTTACAACAAGAAAGTAAGGAAAGAATGTTAAACAACCCTTATTTTTAATGAAATGGTTTGTCATCCGAGAGCACATCCTAGAATGTTGTTACTTTTGATTCTATGGGGTGAATTATACCAATTTTTTTTACTTGTAAAAAAGTATAAGAAGCAATCTTGCCTGATTCCCTTCCTCAGAAAGTCCTGGCCTTCATGGCTTCCTTTCCATTCTGGTCCCACAATCCTTCTCATAGCCTTTGGAGATTAAAGGAGTACCTTCTTCTTGCACCAGTGCAAAAATTGGCAGAAACAAACTCTAATATTTGTTAGTTTTAGGGTTGCCAGGTCTTACCTGGCTTCCAGCAGAGGACTCCTGGGTCCATTTCAGGATGCTCCTGCCCCACCCTCAAAAAGCTCCCTTCCACATCAACATCACTGGAATGAGAGCACCCAGAAGTGATGTCATTAATCTAGGCCATTGTGTGTGGCTGCATTAGCTTTTTGGTCAAAAACTCTATGGTAACCCATACCAATATGGTAACTCTATGGCTTCTCCACTGGCCAGCTGGCCCACAATGAATTGGAGCCCCCCCCCCCAAAAAAAAAAATCAAGGGAATCCCCTTCCAGAATGGGTGACTGGCAACCCTAGCTAGCTTGTATTTCTTACAAGAAATTTGAAACAATGGTCTTGTCTCAGAATACTTATTTTAAATTAAGCTGAAAAAAGTAATTTAAGCAACTCAGATGAGACACTGGTATTGCAGTAACCAAGTGATTAGGGCTAGTGCATCCATTAGGTGACCTTGCCTACAGTTGCAGGCCTGTGTGTGTGTGGGGAGGTGCTGAATTGGGTGCCCCCCTTCCCAAGTGGCAGTACGGAAGCCAGTGAGTGAATGAGTGAGGAAGGGAGAGCATCTAATATCATCTTAACATTTACTGCATTACATTACAGTCACTGTTCTAACACTCAGAACGACCCCCTCCCTCCAGGACTTAACAAGGATATTGGTTTCTTATCTCATGCTAAATTCATTCAGTTGTTACATCTGTATTCTCACCAAGAAGGGAGAATTTATTTCTTATTTGGAATAGTAGATTAGAACAGTGATTATAATGTAATGCAATGAATTTTAGAATGATATACCGGAATGCATTTTTCTGGTTTGGTAACAGAATAAACATAACACTGCACTACAAATCACCTCACCTCGAAGAAAGAGTTACAGTTACAGTTGTATCAGTTACATCTCAGGCAATTACTCTTAGCACTCCACAATTAAGAATGACACATTTACACATCTATCTTCAATTTTGACATATTATTTGTTCCACTGTTTCCCCCCAGAATTAAATCTAAATGATTATAAACTTAGCTTGCTATTCTTTCGTGTGCATGCACACTTCCTCAGATAAAATGCAGTGGATTTTACCGGTCCATACATATAAGGTAGAGGTTGTACAGCAAGCTAGCATACAACATATTATATTCTTCTTTATCTACTTTTATTTCAGTGATCCTAATGACTTGCCTGATTTTTATGGCGAATATTTCCATCACCAGGATAACTAATAGGATAAAGGCATCGAGTAAGATGGCACTCAGTGCCATTAGACCTAAGGAAACAATTCCAGACCTTTGAGGCAGAGGCAGAGATGGAAACATTGCCAGCAGAACTACTACAAACACCAGAAATATTACAAACACAGAGGGTGGAGAACAGGGAGATACAAAGAAATGGCAAGGGAAGGAAAAGAAAGGTATTGGACATAGGTGATTCCCTGCTGAGGGATATGGAAAGTCATGTATCTAGGCCTGACCCTCTGTCCTGAGAGATGTGTTGCCTGCCAGTGGTGAAAATTAAAGATATTACTGGCAGGATCCCAAAATTTATCAAACCCACAGAGCACTATCCTTTTGTGATGGTGTGTGTGGGAATCAATGACACAGCCATGAGCACCATCAGAAGCATTAAGGCTGACTATGAAGCTCTCGAGAGGAAGATGAAAGGAATGGGAGTGCAGGTGGTGTTCTCTTTAATCCTTCCTGTTGTGGGAAGGGGAATACAACAGGAGCAGACAATAATGGAAGTGAACCACTAGTTGCGTTGGTGGTGCCAGCAGGAGCAATTTGGATTCTGAGACCATAGGCTATGTTTTGCAGATGACGGCCTACTAGCACGGGACAGACTTCACTTGTCAAAGTCCAGGAAGAAGGTGTTTGGCAGAATCCTGGAGAGATTCATCAGGAGGGCTTTAAACTGACAGCGCAAGGGGAAGGAGATGACCAACATAGGGATTTAAAGGAAAGAGAGCAAAAAATGGAGGTCTGCCTGAAAGGGTCACGTCTAATGGAGCCAAAGGCATGAGGCTTCAGGTGTCTATGTACCAGTGCCCAAAGCTTGGGCAGTAAGGAGGAAGAGCTTGAGCTTCTAATGCAGACAAAGGGATATGATTGAGTAGACATTACAGAGACTTAGTGGGATGATTCCCATGGCTGGAATGTAGTAGTGGATGGATATGAGTTGTTCAAGAAAACCTGAAAGGGTCGAAGAAGAGGTAGAGTGGCATTGTATGTAAGAAGAGAGTTCATTGTCAGGAGCTACTGGAGGAGGAGGTGACAATCCAATGGAAAGTGTCTGGGTGGTGATAAGAGAAGGAAGGACAAAAAGTACTTTAGTAGGAGTCTGCTACAGAGTTCCTGACCAGGATGAGGAGGTGGATGCTGCCCTCCTTGAACAGCTTGACAGGGTATCTAAACAACATGATATGATAGTTATGGGTGACTTCATCTTCCCTGATGCAGGCTGGGAGACAAATTCTACAAAATGTCCACAGTCACGCATATTCCTGACCTGTCTGGCTGACAACTTCCTTCATCAAATGGTGGAGGAAGCTATGAGGGGCTTGACCATACTTTTGACAGGGGTCTCCGTGATGTTCTGACGGGAAAAACTAGAGGACTGTGAACTGGACTCTAGGATAGTTAGGTGGATGGGGAACTGGTTGGAGAACCGCAGGCAAATTGTAGTTATCGATGGCATTACATCTGAATGGAGGAAGTGGGGTATCACAGAGCTCAGTTTTGGGCCCTGTACTTTTCAATATTGTTATCTATGATTTTGGGCCACTGGTTAAATTAGCAGATGTCACCAAATTGGGAGGAGCAGCAAATACATAAAAAAAAACAGAATTAGAATTCAACGAGATCTGGACATGCTGGAAAAGTGGGTAGAAGTGAACAAGATGCAATTTAACAAGGGGCGTTTTCGCACTGACCTTACTCGGCAGCGACGTCCCTCTTCACCGCGCAGCATCTGTGTGGATTTCGCACACGTTGCTCCGCAGAACCTGGAAGAGCCGCAAAGTCCCGTGGCTTTTGCGTCGCAAATGTAAACTGGTTTTTGGACAGTTTACATTTGCGACGCAAAAGCTGTGGGACTTTGTGGCTCTTCCGGGTTCTGCGGAGCAATGTGTGCAAAATCCGCACAGACGCTGCACGGTGAAGAGGGACATCGCTGCCGAGTAAGGTCAGTGCGAAAATGCTCAAGGATAAGCGCCAAGTTCTATATCTTGGTAACAAAAATGAGAAACACATACTGGATGGGAATACACTTCTGGGTAGCAGTGTTTGTGAACAAGATCTTGAGGTATGGGTGGACCATAGGTTAAATATGAGCAGCCAGTATGATGCAGTGACAAAAAGACAAATGCCAACAGAGGCATAACTTCCAGATCACAAGCAATGTTCCCTCTAAACTGCATAATCTTGTAAGCAAAAATTCTACTTTGTGAGCTACTGGCATTAAAGTTATGAGCTACTGCATAAATTAGTGTGCTCTGGGGTCATCCTTCCTGAGCTAAGACAAAAATGTGTGAACTGGAGGCTAAAAATCTGTGAGCTAGCTCACGCTAACTCAGCTTAGAGGGAACACTGATCACAAGATATTATAGCTCTGCTGTACACTGCATTGGTCAGGTCGCACCTGAAGTATTGTGTGCAGTTCTGGAGGCCTCACTTCAAGAAGGATGTGGACAGAATGGAGTGGGTGAAGAAGAGAGCAGCAAGGATGATCAGAGCCCTGGAGACCAAACTCTATGAGGAAAGGCTGAGGGACTTGGGAATGTTGAAGAAGAGGAAGCTAAGGGAGGACATAATTTCTCTCTATAAGTATTTGAAGGGCTGTCACTAAGAGGAGGGCAGGGAGCTGTTCCTGTTGGTAGCAGAGGACAGGACTTGCAATAATGGGTTTAAATTAAGGGTGGGAAGGTATCAACTGGATATCAGGAAAAACTTTTTTACAGTATGAGTTGCTGAACAGTGGAATCAGTGAACTCCCCCTCACTGGCAATCTTTAAGCAGCAGCTTGATGAACACTAGTCAGGGATACTCTAGGCCAGGAGTGGCCAACAGTAGTGTTCCAGATGTTGCCTACAACTCCCATCAGCCCCAGCCATTGGCCATGCTGGCTAGTCTAGGCTGATCCTGCATGACTAGATGGCCTGTATGGCACCTTTCAACTCTATGATTCTATGATTCAAACATCTAATGTTTATTCTGTGTGGCTCTTATGTTATGCAAGTTTGGCCACCCTGTTCTAGTTTACTGAGAGATTTCATCTTTTCTTCAGTTCAAAAAATATGCAATGTAATTACTGCTCCTGTCCCATATTAGCTCTTTCTTAATCAAAGTTAATATAGAAACTACAGTGATGCAGAATCTCCAGGTCTTATATACTCATTCCAGTTTGATCAGTTTTAGATTCTTCAAAACAGGGTAGATATTTCTATATTCCAAATTGTAACTTTTTGTAATCCAAATTAGCATGGTATTTATATTCCAAATTAACAAAATATTTGTGATCCAATGTATTTGTAGCTGTGACGGAATCAAAGGGTTAATGGAGAAGCTGAGGACTCAGAGAGCCCTGAGTCATGTGACCTGAAGGTGGGGGCCAGGGGTGCTCAGAACTCTCAAGTCCTGAGTGACAGCTAACGGCTCAGAAGTTAACTGTCAGAAAAAAAACGGTCAGAAAGAGGGAGTTGGACTGGGAGTGTGTGAGAGAGGCTTGGTGTGAAGTGAAGCTCTATATACACTCTGTGAAATTAGCCAGGTGGCTGAGCATGAGGCATTTCTCTAGGTCACGAGTGCCCTCTAAGGAAGAGGAAGGTGACAGAAAGTGTCTAAGTGGAAGACCTTAGTGGTCACAGACATATGATACACTGCCCCTAGGAGTTTATAAGGTGGCTGAGGGAGAGCCGTGGGTCTGAGGGAGTCAGGAGAGCTGGGGCTTGTCAAACCAGACGACTCGAGGGACCAGGCACTCAAAGCCCAAGAGGTCAGCCTGATTTAAGTTTAGGAGAGTGGATTAAAAGAAGATCTGTGTACCCTGAAATACCTCAGAGCATTGCTGGAGGGTCTAGCCGACATACTGTATAGCAAATGTTATTCTGACAAGATACAAACTAGCCTCTGTATATACATCCCATCCCCCAGTTAAAGCCTATTTTGTAAATAAAGAATTATAGTTTGCTGTTACGTTCTCTGGTGCCTGTGTGATTGGGAAAGACTTCAAATCTGCAGTGGTCCCCTGCTCATCTACCATATCAGACCCCCGAAGAGACTAATGTATATTTAGCTGCCCTCGCTGAGGCAGGAGGCGATAGGCTGGCATTGCCATAGCAGGGTGTGATAATTGGTGACCAGCATCGGGATTTCGAATCTAAAACCCAAAAATAAATATCACTCTGACACATAGCCATCAAAGGGACACTGCAGTATAGAAATAAAGGCAGTTTGGAAAAAAAAATTCTGTCAGAAATGGCACCACCAAAGAGAACAACTACAGCCACTGGGGATGGACAAGCACAGGGAGGGATTCCTGAGGAGAATCCTAGTCAGAACATTGAGGCTATGAAATTACAGTTAGAGTTAGCCAAAATAGAAGCAGAAAAAGAAATCCAAATGGCTGAACTAGATGCAGAGAGAGAGAAAGAAATCCATATGGCTAGACTAGAGGTAGAAAACAGAGAAAGAGAAAGAGAGAGAGATTAAAATGGCTAAACTACAGGGAGAAAGAGAGACCAGAGAACATGAGGAGAGAATGTATAATTTGAATCTCCAGGAAATTCAGGCAAGGACAGAGCTTCAAAGTGGCACTAGAAATGCCAGCCCTCAGTAGAACAGAAGAAATTCCCCAAATATCAGAAAGGGGATGACGTAGAGGCTTTTCTGTTTAGATTTGAAAGTAGCTGATGAGGACAGGATGATGTATTTAAGACCACAGATTTGTGGGGGGCTGAGGGAAATTTACTCAGAATTAAGAAACGAGGAGACCTCTGACTACCAGCTATATAAGGAGAGAGTTAGAGTCCGTTTTGGTTTAACTGCTGAACAAAGCAGGAAAACATTCAGAGACATTAAGAAAAAGCCTGGAGAAACATATTTCCAGTTAGGATGTTGTTTAGACAGAGCCCTGAATAGGAGGATTGAGGGAAGTAAAGTCACCACCATGGAAGATTTGAAAAATCTAATTGGCTTGGAACAGTTTTACAGTCAAGTCCCATCTCAGTATAAATGGATTCTGAGGGACAAAAAAATTAAAAAGTGGAAGAAGCTGCTGTTATCCTTGGTGAAACACCTGGAAGGAACACTTACAACATTTAGCAATTGTATTTCAACGAATTAAAGATGCGGGTCTCACTGTCAGGGCATCCAAATGTAAACTAGCCATGCAGGAGGTAAAGTATCTGGGACATGTGCTAGGAGGAGGTAAGATCAAAGCAGACTGGGGAAAGGTGCAAGCCATCCAAGAGTGGCCCAGACCCCAAACAAAAAAGCAAATAAGAGCATTTTTAGGAGTGGTAGGATACTACCGTAGATTTATTTCGGAGTTTAGTACCATCGCTGCATCATTATGTAAGTGTACAAAAAAGAAATACCCTGTTGTAGTAATTTGGACTGAGGAGTGCCAAAAGGCATTTGAACCATCTGAAGGCAGTGCTCACAACAGAGCCAGTATTACACACTCCTGATTTTGCAAAGGAGTTCAGCCTATTCACCGATGCATCTAATGTAGGTATAGGTGCAACCTTAAGTCAATCTGGAGAGGAGGGACAGTATCATCCCATCCTATATTTAAGTCAAAAACTTTTAGAACGGGAACACCACCTCTCAGTTATCGAGAGAGAATGCTTAGCCATTGTAAAGGTCCATAGATAAGCTAAAACCATACCTATGGGGGAGAAAGTTTACTTTGTGTACAGACCATTCCTCCCCGAAATGGTTAAATCAAGTTAAAAATACCAACAGTAAATTGATAAGGTGGAGTTTACAGCTCCAGGATTGCACCTTTGACATTCAACATATACCAGGGAAGCAAAATGTAATTGCTGACGCGTTGTCCAGAACAATGTAACCCTGAAAAAATTGGTTTTGTATTGTGACCTTGCTGAAGTTATGAATATTTATATGAAAGAAAATGTACATAGTTAGTGATATGAGGCTATAACAAAATGTTTAAAGTTATACCGGGAGGAAACACAAGTAAGTGTGGCCCACATGTACCCATTGCTCAGCAAAAGGCTGAGACCTTTCGCCTTATGCAATTGTTCAGGAGGGAGGGACATGTGATGGAATCAAAGGGTTAATGGAGAAGCTGAGGTGGGTCTAGCCAACATACTGTATATGTTATTCTGACAAGATACAAACTAGCCTCTGTATATACATCCCATCCCCCAGTTAAAGTCTATTTTGTAAATAAAGAACTATAGTTTGCCGTTATGTTCTCTGGTGCCTGTGTGATTGGGAAAGACTTCAGATCTGCAGTGGTCCCCTGCTCATCAACCGTATCAGACCCCCAAAGAGAGTAACGTATATTTAGCTGCCCTCGCTGAGGCAGGAGGTGATAGGATGGCGTTGCCATAGCAGGGTGTGATAGTAGCCTACTGAGATTTAACAGAATGAAAAAGAAAAGAACAAAGTCAGTACAAAAATAGCTCTTCTTGTCTGTTTTTAAAGAAAGAAAGCTTCCAAGTCTCAAAACAAAAGGAGACAAGAAAAGAAGCTATAATATAATGGGTTCAATGCTAGGAAGAGACTCAGTTGCAATGATCATAGCTCTTTATTGAGTTATAGCATGGCAATGGTTGAACTAAGAAGACTGCTTAACTGGACCAACGGTGGCAACTATATACAGTTCAAGGTTCCCACTAGGAACATTAGTTAAACAAAACATTAGTCCACATACACAACATTCCTCAAAAATACATAGTCCTGGAGGTAAGCGGGCTTGCGGTGCTCCTGCGTGGACTCCATGACTGCCAAAGTGGGCGGAGAAGCAGCCGCCGCTTCAGGTGCAGCAAGCAAAGGGGCCAGCGATGCTGAAGTTTTATGTGTAAAACAATTTTATTTTTGCAATATATTGTTACAATACTCTTAAAAATTAGTATGAAATTGACACCAATACATTACATTATTTTCCCTTCCCTCCTCTCCTCCCATCCTTTCAAGACCCCCGCCGGTATTTACTTAATTTGCTGGAAAAAACCCCCAAGGTAATTCTAGTCCTAATATCTTCATACTGAAAACCTTATAACCAACATGAAAGAAATAGAAACTAAAGGAAAAACCAAACTCTATAAAATAATTATCAAATTGGCAGAAACTAGCGTCAGAACGCCACCATTGCTGCCAGATTAATTTAAATTACAAATTTTAAACACATTAACTGGTTTTTAAACGATGTTAATTTAAATTCTATCGTTAAATTTAAAGTTTTTATATTGATTATTGTATATGTATGAGATGTTGTTAGCCGCCCTGAGCCTGCCTAGGCGGGGAGGGCGGGATACAAATAAAATTTTACCTTACCTTACCCTATAGTCCATTCCTACTCTCATCTTTTAACCCTTATCAAAGAATATAAAAATAGCATAGTAAAAAGAACCCCCCCCCAAAAAATAAAAATATTCCTTTGTATTTTTAGTCCATAAGATTTCAACTACTGTCAAAAATCACTAAATGTCCCGGACTTCTGGGGGAGGAAAATGCCGAGCTAAGCTGCTTCTTATAACGGGAGCTGGAACTTCTGTTCGGGGTAGTGGAAGGCAAATTAATGCCTACTGACTACTTTTCTCAGTAAGAGATTAGTCCAAGATATGCACAGAAAACTTTGAGGAGATTTACCTTGGCTAAAAGGGAGTCCGGGGGGGCTCCTTTGAGGGGTCTCCGGAGAAGAGTTGCATTTTCATCATCTGCAGAAGTTCTCAGAGTCATTTATTTGACATAAGCTCAACAGAATCCTAACCTTCTTGGACATTGCTAAACATCTAAAGTGGATCTGGATAATTGGCAGAAAATGTACAGATTACTATCTTTCATTCCGGAACTATTTGTAGTTAAACAGAATAAATTAAAAAGATGGGAAATGGAAATCTAGAAAGCTTGGAAGGAGAAGGTTGGAAGAGGTGAAATTTGGACTTCGTAAATTTAAAGGACAGTGCTAAAAAGTGTGAAGGAATTTATTGTTTGGTCTACTTGCGGTTTTGAAAAAAGAGCACCATCGTCACAGACCTGCAGCATATATAATCAACACAGGAAGTACGTCAAGTATCGTGAGATCTCTTTACCAGCGAAAACAGGATTTGGTGGCAAGTAAAGCAGGAAGTAGCAGATGAAAAGCCTACTCTAGGATTATAATACCATAGAGAAACATCGGTGGCCATTGCAAGGAGGTTAAAATTAAAATATTTTCAAAGTGTTCGGGACATAAAAATTGTTGGAAATAATTGAGGTGATGATAAGAAGTTAAATACTATTGGGCATATTGTCTATAATGGACCTTAGAAGCCTTTAAAAGGAAAAAGGAATTTTTTTTTTAGAGAGAAGCAAAAAGCTGCGACCACCATTTTGAAGGATTTAAAAACTTTAAAAAATAGTATCTCGGTCGGGGAAGCTCTGAGGATGGCAAAATTAGGCTTGTTGTAAAAAGCAAGCTCTAATCATTTGAACTTGATAGTCAAATTTGAAATTGGTGAGATCAAAATTTTCGGTGTTCTTAA
This sequence comes from Heteronotia binoei, assembly GCF_032191835.1. Classification (NCBI taxonomy): domain Eukaryota; kingdom Metazoa; phylum Chordata; class Lepidosauria; order Squamata; family Gekkonidae; genus Heteronotia; species Heteronotia binoei. Next base: position 104,853,615 of record NC_083224.1, read on the forward strand.
ATGTCAGAACACAAGCAAACCTGTACAAGGGCTACTTCATTGGAGAAAATGCAGGATCAATTAGAGGCAATGGAGGCCAGAATGATGAAAGGCATGAAAGAGATGATAGCTGCATCTAAAAAAAGAAATTATTGAAGAGATTAAAAAAGATATGGAAGATCTCAGAAAAGAAACAGAGGAAACATCTAAGAAAGTGCAGGAGGTAGAAGGGAGAATGAAAGTACATGACTCAACCTTGTTGAAAATACAAGAAAAAGTGACAATCCATGACTGTAAATTGATGGAGACTCAGATACGTCTGAGAGGAGTACCTGAAAAAGAAGATGGTGACTTGAAAGAATATATAATAAAAATAATTGCAGAATTTTTAGAGGAAGATACTGAAGAGACTAAAAATATGTATGATTATATGTATAGAGTTAACTCACCCTACGCCAAAAAAAATAATTTACCAAGAGATGCTGTCATAAGATATATGACAAAAGAAATGGTGGGAAAGATCATGAACAAAATTTTTGAAAAAAACATTGATAGTGGGAGGCAGCAGATTAAGAATTATGAAGGAGTTGCCAAAGCAAGTGATAAATGATAGAAGAACATATAAAAAACTGACAGAAAAATTACGGGGCAATGAAATGAGGTTTAGGTGGATTATACTTGAAGGTTTGAGCTTTGAACTTCGGGGGGAAAGAATCACAATTACAAATGCACAGGAACTGTGTAAATTTCATGAAGAACATAAAGAATTTGCACCATGATGGATTACAAATTATTGTCTTGGAATGTAAACAGACTAAATTCACCACAAAAAAGAAGGACAATGTTTCACTAGATTAAAAAGCAAAACTGTAATATAGTTTGTTTACAAGAAGTGCATATTAAACAAAATGATTAAATATTTTTATGGAATAAACAATTGGGACTAGCATTTTATTCATTGGTTGAATAGAAGAAAAGGGGAGTGTTTTTTTTATATTAAACAAGAATTGGAGCCAAAATTAGTATTTAAAGATAAAGATGGAAGATGTAGCAGTAGAAATAATATTACATGCAAAAAAAAAATGTTGTTATTGGGACTGTATGCACCTAATGGTGCAAAGGATGCTTTTTAAAAAGACATTATACAACAATTTGATGAACTAACATATGACCAAGTTTTGATAATGGGGGACTTTAATGGAACAATTAAAAATACACTGGATTGGTCTGGGGAAAAAAAAATAATAATAAAGAAGGGAAATTGCCAAAGTCTTTTTTGGAATTGGTTAAACAAGAAAATTTGGAGGACATATGGAGAAAATTTAATCCTGAAGTTCGGGACTATACTTTTTTTTCAGCAAGACATAAAACTTTTTCTAGAATTGACATGTTGTGGGGCACTAAAGACTTAGGTCTTATAACAAGGAAAATAGAGATTTTACCTAAAATTGGGGCTGATCATAACCCAATAATGTGGATTACAAAATTGTCTAAGAAATTGAGAAGATGGAGATTGAATGAAGATTTACTACAGAATAAAGAAATAGTGACATTCCTAGAAAATGAAACTAAAGCTTTCTTTCAGATGAATGACAAAGAGGATATTGAATTTCAGATACTCTGGGATGCCTATAAAGCAGTAATGAGAGGAATATTGATTACTTTGAATAATAAAGATAAGAGAGCAAAAGAAAAACAGTTGTTGGACATTCAAAATGAAATAAAGAAAAAAGAAGGGGAGTTGAGAAAAAGGCCAGGGGAAAAGAAAATTATAAGTGAAATTAAATACTACAAACGCAATGAGACATTTGTAAAATAAAGAATTGGGATGGAATCTGAAAAGATTGCAGCAGAAATATTTTGAGGGAGCAAATAAACCTGGAAAATATTTGGCTTGGCAACTGAAAAAAAATTATTAATAAAATTGTGGTAGATGGAAGAGAGGTGGTTAGCCAAGAGGGAATAAAAAGAGAATTTTTTAAGTAATATGCCAAGCTGTTTAAAGGTGTTAAAATAAATAAAGAAAAGATGGATGAGTATTTACAAAAGATAAAAATAGAACCCTTAACAGAAAATATGCAAAACGTTTTGAATTATCCAATTGAAAAGATAGAAATTGAAGCAGCAATTAACGCAATGAAAAATGGAAAGGCACCTGGACCAGATGGATATACAGCTAAATATTTTAAAACCTTTAAAGAGGAGTTAATACCAAAGTTGCAGAAATTGATGAACATGATAAGAATAAAAGGGAAAATACCAAACACATGGAAAGAAGCTGTTATTTCATTGATTCCAAAGGAAGATAGAGATGTCACAAATGTAAAAAATTACAGACCAATTTCGCTTTTAAATAATGATTATAAAATATATACAAGAATCTTGGCAGAACGACTTAAACGACATTTGATAAATTTTATAAAGGAAGATCAAGCGGGGTTTCTTCCCAAAAGGCAAATAAGAGACAATATTAAAACTGTTGTAAATATTGTAGAATATTATGGAAGGCATCCAGAAAAGGAAGTAGCATTATTCTTTGCGGATGCAGAGATAGCATTTGACAATTTAAATTGGGACTTTATGTTTGCAGTAATGAAGAAAATGGAGTTAGGAGAAAGCGTCATAAGAATGATAAAAGCAATATATACTGAACAACGTGTAAGGCTATGTATAAACGCAGATCTCAAAGAAGATATGATAATTAGCAAAGGTACAAGACAAGGCTATCCGCTTTCCCCATTGTTGTTTATAATGACTCTTGAAATATTACTGATGCAGTTTCAAGAAGATAAAGGAATAGAAGGATTAAAAATAAAAGGATTTACTTACAAATATAGAGCATTTGAAGATGATATAATGTTTATAAATGAAAATCCTATACAAGTTGCACCTTTGCTGTTAGCCAAAATACAAGAATATGGGGAGTTAGCAGGACTTTGTATTAACAAAGAAAAATCAAAATTTTAATGTAAAAATATGCAAACAAATAAGCAACAGGTCTTACAGAGACTGACGGGCTGTGAAGTTACCTCCAAGGTAAAATATTTCGGTGTGGAGATAACAATGAAGAATATTGATTTATTCAAAAATAACTATGAGAAGCTATGGCGTAAAATGGATGAAAATACGTTAAAATGGAATAAACTTAATTTGTCGTTGCTGGGCAGAATAGCTGCAATTAAAATTTCTACCAAGAATAATGTATTTGTTTCAAACTACTACTATTGTGAAAGATAGTAGACAATTTGATAAATGGCGAAGAAAAATTTCAGAATTTGTGTGGGCTGGGAAGAAACCAAGGATTAAAATGAAAATTTTGACAGATGCAAAAGAGAGAAGTGGATTTCAATTACTGAACTTAAAATTATATCAAGAAGCAGTTTGTTTAGTGTGGATAAAAGAATGGATAATGGTGTTAAATAAAAAACTCTTAGCGCTGGAAGGTCATGGAAATAAATTTGGCTGGCACGCGTATATGTATTATGGAAAAAGAAGATGGACGGTTTTATCTCTCACCATTATATAAGAAATAATTTGCTAAATACATGGATGAAATACAAGAAATATGGAGATGGGAGAAGACCATTACGGATAGTGCCAGCTGAAGTAATAAAGGTAACAGCTGAGATAGGTGAAGAAAAGTGGTTGTCATATAATCAATTATTAAAAATACAAGGTGGCAAAATAGAACTGAAAACTGCTGAAGAGTTGAATAATAAATATGATTGGTTCCAAATGCAACAAATAAAGAGTTTGGTGGATAATGATATCAAAACTGAAGGAATAAGAAAAGAACAAACAGAAATGGAAACAGTTCTGCTTGGAGACAATGAAAAATTAATTTCAAAAATGTATAAATTACTTTTAAAATGGTCTACGGAGGATGAAGTAGTGAAATCTCAAATGATTAAATGGGCAATTAATGTAAATAAAGAAATACAGATGGAAACTTGGGAATACTTGTGGAAGAATTCTATGAAGCTTTCGACGTGTCATAGTATTAAAGAGAACTGTTTTAAAATGATGTATAGATGGTATATGACTCCTAAAAATTGGCAAAGATGAGCAACAAGATGCCAGATGGATGTTGGAAATGTAAAAAATATGAAGGTTCTTTCTACCATATGTGGTGGATTTGTGAAAGAGCAAAAAAGTATTGGCAGATGATTCAACAAGAAATTTCTAAGATTTTGGGATATGAATTTAAGAAAGTTGCAGAGACTTTTCTGTTGGGATTACAAATGGAAAATTTCCCAAAAGAATATAGAACTATAATTTGGTATTTGCTTTCAGCTGCTAGGACATTATATGCACAGTTGTGGAAGCAAGAAAAAATACCAGAGAAATGGGATTGGATTGTAAAAGTTATGACATGGAGTGAAATAGACAAATTAACAAGAACTTTAAGAGACTATGATTTAGAAGTTTTTAAGATGGAGTGGAAAAAGTTCAGAAGATATGTAGAAAAAGAGTGGAAAATAAAAGGACATTGAACAATTTTTGATAATGATTAAGTTTTAGAAAAAAGAAGAATATTAATTTTTGTTTTTGTTAGTTAAGGGTACCTTTAAACATTAGTATTTTAAGTAAATAACACCGGTGGGGGTCAAGTAACGGGGGGGGGGAGGGGTGGGTGAAAAGTAATATATGGGTTAGATAAAAGAAGTTATTAATGATGCAGGAAATATAATTTGTAACCATATGTTACTAAATAAAAATTGTGTTTCCAAAAAAAAAAAAAATCACTACATGTCCCTTTACCTTATAGTATTTTTCCACATATATTTGAAATTTCTTCCATTCCCTTTTAAATTCCTCCAAATTATAATATTTTGAAATTCTTGTGAGTTTGTCCATTTTACTCCAAAACAAAACTTTCAAAATCCAATCCCATTTTTCTGGTATTTTATCTTGCTTCCATAACTGTGCATATAATGTCCTTGCAGCTGAAAGCAAGTACAACACAATCGTTCAGTCATGTTTCGGAAAATTTTCCATTTGTAATCCCAACAAGAAAAGTCTGGAAACGATTTAACGTCATAGCCTAAAATTATTGACATTTCTTTCTGAATCATTTGCCAAAATTGTTTTGTCTTTTCACAAGTCCACCACATATGGTAGAAAGAACTTTCATGTTTTTTACATTTCCAACATCTATCTGACACCTGATTGTTCATTTTTGCCAATTTCTTAGGTGTCATATACCACCTATATAGCATTTTAAAGCAATTTTCTTTGATATTATAACATGTCAATATTCTCATAGTTCTTCCATAGATACTCCCATGATTCCATCTTTATTTCTTTGTTAAAGTTAATTGCCCATTTTATCATTTGAGATTTCACTACTTCATCTTCCGTCAACCATTTCAATAATAATTTGTAAATTCTTGAAATCAACTTTTCATTGTCCCCCAACAGCATTCTTTCCAATTCTGTTTGTTCTAATCTTATACCTTCATTTTTGATATCCTGTTCTACCAAACTTTTAATTTGTTGCAATTGAAACCAATTATATTTATACTGTAGTTCTTCAGCCGATTTTAGTTCCACTTTTCCTCCATTTATTTTTAATAATTTTTTAAATGTTAACCGCATCTCGTCTTCAGTATCTAATGATAACTTTATTACTTCCGTTGGCACAATCCATAATGGCTTTCTCTCATCTCCATATTTTTTATATTTTGACCAGGTATTTAACAAGTTTCTTCCTATATAGCAATGTGAAAAAAAACCATCCATCTTGTTTTTCCCATAATACATATAAGCATTCCAACCAAAAACATTTCTGTGACCTTCTAGGACCAATAATTTCTTATTTAATAATGTTATCCATTCTTTAATCCACACCAAACATACTGCATCATGGTACAATTTTAAATTCAGCAATTGAAAACCTTCCCTTTCTTTTGCATCAGTTAAAATTTTCATTTTAATTCTTGGTTTTTTTCCGGCCCATACAAATTCTAAAATCTTCCTTTGCCATTTACTGAATTGTTTATTATCCTTCACAACTGGAATTGTTTGAAATAAGAACATCATTCTTGGTAGAACATTCCTCTTGATTGCAGCAATTCTGTCCAGCATAGACAAGTTCAATTTATTCCATTTAATTAAATCTTCATCAGTTTTGCGCCAAAGTTTCTCATAATTATTTTTATACAAGTCTATATTTTCATGGTAATTTCCACGCCTAAATATTTCACTTTCGCCGCAACTTCACATTCTGTTAGACTTTGTAATTCTTCCTGTTGGCTCTTTGTCATATTTTTATACAAAATTTTTGATTTTTCTTTATTTACATAGAAACCAGCCAGTTCTCCATATTCTTGTATCTTACGAAGCAGCAGTGGTGTTACATATATGGGATTTTCGTTGATAAACATTACATCATCTGCAAATGCTCTGTACTTGTAAGAAAAGCCTTTTAATTTCAGTCCCTCTATTTCCTTATCTTAGATATTTGCATAAGCAAAATCTCTAAAGTCATTATAAATATCAATGGAGATAGAGGGCAACCTTGTCTTGTTCCTTTGCTAACTACCATTTTTTCCATCAGATCTGCATTTATACAGAGTCTTGCTTGTGGTTCAGTATATATTGCCTTAACCATTCTTATAAAATCTTCTCCTAATCCCATTTTCTTCATCACTGCAAACAAAGTCCCAGTTCACATCATCAAAAGCCTTCTCTGCATCTGCAAAAAATAATGCCACTTCTTTTTCAGTGTATTTCTCATAATATTCAGCAATATCGATAACAGTTCTAATATTATCTCTAATTTGTCTCCTGGGAAGAAATCCTGCTTGCTCCTCTTTGATGAAATTATTCAAATGCTGTTTGAGTCATTCTGCTATTATCCTAGCATATATTTTATAGTCATTGTTAAGTAATGAAATTGGTCTATAGTTTTTAACATTTGTAGTGTCTCTACTTTCGGTATCAATGAAATTACTGCATCCTTCCGTGTATTTGGTATTCTCCCATCAATCCTTATAATATTCATCAGCTTCTGGAGTTTTGGTACTAATGTCTCTACGAGGACTTTGTAAAATTTTGCTGTAAAACCGTCTGAACCCGGTGCCTTTCCTGTTTTCATTGAATTTATTGCAGCTTCAACTTCAATCTTTTCGACTGGTTCATTTAAGACTTTTCCCATGTTTTCTGTTAAGGGCTTTACTTGAATTTTCTGTAAATATGCATCTACTTTACTTTTCTCCACCTTTTGACCTTGAAATAACTTAGCATAGTATTTATAAATTTTCTTTTTAATTCTCTCTTGATCAACAATTTCTTTGCCTTCTGATACAATTTTATTGATGAATTTATTTTCCCTTTTTTCCCATTTGCCAAGCCAAATATTTTCCAGGCTTATTTGCTCCTTCAAAGGATTTCTGTTGCAGTCTCTTAAGATTCCATTCTGCGTCTTTATTTAACAAATGTCTCAGTTGATTCTGCAATATTGTAATCTCCCTTATTATCTTCTTTTTTCCTGGTCTTTTTTTAAGTTCCTTTTCTTTTTTCCCAATCTCTTTTTGAATATCCAGCGTTTGTTACTCTTTGGCTCTTTTATCTTTGTTGTTCATTGTAATTAAAATACCTCTCATTACTGCTTTGTATGCATCCCACACAGTTTGAAATTGCATGTTCTCTTTTTCATTTATCTGAAAGAAAGCTTTAGTTTCTTTTTCTAGTTTTCTGTAGCAAATCTTCATTTATTCTCCATCTCCTAGTCTTTTTAACATTTTTTGCCGACAGCATCAATGGGTTGTGGTCAGCCCAAACTTTAGAAAGAATCTCTATTTTTTTCGTCATAAGTCCAAGATCTTTTGTAATCCATAGCATATCAATTCTTGAGAAAGAGTTATGCCTAGCGGAAAAGAAAGTATAGTCATGTACTTTAGGATTAAATTTCCTCCATATATCTTCCAAGCTTTTTTGTTTCATTAAATCAAAAAATGACTTTGGTAATTTTCCGTCATTATTTCTTTTTCCTGATCTATCCAAAGCATTTATAATTGTTCCATTGAAGTCTCCCATTACCATTATTTGTTCATAAGTCACTTGGTCTAATTGTTACCCAATATCTTTAAAGAAGGAGTCCTTGGCCCCATTTGGGGCATACAATCCCAATAACAATGTCTTTTTGTCATTCAACATCACTTCCACAGCTAAATATCTTCCATCATCGTCTTTAAAAATCAATTTTGGATCTAATTCTTGTTTAATGTAGAAAATCACTCCCCTTTTTTTCTCCTTAGCCAATGAGAAAAATTCTTTACCCAATTGTTTATTCCATAAAAATTTGTAATCCACTTGTTTAATATGTACTTCTTGTAAACAAATTATACTACATTTTTGTTTCTTAATCCAATGAAATATAGTCTTTCTTTTTTGCGGTGAATTTAGTCTATTTACATTCCAAGATATTAATTTGTAATCCATAGCGGTTCTTCATTTATTCTGTATCCCCAAACCCCCTATGTTCTTCAAAAAACCTCCTTAATTCTTGTACATTTGTGACTGTAATCCTCTTTTTCTCCATGTTCAAAGCTTAGACCTTCTGGCAATATCCATCTGTATCTCACTTCGTTCTCCCACAGCTTGTCAGTTAGTTTTTTATACAATCTTCTGTCATTTATAACCGTTCATGGCAGCTTTTTCATGATTCTTACTCTGCTTTCATCAACTTCCAATGTTTTTTCAAATTGTTTACTTAAGGTCTTTCCCACCAGATCCCTAAAGGATTGAACTAAGACCACCCCAATAAGATACAGATGGCCCCATTGATGACTAGCAATGGCAGGGTTTCCTCGTACTGTCCATATGAAGAATCCAACTCATTCTACAGCAACCTCCTGTTTCTGGAAGTCCCGAACTATTACCGGGGAGGGGTATAGACAGGCCCCCCTTAGGGCACAGTTGTTTAAGGATCTGGGCCAAGATTACCATGAAGGTGGTCCCCAAGTCAATCTTCATTTTGCATGGAGCGCCCTCTATGAGTACGGTAGCCTTACGATTGTCTGGGGAGGGCATAGATAGTTGGCATACTTGGCCAGCCAATGCAGCGAGGGAGTGCAGCTACTCAATGATGGCGACCTCATGACATCAGCCATTTTGTCACCAGGTTGCTTCCCCTGCAAAATGGTGAGTCAATTTGAATCTGCAGACTTGAGCGATGTGACCTGTTTTTCTGTATTGGTGGCAAAGTGTGTCACAGAAGTTGTTGGCGCAGGCCTTGGAAGCTGCTGGATCAGTGGCACATGGTGGGGGCCAATGCTGGGCTGCTTGGTTTACCTTGAGAGCATTGTCGCTCTCCGAGTCTTCTGAAGCAGATGATGTGGTGGCCTGATGTGTGGTGGCCAAGGGTCGCTCCTTCCTGGATTTCTCAAAGGCCATCGTCTGCCTTCTGGAGATTGGTGTCATCCTCGCCCATGAGCTTCCACCACAGCTTTTCGTTCCTCAGCCCAAAGATGAAACAATCCCACAAAGCCTCTTCCAGACGAGGGAAGTCACAGCATAGGGCCAGCTTGTGCAGGGCAGCGACATAGTCCCCTTCCAGCTCGTTGGACTGCTGGTTCTGCTCAAAAATATCAAAATGGCCAGGATAGCGGGTTGTGGTGCAAAATGAGCAGTGATCACTGTGATGATTTGCTTGGAGGTTGCATTCATGAGCATTGTTGGCACTATGAGGCCCTGTGCCAGCTCTAGGGTGGCAATCCCACAGGAGATGAGCAGCAGTGACTTCGTCTTGGCTCCTTCAATTTTGTGAAACTCGACATACTATTGCAGCCATTCCAACCAAGTCTCCGAAACCTCAGGGCAGGCCGCATTGAACTTGGGCAGTGCTCCTGGTGTGGTGGCCATGACAATGGCAATGGCAGTGCGATGCACAGAGCTGGATGCGGAGGCAGTGATGCATGGTGCAGTGCCGGTTGCCGGGGCTTGCTCACCAGGATCCCATCCTCGTTGCCACTATAATATAGTGGGTTCAATGCTAGGAGGAAATGCGGTTGCAGTCATTATAGCACTCTTTATTGAGTTACAGCTTGTTAATGGCTGAACTAAGAAGACTGCTTAACTGGGCCAACAGGCCCAACTATATTCAGTTCAAGGTTCCCACGCTATGATGTCATAGGATCATTCAAACCAGCAGGGGGGGGGGGCGTGATTGGAGAAGGACAGCAGGGATTTGGATCTTACTGCCCATTGTCTCTGAGTCCCCAAACTCAGTCCTCAAGGCTCCAATGAGCCAGGCAGGAACACTAGTTAAACAAAACATTAGTCCACATACACAACAGAAACCAAAACAGATGGTCTGTCTGGCAGTCTGCCTTGCTATCCACAATATTTTTAAATTCTTCTTCTCTTCTCCAAAGTTGACTAACAGTCACTGAGCTTATCAGAAAAAAAGACTGCTGGTCTGAATCTCTCTTTGCAGCCCAAATTAGTTACACATCACTTATAAAACAACACACAGTTCTTTGCAGGACAATTAGTTATAAGTTCCAGAAGGTTCAGGCTATTATAACTTTACCTGTTGGCTTTGATATTTATTTATTTAAATTTATATCCCGGCCTCTCCACAAGCGGACTCAGAGAGGCTAACAATCAATTATATAATACAATTTAAAACCAATAAAATACATTTAAAACATTTTGTGGTGCTATACAACTTTGATATGGTGAGATCTTTGTTTTTTGTGTTAGCTCCTCAGCAGTGAGAGGTGGTGGTTCTCTCCCAGATTCAGGTGTTGAAGGCCTGTCAAAACAGTTCAGTTTTACAGGCCCTGTGGAATTGCAAAAGATCCCACAAGGCCCTTAAGGCTTCCTGGAGGGCATTCCACATTTCTGGTGCCGCCACCGAGACAGCCCTAGCCCTTGTGGAGCATAGCCTGGCTTCCTTTGGTCCAGGGATGGACAATAGATTTTGTGTCCCTGAACACAGTGCTCTCTGGGGAACATGCAGAGAAAGGTGGTCCCATAGTTAGGCAGGCCCCCGACCATAAAGGGCTTTAAAGGTCATAACCAACACCTTGGCAACACCTTGCAGCTCTTTCAGCACTGGCCAAATGTGTTCCCACATAGGGAGCCCCATCAACAGCTGTGCTGCAGTGTTCTGCACTAGCTGTAGTCTCCAGGTTAGGGTCAAGGGTAGCCCCATGTAGAGAGCATTACAGTGATCTATTCTCAAGGAGACCATAGTATGGATCACCATAGCTAAGTCGTCATGCTCCAGAAAAGGGGCCAGCTGCCGTACCCGCTGAAGATGAAAAAAGGCATATTTGGTAGTGGCTGCTATCTGGGCCTCCATTGTCAGAGAGGACTCCAGGAGCACTCCCAAGTTATTGACCTTAGGGGCCAGTATTAGTGGCACCCCATCAAGAGCAAAGGGATTATCTTTCCTGGGCCACCCCAACTCAGATAGAGGACCTCTATCTTCGTCGGATTCAGCTTCAACTGACTCAGCCTGAGCCAAGATGCTACAGCTTGAAGACTCAGGTCTAGATCTTCCGAGGTACAGTCGGAATGGCCACCCATCAATAGATAGATCTGGGTGTCATCTTCATATTGGTGACATCCCAGCCCATACTTCCTGACAATTTGATCAAGGGGGCGCATGTAGATATTAAATAACATCGGGGACAGAACCACACCCTGTGGCACACCACATATAATTGGGTGCCTTTGGGATGATTCTTCCCCTATCACCACCCACAAGGCAAAGGAATGTGGTGAGTTAATAGGTTATGGAGCATACCTTCCTCTTACTCACTTACCCAGTAGCCACAGCCTTTCTTTCTTTCCCCCATGCAAGGAAGGGTGTGTGTGTGACACAGAGGACTACCAACCCCACGAGGAGACCACAAAAGAAACAAAGTGCAAGTGGAAGCAAGGCAGGGCAGGGATGCTTTGAATGGGGAATGTTGCATTTTGGGGAGGGGCACTGCCTCAAGACCCCCCAATGGCTAAATTAGCCCTGGATGCAGGGCTAATTTATAGTCCCACCACCGTCTTTGTTTGTTTACAAATGGCCCGGAGTTGTAATTATTACACAAATTAAAGAAGAATTTTGACAAAATATCATTGTGTATTTTTTGTGTAATATCAAAATGACTCTCATATGAACTACATTCCTTGGTCATTCAAAGGCCCAGCTGCCTCTCTGGCCAGTTTTCTGCTCTGGATATATTTAAATGCTTTATTTATTTATTTATTTATTTATTTTATTTAGGATTTATATCCCGCCCTTCCCACGAGGTGGCTCAGGGCGGCTTACAACAGGGAGTCAAACATAAAATTAATAACATTTAGATGTATAAATATTTAAAACATTTAAAACTTTAAAACATTAAGCATCATAACAAAATATATAACAAAAGTCTGGAAAGCTACGTTAAGTTTCTCGTCAGTCAGGTGTAAGCTAGCCGGAAGAGGGTTGTCTTGCAGGCCCTGCGGAATTGAACAAGGTCCCGCAGGGCCCTCACCTCCTCCGGCAGCTGATTCCACCATGTAGGGGCCATAACAGTGAAAGCCCTATCCCTGGTGGATTTAAGGCGGGCTTCTTTTGGCCCGGGGATAGCGAGAAGGTTTTGGGTTCCCGATCTCAGTACTCTCTGGGGAACGTGTGGGGAGAGACAGTCCCTCAGGTAGGCAGGTCCCAGGCCATATAGGGCTTTAAAGGTAATAACCAGCACCTTGTACCGAACTCGGTATATTACTGGGAGCCAGTGCAGAGACCGAAGACCCGGTCATATGTGCCCCCATCTTGGGAGGCCCAGTAACAGCCGGGCCGTGGCATTCTGCTTACTGTTTGTCTTGATGTGTTCAGCAATCTATTCCTCAAATTTTCTTTTTGGTTACATAATTATTAACTTCCTTGTGTGCATGCCAGATCTTGCACTTTCCTCTGTTCACTTCATTACCTTCCACTCTTAAAAAGAAGGCTTTTTGCCTTTTAAGGTCTCCTTGACTTGGGTCATTAGATATGTAGGAATTATTTTAGAATTGGCAGTACATTTTCTAACATTACTTGACTTAAAATGCAATCCTAAACAGGGTTACACCCTTCGAAATCCATTTTAGTAATTAGCTTTTAAGGGTGTAACTTTGTTTAGGATTGCACAGTAAATCAAAATATCTTTGAGCCTTTTTTCTAATCCAGAAAAAGGTGATATGAGCCAAATATGTCTCCCCATCCCAGATTGTTCTCCATTCTCTTCCAGTTAGAATACAATTCATATTTCAATACAAAATTCTTAATGACATCTCTTCAATGTACACAGATACTCCACTGAAAAACTTGGTTTCTTTTCTTTAATTTATCCTGGTAATTTTCTTAGAAACTCCTTTTCTTAATTTCTTTTTCTCTAATTTATCCTATTTATTTACATAATTTTTTTCACTGCTGTCATCTTGTCCTCTACTTTTGCATCCAAACATCTCAAAATATTTGTCATCTCATATCCAGGGTCTGAAATATCAATGATTTTTGAATTTGAGGCAACATCTTAGAAACAAATGACTGAAAGATTGACAAGGTGAATTTACATAAACCAGGAGATGAAAGAAAGGGAGGAGGTATAATGAAAGTGTACAAAATACATTATTTTATTTGATAAATAGACTTACATACCATTAGTGACTATGCCAGCAAATTGACTCCTTACCACAAGATAATCTGGTATCAAAGCCTAGCTGCAAGGAAAATGCACTCTAGGAATGGACTATGAAAGGGAAAGTGATGCCTGGGGAAAGATTCAACCATCCTAAGTAATGTTCCATATATTATACCACTTACATGTAATTGGAATAGACCTGAGTCTAATGTGAACTTTGGCCTTCTGAGGAAGAATGAAAAGGGTGGTTAAAGATACATGTGGAAAGAGTGGGTTATGTGGAAACAGGGAAGGAAAGAAATTTCATCATAGGAAAAGAAGGGTCCCTCCCGCTAGTGTTGGATAGCCTGCTCATGAACTTAAGCAGGTCCTATTTCTGATCTATGCTGGAGAGCCTGGGTAGTGCTAATGCACCAGGCCTCAGTTTGCCTTCTATGCTGCATGGCATTCTTTGCCCCTGCAACACCAAGCTAACTGACAGTAGAATTAATAATAAAGCAGTTGCCTGTTTATACATATAACTCTGTGCTGATTCTGTTATTTGTCCCCACTATAGACTTAGAAGCTATACATACAATTTTAATAGTGAAATATAGTGGGATATCCTATGAGTAGAGTATGTAGGAAATGCATTAAATTCTTGGGGGGTGGGGAAGAAATATTAAATGTGATACCTAAGAATAAATGGAATTTCTGTGAGGCCTGTGAGATGATAATTGTTTTGCAAGGCAGAGCTAATTAATTTACATCATTGCCTCTCTTGCAGACAGAAATTACCAAAATAAAATTGATGAATATTAATGTGAGTGACATTTTCTAATCACTGGGGGGACAAATCCAGAGTGTGTGATGCCCCCACAACCCTCTTGTCTGAATAGCCATATCAGCCTTATAAACTTCTGTTACATCAATATTGATCCTGTCTCAGCACTCAGTTTAATTAATTCAGATGCAATCAATGTGGAGAGGAAAACACTTCTGCAAAGTATGGCTGATGCAGCTCTCTGACGGCATTTTAGAAGTGGATTAATCAAATGCTAATCAGACACCAGAGAGTTCAGGCAGGTGTTGGGAAAAATAATCTAACATGATTAGAATGCCCCAGACCTGGTTTTGTTACTCTGCTATAAAGGCACATCTCCATAAAGGTCACAGGTTATTTTCTATCTTGTTTTGTTTAATGTGGGTCACTTTAATTGTCTCATTATTTGTTTTTCCAATTGGGAGCACTTGAAATACTTGCAATGTGGAATCCATCACCTCTCCTTCTTATCTGAAGCAGAGTCACGCAGAGTCAAAATGACATCGACAGGGTGTTTGCCTGAAGAACTTAGTTTGGGTAATGGGATAGCTGGACACAACTTTAAGGTTATTTTTTCACAGATTATTCTCATTACTCTTTTAAGGTCAGAACATTTGCATTGCTAGGCTGAAGCCTGCCTAATAGCTCCTCTTTCTTTCCTCTTTAGAACAAAGAAATGGAAGGTCAAATTACAAAATTAGCAAACTCCATCGCACCATTATGAATTTGGATTATAAAAGATAGATACAATTAACTCACTGGATTTGTATAACTATTCTTGGCATTTTGTTTCTAGATGTTGTGAAAAATGTTCAATGTGTTTTCGAGGGATATTCATTTGGAAGGTAACAAAATGAGAGCTGAACACATGCTGCTCATTAATTTCAGAAGGGGTAAGAAACCAAAATAAAATTACTTCTGACTTTTGGACCTAAAGTGATTAGATCAATTCTGGTTATTTTTGTGGTGGAGCTGTGATGTCTGCAGCTGGACTCTGCTTTCAGTTTCCATTTCCTTGCATCACCTTGGAATTTGTTTCCTTGCACTAGTGAAGGGAAGTGGCTGAGCAGTATATGCTTGACAGGAACCTCATTGAATCACAACACTTTGCTGATGATCACACCATGCAGCATTTTCCCTGACTAGTGTTTCTGCAACACACACCCCTCCAAGATTGATGGTTCACTAGCTTAGGAAAGGAGGCAGAACATAGGGAGGGAGCTCATTCATTTATGCAGGTGTAGCTATATGTGTTTGGAATCAGTAATAGGTTGGATAAGGGTGAACAAGCTAAAACTTATTCCCAATAAGACACTGGCTACCTGTTGTGTTCTGAGTTCACTTCAAGGTGTTGGTATTGACCTTTAAAGCCCTTTATGGTCAGGGACCTGCTTATCTACGGGACCGCCTTTCTCCATATATCCCCCAGAGAACACTGCGTTCAGGGGCAAAAAACTTACTGTCCGCCCCCGGACCAAAAGAAGCCAGGTTATGCGTGACAAGATCTAGGGCTTTTTCGGTGGCAGCACCAGAGCTTTGGAATACTCTTCCAGAAGCCATACGGGCCCTGCGGGATCTGTCTGCATTCCGCAGGGCCTGTAAGACCGAATTGTTCAAGCAGGCCTTCGATGCTTGACGGAAAGACGGCTGCCACCGGATATCACATAGAATGCCGGTGATCACTGTTCGGAAATTCAATACCGCCTATAATGTATGGATGCAGCACTATATAATGGTTTTAAAAATTGTAATATGTTTTTAAAAATTGAAAAATGTAAATTATGGTTTTATATGTTTTATTGGTTTAACTGTATGGACATGATGTTGTGAGCCGCCCTGAGTCCGCTTGCGGAGAGGGCAGGATATAAATTGAACGTAATAAATAATAAATAAATAAAATAAACAAGTGTTCTGAATTATCAGAAAGGCAGAACAGGGATTTCAGATCTCTCTTGTCTTAGATCGGGTTACACTTCCCTTGAAAAATTAGGTTCACATCTTGGGAGTGCTGCTCAACACAGAAGTCACCTTAGAATAAGGTTGCTAGGTCCACCTGGCCACTGGCGGTGGGGATTGTCAGCTCCAAGCTGGGAAAATCCTGGATATTTAGAGGTGGAGCCTAGGGAAGACAAGAACCTCAGTGGGGCACAATGCCACAGAGTCCACTATCTGAAGCATTTATTTTCTCCAGGGGAACTGATCTCTGTAATCTAGAGGTGAACTGTAATTCTGGGGGAATCTGGAGGCTGGCATCCTATCTTAGAATATCAGGTAGCTGTTGTGGTTCAGAGTGCTTTCAATCAGTTCTGGCTGGTGCACCAGTTGCAGCTATTCCTGCCTCAGTGTGAACTAGCCACAGTAATCCATTCCTTAGTTACATCTAGACTGGACTATTGTAATGTGTTTTACTTGGGCCTACCCTTGAAGAGTGTCCAGAGGCTTCAGCTACTGCAGAGCATTGTGGCTAGACTGCTAGTGGAGGCCACTTACCAGCATCAAATGACCCCATTCATGCAGAAATTACACTGGCTTCCGATTTGCTTCCAAACCTAATTCAAGGTACTGGTTTTGACCAGGGTGGCCAAACTTGCTCAACGCAAGAGTCACACAGATTAAATGTCAGATGTCTGAGAGCCACAGACAGGCAGGCAGGAAGGAAAATTGATGGAGAGGGAGAAGTGGAAAGAAAGCAACTTTAACTTTAAATGCATTCTCTAAGTTACTGGCTGGCTTGGCTTGGTGAAGTGATCTAAAGAAACTAATGCCTTCTCCAAGCTGGCCAACTTGTGTGTGTGGGGGGTGCTTTGAGAGCCACACAAAATATGTGAAATAGCCGTATGTGGCTCCTGAGCCAGTTTGACCTTTAAAGCTCTACATGGCTTGGGACCAGGGTATCTGAAGGACCATCTTCTCCCATATGTTCCTCTCCAACCTCTAAGATTATGGTGGCATTTGATTAGTTCTTCTGCCTACTACCAGTCTTAAATTATTGATTTTAACTAGTAGTTCTTAGATGTAATCCTTCCTGCCCTCCCTCATCAGATGGCCATCTAACATCTGAAAACCTCTAAAGAAGAAGACCCCACCACCTCCCAAGGAAGCCTGTTCCACTGAAGAATCACTCTGTCAGGAAGTTCTTTTTCTCCAGTAGAACACGGCACTTGATCCCGAAAGATTCTACAAACCCTAATGAAGATCTTTCTAATGTTTAGCCAAATATTTTTTGTATTTAATTTCAACCCACAGGTTCTGGTCCAACATTCTGGGGCAACAGAAAACATCTCTGCACCATTTTCTATATGACAGCCCTCTAAGTAATTTAAGGTAGTTATCATATCAGAAAGGTAGGAAGTCAGTGCCTCTATGTGCTGTATCTTTGAAGCATTTAATTTCCTCTCTTGTTTCTGCAAGTTTCTTAAGGTAAAATAGAAAATAAGTTAAATTAACAGTCAGTGGGGTTCATGTGCAGGGTTTTGCATCCTTTGACATTTATGTTTAAAAACAGGACTCCAACCCCATCTCTTGTCATTTTCCCAATGGTAGGAAAGGATGGTAGAAATATAATCCCTACAGCTCTGTGTGCCCGTCCTGTAAAGGATAATTTGAATGGTGCATGAAATGGATACCATTCCTCTTTGCTAGCAGTCATGCCAAACATTAACATATTTTATATGTATTCACTAACAATACACTCTTAGTTTATTACTCTGAACAATTAAGGAAACCTTTACACATCTGTCTCCTATTTTGAAATATCTATTGCTACACTGTTTCCCCCCTCCTTATTAAATCCAAACAAATGGTGGCTTGGAGACCATATAAACATAACTTGTTAGTGCTGTTTGGCCCTTGCATAAATCAAAACATACAACATACAACTTTTTTAAGTTGTATACTAATTTACTGTTCACCCATGTAGAGGCATCTGTCTCTATATATGAACTGTTAACTTCCATTTCAATGTATCTGAGGAAGTGTGCATGCACAAAAAAGTTGATACCTTGGAAAAAACTTTGTTAGTCTTAAAGGTGCCATTGAACTCTAACTTTGCTCTACTTCTTCAGATCAACAGGCTGCTCACCTGGATATGTTTTCTGGTTAATATTTGCATTCTGCCCTTCTTACAAGAAGCTGAGGATGAGTAACCCTGTGAGATAACTTTGGATATCTGCAAAATACCATCAAATCAGCTTTATAATTGATTGAATATAACTGGTTTACTCAGAAACTGTTGCAACATCCCCAGATATGGTAGTGAGTTGGGAAATTTTAGTATTAGAGACAGACAGATAGAAATCCCCCCCCCCCCTTCATGGAAAGGGGGTAATGGGATAGCTGGACTCTACTGCTGGAAAAACTCTTGTACATAGCAAAAGACAGAGGAGAATCATTATCTATTGCCTTCCCATTTGTACTACATTATTTGGTGCACACAGACATAAGAACACAAGAGAAGCCTTGCGGGGTTAGGCCAATGAGCTATTCAATCCAACACTTGTGTATACTATTAAAACAGCCAAGTTAAGACTCTCAGGAGTACTGGCGAAGAACCTACAGCAACCAACACCTAAATAATAGCACCAAATTCCAGATCTTGTGGATAAAAACATTATATTCAAAACACTGGAATACCATATAATAGAACCTGGACAAGTGCTACCAACTTTTAGACCTTACAAAAGGCAGAGTTTATATTTGACAGCTGTCTGGAACCACTGCTGAAGAAAGGTGAAAAACAGAGGAGAAAAATTGGTCAACCCATTAAACTTGTATGATTATATGGAAAAACCCAATTACTTGCCCAAATGTACAGCTTTTGGCATTCCTCAAGAAACAAAGAATTATTGCAAAGGTCAGCTAGAGAACACTTATGTGACAAAACAAGCGATCTAATCTTAAACTCTGTGAATGGAGGTGGTGAAAACAGCAGCTACCATGGTTACTTACCATGAAATGTTAAGAATACAGTCACCTACCTGTCTCTCTCTCTCGGCTTGACTTCGCGAACGAACATTTAAGAAAGCTGCAGTAGTCCACATCTGCTGCAGGCTCGCTGGTGGCTGACAAGACGAATGCGGGACAGGCAGGTCCGGCCACAGTGGCTGCAGGGAAAAGTGTGATTTGGGGTTGGTGCTGTAGCAGTACGATTCTTCCTCAATCTCCTTTTTTCCTCAAGACCAGCTATGTGTGCGTTCTCAAAGGAAGAGACAGCCTGGTGGATGGTGTGCCTCCATGCTTTGCGATCTGAGGCTAGGTCAGACCACTGGTGATGGTTAATGCAACAGGTACCAAGGGATTTCTTCAAGGAGTCCTTGTACCTCTTCTTTGGTGCCCCTCTATTTCGATGGCCGGTGGAAAGTTCGCCATACAGGGCAATCTTGGGAAGGCGGTGGTTTTCCATCCTGGAGATATGCCCTGCCCAGCGCAGCTGCATCTTCAACAACAATGCCTCAATGCTTGTAACCTCCGCCCGCTTGAGGACTTCAGTGTTGGTCACAAAGTCACTCCAGTGGATGTTGAGGATGGTGCGAAGGCAGCGCTGATGAAAGCGCTCAAGGAGTCGCAGGTGATGACGGTATAATACCCACGATTCGGAGCCATAGATGAGGGTTGTCATCACAACTGCTTTGTAAACATTGATCTCTGTGCCTTTTTTCAGATGCTTGTTGCTCCACACTCTTTTATGCAGTCGGCCAAATGCACGGTTTGCCTTTGCCAGCCTATTGTCAATCTCCTTGTCGATCTTTGCGTCTGAGGAGATGATGCACCCCAGGTAGCTGAACTGCTGGACTGTCTTCAAAACTGATTCACCCACAGTGATGCAAGGAGGGTGATAATCTTCCTGGGGTGCAGGCTGGTGAAGAACTTCTGTCTTCTTCAGACTAACTTCTAGGCTGAATAGCTTGGCAGCCTCTGCAAAGCAGGACGTCATATGCTGCAGAGCTGATACCGAGTGGGAGACAAGTGCAGCATCATCAGCAAACAGTAGCTCTCGGATAAGTTTTTCCATTGTCTTGTAGTGGGCCTTTAGTCACCTCAGGTTGAACAGGCTGCCATCGGTGCGATAGTGGATGTAGACACCATCGACATCATCTAAATCTACTGTGGATCTTTGAAGCATCATGCTAAAGAAGATCGTAAAGAGAGTTGGCACGAGAACACAGCCTTGCTTTACACCTGTGCCTATTGGGAAGGGCTCCGAGAGATCGTTGCAGTGTCTGACTTGGCCTTGCTGGTCTTCATGTAGCTGGATGACCATACTGAGGAACCTGGGGGACATCCTAAACGTTCCAAGATTTGCCACAGGCCGTTCCTGCTAATGGTATCAAAAGCTTTGGTAAGGTCGACAAAAGTCACATATAGACCCTTGTTCTGTTCCCTGCATTTCTCTTGGAGCTGCCTGAAAACAAATACCATGTCGGTGGTGCTCTTGTTAGCTCTGAAGCCACACTGGCTTTCTGGGAGAAGTTCTTCTGCAATGGTGGGCACCAGTCTGTTCAGGAGTATTCTAGCAAGGATTTTGCCTGCGATGAAGAGCAGGGTTATCCCCCAGTAGTTGGAGCAGTCTGACTTTTCCCCTTTGTTCTTATGTAGAGTAATGATGATTGCATCATGAAAGTCCCGTGGTAGTTTGCCTTGTTCCCAGCAGGTGACAAGTACTTTGTGAAGTGTGCTATGTAGTACTATGCCCCCATGCTTCCAGATCTCTGGTGGGATTCCATCAACTCCCGCTGCCTTGCCACTTTTCAGTTGCTTGATGGCTTTAACAGTATCTTCTAGGGTGGGGATCACATCCAACTCTGTTTTCACTGGTTGAAGTGGGGTGAGGTGGATTGCTGAATCTTGAACTACGCGATTGGCACTGAAGAGAACCTGAAAATACTCCGACCACCGGTTCAGTATGGATGCCTTGTCTGTGAGGAGCACTTGGCCATCTGCACTACGCAAGGGACTCTGAGCCTGATATGATGGACCATATACTGCCTTCAGGGCTTCATAGAACTCTCTTAAATCACCAGTGTCTGCACACAGCTGGATTCTCTCTGCAAGCTTGGTCCACCACTCGTTCTGAATGTCTCGAAGCTTGCGCTGGAGGTTGCTACATACAGCGCGAAAGGTTGCTTTTTTCCTGGGACAGGAGGGCTGAGCAAGATGTGCTTGGTAGGCAGATCTCTTTTTCGCCAGTAATTCTTGGATTTCTTGATTGTTCTCATCAAACCAGTCCTTGTTCTTCCTTGCGGAGAACCCGAGGATTTCTTCAGAGGTCAACAGGATGGTAGTTTTTAGGTGTTCCCAGAGTGCTTCTGGAGAAGGATCTAGGAGGCAACTGGGGTCCTCAATTCTTGTCTGGAGTTTTGCCTGGAAGGCAGCTTTAACTTCGGCTGACTGAAGGCTGCCAACCTGAAACTTCCTCCGGGGGATACCGCCTCTCCTGGGTGTAGATTTAAAGTGAAGACGGAGATTGCAGCGTACAAGACGATGATCCATATGACATTCTGCACTGGGCATTACTCGGGTGTGTAAGACATCTCGAAGGTCTCTCTGGTGCACCAGAATGTAGTCAATAAGGTGCCAATGCTTGGACCGTGGGTGCATCCAGGTTGTCTTCAGACTCTTCTTCTGCTGGAAGATAGTGTTGGTAATGGTGAGCTGATGCTCCATGCAGAATTCTAGCAGTAGGCGCCCGTTATCATTGCAGTTGCCAATGCCATTTTTGCCAAGTACTCCTTTCCAGGCTTCCGAGTCTTTACCTACTCTGGCATTAAAGTCACCAAGGATGATCACCTTGTCCTCTGTAGGGGTCTTTCGTACGAGGTTGCGTAGATCAGCATATAACTTGTTCTTTTCTGCAGGATCTGCTTGAAGGGTTGGAGCATACACACTGAAGAGTGTTGCATGCTGCTTGTTTTGAAGTGGGAGGCGCATAGACATGATGCGATTTGAGTGACCTGTTGGCAGGTTTTCGAGTTTAGAGGCAATGGAGTTCCTGACCATGAAGCCAACGCCAGAAAGGCGGCTCTCAGCCTTTGACTTACCCGACCAGTAGAGGGTATAGCCAGCACCGTGTTCTTGAAGACTACCTTCCTCAGGGAAACGGATCTCACTGAGAGCTGCTATGTCAATATTCAACCTGAAAAGTTCGTGGGCAACTAGAGCAGAGCGTTGTTCAGGGCGACCACTGTCTACTGTGTCAAGCATGGTTCTAATGTTCCAACACGCAAGCTTTAGTCTTTGCACACTTTGTGAGGCAGGTGCATGCCTTTTCTTTGTTGTTATTTTTCGACTGCAAGTAAGGATGCCCGTTGACCGCGGCTAGCCAACTCGGGGGGGGGGGGAGGAGACGAGCTTTGTTTAGGCCACCTTTTCTAGGCCCCTCTCCGTGTGGAGCAAGCAGTGCTGTCCCTAAATAAGGCTGCTTGGTCATTCAGGGTGCTGCCGAAAAATGGTTTCGTCTCCGGGTCAGCATCAGGCGACCAATACCCTGAACCGCCTACATGCAGGATCAGGACTGCGGCTTCCAGTGGCATCTTCCTCCTGCCGTTTTGCCCCTTGCCCATCACTGTAGGACTTGGTATGTTGTGGGTTGTGGATGTGGATACCCTTCAGGCCTGCACAGAGGAATTTTTAAGTGAAGCGCAGTGTGCGCAGTACTGGCTCCACCCTTTCACCATGGGGTCATCTGCCATGGCCCAGTAAGCCGGGACACCAGCAGCGAGTCCTCCAGGTGGTAGATGTTACATTAACGAGCTCTGTCTGCCCGGGCTTGATGTTAGAGTTTTCCTTCTCTTGGCTGGCGAGGTTGGTGAGCCCTGCCTGCCCATCCGGTTATATCGCCGGACATTCGGTCGCACCATAACGTGGCAAACTCTGTGAAAACGGGGGGGACTCATGTGAGTTCATGATCATGAAGAGTTTCAAGATGAAAACCATGAGTTCCAGAAACATACAGATAACCAAAGTAGCTGTTTTAGAATAAGCATGATATGATCGAATTTAAGCACTGCATTCAATAGATGAACTGCTGCGTTCCGTATCAATTTAAGTTTCCAGGTTTCCCTCCCTTGCTCTCAAACACCTGATGTTCATGTTTTGCAGCTCTCAAACATCTGACATTTATTCTATGTGGTTCTCATATTAATCAAGTTTGGCCACCCCTGATCTATATGGCTCGATAACCACAAGAGGGGGACAGAGTGCTACAGAATAAATGTGCTATATACACAAACATGTTAATCCCCTTAAAAAAATCTCTCATGAAAGTAGACCTGAATTGCTATTTTTGTAGTTCTGATTTTACTCCCAAAGTAGCCATCAGCTCCAATGTGTAACACAATTAAATCAGAACAGGAAAAACTGTTGAGAGTATTTGAGATCAGGGGAAATCAATGTCCTTATAATGCCAACTCTTTGATATAAAAGCTGACAGCACGTTAGGGTAAAATCAAAGTCTACTGAGAAAGTTATAGTGTTCCTCCCCCACAAATGTGGTCACCAAATATACAATTCCTTAGAAAAAAAGCACATGTACTATCTGGGGTTGCTGAATTCTTTCCTTTTTCCTGACTTGATCATAGTCAATAAAGAAAAAGCAAACATCTCCTACAGCATCTGAATCAAATATATAACTATTGGCAGCTTTTAGTTTTGCATTTCAGTCTGAGCTTTAACTGGCAAGAGGTAGCAAATTCATGAGCTTTTTTCCAGTAGAGCCCAGTGAGAGGGAGGGAGCTGCTTTGACAGGGTTATATCTCTGGCAAGGAACAGTTTTCTGCAATGTTAATAATCACTTTCACTGGAGATGCTATAAAATGGGCCATAATTCACTCCTATTTTTGGTGTAATACATTCAGGACAATTAAATCCAGATATTTTCCATATTTCTGGTTAAAAAGAGGTACAATTTATCATTGCCTGTATGTATGGCATAGGAGAATTACCAACGAAAAAGCAGATGTGCTTGGTTAGGATGTCTGATCACGTTTTCCCACACTTGGGGGATATTTGAGGGTTCATTGTCTGAGTCTGATACTTTGAGCTGAGGATTGATTAAAATTAGAACCTGTCTACTCGGCCCTCTATCCCTTGGACCAGAGACAAGTCGGTGCTCGGCCCCCCTCCAGCCTGCGGCCCATCCCAAGGGTGACAGGTAGTAGGACCAGGAGTAACCCACCTCCGTCATTGGTGTTGTGCAACGCCAGGTCCATCAATAATAAGACCTCAATTCTCCGAGAGTTTATGCTCGAGCAGAATATGGACCTGGCTTGCGTGACCGAGACCTGGATCCGGGAGGGTGATACGGTGGCCCTCTCGCAAACAGCTCCCCCAGGTTACTCGGTCTTCCACCAATCGCGGACTAGCGGGCGGGGGGGAGGAGTGGCATTATTTGCACGGGAGGCTTACTCCTTTAGGGCGCTCCCGGCCCCAAAGATTGAGGGCATTGAATGTGCCGGGCTGGCGTGGGGGGATGAAGAGGGGTTGGCGATTTGGCTGGTGTACCGTGCGCCTAACGCACCGGCCAACGCCTTACCGTCCCTGCTCGAGGCGGCGACAGGCTGGGCGCTGGAGCACCCAAGGCTGATAATCCTGGGTGACTTCAACGTCCATGCCGATGACCCGTCCTCCAGCCAGGCGATGGACCTAGTGTCTTCCATGGCGACACTGGGACTCTCTCAATTTGTTGCAACCCCCACCCACCAGGCCGGACACATGTTAGACCTGATCTTTGCGGCCGGGATTGTAGTGAGTGATATAACCATAGAGGTAGTGCCATGGTCGGATCACTTCGCCCTCAAGGCCCGCGTAAATATGCCCCCCCCGAACCTGTTTAGGCGAGGAGCCGATTATGGCTCGCCCGCGGAGCCAAATGGACCCGGAACGGTTCCAGATGGCTCTGCGGGACTCCTGGCCCTCTGGCGATTCCCTTGATGGCCTGATTGAGACCTGGAATAGCCGGCTCTCTAGGGCCATCGAGGAGATCGCACCTCGGCGCCCTCTGCGACCTCGGATTAAGCTGGCTCCGTGGTACACCCCGGAATTACGCCAGCTGAAACAAGGCCTTAGACGGCTAGAGAGGCAATGGCGACGCACTCGTGACGAGGCGACTAGAACATCTTATAGGAAGTTTATGAAGTCCTATGAGATGGCAATCAAGGCCGCAAAGAAAACATACTTTGCGGCTAGGATTGCATCCGCAAATTCGCGCCCAGCCCAATTATTTAGAATAATTCGGAATTTGACTACATTGCCTCAAGGCAATTCTAAAGCTAAGGAATTGGAAATTGGCTGCGAGGGTTTTGCGAAATTCTTTGCGGATAAGGTCCAATCGCTCCGCCAGGACTGCCCCGCCAATTTGGAGGCAGTAAGTGGACTCGAAGCCCAATGCGTGTCTTCTGATTCAACTCTGGATTGCTTCGACCCGCTCAGCTTGGAGGAAGTCGACAGAATTCTTGCCACTGCACGCTCCACGACTTGCGATCTGGACCCTTGCCCCTCCTGGCTAATTAAGGCCTGCCAGGAGGAACTAAGATATCCTATACGGGATATTATAAATCGATCCCTTTCAGAAGGTGTTTTCCCAACACCTCTGAAAGAGGCATTGGTCCGCCCTCTCCTGAAAAAACCGTCATCAGACCCGGCCGAATTGGCACACTACCGGCCGGTCTCAAATTTGCCCTTTTTAGGCAAAATTATCGAGAGGGCCGTGGCAGTGCAGTTACAGGAATTTCTGGAGGACGCTTCCGTCCCAGACCCATGCCAGTCCGGCTTCCGCCCGGGCCATGGGACAGAAATAGTCCTGGTCGCCCTCATGGATGACCTCCGACGGCAACTGGATCGAGGCGGCTCGGCAGTATTGCTGTTGTTAGACCTATCGGCGGCGTTCGATATGGTCGACCACCGGCTGCTGACCCGCCGCCTCGCCGACGCAGGAATTCGGGGGCTAGCCTTACAGTGGCTCTCCTCCTTTCTTGAGGGTCGGGGACAAAGGGTGGCAATTGGGGGGGAACTGTCCCAGAGGTACCCACTCGATTGCGGAGTGCCTCAGGGAGCAGTCCTCTCCCCGATGCTGTTTAACATCTTTATGCGCCCCCTTGCCCAGATTGCACGGAGGTATGGGCTGGGTTGCCATCAATATGCAGATGACACTCAGCTCTATCTATTGATGGGCGACCGGGCTGGTGATGTCCCAGCAAATTTGGACCGGGCACTACAAGCCGTGGCTGACTGGCTCAGGCTGAGTGGGCTGAAGTTGAATCCAGCGAAGACTGAGGTCCTTTGCGTGGGCCGCGGCGGCCCGGGAGGGGAGATTACTTTACCGGCCTTTGATGGAGCGCCACTGGTACCAGTGCGCAAAGTCAAGAGCCTGGGAGTGCTACTGGAGTCCTCCCTATCAATGGAGGCCCAAGTAGCTGCCACTGCTAGATCCGCCTTCTTCCATCTTAAGAGGGCGAGGCAGCTGGCTCCCTTCCTGGAGCGCGTCGACCTAGCAACTGTGATCCACGCAACGGTCACTTCGAGGTTAGACTACTGCAATGCCCTCTACATGGGGCTGCCCTTGTACCGAACACGGAGACTCCAGGTAGTCCAGAACGCGGCGGCCAGGCTGTTGGAGGGACTACCACGGTGGGAGCCTGCACGGCCTGGGCTGCGCAACCTGCACTGGCTGCCGGTTGTCTACCGTGTTCGCTATAAGGTGCTGGTTATTACCTTTAAAGCCCTATATGGCCGAGGACCTGCCTACCTAAAGGACCGCCTCTCCCCATATGTACCCCGGAGAGCACTGAGGTCTGGTTCCCAGAATTTATTAACAATCCCTGGGCCAAAAGAAGTTAGGCTGAAGGCCACTAGGGAGCAGGCCTTCTCGGTGATAGCCCCTCGCTGGTGGAATGACCTTCCAGAGATGGTGCGAGCCCTGCGGGACCTGAACCAATTCCGCAGGGCTTGCAAAACATTTCTTTTTCAGTTGGCATTTGAGACATCTTGTGGTATTTGAGACAGAACCTGATAACGAACGAACAGATATTTAGCCATCTCATATACATCAGGACTATATTATTTTAGCACCTATTTTATATGTTTTATGTATTTTAAATAACTTATTGGTAATTAATGTTTAAATTGCTATGTTTTATGTGAATCATGGGACTCCCATGCCTGTTATATTGTTTAATGTGAATCATGGGACCCCATGTCTGTTAGCCGCCCTGAGCCCGCCTGGCGGGGAGGGCGGGATATAAAAATAAAATATTATTATTATTATTATTATTATTATTATTATTATTATTATTATTATTATTATTATTATTATTATTATTATTATTGGAACTTCAGCTGGTCCAGGGGATAGAGGGCTGAGTAAGGAACAAGTTCTAATTTTAATGAGCCCTCAACTCAAAGTATCAGACTCAGATGATGCAGGAGGTTAGGCAATCTTTCCCTCATGGAGCTAACCAGGAGTCATTTTGTAGAAAAATAGGTGGTGAAGCTCATCCAGGGCTTGTCATGCAGCTGCACCTACTATTCAATGGACAAGGTGGGAAGGAGGAGGTGGAACTCTCAGAAAGGTTCAGGAGCTGTGTTCCTGTGAGCTCCTACTGAATCCAAGGCCTGGAGCTAACAGTGGTTTCAGAGGGCTGATTTAGACTGGGGAGAAAAATGTTGCAAGGAGAAAAGACCTCCTAGAATTGCCAACAAACTAGTCCTTCTAGCTATCTCTTTAATCTGTTTGCTCTACAAGCAATTATCAGGTGATGTTATTTGCCACCCCCCCATGAAAAACTTCAGTTATCCATTTCTACACATTAAACCTCTAAAAGGAAGAAGGGATTTTTCTGTAGCCTCTTGACAATCCCAATTGCAAAAGAGCTGTGTGGTATGGCTTGAATGACAGAAGATTTGTTGCTCAACATTATTACTGAATGAGCTTATTAGTATTTTCATTATAGGAAACTGTATTCAAGATAACATGTACAAATGAATGAGACATGAAGTATATAAATAAATATTTAGGGTTCAGGGATTCGTTCTTCTAGGTGCCTCTCCAATCCTAAGGTTCCAATTTAACTTTTTATTAAAGCTTATCAACCTGACCCAACTAGGGAACAATCATGCATGGAAAAGGTTTCTGTACATATATTCCTAGCTAATGAAGAGCGTACACTTCCTTCCTCTATCTACCACCTGGGTGTTTGTGTGTAACCTAATTAAAAAATCATCAATGGCCTTTTGTTCCTTTTGTTGATTGGGTAAGCTTTCAACATATGCTTTCAGCTATGACTATTAAACCTTACAACTAAAAAGCTGCTTCTTTTGATAATGGCTCTTTGACTCTGAGAATGCTAAAGTTCTTAATGGCAGCTTGGCATCTATCAAAATATATATAAGTTTTAATGCTTAAACAATTTTTTAAAAAACTTTCGAAACTTTATTGAGCTCCAAAGAGGTATTACACATATAACAGCAGAAATATAAAAAAAGATATCTTCTGAGATATCTTTTGATATGCAGTAGTGCATATAAAGAAAATTAAATGAGTTACTGCACTATACATAATTACATTGTCACATAAAACCATTTGTAATGCATAGACCAAAATAAACTAATAAATAACGTTAATTGTTTCTAACAATGTAGCATATTGTTCATTCTTTGCAAGGAGTTCTAGGAAAGAGAACCAAACAGCCACAACTATATGAGTCTGAGTCTCATAATGCCCCTGTATAAATCACTAGCTGTATAAATCGATGGTGCGGTCTCATTTGGGGTACTGTGTGCAGTTCTGGTCGCAGCACCTCAAAAAGGATATTATAGTATTGGAGAAAGTCCAGAAAAGGGCAACTAGAATGATTAAAGGGCTGGAACACTTTCCCTATGAAGAAAGGTTGAAACGCTTGGGACTCTTTAGCTTGGAGAAACATCGACTGCAGGGTGACATGATAGAGGTTTACAAGATAATGCATGTGATGGAGAAAGTAGAGAAAGAGGTACTTTTCTCCCTTTCTCACAATACAAGAACTCATGGGCATTCGATGAAATTGCTGAGCAGACAGGTTAAAATGGATAAAAGGAAGTACTTCTTCACCCAAAGAGTGGTTAACATGTGGAATTCACTGCCACAGGAGGTGGTGGTGGCCACAAGCATGGCCACCTTCAAGAGGGGTTTAGATAAAAATATGGAGCAGAGGTCCATCAGTGGCTATTAGCCACAGTGTGTGTGTGTCTGTGTGTATAAATTTTTTGGCCACTGTGTGACACAGAGTGTTGGACTGGATGGGCCATTGGCCTGATCCAACATGGCTTCTCTTATGTTCTTATGAATGAGAGATTCAGAAATTCTGTCTAACACACAAAGCTCTTGAACTTTAATTAACCAATTAGATATTGACCAATTTCGTACTCACCTTACATCGCTCTTACATTCGTCTTTTCAGCGTGGTGTCCTTCCACTTTCCCACTATCTGCCCCGGGGCTGCAGGAAGGATTGCCATTTTCATGCAGCAAATGGAACTGGCTTTTAGCAGTTTCTGTTTGCTGCATGAAAATGACGAACCTTGCTGCAGCCCTGGGGCAGATAGTGGGAAATCAGAAGAAAGCCGTGCTGAGAAGACGAATGTGAGAGTGGCATAAGGCGAGTGCAAAATCAGTCATTGATAATGTTTGAGGAGGTTTCCAATTAGTGGTTATTTCGAGACGAGCTGCTGCACATAGATTTTCTAATAATTCATAGTTAGTAAAACCTTCTATTTTTAATTTCCACATATTTAGGACAAGATAGGTCGAGGTCAGACGCACATAAACTGACGAGATGGGCATGGATGAAAGCCAGATGCATGTTGGATTTTATGCAGTTGTCCAAACATCAGCATCTGGCAATGGTCATTGGCTTGTTCGTGTCCCGAACTGCCACGACTGAGACACGGACTTTTTTGATAATACATTAAATCCAGAATACAAATGCTTCTGACGACTCCCATGCGTACTTTCTATGTTTGAATGCTCCATTATAGCCGACTTGTCACAAGTGCACATCTGCTTCCCTGCGAGAGCCCACTCCAGATGATATCATTATGCCAGCAATTGTTGACTCAGCCTTCCAACCTTTTGAGGTCGGTAAAATATGCACTCAGCTTGCTGGGGGGGAAAGTATAGATGACTGGGGAAGGCAATGGCAAACTACCCCATAAAAGGTCTGCCATGAAAACTTTATGAAAGCAGCGTCACCCCAGAGTCGAAAGCGACTGGTGCTTGCACAGGGGACCATTCCTAAATGGGGCGGGAGGCAGATCACCCACCTTTGCTGTCTCCCTGCCAGGGGAGGAAGATGACCCACCTTTGCCATCTCCCCGCCACGTGGAGAGACAGCAAAGAGAGTTGCCGTGCTCCCCCCCATTTAAACACCACGGCGGGGTGTTTAAATGGGGGGGAGGAAGATCCCTCACCTTTGCTGTCTCCCCGCCAGGCGGAGAGACAGCAAAGAGAAGTCCTGGGTGTCCCCTTCCTTTCTGGGTGTTTAAATGGGGGGGGCAGATCGCCCACCTTTTCTGGCACCTTTTTTTTTAAAGAAAAAAAAGCCAAGCACAATATCCCACGTACTGCGCTTGCGCGAGTGTGGAATGCCATCTCAAAAAATGAGGTCCGGTTGAGACCTCTGATCAACCAGCAACGGGACCAACGCTGCTTAGAACTGAAGGATGGAGGGATGTCTGATCAGGAAATTCATTGTAAAAAAGCTGTGGGGTATAATAGCAATGAGTTAGGGATGGATTTAATGGAGAGTGTAACCGCGGCTATATTCAAACTTGAATGGGATGTTAATATGTAAGATGTCTTGACTATAAAGTTGAATTGTTTTCCAAAAACTTTGAATAAAGTCACACTTCCACCAGCAGTGTAGATGAGTACCTATTGTGTTACAACCTTTGCAGCATAGCTTTGAAGTATTAGGTAGCATGTGACAGAGTTTATCCGGTGTAAGATACCATCTTGTAACAGTTTTGAATAGTTGTGTTTTAATCTTAGTGTTAGGAGCAGAAAAAGTATGAGAATTCCAAATTTTACTTCAGCTTCCTAATGTTAGATCATTGTTCAGGTCTTCATGCCATTTTTTTGTGTAAAGAGGCATTTTGGTTGTGTAAGTAAATAAAATAATTTTATATATCATAGCAATAAATCTTTTGCAATTTGGGAATGGTTTTTTAAGTAGTGTTTCAAAAGGTGCTAAATTCTGTTGAAGTCTTTGTTTAAGCATAGGATTAGAAATCGGATGTCTTAGTTGAAAGTATTGAAACCATATTTTTAATTTGCCCTTCTCTTTTAAATTGTTTACTCTAAATAGCATTTTTAGTTATATCTACAATTCTATGAAGTTTCTTTTGGGACCAAGTTCTAGAAGTCTTGCCAGTGTCTGCCAGGGGAAACCATTCCTGACTGATAAAAGTTACTGTTGGGGAGATATCTAGAGCTATTTTCTCCCTATTATGGTCCCAAACTTTTAATGTATTGGCCAGGAAAGGATTTTGGAACATAATGTTAGTCTTTTAGAGCAGTGGTCCCCAAACATTTTGGCACCAGGGACCCGTTTTGCTACTGCCACCACGGCTCACCCCCTCCCTTTCCTTTCCATGTGCTGCACCATGCTCCCCCCCCCACCTGCCCTTCACAGTGCCACAATGCGGCATCTCACTCCACCTCCACACACAACAAGGCTCGACTCCTCGCCAACACCAGGGCCTGTCCCCTTCCTTCCCTTCCCCAGTGCCACGCTCTGCCCCCTCTCCCACCCACATGATCAGAGGAGAGATGAGGCTTGGAGTTGGCCCTACCCACTTCAACAGGGCCCAGGCTGATTCTAAGATGTTTGAAGAGCAGACTGGAGGAGGAGGAGAAGTTTTGCCCCTCCCTCACTTCTGGAAGTTAAGGGAGGGGAGAAGCCTCCTTCAGTGCACTCTTCAAATAACTTAGAATCAGCCTGGGCCCTGTCGAAGCGGACCAAGCCTCATTGCAGCACCCCTCGAATTGTGTGAGGGGGCAGGTGATGGGGCTCAGCTCTACCCACTTCGACAGGCAGGCAGGCCAAACTGAGTTCAGGTAAAATATTGGGAGTTCAATCAACAGTATTCCCAACATTTCCCCATTTTAAAATCAAGTACATAGAGCCATGGTATACCATGTAGATACTGAAAGGCTTAAAGTCCCATTCCCTTTGTGCTGTCATTCTGATTAAAACCCTTCCCCCATGATTTTTAAAAGGGGGAGGGACACTGGGATATCCATTCATAGAATTCCCAGCATCTTGTCTGCTTTGGTCCTATTGGACAAACTGGAGAACTAGCAGCCAATGTCCTCAGTGTCCTGCTTCCAAAGTGCTTGTTGAGGATGTAATTAATTAAGCAGCAGCTGAAAGATTGATATTATTGTCATCCTGCTGTCTTGGGCTAGGAGGAAATGGTGAAAGTGCAAGCTCACAGTAAAGGCCTGGCATAAGGTGAGGACAAGGGAACTAATGCTCTGAAATTGTTTCTGTAATATAGTGGGTTCTATGCATGGCAGAGTCTTGGAGTAAGTGATAACAAGCTCTTTAATAGGAATCACATAGTAAAGGGTTACAGTACAAGACTGCTGTTGGGGTCCATGGGCCGAACGTATATACATCTCTGGGTTCCAGAGCAAACACATTATTGAGTCATTCAAACCGATGGGGGCTTGTGATTGGTCCTGGGCTGTGGGGGTTTGAATCATACAGCCTTTTGTTCCCAAGTCCCCAAGCTCAGTCCATATGGCTCCAATGAGCCAGGAGGAAACACCAAAGTCTTCCCTTGAGTACATAACACCCCTTCCCCGTTAGTTCGCAAGCCCCTAGTGGACATAGTCTTTTAGGTACGTGGGCTTGCGGTACTTTTGCATCGACTGCCTGAGTACAGGGGTTCGCAGTGATGCGGTTTCTTCTTCAGGCATTGCTGGCGGAGGCCCTGGTGCTGAGGGGGAATCTGCCGGGTGGACGGGGTCCTCCGAGGTTTCTGGCACTGATGATGGTCCCATTTGTTTAGCTGGTTCTGGCACGGGTGCAGCTGCTATCTCTTCTGCTTCCTCCAGCTCAGGGGTTGTTTCACCACGAGCAGGAGCTGGGGAGGTTGCGTTCTCATCATTTCCCTGGGCACCTCTCGCACACATATTTGATCAATGCGTCATCTTATTGTGAATCCCCCCTCTGAGGTGACTTCATACATGACGGCCCCTAGTACTCGGGATGCTGCCCCCCCGAAGTTTTTGGCAAACACTTAGTCCCCTGTGTTGAACCCCCAGGGGGTCCAGATAGTCTCTGGTACCTCTTGCAGGTCAGGCGTGCAGTCCGGATGCATGCGATCCAGGAGGGTTGTCAGCCACCGGCCCATGAGAAGCTCTGCTGGACTGTGGCCAGTGACTGTACTGGGGGAGGAATGTTGTGCTAAGAGGCACTCAGTGAGGCATGCTTCCCACTCCCCGTATATGATTCAGCAGAGAGTTTCCTTTGTAGCCTGCACAATTCTTTCCACTTGGCTGTTTGTGGCTGGGTGAAAGGGGGCTGACCTTATGTGTTTTATTAAATTTTGGCCACAGAAATTCTGAAACTCGGCCGAGGTGAAGGCTGACCCATCATCCGATAGTAACGTGTCAGGGAGGCCATGTGTGGTGAATACCCTGCGTAGTGCCTCTAATACTGCCTGAGAAGAGATGGAGGCCACTGGCACTACCTCTAGCCATTTTGAGTAGGAGTCCACAATAAGGAAGAATATATGCCCCTGGAAGGACCCTGAGAAGTCGAGGTGCAGGCGGGACCAGTGGTTCTGAGTGGACTCCCACTATTGGGCCAAGGCGCAGGGTGGCACCAGACGAGTCTCCTGGCATGGCTGACTTCGGGCCAGCCAGGATCCAATTTCATTGTCAATTCCTGGGCACCATACATAGCTGTGGGCCAGCGCCTTTATGCGTACAATTCCCGGATGGATTTCGTGCGTGCTGTTAAGACTCGCTGCCACAGTACTGGGGGCACCACCACCCTACTTCCCCACAACATGCACCCCTTATGCACAGACAGTTCATCCAGGCGGGACGCAAATGCAGAGAATTCCAAACCCACCCATCCTTCTGGCCACCCCTTCCACACCCAGTTCTGAAATTGGGAGAGAGTTTTGTCCTTGGAAGAGCAGCGGGCAATGTCTTTAATGTGCACCGGGTGGTCCAGGTGTGAGGAAAAAGCCCCCTACTTTTCATACATATGGACATCGTGATCACCAGTATGGTTGCCAGGGTGCCTGGAGTTTTGACTCTCACACATCTGCTCTAAGAAGTGGACTTTGCTTACAGTTTCTAAGGCTTATGTGGATACTATAAGCCTCAGCTTTGCAGCAGCATTCTACATCTCTGAAGGGTGTTAGCCAGAACTACAGACATGCTCCAGCTGCTCCTTGTGTGCCCAGCCTTGGCCGCTGCAGTGGAAGAAGCCAGGCCACCATGTTTCCAGCCTGTCTCCATGAACCAAAGGCTTAACACCACCAGAATCCATCTTGCTTTCCTGATCCAAGCATACCCTGCCAGGCTGGACTCATTCCTTCTTAGTGGGAAAGTCACACGTACACACCCTGAGCCTGCAAGCAACCCATTTGCCCCATGAATGGATTAATAGCTCAACTGTTAGTCCTGATTGTCTGGAAATACCCTAGACAATGGATCCTGCCAGGAAGAAGATAAGGAAGAGGAAAACCATCTCCTGTCTCAACCAAGTCTTTTGTCTAACCCAGGTGATACCTAGGCCAGTATTTGATTCCCTATTGTCACCTTCCCAGATACTCCCATTTAACCTTAAGTATCCAGCCATTCCCATTTCTCACCCCAGTCTAATACCTTGGAGCCGCCCCAGGCAGCATTGCAGCTTGGAAATTTCCAGGTTCACCGGACTAAGGTGAAGTTCATTGGCCCAAACTGGCATCCAATTAGGTGTCAGCAAGGGACTCACCATTGGCTCTGCGAATGTCCAGCCCTCATGGTCACCACAGAGCCTCCCCCTGCTCCTCCCCAAGACCTCCCAGCCCCTAAGGGTCTGAGGGAGCCTATTTAACCTCTGACCCAACTCCACTCATGTGTGCATCTAACAGTATCCCAGTTCCGCTGTCTAGATCCATCCCCAATTCTGGCCACAGTTTTGGGTCCATTTCCCCTGTCCTCTTATGTCGTCATTGGAAACCTTCCTGGAAGACTATGATGGTAAATATTACCCTGTTTGTCTACCCTTATATGTTCCCCTATCAATCTATCTGTGTTTCTTAGGCCTGTGTGAATGTGTGATTGTTTTGTATTTTTATCTTGTGTGAAAGAACTATTATTCTAAATAAATTACAATTGGTTTTTATTAAATTAGAGTCCATTTTATTGAGCATTTACTCTCTGGATGATTGAGCCTGGTATACATTTGGTAAAAAGATTCCTATTAAGCCGGGTGTCCACCTAACTAATTCCCCAACCTCGTTTTGAGGGCATTTCGCTAACACAGGAGGGCTTCCATTGACATGATCTGGAATGCCAGGGCCAGGTCTGGGTCCATGGAGGGCAGCGGCAGGTGGCTCAGAGCATCAGCATGACCCATCGCTTTCCCAGGGCAATACTTAAGGTCATACAGGTAACCCGCCAGGAAGATGGACCACCTCAACACTCACGGTGAAAGAATTTGGGGCGTTTGTCAGTCGGGGGCAAACAGGCCCAGCAGGGGCTTGTGGTTTGTCAAGATAGTGAAGGGCCAGCCGTACAGATAATCGTGGAATTTTTTTACAATCAGCACATCGTCAAAGAACGGCTGTACCCCGGGGATGCCTTTAAGAAGGGAATCCATTAAGTTCTGAAACAGCCATGCTGACCCCGAACTGCAAGCATCTAACCTTGAAGCCCCCCCGGTGCATTACGATAGTTTGTGCTTCTGCTGTGGCTGCATCCACAGGGAGCTGTTGGTATATTTGTGCCAAAACCAGTTTCCCAAAGGTTTTTGCTCCCACTAGGGATGCTAACATGTGGCTCACCACCGGAACAGGGTATGCATGGCCTTGCAATACCTTATTTATCATGCATTTATAGTCAGTGCAGATGCGTATGCTGCCATTGGGTTTGATCGGGGTTATATGGGAGTCTCCCACTTTGCATTAGCGACTGGTTCCAGAACCCCTTGGGCCACGAGGCAGTCCAGCTCTTCTTCCATATTGGGCCTGAGCGCTAGCAGCACCCACCTGACCTTCAGTCATATGGGCTGCACGTTGGGGTCTAGTTGTAAGGCTACGGGGCCCCAGTGTATGTTCCCAGAGTTCCGTCAAAAACCCCGGGGAAAGACAGGTTGCTTACCTGTAACTGTAGATCTTCAAGTGGTCATCTGTTAATTCACACTCACACTCATGGGATCCACCGAATCGGTACCTAAAAAGCCCAGGATTTTTTGCGCTCGGCACCAGTGGGCATGTGCAGGCGTCCCAGTATGCATGCTCACTGGAGCCAGCACAAGGATCCCACCAGTTTCTTCTTGACCGCTGGAAGCCCCTAACATAGGGAGACCGTCAGCAGTGGGGAAGGAGGGCGGGTAGTGTGAGTGCACAGATGACCACTTGAAGATCTACAGTTACAAGTAAGCAACCTGTCTATCCTCTTTGTGGCCTCTGTGCTTCACACTCATAGGAGATTAGCAAGCCAGACATACCTGGAGGTGGGAAGACAGTCAACCAGAAGAGACAGCTTGTAGCACCGCAGCTCCCATATGAGTCCTCTGCTGGGCATGCACATCCAGAGCATAATGCTTCATGAAAGCATGAGGAGAGGACCAAGTGGCGGCCTTACAGACATCTGTCCAGGCAATGGCTTCTTGGCCAGCAAGTAGCACAATTTAATACTCAGTAAGCCACCTTGAAAGCCGCTGAGACGAAATTTTTGAACCCAGCCGAGGAGCAGCATACGAAACAAAAAGATGCTGGTCCTGTCGAAAACTCTTAGAACAATTCAAATTAAAAAAGCAAGCTTGACATCCAAAGTGTGCCACCGACGTTCCTCGTCCAAGGAAGGGGTAGGATAAAAAGTGGGTAACCAAACCTCCAATTTAAGGTGAAATTGGGAAACCACCTTAGGCAGAAACGAAACATCAGGAGCTAACGACACTCCAGACTCATGAAAAACTAAATAAGGATGTTCACAACGCATCGCCATGAGCTCCCCTACACGGCGTGCCGACGTGATTGCCACCAAAAGTGCAGTCTTCCAGGATAGAAGCTGTAGGGAACAGGTTGCCATTGGTTCAAAGGGACACTGAGTCAACCTGTCCAACACTAATGACAGATCCCACAACTTTGGGAGTGATCGAGATGGAGGATGCAATCTGACCAATCCCTTCAGGAAACGCTTTGAATGAGGGTAAGCAAAAATTGAATGCCCCTCAACAGGCTCATGGTATGATGATATTGCTGATAAATAAACTTTAACAGAAGAAAAGGACAACAGAAAGTCACCCCACTGGGGTGAGACTGCAGGATCAGCCAAAAACCGAAGAAACTTCCTCCATTTTCTGAGATAGGAGACACGGGTAGATAACTTTCTACTATTTAGGAAGATGTGCTGGACTCTGCTTGAGAATTCACAGGGTCAATGAGCCATGCCATCAGCTTCAGATGAGGTATGTTGTGATGAAACACCTGCCCCTCCTGAGCCGAAAGAAGGTCCGGTTCTGCTGGGAACTGAGAAAAAAACTCCCTTCGCTAGATGAAGTAAAAATGGGAACCAGTTCTGCCGAGGCTACCACGGCGTGATTAATATGCACCTCAGCTTTTCACTCGCTATTTTGTTGACCACTTTTGTCAGCAACGGAAGAGGTGGAAATAGGTACAGAAACCAACCCTTCCATGGGAACATTAGACGGTCTCCCAAGGACGCTGGATCCGATCCTCCCCTGGTGCAGAACAAAGGACACTTCCGATTCAGAGCTGTGGCAAAGATGTCCACCTGAGGGTACCCCCAAAGCTGGAACACAGGTTGAAGGAAGTGCCACTGCATCTCCCACTAATGTGGAGACACTGCTCCTCTGCTCAACGAATCCACCTGGAGATTGAGTACTCCTGGAAGATGTGCAGCCTTCATGTAGATGCCATGCACCAGACACTCCTGCCACAGTTCTATTGCTAACGCACAGAGACGTCAGGAAACTGTCCCTCCCCGCCTGTTAACATAGCAAAGAGCTGTAGTATTGCCTTTCAACAGGGCCACAGCCTTCCCCACCATCAAGGGACAGAAGGACAGAAGAGCAAAGTGAATTGCCAGCAGTTCAAGATAATTTATGTGGCACCGAGTCAGCTGTGGAGGCCACGGACCCCCCCCCCACACACACACACAGAGCATCAATATGAGCACCCCAGCCCCATAAAGATGCATCTGTGGTGATCATGACTGTCATTACAGGTAGATGGAAGGGAGCTCCCTGACAGATGTTGTCTTTGGATTTCCACCATTCCAGGGCTTGAAGGATTGATGATGGAAGCATGAACCTCTTTCGAGGCGAGTCCCGTAATGGCTGAAACTTTCTGAGGAACCAAAGTTGAAGCCCTCTCATATATAGTTTCACGAACAGAAGCACACTGGTAGTCGCCACCATCAACCCCAGCATCCACTGCTGCGCTGTACTCCATTTCTGGCTTTGCAGAAGATGAATGAGAGCGATGATGTCCAATGCTCTTTGCTGAGGCAGAAAAGCATGATGAAGTGTTGTGTCCAGCAAAGCCCTGATAAACTGAACAGTCCTTGATGGTATCAGATGGGACTTCTTCATGTTGACCTGCAGGCCTAAGGTGTGAAGAAGACGAAGAGTGGTTTCAATGTGGCCGGATAGACGGTGTTCCGAATCTGCCGCAAGGAGCTAATTGTCTATATACGGAAAAACGACTATGCCTTGCAGCCGAAGATGTGCTGCAACCACATTCATCATTTTGGTAAACACCCGCGGTGCAGTACACAGGCCAAATGGAAGAGCTTTGAACTGGAAATGGTTGGAGCCTACCCCAAACCTGAGGAAATGCCTGTAAGCCGAATGGATACTGACATGGAAGTAGGCATCCTTCAGATCCAAAGTTGCCATCCAGTCCCCTTGGTTTATAAGGGGAAGAATTGTCTGCAATGCGAACATCCTGAATTTCTGGTACACAATAAACTTGTTCAGATTTTGAAGGTCCCTAATTGGTCTCAATCCCCCATCCCTTTTGGGGACCAGGAAATAACAAGAATAGAATCCCCCTGTCCTGTCCTCTGCAAGGACCGGTTCTATGGCTTGTTTCTGCAAGAGGTTGCGAACTTCCTCTAACAGAGGGGGGGAAAGAGGTGTGGTGACCAGCACTGACTGAGTCGGAACCTGAACAAAGTCTATCTTGTATCCTTCTGCTATGATGGAAAGAGCCCACCTGTCTGTGGAGATGGACTCCCAAGCCAAAAGATACTGATGGAGGCGGATATGTGATGAAGGAGGGATGGCGATGTGTGCTACAGAAAAGTCAAAAGCCCTGCTTCTTTGGCGGGCACCCTTAGATTTGCCAGTGGTTGCAGATGCTGAAGCAAACCTGGTTTTGTTATTTTCCCTATAGGGAGGCCTACTCTCTGCTTGTGAAGAGCGAGGTCTCCAAGGCTGGTCAGGGGAGAATTTCTGGTAGGGCCTTTTGGGCCAAGATTTATGCCATTGCTTAGGCTTACCATCCCTAGAGGACGCCGGAACACAAAGGTTCCTTGAGGTCTTTATGCTTTTGTACATCTCTTGAAGGACACTGTCAGTGGTGGAACTAAAAAGACCTTCACCCTCGAAAGGAAGGTTTTCAACGTAGGCCCTGGTGTCAGGCTGAAGAGCTGTAGACCGCAGTCAAGAGTGATGATGCAGGGAGACGGTGGACATGAGGGTCTTGGCAGATACATCCACCATGTGCTTTGCTGCAGCCAGTTGTTGCTTAGCCACAGCAAAGCCCTCTTTTTGCACCTTCTTGAATGAAGATCACTTCTCCTCACTCAAGGATGACATTACTGGTGTGAGCTGCTCCCAAATGGAGTATTGGTAGTGAGCCATGCACGCGGCGTAATTTGAGATCTTCACTCGCAATGCTCCAGCTGAATAGAAATGTCTGCCCGCATTGTCTATTTTCTTGCCCTCTTTGTCAGGTGGAGAAGAATGGGTCTTGCGGGCCTTTGAGGACGAGGAGACCACCACCGAGTTGAGTTTGGGGTGGGAGAACAAGAATTCAGCACCAGCCTTCTGAACACAATACATATGGTCCAGTCTTCATGTAGAGATTGGTGTAGATGCCAGCTTTGCCCAGAGCTCCTTCATCGCCTGCAGGTTAACTTTGGTCACTGGAAGGGCCACAGCCGTCGATGTCTCTCTCTGCATTATGTCGAAGACAGTGTCATTGACAACTGGCTGAGGTTGAACCATTGTGAGGGAGAGAGAGTGTGCCATCCGCTTCACCAGGTCCCCATAAGACTTCAGGTCTTCTAATGGATATGGGAAGGTCCTCAGCAATATGCAACTCTGGAGAAGGTTCCGCTGCCCTGTCCGGATCATCGGTACTGACCTCAGAGTCCGATGATGAAGAGTCTCTTCTCACCGAGTGCTCAGATAGTATCGGGGTCGAAGCACGTTTGTGTGACCTGAGCACTTCCTCCGACCGCTCTCTGCATCTCTCGGGAGG
Organism: Heteronotia binoei; assembly: GCF_032191835.1. Classification (NCBI taxonomy): domain Eukaryota; kingdom Metazoa; phylum Chordata; class Lepidosauria; order Squamata; family Gekkonidae; genus Heteronotia; species Heteronotia binoei. The sequence continues at coordinate 104,894,729 of NC_083224.1, forward strand.
GATCAACACCAATGCTGAGGCACGATGCGTGGAGTGATGTGAAACCCTCGGGAAATGCGAGGCTTCCGACTACTGATCCCATTCTGGAAAGTCACTTGGAGGGTATCACTGGTATGGCGATGGGTATGGCTATCCAAAGGAACAAGGCCACTGACATTGATCCCACATTGGAGGTGGCGGGAAACATCGAATCACAGCAGCCAACTCAAGCTCTCTCCGTCCCATAGTCGGCGGAAGTGGTGCCAAGGGTTTGTTTGGTGCTGAAGCCTTGACCTCCGATACCGAACCACTGTCGCTCCGATGACGCGACCCCGATCTGGACAAATGGGTGCGCTGGGTCAGGTCTATCTCCTGCTCAGATCCCGACAGTTGGATCGGCTGTGAGCCTCTGCTTCTCGACACTGAAGGACTCTGTGAATGTGGAGATACCAGAATCTTCTGGGGTGGAGCAGCTTGAGTTGATATCGACTCCGATGAAGCATCCTGAGAAGGAGAAGGAATGCATGAAAGTCTGTCCTTCTTCCGCTTCTCCTTGGATTTAGACTTCTTCAGGAGGGATGATCTGGTCCCCGAATCGTACTGATATTTCTTGGCTGGAGTCACCACTAACCCTTCAGAGGGTCGTTTTGAGGGTCGGCCTCGCTCGGTCAGCATGCTAGTCTGCACCGGCGACGATGGATCGACCGATGCAACCATCAGGGCCTGGGTAGCTTCTCCCATTGATACCGACAGGCCCATTGCCATTTTCGGTGGATGAAGAGCTGATTCTACAAGTGCCGCCGATAGCCTTGCCGCCCGGTTTTTGCGAGTTTGCTTCGAGAAACTCGAGCAATGCGGGCATGAGTTGACTCGGTGTCAGACACAATAAGCAAAGGGAGTGACCGTCAGGGGGTGCAATCTTGCTACCACACTTGAGGCAACATTTGAAAAATCCCCAAAAATCCTTTCCATAGGCACCGGAACCCACACAGAAAGATTTGTGAGGAAATGGGGGGGGGAAATAGAGCTCCAAAAGGCAAAGTCCAACACAAAGTCTTTTTTTTTTAAAACAACAATTAACTATAACATGTAACTACTAACTAGAAAAACAACAAACGGGCGAATAACTGGGGGAAAAAATAACAGGGGGAAAAAATCCAAAGAATTACGTAACAAGCACTGACCGGAGCAGTCAAAAGGAGATCCTATCAACGCGGCGGTCAAAAAGGAACTGGTGGGATCCTCGCACTGGCTCCGGTGAGCATGCGTACTGGGACACCTGCGCATGCCCACTGGTGCCGAGCGCGAAAAATCCCGGGCTTTTTTGGTACCGATTTGGGGGATTGGCGCAGGCGCTATATCCCATGAGTGTGAAGCACAGAGACCACAAAGAAGATCTCTTTGCACACCCTTTGAAAATTCCTTTGAACGGGGGTGTAATGGATTCCTGTCACTTGGATGCCCAGTGCCTGGAACCAGGACAGACCTAGAAGGCTGTACAGATCGCCCTCCACCACAATGAGGGGGAGTTCGCTCTTGAACTTTCCGTACCTAACGTGGACCAGGCCCACTCCCCGGACTGCAACCTCCTGCTTTTGAAAGTCCCGGACAAGGAATGAGGTTGGTTTTAATTGAACGTGCAGGCCGAAATGACCGTCTGGCGCGCCCTGGAGTCTACCTCCATTTTGCAGGGCTTGCCTTCCATGAACACAGTCACGTAATATTTATCCGGGAAGGGAATGGGCAACTGGCATACCTGGGTTCCTGAAGTGGTGAGTGCCTGGATGTTGTCCATCAGTGCAACCTCGTGGCAATGGCCATTCTGTTGGCGAGGGAGTTTTCCTTGGCGCAGCACCACCGACCGGCACACCCGGGCTATGTGCCTGGCCTTCCCACATGTATGGCAGGTTGTGCTCCTGAACTTGCACGTATGCCACTCGTGTGGCTCCCCACAGCTGGCACAGGTCTTAGGGGTGGTCAATTCTGTTGTTCGCAGCCTGGGCCTTTGTTGGGACACCTGATGCAGATTGAAGGCATCGTCCCTGTCTGAGTCGTCTGATTCTGTGGCTGGTCGCAGCTGGTGGGCACTGGTCCCTGGGCAGTGGGCCTTTTCTTTGTGTGCATCCTCGGTGGCGGTGGCTATTTGTAGGGCCTTCTCCAAAGTTGGCTTTGATTCCATGGCGATTTTCCGACTTGCCTTCCCATCCTTGAGGCCGTGAGTGAACTTCACGAGCAAGTTCTCCTCCAATTGTGCGCCGTACTCCGCCTTCCTGCCCAAGTCTCACAGGCGGGCTAGGAAGGTCGCTACAGTCTCATTCAGCTCCTGGAAGCTGTCAAGGAACTGTAGCTTCCGGGTGAGGAGAGTAGGCTTTGGGACAAAATGGCCAGTCAGCGCCTTGATGATCTTGTCGAAGGAAGATGCCTGGCATGACCAGGCCCTTCGCTAGCTGTAGCGTGGCAATGCTGCAGTTGCTCAGCAGGATGGCCTTCTTGATTTCGTGTTCATCCTCCTTGATTCGCTGTGCCACAAGGTGGTACTTGAGTCTTTTGACCCAGGCTTCCCAAGCCTCGGGCTGTGCCATGTAGAACTCCAGGATGGAGTTTTGCAATCTGGACACGGCGGCCATGATTGGGCTGTTGCGCGGTGGCACTGGAGCTCAGTGTGCATGGCGGTGCCAGTGTGCCCTGGACCTTGCTCATCTGGATCCCACCTTTGTCGCCAATATAATATAGTAGGTTCTATACATGGCAGAGTCTTGGAGTAAGTGATAACAAGCTCTTTAATAGGAATCACATAGTAAAGGGTTACAATACAAGATTGCTGTTGGGGCCCACAGGCCAAACGTATATACATCTCTGGGTTCCCGCGCAAGCACGTTACTGGGTCATTCAAACCGATGGGGGCTTGTGATTGGTCCTGGGCTGCAGGGGTTTGAATCCTACAGCCTTTTGTTTCCAAGTCCCCAAGCTCAGTCCATATGGCTCCAATAAGCCAGGCGGAAACACCAAAGTCTTCCCTTGAGTCCACATACATAACAGTTTCTCAAGTAGTCAAGTCCATTTTGCACAGTTAGGATAAAAGAACATGAGATTTTTGGTTAGTACCTCAGTTCATTGCCTTTCCCCCATCAGGTTCACATCACACAAAGAAGTGAGAACCTGCCTGTCCATGACCTTGCATTTCAGATACTCCTATGGAAGATGAGAAAATTGAGGAAAGTGAACCTTATACCTTTCCAATAAAGCCATAGAAGTGTTTGCTAAGAAAAGCAGCAAATTTCAGACAGCTGTGTTTATTCCAGCAGCACCTCTTGTCAACATTATCAAAAGCAGCTGAAAGGTCTAAAAGCGTCAAGACAGACACTTGATCTTTGTCTATCCCCAGCAGGAGACCATCAGGCATTCAGTATCTCCAGGTCCACAGATTTAAAAAACAGACTGATAGAGATCATGTGGAGTATTTGAGTTTACACATTTGAGCTGGAAATAGGCTTGGAGAGGGAACTTATTTTGTGATGATCTGCTTTGTTTTTATATTTGAAAAGAGTTCTGTGACTTGTATGTTTGCACATGTACAAAACAATCTTATAGCCTATTTGCAAATGAGTTACTTCTATTAAACACATTCCTCAGCTTGGAACAATTGTGGAATATATGGGTACAAAGTAACAATATTTATGTAGCACATACAATTCTTTTAAAAAGACCCAAGTGAAAGCAAATAGCCACCTTGGCCCTGAAAAGGGCAGAAACATGGGATACAAGTTTTGTAATTAAAATAAACAAAAATGTATACTACATGACAAGCAAGAAAGGAGAAACTCACAGGGAAATTCCCCTTTCATGACCTCTGCAACAACCTCTTCTCTCTGTATCTTCCACAGTACTTACTCTGCTGCCACTGCCTCCAGGAGAAAAAAAGAGTGCCAGTGATGTTTGAGCTGGGACAAGCCCTCAGCCACATAGTTGCCCACTAGGATTACTAACTCAGGTTTAAGAAAAGATTTGAGGGTGGCGCCCTGAGTAAGTGGGATTTGTGGAGGGGGAGGGATCTCAATAGGGTATAAAGCCATAGAGTCCATTATCACAATTTTTTCTAGGGGAATTGGTCTCTTTAGACTGAAAATCAGTTATAATTCTGGAAGATTTCCAGGACCCACCTGAAGGTTATCAATGTGTCATCCCAGGTAGGGTTACTAATCCCCAGTTGGGGACAGAGGATCTCATGGTCTGGAGGCCTTCCTCCCGCTTCAGGGTTATCAGAAAGGGGGGCGGTGTTTTGCTGGTCACTACATTACACCCTATGGCAGGGGTGGTCAAACTTGTTTAACATAGGAGTCACATATAATAAATGCCTGATCTTTGAGAGCCTCAGGACAAGGAAGGAAGGGAAAATGAAAAGAAAGCAAATAAATGGGGGAAGGAGATGGAAAGGAAGCAACTTTAACTTTAAATGTATTTTCCAAGCTACCTGCTGGCTTGGCTTGGAGAAGTGATTTAAAGAGAGAAATGCCTTCTCCAAGCAGACTGGCAGGGAAGTGGGGGCTTTGAGAGCCACACAATATATGTGAAAGAGGAAGAAGGTGATGATGATCATATTGGACTTATATCCTGCCCTATACTCTGAATCTCAGAGTGGTCACAATCTCCTTTTCCTCCACCCCCCCAACAGACACCCCGTGAGGTAGGTGGGGCTGAGAGAGCTCTTACAGCAGATGTCCTTTCAAGGACAACACTCATGAGAGCTATGGCTGACCGAAGGCCATTCCAGCAGCTACAAGTGGAGGAGTGGGGAATCAAACGTGGTTCTCCCAGATTAGAGTCCATACACTTAACCACTACACCCAACTGGCCCCCAAGCCACAGTTTGGCCACCCCTGCCCTATGAAAGTCAATTTCCATAAGGTATAATGGAGAAATGATATATGGGGCTGGGGGGGGACATGTTTTTTGAAGTAGGGGCACCAGATTTTCAGCATAGCATCTTGTGCCTCTTCTTAAAAAAAAAAGTTTCAAAAAGATTGGACCAGGGAGTCCAATTCTACGAGCCCCAAAAGAAGGTGCCCTATCCATTATTTACAAATGGAGGGAAGGCATTTAAAAGGCATGTAGTCCCTTTAAATGTAATTGTGAGAACTCCCTTTGGACACCCTTGCTCCTGTTTCCATCCTCAAAGTCTCCTGGCTCCACCCCCCAAATCCCCAGATATTTCTTGAGTCATACCTGGCAACCCTCTCTCTCTCTCTCTCTCTCTCTCTCGGCTTGACTTCGCGAACGAAGATTTAAGAAGGATGCAGTAGTCCACGTCTACTGCAGGCTCGCTGGTGGCTGACAAGACCAATGCGGGACAGGCAGATCCGGCCACAGTGGCTGCAAGGAAAAGTCTGATTTGGGGTTGGTGCTGTAGCAGCGCGATTCTTCCTCAATCTCCTTTTGTCCTCAAGACCAGCTATGCGTGCGTTCTCAAAGGAAGAGACAGCCTGGTGGATGGTGTGCCTCCATGCTTTGCGATCTGAGGCTAGGTCAGACCACTGGTGATGGTTAATGCGACAGGTACCAAGGGATTTCTTCAAGGAGTCCTTGTACCTCTTCTTTGGTGCCCCTCTATTTCGATGGCCGGTGGAAAGTTTGCCATACAGGGCAATCTTGGGAAGGCGGTGGTTTTCCATCCTGGAGATATGCCCTGCCCAGCGCAGCTGCGTCTTCAACAACAATGCCTCGATGCTTGTAACCTCCGCCCGCTTGAGGACTTCAGTGTTGGTGGTGAGGATGGTGCGAAGGCAGCGCTGATGAAAGCGCTCAAGGAGTCGCAGGTGATGACGGTATAATACCCACGATTCGGAGCCGTAGATGAGGGTTGTCATCACAACCGCTTTGTAAACATTGATCTTTGTGCCTTTTTTCAGATGCTTGTTGCTCCACACTCTTTTGTGCAGTCGGCCAAATGCATGGTTTGCCTTTGCCAGCCTGTTGTCAATCTCCTTGTCGATCTTGGCATCTGAGGAGATGGCAACCCTAATCCTAGGCCAAACACTGCCGGGACTTAGTGTCTGTTTCTCTTAGCTGGTTTCCTTCTATCCTGGAGGCTCCAGCTACTCTGTGGAGTCATGGTTTATTTCCTCCTCACAGCCCAGTTCCAACAGTTCCCTCCATCAGCCCTGGCTCAAGGTGGCTGCTGAAGTGCTGTAGGTGGAGATGAATAAGAAGACCAAGGTGCTCACTTCCAGCTCCATCATTTGGCTTGGCTGAGAAGGAGAAACTTCTGAGGTGGTGGCTGAAATGAATAGGTATGTGCCCCATTTTCCTCCAAGCATTGTGGTATATTCATGCACCTCCAGGAATTTCCCCAGCTTTCCTCTGATGTTTTCAAACTGGCTTTTCTCTGAATTCTTTGGAAAGATTGGGTAAAGCCTAGTTGGCTGCTGTGTGGGTGGGTAAATTTGGATTTTCTGGACCAAATGGCAGTCATTTCCCCTGCCCCTATCCCCACAACAGCCATTCCCCCACGCACACATGCAAAGAGCTTTTTAGTTTTGTTTTTTTAATAATGAGCATCATGTGGTAATGAGCACCATGTGGAGCCCCCATTGCTGCTGCGCTTTCAGTGCAGTCACACCAGCAACTGGAAAATCACAAAATTCCATTCTTATGAGGACCTGTGAAGCAACTTCAGGTTGTATTGTGTTGAAGTATAGAGCATACTTTCCTTAAATCCATATGGAAATTAGCACATAGTAAGGAAGATGGTAAGTCTACCAGACATCAGTTCAACATAGATATGCTTGAAAAATTACTTTGAAAGGTTGTGCATAGTAGTCTATAAACTACTAGAAGCTCTGACAGTCTCAGATTAATATTCTACAGTTCTTACTAATTGCCATTTTTAAATTCAGAAGAAGAGATAAGGAATCATCTTAAAATATACAGTAACCTTTAAGAAGTATGACTGGTATTAATAATTCATCAGACTCAAACACTTGTTACACACATTTAGAATACACCAGTGGATTTCAAATCTCCAAATATTCAGATAGAATGTACTAAAAGCCAGATTTGGAGGGAGCATTTTTTAAAACTTTGATTTTTTAAAAATTTATTTATTTACAAATGCACTATGTACCATCAGTGGCTGAACTCCAGTTTGAAAGCCATTCATGTGCAATTTTCTGTAAAGCTAACCCAGCATAAATCTATATACAATGCACAGTCATATAAAATAGTTTGAAGGAATGAAAGTGTTTTAAGTTCCACTTGATAGGGGTTCATATTGCTGTGATATCAACATGGAGGTAACACCACCCATGCTGGTACAATGACTTCATTTGAACAGAATAGAGCTCCTCGTGAATAAATGGTCCAGGTTTCAACTTTTATTTTAACAGAACTGTATCATTTTTGCCTGCAATCGAAACTGTGATTGGCCTCCTGTTTCTTAAGGAATTGAAAGAATCTTTTGTTACACATTTATTATAAATTGCTTCATCTAAATCCAGTAAGTGCAAAAGTGCAAAAGTAAAAGAAATTGATCCTGGGATTTCTAAAGATATCAAGGGGGAAATGTACTAGATGTCATTCTTCTTAAGCAGCATGTTTGTTTTAACCATATTAGTTAGAAGCAGATTGAGGGGCCAGCATTTGGATGAGAAGCTTCACAAATATTTTAAGTAGCCTTTTAATTGACCCAGTTTGACATTAAACGCACTCTCTAAACTCTTGATATTGTTAGGCATTTAAGATAAGTGGCAATAAATACAGATTAATTGAAACCCATGAAATGAAATATTTGAGGTAGCAACAAGCCCATGAAAAGCCCCTTTGTGCTCTGGTTGTATGCCAGGTTGTGTACTTGAGTTAGGTTAACAGAATCTCTAGTCAGACTCACTGAAGCTTTTGGTAGCTCATGCTGTGACCATCTGAAAAGACAACAAACTTTGGGCAAAAGCAAATAGCTTGATTGGCAAGTCTGAAGAAAAACAAAAATGGTAGATGGAAGGGCTCTTACTTGACGGTGTCAGCTTTGTAGTGTAAGAGTAAGAGGCAGTAGAGGGACACATTGATGTTTTTCTATTGCGTACACTGAGTGACTTTCCAAAACAGTAGGCTAAAAGCTTCAGAAAATGCTTTGTAAGAATGTTGTCCAATACTGTATATGATGAGGACTGATTTATATGAACATTTAGCTTGTCAAGGAATTGAGGTTACTTAAACTACTTGAACTCATAATAATTTGCCTGTGACCTTTTCTTAAATTGTACCTGGACAAACAGTAACAGTCTGTGTGCTTATAGGGGCAGTCTAAGACTAGGAAATCTGGGTTCAAATCCCTACTTTACCATTCACCTCATCTGCCATTCACTACATTAGGTGACTTAGGGGCACAAGTAGACTGACCATTTAACTTACAGGGCAACTTCCAGGTAAGTTGTTGGTGGTTAGACCATGCAAAGCCAAGCTCCAGCAACAATGTCAATGTCTCAGGGGCCACTTGGCCTATACTGATTCCCCACTAGCCTTTGTCCCACTCCCAAGCTCCTCTTCTCTGCAGTGCTTCCATTTGATTTTGCACAAGCTGCCGCAGGGCTGCAACTCGCCCCACCTCTTTCCCATGGCAAACAGAAACCAGTTTTCAGAGGATCTTGTTTGTCGTGGGAAAGAGGTGGGGTGAGTTGCAGCCTCGTGGCAGCTTGTGCGAAATTGGATGGATGTGCTACAGAGAAGAGGAGTGTGAGACCGAGACAAGGCTAGTGGGGAATCAGTTTCAGACTCCTCTTTGGCAATGAATGCCTCAAGGGCTACTCAGCTTAGCCTGTTACAGGACTGTTTATTTCCCAGTCAGCTCCTGCTTAGAAGTCCATCCTTCTCAGCCTAACCTATGTCAAAACACTGTTGTGAAAAAGAAGGGCATGCTGTCCTTGGAAGACAGACAACAGATAGATAACAAGGTTTGCACGTTTCAATAGAAATTACTCTGCTTGTAAGAGCCTAAGTTTAAAAAAAAACAACTACAGAAGCTATGTCTTGCCTCCTCTGGTATTTGATGATAAATCTGGGGCTTCTCTTTCCTTTTCACATGATAACTATGAAATTTATCCTTATACCAACAAGAAGACTGAAGATTATTATTAAAGGATTAAAGGGTGCCTGTTCTGGCTGCATACATTAACAAAATCCCAACCACACACACACACACACACACACACAAGAAAAACTACAAATTTTAGTGTAAAAAGAATTTGTTTTCATTTACTGCACTCTAAAGGGTGAGGCCTGAATAAGACAGGATGCTGCAAAAACAGGGGGAACTCCGGCTGTCTGCAAATATGAGGTGAGGAAAGATGGAAAGGCCTTCACACTTCTACAAGCTCCTGTGCATCTGTTCTGCAGCATGATGTAAACAGAAAAAAAAACCTCTATAACTTCATACTGGTGCTCATTCATCTTCTATTGTCATATTTTTTTTCTAAAGCATGTAAGAGAATGTAGTCCAAAGAAGCTAAGGTTTTGTTACCTGATTCTTCTTAAGGAAGAGGAAGGTTTGGAGAATCAGAATCCTCTTAGATTCAACAGTGTTCCAGCACAGAATCAGCTTCCAAGCTCTTCATAGTAAAGTGAAACCAATTAGTTGGATTTATATTTGCCAATATTGCATGTGTGGGGATAGATGATTTTCTCTCATCTTGAATAATGGATTTATTTCTTCATCTCCAAAATAAAGTTGCTATACAAGATAAATGGATTCAACTGGAATTTTATTCAGTAACAAACAGGGCCTTTTTTGTAGTAGGAGCTCATTTGCATATCAGGCCGCACACCCCTGATATAGCCAATCCTCCTGGTGCTTACAGTAGGCCCTGTACTAAGAGCCCTGTAAGCTCTTGGAGGATTGGCTACATCAGGGGTGTGTGGCCTAATATACAAAAGAGTTCCTGCTACACAAAAAGCCCTGTTAACAACTGATTTAAGCATTATTAAAGATATAAGATCAGTGTGAGCACACTACAGAGGCATGCCAGTTTGGTGTAGTGGTTAAGTGTATGGACTCTTATCTGGGAGAACCAGGTTTGATTCCCCACTCCTCCACTTGCACCTGCTGGAATGGCCTTGGGTCAGCCATAGCTCTTGCAGAGGTTGTCCTTGAAAGGGCAGCTGCTGGGAGAGCCCTCTCAGCCCCACCCACCTCACAGGGTGGCTGTTGGGGGATAAGAAGATACAGGAGATTGTAAGCCACTCTGAGTCTCTGATTCAGAGAGAAGGGTGGGGTATAAATCTGCAATTCTTCTACTGTTGAGGGCTCTTCCAACCTAACTACGTATGAGGCAGCTAATGCTGCTCTTAGCTTATTCTAGCCTACATAAAATAATATAGCAAAGGGAGCTATCACTCTATCATCCTCCCATGGTGGCAAACACTAGGGATCAAACTAGTGAAGCCCCAGCCTGAGGGGCCCCATCTCTAGCCCCACCACCTCTCCACCGTAAACCATGAGATTCTGGTTTGGGAAACCTTCTCCATTAAGAAATGCCTTAGGGAATTCGCCAAAATATTCCTGACAGAAGTAAAATCCTGCACCATCCTAGCCATCATCAATAAGGACCTAACCTGCCTGAGACCTAATGAAAAGCAAACAGCCTCATCCTGACAAGCAGCAAAGGAAATCAGGCCAGCAAGATACCCTTCCCACCCAGACAGAAAGAGCCCACAAATTCTTGCTGGGCTCCAATATAACCAATTAATCTTATTTTACCAATTCAGGGACAGCTGGGAGTTAAGCTCCAAATGATAAGTGTTGTCACAGGCAAAGAACAAGCCTTTATATCAGGGGAGTCAAATGTCTGGCCTTCGGGCCAGAAACGGCTTGCCCAGGGCTTTAATCAGGCCCATGGCTCTTTTCTCCACACTCCTCCCCCTCCTGTCTTCACCCTTTGAAGCTCTGAGGCTGCTGAAGTTTCCTGCTCTTTCTGCCTTGTCTTTGTCAGCTGCAGCAGGAAGCAAAACTGCAAAGAAAATGCAGAGTGGATTTTCCATTAAGGTCTCTCTATGCCCAAATAGATAAGACCCAGAGATCTTAATGAAAAATCAATTCCACATTTTCCTTGCAACTTTGTCTGTGCTGCAATGTATTTCAGTGAAGTGGAGATCAGTTTCACTTTTCAGCATTCCTATAGCCAACTGAAGCACATGCTTCCTGGAGTTCTGTCCTTGCAAATAAAGGATTGATGCTTTCAGCCAGCTTGTCTCTGCTCAGTAGACCTGAAAACTGATGCCTGGTGGGTACTCTAACCTGGGAACCCACAGCCAAAGGTGGATATTACACTGGAGAGTGAGCCATTGCAAATCTGAGTAGACCCTCTCGGGCGGGGGGGGGGGATTGCAGTGCTGTTTCATTGTTTCTCCAGATTTTCGTAATGTTTTATTTTAAAAATTATATTGCCAATTCTATTATTCCATCACCTTTTCATTTTAAACAAAATATTGCAAGAGTTTTAAGCATTTTTGTATTTTATGTTAAAACATAATATCTTTAATTGTGTTTGTGTCTTTTATAAAGTTTATATTTCCACTATCTCACATTACATGTTATGACACAAATGGCCCAACCTCACAAAGTCGCATTTGTGTTAGATCTGGTCCTTCTTACAAATGAGTTTGACACTTTGCTTTATACCCTACTTGCTCCTAAATCCTCTTCACTGGCCTTACTCTCCCAGCATTGGCCTCTTCCGTTTAGGAAAAGGAGGGTGTGCAAAGGCAGCTCCTGAGCAACAAGACACAGGAAGTCTTGTAAGTACTCCAAAATACTTTTTTCATATGCAGCACTTTTTGATTAGAGGAACTTCAGTGCCCATTCATATTTTCAAATTTTAATCAATTTGTCCATTTGGCATCCTGTGTTTTATTTTTTTTTAAAATGTATGGAGAGAGTCACCTGCTTTCTAAAAAACAAACAAACCATAAACTGGTGGAATTGTGACCATCATAAAATGTTTAACTCATCTTTCTTTTTTATAAGTTTACCAAAATCAGTTTTACAGCTGCCAGCATCTTTTTTTTTCAGCCAATCTTGTGATAACCTGAGCTGGTTATGTCAGAAGCTAGAACACTGAAATCTCTATGGACAGGGTCTCTGACCATAACTACTCCTTATATTATATGCATCTATTATTTTATTCTTTCCTTTTCCTCCCATGAATGTTAGCACAGAATAATGATGACTCAAAAGCATTTTGGCACTCTGAAAACCAAATTCCAGATTTCTGAAGTCCAGTTCCTCCTGCAAAAATGTGTGACCCATTTTATGCCTAATCAGCATTTAGAATGACATCCCCACTACGAAGACTAATCACCTAGTTAGTTTTTGCATGCACATTGACTGTAAGTATGCCAGCAGATTGAGGCATACACCATGTGATGGTACTTTACTGTCTGCTGAAAGACAGGCTTGAAATTTGACATTGTAACTACTTTCACATTACAGACAGCTACGCAGATTTTCATTGTGCTTTCAGTCTGACTGCATTGTTCTTTACTTCCCTTTTTTCGCCACATTGTACTGCATGACAAATTCTGATCAAAAAGCTAATATAGCTCAGAAAATGATAAACTTGATGGTTAAATGAAGTAGACAAAAAAAAAAAAACCCTTGGAAAGGATAAGGCAAAACGCAATCTAAATGGAATCTACCTACAAATCCCATTGTAGCGGAACTGGAGTGTTCAAATTTGATTATCTCAAACATCTTGACTGTAATCCGACTCCATTATTATTAATATAAGTTTAACTAGAGAAGGAGTGCATCTTTTGTTCTCAGAATTTACAGTATGTGTTCCTGTGAAACAACAGAGTGTTTAATCCTAGAGACTTAGAGCACTGTTTAGTTGAAGTAAACCAGTTACTCAAGTATTTTGTGCATCTCCCAGGATATTTAAATGAAATTATGCTCATTCATTCTCTATCAGACAAGTTCTTAAATCACATCCAAATACATTCCCTTCACATCAATCATCATTACCATTATCTGTACCATGTGTAATGCATGCAGACAGATACTAGAATACTGTATGTATGTGTTTGTTAAGTGCTGTCAAGTTGCTTCCAGTTTATGGTGACCCTATGAATTAATGATCTCCAGTGGACCTCGCACCACTTAGCTGTCAGGTTTAAAACAGCCAAACCAAACCAGTCACAAGTCCAGTAAATGTTTGGGGAAGGTGCCTTCCCTGAACAGCAGTGCGCAAACTCTGAATCAACCCAAGTTTGAACTGAATTTCACTTTGTGAGATGGTTCATGCCCATCCCTACTTTTGTGTTCTTGATGTTCAGCTGTAATCCCTATTTGGCACTTTCTGTTTCATCAATAGTTGTTTCAAGACTTCACTATTTTCTGCCAGTAATGTGGTATCATCTGCATATCTAAAATTGTTAATGTTCCTTCCACCGATTTTCACTCTGCCTTCATCTAAGGTTTCTTTATTGTATGTTCTGCATACAGATTGAACAGGACAGGGAGATAAACAACATTCTTGTCTGACACCTTTTCTAACTGGAAACCTTAGGGTGTTTTTGCACTGACCTTAATCGGCAGCGACGCCCCTCTTCACCGCGCAGGATCTGTGCGGATTTCGCACCAATTGCCGCGGAGCACCCAGAAGAGCCGCAAAGTCCCGCGGCTTTTGCGGCACAAATGGAAATTGGTTTTTGGTGGTTTCCATTTGCGCCGCAAAAGCCGCAGGACTTTGCGGCTCTTCCGGGTGCTCCGCGGCAATTGGTGTGAAATCCGTGCAGATCCTGTGCAGTGAAGAGGGGCGTCGCTGCTGATTAAGGTCAGTGCGAAAACGCCCTTACTCTTTCTCCATATTCTGCTTTAACAGTAGAGCACAGTTTGCACATCAAAAAAATCAGATGTTATGGCATGCTCATTTCTTTTAAAACCAACTATAGTTTTTCATGACCAACGTGGTCAAAAGCTTTATGGTAAGCTATGAAACACAAGCTGATTTTCTTCTGAAATTACTGGATGTATGACATAGATTAATCTGTGATCAATTCATACAAAGCAATAGGAATGTTCTACTTTTTACCCAGGCATCGTTTTTCTAATGCAGGAGTGTCAAAATCATTTCTTATGAGGGCCGGATCTGACATAAATGAGACCTTGTCGGGCCGGACCATGTCAGGCCAGGCCTTGTGTGTACCTATTTAAGATTAGATATCAGAGATATAAACTTTATAACTGGCACAGACAAACACAATTAAAGATTTATTTATTTATTTATTTAAAAAAACACCTTAAAACATCCTTAAAACTTTAGCACTCAGTCTTAAAAATGCTTTCTTGGTATTTCTCCCATGGGATCCAGGGAACCGGGCAAAGGATGCTCTGGCTCTTTCCTTCCTTCTCCAAAGGACCAGGAGGAGGAGGAGCCTCAGCCAACAGAAGAAAGAGAGGCTTGGCTTTGTTTTGCTCTGTAGCTCCTGTGTGATTGAGCAAGCCTGGCAAAGCAAGCTGTTATGTGGAAGGAAGCAAGAGAGAGGGAGAAGGAAGCAGATGACAGCCAGTTGCTCGGGGGTCTGACAGAAGCCCTCCAGGGGCCTGATTTGGTCCCTGGGCCGCATGTTTGACACCCCTACTCTAATGGTTCAAAGGAGTGGGTGCAGCCAGGAATAGTTCAAAAAAGTAAGTGAAGCTAGGAATGCTTTCCTAGAAATACTGATGATATTCACAGAAAGGCTTTGTTATGTAGTAACAGGATAACAACAAATAAATGCAATTCTATAATAATTACCATCATATGAAAATATGCATTACTTACAATTAATAAAAAGGGTCCACTGAAATATATCTCTTACTAGGATGCAGCTGTCCCAGAGAGCTGAAACATTGCTCAGTGACTACTGCTTTGAGAGTGCTTATAAGTAAGAATAAGCATTTTGAATCTTTCCATTAAAATTGCACCAGGTAGGATCAAACAGAAAAATTCACAGTAGGAATTGGATCTTTATCTGCCTTTCCCAACCACCCTGCAGTTTGCTCTGCAAAACATCTGGGAGGGTTGGAAGACATCCAGAAATAAAATGCATGACAAGTATAGGGCCTTCAGCAATGTGAAAGAATTCTGCTGGGGCTTTCATCGGTGGGTGGACGGGCATAAACTGGGAATATACAGTTCAGTTTATTTCATGGCATGTCTGGTTTGTGAACCATAAACTATTATGAACTTTTAGAGGCCAAACAAACTGTCTTGGTTCATGAGGTTTGTGGCTTGGTAGAACAACCCCTCAGAGACAACAAACTCACAGGTGATCTCTGGCTGACTCTCCACTAACTGGTCTTTAGGTTTGATCAGGATTGAATTTCTGAGGTCCAAGTTACAGGCCCCTAAAGAACGTACCCCCAGAAAAGTGCTTTCTGGGGAAATAACAGGTGGTCATTTTGACAAGTGCAGGTTCAAGAGCATATAGTACAGATCCTGTGCAAACTAGAGGCATCAAAGTCAGAGGGGACCATCCCTGGATGTCCCTCTACATGTCAAGTTCCCCGCATTGCAGTGAACTGGCTCTGGCTCCAGGATGGGAAGGAGACTCAACTAATAGAAAGAAGAGAGACTTGGGTCAGTAGTAGGGATGTGCAAAAAAAAAAAAAAAAAAATCAGAACTACACGGATTCGGAAGTATACGGGGGGGGGGGGGGATTCGGAATCCCATATATTTCTGAATTCCGTAGTCGGAATAGCCGCATATACGGTAGATGTGCTGCTATTTCCGAATATACGGCCCCATTATTCCCTATGGGCCATTGAAATCAATGGCAAATAGGGTATATTTGAAGCCACCTGGAGGGGAGGGGGCTTGAGGGAGAGCCCCCAAATTTGTAGGGGACCTGCAGGGGACACTCCCCTACAAACCCCCCAAGTCCCAAAAAGATTGGGCCAGGGGATCCCATTTCAGGGGCACCCAAAGAGGGTGCCCCTATTCCACCATTATACCTTATGGGCCACTGAAATCAATGGCAACATAGGGCATAATTAGAGGCTACTGGGGTACCACCAATCTTGGTACCCAGCTCTGCAAAACACCCTACAGACTATAAATTGCAGAAAGTCTCAGAACAACCAGCAAATTCAACAGAACAATCAGCACGGTCAACAACCATCTTCCTTATCTTCACACCCCTTCCAACCTTCCCAGCAATTAACACAGAACAATGGTCACATTCAACAGCCAGTTTCCTTATCACTACCCTTCCAGGAAGCCCCACCAAACAATGGACACATCCACAAACCAATTGACCTTTCATCACACCCCCTCCAGCCTAGAAATAGCTCTCCAGCAGCCCTGGCCCCACTCAATGCACAGCAGCCAAGAAGGTCAGAGCACCTGCTCCGGCTGCAATGCCACTGAGGATGTTCTCCGCAGCTGAGAACGAAACGTCTGGAAGGAAAACTTTCTCCAGTAGAATACGGCACTTGAGCCCAAAAGATTCTACAAACCCTAATGATGTTACCAGCCATGAAAACCTGAAATCTTTGACAACTGTTTGTTGTTGGGGGAAGCCCGTTTAGGTTGAGTAGGCTTCTGTTTGTTTGAGTAGGTGGGTCTGGAAGAAGAGGATTGTTGTTTTCTCTTCCAAGTGTCAGACAGTCAAGGTGGATAGTATTTGTGTTGAGATGACCATTGCTTAGGTTTGTAGGGTTTGGTGGTGGAGGAGGTAGTGGAGACACCCAAGCGTTTTAACTTTTTACGACTGTCGTCCACATTGGAGAGGACCTCATCAGTGGTGGAATGGAAGAGGCCTTCTCTGTCAAAAGGTAGGTCCTGTTTTAAGGTCAGGCTGAAGTGATGTTGCCTGAAGCAAGGCATGACATCAGAGGACAATGGACATAACAAAAACTTTATGAGCAGGAAACCACATGTTTCAAAGAGTTGATTTGTTGACAGGCTACTGAAGTGAGCTCCTGAACGAAGGCAGTGGCTTGAGGTTGGCAGCATCTGGCAGATTGGACAAAAAGGTGTCAGGTGACTTGTTAGGTTGAAACTGTACGCTAAAAAGTAGGCTAGGTAAGTGTGAAGTTTACTGAGTGGTCATTGAAGAATAAAGCTTCCTGCCAAAAGCTTCCAGTTTGTGGCCTCTCTTTCTGGTGGAGCAGGGTGACGTGACGGTTTTGACTTTGTAGATGAATGTATAATAATTTGATTTGGTGGAGGGTGAGAGAAAAGAAATTTTGCATCATTTGGTTGGACCTGATATAATGCATCGAGGCGCCTGGGTGCAGGAGTGTCCCAGGCCTCCTTGAGTGTGGCCAAGTGGACCAGAAGCATGAGTAGTAAGGTTGCGGGAGGTAACGCTGCTTGCACAAGCTTGTAGACAAGGTCCGTGATCTCGGGTTTGTCAGTGTGGACTGGAATGTAAACATTTCCATATAGGAAAAAAAAAGTCCAAAGTTCAATCTTTCTTTTCTTTGTCTTCCCCTCTTTCTAGATCACTCCTTCCCACCTTCCAAAATCATTTAGTTTGCCTTAAAAAGTCCCGGAGCGAAAGATTGTAATCAGTTACCTCTGCACTGATAACCAGCTTAGCTTCGGTCTCTTCAAATATCAGATGTTCATCAGTCCCAAAAGAGCTTAGGACCTTGTCAAGCTTATGCCAATTGAATGGTTCTATAAGCCTCTGTAGATGATGAAAAACGCCACTCTTCTCTGGCGGTCCCTCAAAGCCTCTAAAGAGCCTCCAACGGAGCTCCCTATCAGCCAAGGTTAACCTCCTCTGAGTTTCTGTGCATATCCTGGACAAATCTCTAACTGAGAAATGTAGGCAGAAGGCCAAAGAAAGCCTTTTCCTACCCTGAACAGAGGCTTAAGACTGTCCCAATTCGGAAGACTGGTCAGCTCAGCACGATTCCCAAGCCAGAAGCTAAAAATTGGGAAAGAAGTATTTGTTTGAAATACCTGTGGTCATCGACAAAAGCATCAGTGTCACAGCTCTGCATTCTCTACAATCAACACAGGAAGTACGTCAAAGATCATGAGACTTGGACGTGACTTGGTGCCTAGCACGTGACTTGGTGCCTAGCAAAGCAGGAAGTAACAAGGGAAGTGAGACTAACAAAGACTGTGAGATTTGGATACAATTGAGAACGGGATTTGCTGCCTAGCAAAGCAGGAAGTAACAAGATAAGAGAGATGAACAAGAAGGCCTACTCTAGGATTTTTTACTATAGAAAAATTGAGATTGACATTTTGAAAAAAATAAAATTTTTAAAAATTAATATCTAAGCCCAGGAAGGTCGTAGAACGGCAAAATTAGGCTTATTTAAAAGGGCAAGTTCTAAGTTATTGAATCTGCTGTTTGGATTTTGATTTTGAGACATTAAAGTTTTCGTAGGCTTTCTTTGATGTCAGAGTCAAAAACAACACGTGCAAGAGCTCTCTCTTTGGAAAAAATGCAAGATCAATTAGAAGTGATGGAAGCTATAATAATGAAAGGAGTTGACAAGATGCTAACAGCCTGTAAAAAAGAACTTTAAAAAGATATTGGAGATCTTAAAAAGGAAGTGGACGATTTTAAAAATGACATGGTGGTGGTCACAAAAAAAGTCCAGGATGTAGAGGAGAAGGTTAAAGTACATGATTCCACCTTGCTAAAGCTGCAAGAGAAGGTGACAATACATGACTGCAGAATGATGGAAACTCAAGTTCATCTGAGAGGAGTACCTGAAGGGGAGGGAACTGACTTAAAAGAATATATGGTGAAAATAATTGCTGACTTTTTTGGAGGAAGATCCTGAAGGGACTAGAAATATGTATGATAACATGTACAGAGTTAACTCATCATATGCCAAGAGCAAAAATTTGCCAAGAGATATAGTTATAAAATTTATGTCAAAAGACATGGCAGGGAAAATTTTGGATAAAAATTTCCAAAAGACTCTGATAGTAGGAGGGAGCAGAGTCAGAATAATGAAAGAGCTGCCAAGACAAGTGATAAATGATAGGAAAACGTACAAGAAACAGACAGAGAAATTGTGTGCTAATGAAATAAGATATAGATGGATAACACCTGAAGGCTTGAGTTTTGAGTTACATGGAAGGAGGATTACAATTACAAATGCACATGAGTTGTCTAGTTTTTATGAACAAAATAAAGACTTTGCACCATGATGGATTACAAATTATTATCTTGGAATGTAAATGGACTAAATTCACCACAAAAAAGAAAAGCAACATTTCATTGGATTAAAAAACAAAATTGTAACATAATTTGTTTACAGGAAGTTCATATACAACAAAAGCATTACAAATTTTTATGGAATAAACAATTAGGACTGGAATTTTTTTCATTGGCCAAACAAAAGAAAAGGGGCGTGTTTTTTTATATTAATCAGCAATTAGAGCCAAAATTGGTATTTAAAGTTAAAGATGGAATATATATATAGCAGTAGAGATAATGATTAATGGGAAAAAATGTTATTAGAACTGTATGCACCAAATGGTGCAAAAGATGCTTTTTTTAAAAGACATTATCAGACAGTTGGATGAAGTGGCTTATGACCAGATCTTGATGATGGGAGTTTTTAATGGAACAATACAGAATAAAATAGATAGATCTGGCCAAAAAAGTAATAATAAGGAAGGAAAATTGCCAAAATCATTTTTTAAACTGGTTAAACAAGAAAATTTGGAAGATACTGGAGAAAATTTAAACCTGAAGTAAGAGACTATACTTTTTTTTCACCAAGACATAATACTTCTTCCAGAATTGACACGTTATGGGGTACTAAGGATTTGGGCCTCATAACTAAAAAAGTAGAGATTCTTCCAAAGATAAGTGCGGATCATAATCCAATATTATGGGCTACAAAATTGCAAAGAAAAACAAAAAGATGGAGGATAAATGAAGATTTGCTACAAGATAAAGAAATTGTAACATTTTTAGGAAATGAAACTAAAGCTTTTTTCCAAATAAATGACAAAGATGATATAGAGTTCCCGATGGTATGGGACGCTTACAAAGCTGTAATGAGAGGAATATTGATTACATTAAACAATAAGGATAAAAGAGAGAAAGAAAAACAGAGATTGGACATTCAAAATGAGATAAAGAAAAAAGAAGGGGAACTGAGAAAAAGACCAGGGAAAAAGAAAATTATAACGGAAATTACTATATTACAAACCCAAATGAGACATTTGTTGAATAAAGAAGTAGAATGGAATTTGAAAAAAAACTGCAACAGAAATCTTTTGAGGGTGCGAATAAACCTGGAAAGTACTTAGCCTGGCAATTGAAGAAAAAGAGAGAAAGTAAAATTATTAATAAAATTGTGGCTGATGGAAGAGAGATAGTAGATCAAGAAGGAATAAAAAGACAATTTTTAAGTATTATGCTAATTTATTTAAGGGTGTGAAGATAAAAAAAGAAAAGATTGAAGCGTATTTGCAAAATATTAAAATAGCACCCTTAACTGACTATATGAAGAAAATTTTGAATGATCCAATTGAAAAAATTGAAATTAAAGCAGCAATTAATGCAATGAAAATGGGAAAGGCACCTGGGCCCAGTGGATATACGGCTAAATTTTTCTAATTTTTAAAGAAGAATTAGTACCAAAACTGCAAAAATTGATGGATATGATAAGAGTAAAAGGAAAAATACCAAACACTTGGAAAGAAGCTGTAATTTCGTTGATCCCCAAGGAAGATAGAGATGTTACGAACATACAGAACTACAGACCAATTTCATTATTAAATAATGATTATAAGATATACACAAGAATCTTGGCAGAATGACTTAAACAATATTTGATTAATTTCATAAAGGAGGATCAAGCAGGATTTCTCCCTGAAAGGCAAATAAGAGACAATATAAGAACAGTTGTAAATATTGTAGAATACTATGTAAAACATCCAGAAAAAGAAGTCGCATTATTTTTTGCGATGCAGAGAAAGCCTTTGATAATTTGAACTGGGACTTTATGTTTGCAGTAATGGAAAAGATAGAACTTGGAGAACACTTCATAAGAATGGTAAAAGCAATATATATGGAACAGCGAGCAAAGTTGTGTATAAATGCAGACCTCACAGAGGATATGATGATCAGTAAAGGTACAAGACAAGGTTGTCCGCTTTCACCATTGTTGTTTGTAATGACGCTTGAAATTTTGCTGATGCAAATATTAGACGATAAAAAACAGAAGGGCTGAAAATTAGAGGATTTACTTATAAATATAGAGCATTTGCTGATGATATAATGTTTATAGCTGAAAATCCTAAACAAGTAATACCTTTGCTGTTAGCCAAGATAGAAGAATATGGAGAGTTGGCAGGACTTTATGTTAATAAAGAAAAATCGAATTTTTATGTAAAAACATGCAAGTAAATAAACAAAAGGAGTTGCAGAGACTGACAGGATGTGAAGTTACTTCTAAAGTAAAGTATTTGGGCTTGGAGATTACAATGAGGAATATTGATTTGTTCAAAAATAACTATGAAAAGCTATGGCATAAAATGGATGAAGATGTGGTGAAATGGAATAAACTTCATCTGTCATAGCTGGGCAGAATAGCTGCAATTAAGATGAATATTCTGCCGAGAATAATGTATTTGTTTCAAACCATTCCGATTGTGAAAGATAGCAAACATTTAATAAATGGCGAAGATTTCAGAATTTGCATGGGCTGGGAAGAAACCAAGGATTAAAATGAAAATTTTAACAGATGCTAAAGAGAGAGGAGAATTCCAGCTACCAGATTTAAGACTATATCATGATGCAGTTTGCTTAGTATGGATAAAAGACCGGATGATGCTGTTGAATAAAAAACTTTTAATGTTGGAAGCTCATGGAAATTAATTCGGCTGGCATGCTTATATGTACTATGGGAAGAAAAAGATGGATGTTTTTTTTCCCTCACCATTATATTAGAAATAATTTGTTAAATACATGGATGAAGTACAAGAAATATGGTGATGAGAGAAAGCCATTATGGATAGTGCCAGTAGAAGTAATAAAAATAACAGTTGAAACCAGTGAAGAAAGAGGATTGTCATACAATCAATTACTAAAAATACAAAGTGGCAAAATAGAATTGAAAACTGCTGAGGAGTTGAATAAAAAATATGATAGGTTTCAAATGCAACCAATAAAAAGCCTGGTGGAGAATGATATCAAAACTGAAGGAATAAGATGTGAGCAAACAGAAATGGAAAAAGTCCTGCTTGGAGATAATGAGAAATTAATTTCAAAAATATATAAGTTACTGTTAAAATGGTCTATGGAAGATGAGGTAGTAAAATCTCAAATGATTAAGTGGGCAATCAATGTAAATAAAGAAATACAGATGGATACATGGGAGTATCTTTGGAAGAACTCGATGAAATTATCAACATGTAAGAGTATAAAAGAAAATTGTTTTAAGATGATGTATAGGTGGTATATGACTCCTAAAAAATTGGCAAAGATCAATAAAAAGATGCCAGACAGATGTTGGAAATGTAGAAGACATGAAGGCTCTTTTTACCATATGTGGTGGACTTGTGAAAGAGCGAAAAAGTATTGGCAGATGATTCAACAAGAAATTTCAAAGATCTTGGGATATGAATTTAAGAAAGTAGCAGAGACTTTTTTATTGGGATTGCAAATGGAAAATTTTCTGGAAGAAGATAGAACTTTGATCTGGTACTTGCTTTCAGCAGCTAAGACATTGTATGCGCAGTTATGGAAGCAAGAAAAAACCCAGAAAAATGGGATTGGATTGTAAAAGTTATAACATGGAGTGAGATGGACAAACTAACAAGAATCTTAAGAGACTATGATTTGGAAGTGTATGAAAAGGAGTGGAAAAAGTTTAGATGTTACGTAGAAGAAGAATGGAATATAGAAGGATATTGGACAATTTCTAGTAATGATAATACTAGAAAAAAAGTAGAATATGAATTTAGGTTCTTATGGTTTAAGGGTACCTTTAAATGTTATTATTTTAAGTATATAACTTTGGCGGGAGTCAAGTAACAGGGGGAGGGGGGACTAGAAAATAGCATATGGGATAGATAAAAAGAAGGTATTAATGGATATGGTTACCATATGTTATCAATAAAATTGTGTTTACAAAAAAACCCCATTTCCATATAGAACTTAGCGCCCTCAGAGGGTGACAGCGAACTGGGTGGAGGAATGTCCTGAGGTTGGTCCAGGACCAAAGGATCACCCATTTCAGAAGACGTCGATGAGGATGCTTCTAAAGGGTCCACAGGATCCTTAGGAGGAGTGTCACCCTTAGGCAAGAGATCATCCGGCATATAGATAGGTTCTTGGTCCAGCAAGGGGTCAGGTAACTGGAAAGGGGCTCCCACAGCAGCAGAAGGTTTGGTGTTGTAAGGAGTAAGCGGTGGGGCAGGGGGAAGAGAGACAGTCGCTTGAAGCAACTGTACCTTTTCTTGAAGCTCCGTATCAGAGCACTGGAAATGGGGCTTCTCCTGAACAGCTTTGGTTTCATTTGGCTTCCTAAGACAATGGTCACAGCTTCGAGGAGAAGGCATCCTAGATGGAGTAGGAGTCGGAGACAGGTGATGGTGCTGAGGGGTGCGGTCTCTAGCTGTGGAACGTGAACTGGTGTGTCTATAGTATCGAGCAGATCTAAAAATCTATCTCGATCTCCTGTGGCCAGATCTGGATCTGTGGGGCCGAGAAAATGAACGTCAATGTCTAGAATCTGAGTGTTGACGTCTAGATGTCCAACACCTATGACAAGATGCTAGAGGAGGAGCGGTAATGGCGAGAAGCTCTGGAGGTGGACTGTCAGTCCTGAGAGACTGCAGGTGGATCGTCTAGTCCTAGAAGCTCTCATAGTCAAGCGTCGATGTCCAGAGCGGGAACCACTATGGTAGCGGGAGCAAGAGCGAGACCGGTATAGTGGTCGTGCTGTAGACTCCATATCATCCTGGGTTGCATGTTGTAAGTTGAGTTAGGAGTCAAGGAGAGAAACTGGGAACCTCCTGGAACCAAGTTCAGTGATTCTGAGTAGTAATTTGTGGCATGGTCGGAGCTGAGTCGAGGACCTTGTTAATGGTGGCCACAGCACATAGCAAGACATCGGTATCATAAGTGTCAGGAATCAAGATGACTGCCAAAGCGGATGAGTCAATGGGTACTGGTGGAGTAGGGCAAGCTTGGTTGGAAGCCGACTCCATCGTTGATTGCAGAGTATTCGAAATCATGGTGTTCATAGCTTGCTTTGGGTCTTTAGAAGCTGAGGATTTCGAAGTCAAGGCCCAATCCTTCGATTTCTTGTCGGACTTGTGCTTCTTTTTACGGGAAGCAGCTGATGAAGCTGAATCTCCCCGCTCTTTTTTGGGGGGGGGAGGCAGCGATGGTTTCGATATGTCAGATTTTTCCAAGAGATGGCTTTGGAAACTCGCAGCCCTATTTTTCTGCGTTTGCTTCCTGAAACCACGATAGTGGATACTACTGTTGACTTTATGCCGTTCCCTGAGGCACAGAAGGCAGTAAGGATGCCTGTCAGTGGAGGGGAGCTTAGCCCGGCACTTTAAGCACCTTTTTAAAAAGGTGCTCATCCCTCTCTTTTCCGCCAGGGTGAGGGGGGGGGGATGGAAAAAGGAAAGAAAATGAAACACTCATGAGGGCCATTTTTTTTTGTAGACAGAAGATGATGAGATGAAGAAAGACAAACAACGGGAGGAAGGACAAGATGAGGAAAAATACGCTGAGGTAAGGAGCTAAAGCAATGAGGTCTGGTAAGGGTGCCGGTGAAAAAGAAACTGTGGGAGATGGAGCTCCTCCTCCATTCTAGACATTCACACTGCTTGCCTCCTCCCCAGAGCAGAGAAGGAGCCTGTCAAAACACTCTATGCTGCTATTGGAGTTCTCCAAGGTTGGCTTTGAGCAAGGGTCTGAACCCATGTGTGGGACTGCACAGGGACCACGAAGAAGATCATCTAAAAACTGGTTTCTGCTTGCCATGAGAGAGAGGCAGGGCAAGTCGCAGCCCAGCAAGAGTTTGTGTGAAATCAAACAGAAGCGCTGGGGGGAAAGGGCTCCGAGACCAGAACAAGCCTAGTGAGAAATCTGTCTGTCTCTAAATGTATCCATTCACAAACCATAAGTTTCCAGCTTGGAAGTTCATGGAGAGTTTGTGGAAAGTTCATGTTGGCTGACCTGCCATTAACTTCACTTCATGAACCACAAACTGGCCAAAATTAATCACAGACGTTTGTTTGTGAGCCTGTTAGTGCCAATCCCTTTGTGTGTATTAAATGCTATCAAGTCATTTCCAACTTATGGTGACCTTATGAATTAATATCCTCTAAAATGTCCTATTGTTGACAGCTTTACTCAGGTCTTGCATACTGAGGGTCATTCCTTGATTTGAATCAATCAATCTCATCTTAGGACACATTTTCTAACATTATTGTTTTTTTCTTGTCTTCTCATAATGTGACCAAAGTTCAATAGTGTCAGTTTAATCATTTTAGCTTCTAGGGGGAGTTCTATTGATCTTTCACTGCCACAGTAGCACTGGGTTCTGCTGGGTCTCTGCACATTATTATTTGTTCTGTTGGGCTTGCAACCCCCCCTTGTTTCGATTTGTTCTGGTATGATTCTCTGGTTTGATTTTTTGTGTTCAATATACCTAAAAAAAAAAACCCCTCCCCCCCCCCCCCCCAATTCTTTATTTCTGTTCTAATTAGGGCAGGCATGAAATTTGCCTTTTTCACAGAAGCTTCACCCTGGGTCACCATTATTCCCTACCACTCCAAGGTCCCTTTCTTGGTCTGTTGCTGCCAGCTCAGATATCATCAGTGTATATTTGAAGTTGGGATTCTTTGCCACAATATTACACTTTCTCACATTGAATCTCATTTGCAGTTTTAAAAATGCAGAGATCCTTTAGGAGCTCTTCACAATCTGTCTTCATCATAACCACCTTAAATAATTTGGTGTCAAATGGGCATCTTGGCACTGACATACACCTTTCCTATTACTGCCAAATATTTTTGGAAAGTGGGTAAGGCCAGCAGAGCTTCTGATTAGCCATTAGAGATCTAATTGGTTGTGCAATTTTTTTTAAAAAAAGTTGTTTCAGCAGCACTTGCTCCTAAAGCACAGGGATCTTTACAGTGCTACTGAAGGTAAGCTGTGTATGCAAGAAAATATTTTTACACATGTTCACTTAATAAGGCATCCAGTTAAATTCTGCCTGAAATCTTGAAAATTTTATTAGTTTTGCATAACCTCATTCCTTGACATTTTGTGATTGGCAACACCTTCTGTGGCAGCCATTTTGTGGTTGCCTCTGCTTTCTGCAGCAGTCATTTTGTGGTTGAGTCCACTACTCTGTGTCAGAAGTCCAAATGTTCCTGTAGGCTCAAAACGTTTGAGGACCCCTGAACTATACCAACTCCTTCCATGAACTTTTCCACTGGATCCCACTGTGTTTACAGAACTTGCAATTATTCAAATGACTATTAGTATAGCCTATATATCCTCTGCATGTCCTGACTAAGTTCCCAGGGGATCATCAGGGAAGAGGCAGGAGATCAGTTTGTTTGAAAAATGCCATATCTCTGAAATATTTTATGTAAGTGGTTCATTCAGTTAGTCTCCATGAACTGGGTAAATCTGAAAAAAAAAAATATGATGATGAAACGTGCAAGACCAGAATACCATGCTATATTCTTGGTTTCTGGTTTAGATAAGACTGAAACAGCATACATAGCAACCTACGTCAGAACCATCTTTCTATGCCATGTAGTCAGACATCACTTTTAGGAGAACATCAGTTTGCTGATCATTCAAACGTCATTACCCCCTTAAATACTCTGGAACTGCATCTATACTTCAGATACAATAAATACAACCCTAAGTCTCAACATGGTAAAATATTAGTTTTAAAGAAAAAAATAGAGGAGAAAGCACAAAGACACATGAAAGTAAATAGTTTTTAGAAAAATAACATTCAGATTAAAAGCATGCATAAAATCTATTTGTTACCCATGTGTTCCTAGAGAATTATTTGCCCATAAAAATGAAGTAAATCAGAAGTTATTTCTAAACACTAATTACTTGTATATATTTTTTGTTTTCAAAATATTAACTCTTTTTAATGACACATGAGCTCTTGGCAGCCCATCTACTTATTAGCTGTAAAGTGCACTTGTTTAATCCAATTGTAATGATCACTTGGGTTCACAAGGGTGTAGTTTTCTAACAAAGACCAACTCTACTCCAAAGCTTTAAGCCCTAAAATGTGATAATCAAGCCTTATGGCCTGGAAGAATGATTCTGTTTCAAAAGCATCATATTTAGTGGTCCAGGATCTGTTGTAAAAATATTCCCAGTACTAGCTACAGAAAACCCAGTTTTTATGAACACGAAACCATCACTACCCCTTTGAAACACTGCTATCCAAGTCCTCCCTTCTAAACAGTGTTAGCAACTGCTGCTGCTACAGCCTTGCCAAAGACTGTTTAGTGTCCTGTGGAAGCCCCATGTACAAAGCAGAGAAAGGGTGCTCTCCTGTGGTGGTGGTGGGCGGGGAGGCTGTGTTTGGTGTTCAAAGACATGGCCCTCTAGTATATAGGAAGATGAGGGCTTCTTCCTCTCATGATGAACACCCTTTCCACCCAGTCTCACCTTAATGGCACGTCTGGTCTTGCACGTTTCATCATCATATGGAGACCACCTCTGAGTCTTCACATCCAATCCCTGGCCCACCAAATCCTAGCCCAGAGAGCTGATCACAAAAATGAGTGGGAAGAGGGTGTATAAATGCAGACCTTCAGCCAAGGCACCCACCAGCTAGGCCCCACTGCTCAGCATGAGAAAACTGGGTGGCAAACAGATAGGGTTGCCAGCGCCCAGGTCCCAGAAAGGGATCTCCCAGTTTCAGAGGCTTCTCCCTACCACAGACCAACTGGCTGGTGAGGGAAAACCCTTCCCTAACAGGGACATCATGCAGTGATGTTCCTGACATGATGAAATCACCTGGAAGTGACATGAGGATATCATGTTGAGGACATTGCCCTGGCCCAGCAAAGCCCACCAGCACAGAGACAGAAGATCACAAAAAGGAGGAGTGGGGTATATAAATGTAGGCCCTTGGCCAAGGAGCCCACCACAGAAGCTGAGCCCCAATGCACAGTTTGAACAGAAAGGCTGGGTGGCACACAAGACTTTGAGTCCACTAAACACGTAAAGCCCATGAGCAGAGAAATAGAAGATCACAAAGAGGAGGGAGGGGTGTATAAATATAGATCTTCAGTCAAGGAGCCCACAGCAGACGCTAAGTCCCAGTTCTCAGCATGAGCAGAAAGGTTGGGTGGGTGACACACAGAGCCCTGACTCAGCAAACACCCCAGCCCAGAGAGTTGATTTTAAAAAAAGAGAGGTGTGTGTAAAATGCAGACCCTCTTCTGAGGAACCCACAGCAGAAGCAAAGCCCCACTGCTCAGCATGAGCAACATGTGCAGAAAGGCTGGGTAGTAAGAGCAAAGTGCGAAGCTGATCAACTTCCTTCTATCTCTCTGTATTCCAGTCTTCTCCAAATCAAAAATTGAAAGCAAGAGAGAGACTGACATACAGCTCTATCTTTGGGGCCAGCTTCCTCTGTCCTCTCCCACACCTGTACTTATGCACAACTGAAAATAATCACAAAAATCTGATAAATACAGTTTTATTACTCCTGGAATTTTGAGAGTATTGTGCATCATTTAGGGCAGGGGTGTCGAACATGCAGTTTAGGAGCCAAATCAGGCCCCCGGAGGGTTCCTATCAGGCCCTCAAGCAACTGGCTGTCATCTGCTTCCTTTTCCCTCTCTCTTGCTTCCTTCTGCATAACAGCTTGCTTTGCAAAACTTGGTCAATTGCTTTGGAGCTACAGAGTAAAACTTCTATTTTCTCCATTGGCTGAGGCTCCTCCCTTGGAGAAGGAAGTGGGGAAGAATAGCTTGCTTTGCCAGGCTCTCTCAATTGCACAGCAGAGCTACTGAGCCAAACATCTATTCCTCTGTTGGCTGAGGCTCCCCCCCCCAGTCCCCTGGGGAAGGAAGGAAAAAGTCAGAGCTTCCTTTGCCCAGTTCCCTGGATCCCACAGGAGAAATACAAAGAAAGCATCCTTAAGACCAATGAGTGCTAACATTTTAAGCATGTTTTTAAAAACATATATATTTGTGTTTGTTTGTGTTCTTTATAAAATTTATATCTCTGCTACCTAATCTTAAATAGGTACACACATGGCCCGGCCCAACATGGCTTGGCCCAACAAGGTCTCTTTTATGTCAGATCTGGCCCTCATAACAAATGAGTTCGACACCCCTGATTTAAGGTATCCCTGGACCAACCCAAACCAGCTAAACCAGATTTAAGTTTGGCTCAAGTATACTTGAATTTACACCCCTTACGTTAAGCAGTCAACATTTCTGTATTGGTCCATCCCATCTAGCTTCTACATCAAACATATATGTGAATGCATAGATAAACATTAGATAAATAAATCTGCCAATCTGATTAAATCCAATGGGACAAAATAATCTTAGATACGAATGCTTAAATTTAACAAAGTTAAAGAACAGTTTGGTTTGATTAATCCACTTTATGGAATCCAATCATGTGCCCATTGTCATATAACACAATCTCCAGGCTCTGAGGCATTCTTGTTGATGTTTCTGGAAAACTTGCAATTTATTTATTTACAATATATTTATATCCTGCCCATTCCATACAGACTCAAGGTGGCTAACTGTCATGGGTGCTGGGGGCCCTGCAGAAGAAGCCGAGCCTGCAGAAGAAACTGTGCCCCTGCCACCTGCATCAGTGCCCCTGCCTCCTGCTGGAGAAGATCCAAGCCCCCCTGCCTCGCCCTCTCGGGTGGCTCGTGTGCATGACCGCCTTCGTCAGGACCTCAGGGATCGGAGGAGGGCAGCACGCTCACGAGCAAGACGCTCCCTGAGCCCTGAGTTTTGAAAGGATTCTGGCCCTTCTAGGAGTGAGGATGCTTGAGTCTCAGCAGGATCCTGGCTGCCCTCTGAGTCAGCAATTAGCCCAAATGGGCAACAGACCGCAGAGGGCTATATAGCTGTGGGCTTTGAGAGAAGGCTTTGTGGAAGCAACTAGTCACTTACCTGACGTTCTAGCATCCACTTCGGCTTCTGACTTCGGCTTCTGGACCCCCTGACTCTGGCATTGACTTCTGGACCCCCTGACTTCAGCTTCTGAACCTCTGACCTACGATACCTGGACTGTGATTCGGTTTTGGCGCTTTGGACCCTCCTTGCTACCCAGCTACAGACCTTGGACTGCCCCTGGACTTTGCCTGGCCTGGCCCCAGCCCGTGACACTAACAGCATAAAATAGACAGGAAACAAACAATATTAAAACAATAAAACAATCAGATAAATAACAATGGTGCTACTTCAGGCAGATCACATAATATTTTCTTTCTCACGCTCACAGATCCTGGGCAGTTAGTAATAAAAGTGCTATGGATCCAGATGTGGTGGCAGCCCTCTCCCATTAGATGTTATATGCCAACCAAAACAATTCAGTCTTGCAGGGCCTGCAGAACTGTGATAAATCCCATAGTGCCCTGATGGCTTCTGGGAGGGTGTTCCAAAGTATTGGGGCCGCAACCGAGAAGGCTCTTGCTCTGGTGGAGTTGAGCCTAGCCTCCTTTAGCCCAGGGACAGTCAAAAGATTTTGAGAACTTGATCGCAGTGCTCTCTGGGGAACATGTGGGGCAAGGCGGTCCCGCAGATAGGTAGGTCCTAGGCCATATAGGGCTTTGAAGGTTAATACAAAGGACCTTGAAACGGATACGGTATGCAACAGGCAGCCAGTGCAGCGCTCTCAGCACAGGCTGAATGTGCTCCTGACGAGGAAGCCCCATTAGTAGCCTGGCTGCAGTATTCTGCACCAGCTGTAGCTTCCGAATATGAGTCAAGGGCAGCCCCATGTAGACAGTGTTACAGTAATCGATTCTTGAGGTGACCGAGGCATGGATCACCATTGCTAAGTCACTACACTCAAGGTAGGGGACCAACTGCCATGTTCACTGAAGGTGAGAAAAAGCAGCTCTGGCAGTGGTTGCTACTTGGGCCTCCATAGCTAAGGAGGACTCCAGGAGCACACTCCCAAGCTCTTGACCCTCAACGCTGGTGTCAATAGCACCCCATCGAAGGCTGGTACAGGAATCACCCTTCCCGGACTGCTGCGACTTAGATAGAGAACCTCCGTCTTCGTTGGATTCAGCTTTAGCCGACTCAGCATGAGCCATGATACCACGGCTTGCAGCGCCAAGTCCAAGTGCTCTGGGGCGCAGACAGTCCAGCCACTGATCAATAGATACAGCTGGGTGTCATCCACATACTGATGGCAACCCAGCCCATACCTCCTGACCATCTGGGCAAGGGGGTGCATATAGATATTAAACAACATTGGGGAAAGAACTGCCCCCTGGGGCACCTTACAAATAAGTGGGTGTCTCTGAGACAGCATTTCCCCAATCGCCACTCTTTGTCCCCAACCTTGGAGGAAAGAGGAGAGCCACTGTAAGGCAGACCCCTGTATCCCCACATCGGCAAAATGTGTGGATATAAGAGTTCAATACATTTTAAATACGTACTTCAGAGTTTAGATTCGGATGGCAATCCTTTAGGTTTCCAATAAATGACGTGAACTCAGCTGTAATAATGTTTTAGCTCCACAATCCTATAGTATCTATTTGTGAGGTACAGCAGCATTTCGGGCAGACCACAAAAGTTCAGCATTGAATTGCACTGTAAATGATAGATTCATTCACCAATAAGTTTGTCCAAGATTCTGCAAAATGGTTCACACCATACAGTGACTAAAAATGTGAGCTGTAAATTGACTTAAGTCTCACCACTGCAAAAGCAGTTCAGAGAGAATTCAAAACCTTGTATGCCTACTATTTGTTCATAGACTTTGCAAGGATTTGAACTCGAGACTGGTACATTAAATAGTTCATTAAAGAAACTGACTATTTATCAAGAACCTCTTGCACAGCAATGATAACACTAACAGACTCCCAATTAAGAGAGCTAATGTGATGTGGTGGTTAAGCATGTCAGACTAGAATACGGAAGACCCAGATTCCAATCCCCACTTGTGCCACAGAAGTTCACTGGGTGAACATGGGCTGGTCTAACTCAATGAACTCCATGATACAGCTGGGCTCAGTGGCCAGGGTCTTGAGGTGAGGAGACCTCTCTTTCCCCCGAGAGCCAATGTGCTTTAGTGGTTAAGAGTGGTAGATTCTAATCTGGACAACTGGGTTTGATTCCCCACTCTTCCACATGAAAACTGGGGTGGCCTTGGGCCAGTTACAGATCTCTCAGAACTCTCTCAGCCCCACCAACCCCACAAAGTGACTGTTGTGGGGAGATGAAGGGAAGGTGATTGTGAGCTGTTTTGAAACTCCTGAAGGTAGAGAGAGGTGGGATATAAATACTTCTTCTTTATCATCCCCATACCATTTTCACTTTCCCTCTTCCTGGCAGCTTCTATATCCTCACCTTTCCCTGCTTCCTTGTCTCTTTCCCTTGCACAAACCTACCTACCTTTTATCTGTCCCCTCTCTTCAGCTATGTAAATTATTTATTTACATGATTTATACCCTACCTTTCCCCATAATGGGGAACCAAATTTGCTTACATCATTATTCTGTCCTCCATTTTATCCTCACAACAACAAACCATTGAGTTAGGAGAGGCCGCCGCTGGTCCCTGGAGGCCCTCCAGAGGCCCGCGGAGGCCGCGGAGAGGCCGCCGCTGGTCCCTGGAGGGCCTCCAGAGGCCAGCGGAGGCGGCGGAGAGGCCGGCGCTGGTCCCTGGAGGGCCTCCAGAGGCCCGCGGAGGCCGCGGAGAGGCCGGCGCTGGTCCCTGGAGGCCCTCCAGAGGCCAGCGGAGGCCGTGGAGAGGCCGGCGCTGGTACCTGGAGGCCCTCCAAAGACCAGCGCCGGCCTCTCCGCCACCTCCCCGGCCTCCGCAGCCACCGCCAGCCCCGCCAGCAGCACCAGCCGCCCGGAGGAGAGGCCGCCACCCACCCTGGAACAAGGTAAGCAGGGGGGGCGGCTGGCGGGAGGGGGCGGCCGGCCTTCCTTCCCTCCCTCCTTCCCTCCTTCCTCCCTCCCTCCTTCCTTCCTTTCTTCCTTCCTTCCTTCCCTCCCTCCCTCCCTCCTCCCTTCCTTCCTTTCTTCCTTCCCTTCTTCCCTCCCTCCCTCCCTCCTCCCTTCCTTCCCTCCCTCCCTCCTCCCTTCCTTCCTTCCCTCCTTCCTTCCCTCCCTCCCTCCTTCCTTCCTTCCTTCCCTCCCTCCTCCCTTCCTTTCTTCCTTCCCTCCTTCCCTCCCTCCCTCCTTCCTTCCCTCCCTCCCTCCTTCCTTCCTTCCTTCCCTCCTTCCCTCCCTCCCTCCTCCCTTCCCTCCCTCCTTCCCTCCTTCCTCCCTCCCTCCTTCCTTCCTTTCTTCCTTCCTTCCCTCCCTCCTCCCTTCCTTCCCTCCCTCCCTCCTTCCTTCCTTTCTTTCTTCCTTCCCTCCTTCCTTCCCTCCCTCCCTCATCCCTTCCTTCCTTTCTTCCTTCCCTCCCTCCCTCCTCCCTTTCTTCCTTCCCTCCTTCCTTCCTTCCTTCCTTCCTTCCTTCCTTCCTTCCTTCCTTCCTTCCTTCCTTCCTTCCTTCCTTCCCTCCCTCCCTCCTCCCTTCCTTCCCTCCCTCCCTCCTTCCTCCTTCCCTCCCTCCCTCCTTCCTTCCTTCCTTCCTTCCTTCCTTCCTTCCTTCCTTCCCTCCCTCCCTCCCTCCCTCCCTTGTTGTGGGGCCCAGGGGGCCGGCGCAGCGGCACGCTGAAGCAGCCTGTCGGTCACTTCCGGGTTCCTGTCCTGCATCTCGACCTGTGTTATTAGTGACAGGCTGCTTCGGCGTGCCGCTGCGCCAGCCCCCTGGGTCCCACAACGATGGGACTGATGCCACAGGGACGGGCTCGAAACACTCTATAACCCCTCAAAAGAACAGCAGTCTAGCTCGCTTCCCCCGAGCCCTGCCGCCATAAGCCTCAAGGGGGCTCATTTTGCGGCATCTCCCGGCGGGAGGGTGGCACCCGCACGGGACACATATCAAATGAAAGAGGGGGCGCAGGGCTATCAGAAACAGCCAGCAGAGGGAGTCAGGAGACCACCCCACTGGGGGATCCACACCCCGAAAGTGATGAAGGTGGCGCAGATAGAGCCAACAGAGCAAACAGGACAAAATAAATAGGCTGCATTATGCAGCACAGTCTCACTGGAATCTCACTGGAATCTGACTGGCTTCTCAGCATGGAACCCGTTCTCTCTAGTCTTCTCACTTTGAAAAAAGTAAAAAAAGAGTTTCATTTAACTTTACTTCCCCCTTTCCCTCTCTATAAATAATCTTGGTGTTTCTGGCGGTGATATTTGGGGGATTTTTGGGGACGTCACAGGAAGTGCTGTGAAGTCACTTCCTGTTTCCGGCAGTGGCATTTGGGGGAAATGATGTCATTTGGGGGAAATGATGTCACAGGAAGTGATGTCACTTCCTGTTTCCGGCAGGTGGCGTGGGGGAAATGATGTCACAGGAAGTGATGTCACTTCCTGTTTCCGGCTGCGGCACGACATCACCGGAAGTGACGGCACCCCTACCTTCCCCCCCCAAAGGTGTCCCTGGCTGACCTTCAGACATTATGGCCACCCTACATGGAGTAGTCCTTGAAGCTTTCTCACCATGCAGCCTTGCCCAGTGATCAGAAACATGTAACTGGCTCATAGTTTTCCCATGTAGAGGCTGCCAGGAGGTAGGAAGTAGGAAGCTGAAGACAGAAAGCAGATAAATGTATGTTGCTTGATAATGGGAAGCAGGGATTTTTTGTAGAAAAAGCCCAACAGGAACTTATTTGCACATTAGGCTGCATCCTCTGACATCACTGGAAGTGATATCACCCATTCAGTAGGTTGCTTTCTGCATATTGACACAGAACAGTACAGTGCCATCAGCTGCATTTCATGGATGTGTGTTCTCACACAGCCCAATGAGAGACTGAAGATGACAGAGAGGATGGAGCGTATGGTCTGGGAGTGCATGGCTGCCTAGTGCCTTCCCTCTGCCAGAGATCTTTTTTGAGCTGGAGCCCTGGCAAGCTAGCTGGAACTGCATTCCTGCTCAAAAAAAGCCCTGGTGGGAAGGAAAGAAAGACACAGGAAAAGGGAAAGGCTATGGGGCTTTCAGGAAAAGGGAAGAGGAAATGTGTGTGGGGGGAGAGAAAAATGAGATGACCATTGCAAGTCTTTGTGGGTCTCCATATGTACTGCACTATTGGCTGATACAATTGTTTTTACTTAGTGCCATGAACCCAATGCTATGATGCCATAAACCTAATCCAAGAAATCACAATCAAAAATTCTAATATCATGATTTATGTGTTCACATGAAGATTTATCTTGTACTTCACTGACCCTACATCTTCACAGCTGTTAATTATTAGCAATTCTAATAATCCCTGAATTAACATGATGACATTCTCTCTCTGTTATTAGGTAAAGAATGAAATACAAAAATGAACGGAACCCAAAGGCCTATTAGCCAATAAATCAATGGTTCTATACCACTCAGTCCCTTTTGTCTTTCATACCAAATCTTGGCAATGAAGAGATGATAGGAAAACCATTTGTTTTCTTCACAGCATGGATTACATTAACTGTGACAAAAGGAGAACAAACTTTCTGCACAACTTTCTTTTCCACACTTTATTGAAACGATGCTGCTCAATAAACAGCATCTGTTTTCAGTTTGGGAAGAAGGAGGGAGTATCACTCCAAGTGTTTGCGATCATCTCATTCTCCCATGGTAGAACAGATCACAGAAACCTGACACTCTAAGTGGATATGCATGAAGTAGGTTTGTACCTATTCTAGAAACATGCTGGCTCCATGGGAGGCAAATAATAAATTGGAAACTCCAATATTGGACACAGTCCAGAATACATACAGGAGACTAGTGTGTATTCCCACATGCAATACGTATGTTGTTGCAAAATATTTCTTCTACTCCTCCTCCTTCTCTTGCTTGATTCCCTTCCTCCAAGAAATGAATAATGGTTAAAGTTCATTTTAAGGTCTTCATAAATGAAAGGTCTGAACTGCTGAATCCTGGGTCCAATTTTATGTTAGTATTCTAAACATGAAATTGCTCATTTTGTTTCACTTCAGTGGAAACATAGTTGCCAGCTGTGAAATTTTGGATGTTGTTCTCCTACATCACTCCTTCTCAACTATGTTAGCGCAAGACATGTCCCTATAGACTTCATCTTGAATATACTTAAAGCTAATAAGAGGCCTTTTACAAGACTGTATATTGCAAGTATGTGGCAAATCAGAGCATAAGCAAACTTCTATTATGTAGCAAAACATTGTTACAAATAATGACCTAAAGCTTATTCCTCAAAAGTTATTACACAACTTTTTCATCTCCCACCCCCACGGTTCTGGCCCCATATTGCTTTGGTTTAATCTCCTAATTTCTGCACCCATTTTTGTGCCTTTAGTTTTCACCTTGTTTTGTTCTTGTTCTTGCTTTTGCTTTCAGCTCATTCTCCCCCCCTCCCCAGCTCTTTTGAAACTACTTTTACCCCAGTCTTTTTCTGGAATCCTGCTTTAACTCAGCTTTTTCCTAGTGCATAATTTCTATTGGTTTTCTTTCTTCCACCGATTCTCATCCAATTCTAACCCATGTTTTCAATGACTGGACTGTTGTTTCCATTAAATCACACACACACACACCCCAGCAGTGATTTCAATTTTTTTTTTAAAAAAAAAATTGATGTGGCCCTAAAATATATGCATTTTCCTTTATATCTCCATAAATGAAGAGGTTAAAGATTTTTTAAAAACGAAAGCTGGACATTCAGAGAACCTCCTTGTCACGCCCCTGTTGCCCCATGGGGGGTCCCCTGGTGGCCAGCCCTCCCAGTGGACCCTCAAAGCCAGCTATGGAGGTCTCAGAATTGGATAGGGGTGGGGTTGCATCAACCAGCCGCCTATCCCTGGTGGTGTTTAGGGCTCCTTCTATCTTTCTGAGCGGGCAGCCCTCTTTTCACATCCACCATCCTGGCTTCCTTTTATTCCCCTGGGAGCCCCACCCCTTCCCTCCTGCCCTCTCCCCAGGCTGGCCCCGCCTCTCTTCATAAGCCCTGACACCGATCCCGGGCATCCTGGGGCGAGGCCTTCATCTGGCTCATGTGACGGCCATCTGGTGGGCTGGGCTGTGGGCCACAGCAGTGCCAGCCGCTGCAGTTCGGGTCAGGCCTCGTAGGATCATTGCCAGCCATCCCCGGCTCCTCCCTGGTGGCCGGTCAGCTCCTTCCATGTTGGTCGGCTGTGGGGTCTAGTGTGGCCACCGCCAAATCCTTTGGCCTCCTCAGGCTGTGTAGAGGTGAGTGGGGATGTCGCGGGCGGCCCCGGTGCCCGCTGGGGGGGTCCTTCGCTGGCGGGGCTCAACTGGGTGGTCGGCCAAGCTGGGAGTGACTGCGGCTGGGGGGGGCAGCTGCCCCCCCTTCCGGCCGAGTCCTGAGGCGGGACACTCCGTAAGTGATTATTACAACACTGCAGCATCATGTCAATATTTAAGGCCATTTTTAATAAAGGGGGGGAGTGCCATGACACCACCAATAATGACACTGGTGACAACAGTATTTTCTCTTGAAAATCATTATTTAAACCAGGGGTGTCAAACATATGGGCTGCGGGCTGGATCAGGCCAGCAGAGGACTCCAATCAGGCCCTCCAGCGACTGGCTGTCATCTGTTTCATTTTCCCTTGCCTGCTTATTTCCATCATCATTTTGCGTTTCTCCCCAGATAAGGCAGAGTAGCAAAGCAGGCTTTCCTTCTTCTCCTCCCTTTTCCCAAAGGGAGGAGGAGGGAGGAGCAGCCTCAGCCAATGAGGGAGGTTGGCTCTATAGCTCTGTTGGTTGATTAAGTTTGCCAAGCTCAATTAATCACTCTGCAAAGCTACTGAGACAAGCCTCTCTTCCTTTTGATGAATGGCTCCTCCCCCTCCTCCAGCCTGGGAAAGGAAAGAAAGAGCCAGAGCTTCCTTTGCCCAGTCCCCATCATCAGGAGAGCTACAAAGAATGCTTTTATAACTAGCAACGTTTTAGTGAAGGTATGAGCTTTTTGCCTTGCTACAGAGAGAAAGAGAGAGTTTTGTTGGGCTTGTAACTGGGTTCCCCTCCTCTTTTTCACTGTACTCATGCCCTCCGGTCTTTCTCAATAGGAAAGCATGTGAACTATTTAGAAGAAAAATATCAGCATTAGGCTGAGAGTGTGTTCCACCCAGGTTTACCCAGCAAATTTTCCTTAATTTTTCTTTCTCATTTTCCTTTGTTTGGGGGTCTTGAATTTAGACTTCCCAGATAGTAGGCTGACACTGACCACTGTACATGGCTGTCTCTCTGTTCTTGTAGGGGTTTTTTTTTTGGGGGGGGGGGTTGTATTTTTTTTTTAGTTGTAGTCATTTTTTGGGGGGAAATTATAGTTTTGTAGACAAGCACATGACCCTCAGTCTGTGCCATGGTGCCTTCACATGTTCTTGACTAGTATGTGAAGCAATGTCTGTACAAAAGCTCACAATGCCCAGCTGCTTCATGTTCCTCTGGGTCTTAAGCTCAAAGCATTGACCATGATATGTCTGTAATGAATGTCAATGAATCAAAAGTAGGTTTACAACTTACAGATGTGCACACCTGAACAGCACATATTCAAGACTGGTACAGCACAGACATTGTCTGCAGTTTTAGATGCAATAATTCATAGCAAGAGGTGACATTTATCAAATACTGTAAAACAAAATATTGCAAGCGGGCTAATATTTTAAGCATGTTTTATTTTAAGCAAAAAAACCAACAACCTTTAATTGTTTGTCTGTGCCCTTTATAAAGTTTATATGTCCACTACCTGGCATTACATTTTATGATACACATGGCTCGGCCCGACAAGGTCTCATATATGTCAAATCCAGCCCTCATAACAAATGAGTTCGACACCCCTGATTTAAACCATGTGTGAAAGAATATCAACTGACTCAACAACTGTAAAATGCACTAGGAGGGTAGATGTGCTGAAGAACCCTGCTCAAACCAATTCCATTTATCATGAATTGATTCCCAAGAAAATCACCATGCATAGCTACCTAGCTTTCAAATTATTTCAAAACACTTGTCAGAAAGTATGTAATAGCTCAGCCCTAGGATCTCTCCCCCCAGCCCCCGCCACAAACCAAATCTTCTGCCTAGACTTCAACTCTTAGGCTGAGCCCAAGCCTTAACTACCAGAGGAGAAATAAACTTGGCTAGATCTTGCTCACCTGACACTAGCCAGCAAGTAGGGCCTTTTACATATGGATAAAAATATGGAGCAGAGGTCCATCAGTGGCTATTACCTACAGTGTATTGTTCGAACTTTCTGTCTGGGGCAGTGATACTCTGTATTCTTGGTGCTTGAGGGGGGGGGGCAACAGTGGGAGGGGTTCTAGTGTCCTGGCCCCACTGATGGACCTCCTGATGGCACCTGGTTTTTTGGCCACTGTGCGACACAGTGTTGGACTGGATGGGTCATTGGCCTGATCCAACATGGCTTCTCTTATTTATGTATTTATTTTTCTATCCCATCCTCTCCGCAAGTGGACTCAGGGCAGCTAACAATAAACCAAAACACAATTTACATTTACAATTTGAAAACAGTAAAATTAACAATTAAAATGGATTACATAGTGCTGCTCAAATTGCAGTACAGGCAGGATCATAATTTTCTTTCATCTGACAGTGATCATAAAAATTCTTCACAAATGATGTTGCTCAGCTGTGT
Organism: Heteronotia binoei; assembly: GCF_032191835.1. Taxonomy (NCBI): domain Eukaryota; kingdom Metazoa; phylum Chordata; class Lepidosauria; order Squamata; family Gekkonidae; genus Heteronotia; species Heteronotia binoei. The sequence goes on from NC_083224.1 coordinate 104,934,594, forward strand.
GGAGTGGCAGTCCTCTCCATATTAAAGGCCTGTTGAAATAATTCAGTTTTACAGGCCCTGCGGAATTGGGAAAGATCCCACAGGGCCCTTATGGCCCCTGGGAGGGCATTCCACATCATTGGTGCTGCCACTGAGAAGGCCCTAGTCTGTGTAGAGCACAGTCTGGCCTCCCTTGGTCTGGGACAGATAATATTATTATTTATTACACTTAATGAATCGCCCTATCCCAGCCAGCATGAGGCTCAAGGCGATGTACAACAGTAAAAAATACATATATATGAAATCAATTACAGTAAAAAATTACAAACCCTGATGGCATCTTTAAAGTGCTCAGTCAGAACATCACATCAGGGGTGGGGGGATCCCCCCAAGAGGGGGTGGAGAGGAAAAGGTGCCAGCACAGCAACCATTACTGTCCTTATGCAAAGGCTTGGTGGAACATCTCTGCCTTACAGGCCCTGCAAAACTATAAAAGATCCCGCAGGGCCCTGATGTCTTCCGGCAGAGCATTCCACCAAGTTGGGGCCATGACTGAAAAAGCCCTGGCCCTTGTTGAGGACAGCCGGGCCTCTTTCAGGCCAGAAATCACCAGCAGATTTCAACTACTGGAGCGCAACGCCCTTTCAGGGACACAGTGGAGGAGGCGGTCCCATAGATACATCAGTCCCAGACCACTCAAGGTCTTAAAGGTCATGACCAAAACCTTGAATCTAACCCAGTACTCAACCGGCAACCAGTGTAGCTGGCGCAGCACGGATAGAATATGGACCGTCGGTGATGTTTTTGTCAGGACTCACACTGCCGCATTCTGAACCCGTTGGAGCTTCTGGATCAGACTCAAGGGTAGGCTAGTATAGAGCAAGTTACAGTAGTCTAGTCTGGAGGTGACCGTTGCATGGATTACTGTGGCTAGGTCCAAGCAAGATTGGAGGGGAACTAGCTGCCGAGCTTGACGAAAATGAAAAACAGATTTGTGTTCCTGAACACAGTGCTCTCTGGGGAGCACTTATATTCTTATACTTCCTCCCCCCAAACTTTTTGTTAAAGTGTAGCTGGTAAGGATGTCATTGTATTGTTTTGAAGATGCAGGATGAAAGAAGCTTCAACAAAGCCTATATGGCTTGTTTCTTTTGAAAACTGGCATATGGCGTGTTGTACAGAAGAAGAAAGGACAATTAGGAATCTGTAGAGTTTTTAAAGCAAAATGGGGTCTGACAGCTAGATTCTGAATAAATCTAAACTAATTCAGTTATGTGCTATTTATAGAAGGCTAGCAGATCATATCAGCCTTTGCTATTATTTTTCTAATGAAGTTTGTGTATTTTTCCTCCAATCTTTACTGTTTCTTTTAGTTGCTTTTGAGATCTTTAATTAGCAATTTCCCTAGCATAAGACAACATGCCTCCCATCAAGCAATTCTTTAGAAACTGTAGTATATGCTTTGCCCCTCCCCAGCAGAAGAAAGAGACAGACACAAGGTTTGGGTTAACTAGTGGGTCACTTTTATTAAACTATCAACACAAACCAAGTGGCAAGGGCCAACCTAACAATGTGGGATAAGTCAAGCAGGGGTTGCCCCCAACCCCTCCCTGCCACACCTTGAGTGAATCACCCTGCCCTGGATATGAGCCATCCTTGGTGTGACTAGCATCCAGCCAGCCTGAGCATCAGGTTACTGCCCAGGAGCTCCTGACTCCCAAGCCACACAACTTAATAAGAGGACCAACTGGGTGGTCCCGTAGGCAGTCTGCATTCCCAGCCCTACAGATCCCTTTTCCCAAAAGTAAGTCACCATTGTAGTCACCATTTCACTTGTCATTCTAACAGACTATCATACCAAGTGACCAACCTATTTAACCAACCTCATCCCATCCAGTTCTCCAGCTTCCCTGCGAGGAGTGTAGGGTAGGCAAAAAAACCCAAAAACCTACAAGGCAAATCAGTGAGGGGCAAAAAATTCCTACTGGTCCTGAGGGGTGATTACCCAAAGCCTACACTGCATACAGGGTGGGGAGGGTGGACCACACGTGTGGTAAAGACTAGAAGAGTGGAGGCAGAGCTGGGTTTATAAACCAGCCAGCTCCATCCTCATCTACTGCATCATGCAGCAGGCTGCACACGTCTCTTTCTCATTTTCTGGGAGTAGTTTCCAGCCATGGCCCCTGTGGCCAGGCTAGTCAAATTAATGATACTTGATTTAGTTCCACTTATTTGCACTGAATGCGGATCGGAAATGAACATATACGGTGAAATTACTGCATTTATAATTTCTCAGTGCTTTAGCTAAAGTTCTAGAAGAAAATACTTAATGAAGTGGAGATTGCTATCTTTGCAGGTGGTATACTCAATGAATTGTGAGGAAAAAAACCCTTACAGAACATCGTAATCACCAACTTGGTTGCCAAAGTACCTGGAGAAGTAACTCACACATGTCTGGCCAGAGAGTGTGAGCAAACCTATACAGGGGTAAAAGGGACTTATGTAGTACAAGCAGCCATAATGCTACAAAGGCACTCAAAACCGGTACAAGAGTGCCCACCAGGAGAACGGATGGCTTCCTGTCGTTTCCACATGACGTCCATCCCAGCCATGGGGCGGAGGAGACTGCGCCGCCAGGAGCTATCCAGGTGAATGGTTTTGAAGCACTGACCATGGAATCCACCAGGGAGGGCTAACACCACATGCAGCCATCTTCCCACCAGGCCTGACTCCACTCCAGCGAAGCAGATGGCTCACGTACTCGCCAGATGTCACCTGTGCCTGCAAGCAATCTACCCACCCCAGGAGTGGTTAACTGTCCAACCGCCACTGTCTTTGTTTTACAGAACTTAAGACAAAGACGGGTGCCAAGGAGAAGACAGAAGAAGAGGAAGACCATCTTCAGCCTTAACCAAGTTCCTTTGTGTAGATGAAGATGAAGAAGATATTGGATTTATATCCCGCCCTCCACTCCGAAGAGTCTCAGAGCGGCTCACAATCTCCTTTTACCTTCCTCCCCCACAACAAACACCCTGTGAGGTGGGTGGGGCTGGAGAGGGCACTCACAGCAGCTGCCCTTTCAAGGACAACCTCTGCCAGAGCTATGGCTGACCCAAAGCCATGCTAGCAGGTGCAAGTGGAGGAGTGGGGAATCAAATCCGGTTCTCCCAGATAAGAGTCTGCACACTTAACCACTACACCAAACTGGCTCTCCGGGTGTAAACCGGGTGTTACCTAGGCCATGATTTGGCTCTCTATTGTCACCCTTTTAGATAAGTCTAATAGTCCTAAGTATCTCCCCACCCAGTAATCTCCTCTATTCTTTTTCCCAACTGTCATTTTGGAGCCTTACCCTGGTCCATTTCAACCTGAAAGTTCACTCAAGTATCCAGGATCCAAGCAAGTCCATTGGTCAGGAATGGGCACCCAATTAGGCACCACCAATGAACTTTCTATTGGTTGTCGCAGTAGTCCAGCCCTTAAGGTCACTGCGAAACCTCCCCTTTTTGGGAGGTCATGCATCAGCTGACCACCTTCCTCCTCCCTTGTACCTCCCATCCCCTAAGGGCTCAAGAGAGTCCTTATAATCTGTGGACTAGCTACCCACAGGTGTGTTTCTATCAGTATCCCAATTCTGCTACATAGATCCATCCCCGGTTCCTGATCAGTTTCGGGTCCCTTCTCCCACTTCCTCGCTCATCGCCATTGGAGCCTTCCTTGAAGACTACGATAGGTAAATATCACCCTGTTTGTCTACCTATGTGTTCCCCTATCTCTCTATCTATTTTTCTTAGGACTGTATGTGTGATCTTATCAGTATTTTATCTTGTATGGAAGCCTATATTTTTCTTAATAAATTTTAATTGTTTTACTTAATTAGAGTCCCCAATATTTTTAAGCATTAATTTCTAGATGTGGAATCCTGTATACACAGGTAAAAGATCCTGATTAAGCCAGGTGCCCACCTGACAATTCTTCAACCTCGTTTTGAGGGCATTTTGGTGGAGAAAGCATTGGGCAACCCTGACTGTGTGAATGCATGAGAGTCAACACGCATGTCTTCACACAGCCAGACGTGGGATTACACCATCCAGAAAGTCTTGCTAGCTAGGCTGTTGTGTGAATGAATGAGTGATTCTTGACTTGTGTGAACGGCTCTAGAGAGCATTTCTATATTGTGGGTTGGGCTGCTCCTGCTCTATCATTCTATCTCCAGCCGCACCTAGAGACCCAGAACCCTTGCAAAAGGACTGAGCCTGGCTAGAACATAAGGGGGGAGTCTCATGAAGTCCGGCCATCATCCCGAGGCCTTTCTGAACGCATCTGTCCGGAGAGGGAATGTCAGGATAGGTCAGGACTGTTTAAGATCAGATAGAGAACTCTTCCCCTTTTTCTCTTTACTTGGAGCATAGTGCACACACACACACACACACACACTGTACACACATCCACACACGTAGAAGTCCGTACAGCTGGGCAGATAACGGATCAGCTCTGGGCAGCACATAAATTAAGTCCTTACAACTGTGTAGGAAAGGACGAGTTTAAGGCACTCATATAAGTCCTGAGGATCCACCTTGCATGTGCAAGCGTCCTCAACATAGGGCAGTGAGAAAAGTCCAGGAGGAGACCCAACAGGTGTTGGCTCCCCAGGCACCAAGCAAAGTCCTAGGCTAGTCACGGTTGTCTTCCTAGGCACCAAAATTCCCAGGGTCCACAATTAGCTACCGCAAGTGACCTTAGTATCGGGCAAAAAGTCCTAGAACAGAAATCGCTGGTAGGCATCAGCACTCCACTAGGCAAACAGGGAACGTAATAAAAGCAGCTAACCCACGAGTTACCATGTCGTTCCTTTCTAAGGATGAACAGGAGCTTCCTAAGCTAGAGAAGTGGCTTGTGAAGAAGGGACACAACCCTTGGAAGTTGGGATCTTTCACAAACTCTGACCCCCTCCAATTCTTTCGGGACACGTTCCAGGACCACTGTGTTAACAAGAAGATCAGCTCAGGGAAGAGAGATCTCTGCATTGTGGGGGTTGTTCATAGCCTTGCAGGACAGCTCGGCTATGATTAGGCAGCTAAGGGAACAAGTAAAGCAGCAAGAACAGGAAAAAGAACAACTGCTTCACGGAAATGAAGTATATATCAGGGAGATTATGGAAGAAAATAATAACCTAGAGTATGAACTTCAGCATACAAGGGAAAGGGTGGACGAGCTTAAGCTTGACAAACGCACCCTAACCTTGGCGCAACAAGACACTCTACCAGCCCTAAGAAAGGCTCAAACCCAAGTAGCAACACTTGAGCAAGAATTAGAGGAAAGTCAGGCACAAGTCAGTAAGCTGCAATACACTGCCGAATACCTATCCGAGAAAAACTGGAAGGTGAAAGAAGCGGTCAGTCACGAGGCTTGTCAGAGAGAAATCTCTATGCTTAAGAAAAAGTTAGAGGTAAAGAAAACCATGATAGCAACTATTTCAGCCCCTGCCCTCTGTGACTTTTCATCAGATGAGGAGAGCAAGGATGAAGAGGTTGTAAATCAGAGTAAAATAAGCCCAGCCCCTGTCCGTCCCGTGGTTACTAAAAAGACCACCACCAGGGCACAGGATGGATCAGAGACCATCCAAATAGTAAGGGAGACTAGAGAATGGTGAGTGGAGAATATTAAATTGGCACATCAGTTCCTTGGCCCATACACCCGAGACACTTCCATTATGTGGATGGCGCAAACCCGTAAGGAATACCCGGGGATATCTATCAAGGAATTGAATCAGGTCCTGAAAATGGCCACCACTGGTCCGGATCAGAAAAAGATAATCCAGGCGATACAGCGCAGACGCGCTGACGTCCTCACCACTCTAGAATGGATGGCTGAGGTAATATTCTACACGTGGGATGGAGATACCATAAGGCACATCTACTACTACAATGTGCAGAGCCCAGATGAGGCCCCTGCTGCATATTTAACCAGGAAGAAATTCCTAGCAGCAGCAGCAGCTAAAGTAGTATTACCCAAAGACAGTGGGGAACCAGATTATGAGAATCAAGATTTCATATCTGATGTGATCACAGGTCTCAATATACCCACCTTGGAGTTGTTAGGCATAGCAGCCATGAGAAAAACCACCTGGAAAGATCTAGAGGCTAATCTCTACCAAGTTGACAAATTTATGTTTAAAAAGAGTTGAATGAAAGCTGACTATGCAAGAAGGGAAATCTTTCATGAAGACTACACAGCTAAATGATTATGAGAAGGAGATAGAAAGGTTCAGGGCTGAGAAACATGAGTACCTAAAAGACAAAAAAAATCTAACCCACACTCTCCAGGAGGTCAAATGCAGACTGGAGAATGATTTAAAGCATGCCCAAGTCTCTGAACAGAAAGTTGCTGTTTTAGAAACACAGCTCACTCAAGCACAATATAAGAATAGCAGAGGGAGGCACCCTGCTTACTGGAATCAAGAACAAGATGGGCATGGAGAAGAAAGCGAGAACCGGAAGTTCCAAAACAATGACCTTGGTTCCAGCTCTTCTTGCCATCCCCAGCTTACCCCAAGGGCTCCCCTCCACAGGCGGGCTTATGCTCCTAGGCAGACACAGTCAGCCTTAGAGCAACCCTGTCCTCACTCAGCCCGGCGGACCCCTCGAGACAAAGTCAGAATGGCAGCTTGGTCCCAGCTTAGAGCCACTGGAGCAGACATGAGGCAGTTTGATAAGCAGCCCACACATGTGCTACTTACTGCCCTTTCAAATGCCATGAAGCAACCAGGGCACATGGCTCCCAAAGCCACAGGGTTTGCAGAAAATGGACATAGCTTCCCCAAAGCTACTGCTTGGGAAAATATTCCCCCAAAAGGAAAAGTGGGGAAACTTACAAATCCTACTCATGAAAAGGATTCAGAAATCCAGCAGCTTGCTAAGAAAAACCAGGAATTTCAGCAAAAGTTAGAAGCTAGTATTAAAGAAAAGGAAACTGCCAGTCTCCTTCAAAATGTTCTGGAGTCTTGCAGGGCCACAGAGAGGAGAATGGAAATTCTGGAAGTGCTTGATAAGAGGAAATATGGTGGGGCAAACCCAGCTGTGCAGCCCCAGACTTCTTTCCCCCATGAAAATGAGAAAACAGTCCCTGTTTCAGTTCTCTTACCCCAGAATCATGAAGGAAATGTGGTCTCCAAGCCTATACAGAGTTCCACACTCATGGCACAAGGTATTCCTTTTAGCAAGGACTTGCTCCAGACACTCCTACATGAGCAAGCCTCGGTCCTTTTTGCCAGAAATTTTCTGTCCTTAGCTCATCCCATTTGGAGAATTTGAAAGCCACAATTCTGTGGAACTTCAGAGAATGGTAGTCCCACATGGGCAGGCAAAGGTTCCTTTGTCTCTGAACCTCCCCTCCCACCCAAAGGAAAATCTAACTTGTAGACTTGAATGTCTCTTAAAACAGAGAGACCTGGCTTTGTAAGGTTTAAAGGTAACAAAGACATCTTTTCCTTTGACTAAATAAGGAAACATAAAAGCAATGATTTGGACTACAATTAGACAAGGCCAGTTCTCCAGGTGAGGCCTGGAGATCTCCTGGAATCCCAGCAAGGGTTCCAGCCTGCAGAGTCAGTTTTCTCTGCAGGGTAATGGGAGTTTGATGTAATATATTTAGTTTAACCCTTTCACATACCTAATAGGCACATGGAAGAAGATCCTCTTCAAACCCCAGTATAAGAAGCTTATCAAGGGGGGGGGGGGGGGGAGAAGAAGAAAAGAAGACTCAAGGTTAAGATAGGGAATAGGAAACCAATGTATTGGATTAGTTATAGGGAAATAGCATAAATTTCACTTGTAACTATGAATTCTAATGTTATTGTGTGCTTCTTTAACCAATTGATATCATAATTGTTTGTTTTACCAATCAACTCTGATTATCTATATGGCTTAAATAGCAGCAATGATTTTATGAATTCACCCTTTTATATCATTGCTTGTAGCCTTGTGTTTTAAAATACTGTATGCCAAACAATGTTGCCAATGTCTGTTGCCTCCGCATCGTAGTATTTGAGGAAGTAGCCTTTGGCCCATTGGATACTGTATTTTTCAAATTGATTTTTGAGTGTTTTAGACTAGTGGCTCCAACTTTTAGATAGGAGGTACACCCCGGTTGATACTTGGCTCCCCGTGGATACGTCGCCTGTCAAGATCAGCTGTGGACTTTTTGTTTGCTGTGTTATTCAAGACCTTGTATCCAGTTGGTGACGTAGATCTTGAGGGGGGGGGGGATTGTGAGGAAAAACCCCCTTACAGAACATCGTAATCACCAACTTGGTTGCCAAAGTACCTGGAGAAGTAACTCACACACGTCTGGCCAGAGAGTGTGAGCAAACCTATCCAGGGGTAAAAGGGACTTATGTAGTACAAGCAGCCATAATGCTACAAAGGCACTCAAAACCAGTACAAGAGTGCCCACCAGGGGAACGGATTGCTTTCCGTCGTTTCCGCATGACGTCCATCCCAGCCATGGGGCGGAGGAGACTGCACCACCAGGAGCTATCCAGGCGAATGGTTTTGAAGCGCTGACCATGGAATCCACCGTGGAGGGCTAACACCACATGCAGCCATCTTCCCTCCAGGCCTGACTCCACTCCAGCGAAGTGGACGGCTCACATACTCGCCAGATTTCACCTGTGCCTGCAAGCAATCTACCCACCCCAGGAGTGGTTAACTGTCCAACCGCCATTGTCTTTGTTTAACAGAACGCAAGAATCCTGTATACACAGGTAAAAGATCCTGATTAAGCCAGGTGCCCACCTGACAATTCCCCAACCTCGTTTTGAGGGCATTTTGGCTTACAGATAATCCAAGTTTGATTGGTATTTATTCTGTTATTTGGAGTCTGTTTGCTGGGATCTTCCGCATGCAAAGTAAGTGCTGTATCACTAAGCTAAGGCCACTCTTCAGTACAATGTAATACTGCCCTTCCTTAGGATTGCTGACAATATGTGATTAATAATCTAAAACAGTTCATTGACAGTGAAATCCTGATGATACTGTCCTGGGAGTAAAGTAGAATTTTGAGTAGACTTTAAGATTGCATCTCTTAGGTTAAGTATTATGATGTTAGATATTACATTTTATTTTTTTGTATTTAGTAATTTATCATAAAGTTTTAGGATCAGATGAGATAATAATAAACAGCAGCAACAAGAAAAAACTTTTTCACTTTCTCGTGAAAGGCTACGTTGATGAACTAGATTCAGTCTTTACAGTATGAATACAGTATAACTATACAGTAGAAATATAATAGTAAGGGATCAAACCCCAGAAAACTATTTTTTTACTGGAGGTCTTTAAAAAGTGATAAAGATTTAAGCATTGCTTAAGTCACATTAAAGTTAACATGGAAATATAACAGCGTCTTCATTATTGCCATTCACAAAAATTTTTGTTTTTATCATACAGTTGAGTTTCTTTAATGATTCTCAATATTTCCAATATGTTGATAAGGCCATAAAATGTCCTGATGTGTTTTCTAAGAGATTATTCCATTTACAGCAAAGGAGAAAACATCAGAGGAACATATGTTGGCACTTAAACTATTAAACTGTATAAGTGCCAAGATTTGTTTCTCCCCCAACACTTTAGGGCAGATGTTGTACAATGTAATAATCCTGACTGTGGAAGTACATCAACAGGAAAATAGCTGCTAATGCAAAAATCCTTTCTATCATTTGCTTGTATAATGGAAGCCTGCTTAGCACTGACTAGAGGGTGCTGAAGCCAAGGTGGTCATATCCTACCTGCTCCAAAGGCAAAGAAGAAACTTTTGTCAGCATTCTCTTTTAAAAGGGCCATCACTCTTTTCCCCATTCTCTCATTCCTCTTGTAGATGAGTTCCTGTCGCAAATAGCTGTCAATCTCTTGAGCTGTGACTTGCTCGTGTGGAGGAAGGGTTGTATTGATGAAGTTAGGGAGCTGAAATGAAAAGAAGAAATGTCAGGCACAGGCTGTGCAAAAGAAAGGTAAAACATGGTGATTTACCAGCTGCAAATAACATCATTCTGGTTGACTGGAAGGAGAGAGACCCTTTTCTATAGATGTGTGTATTTTTTCCCCCATTTTCAGTTCCTTTTTGTTTTAACAGTTGTGTTTGCTTTTGTTTTACTCCTTATTGCATTTGTTCATTATTAGGTTTGCCTTCATTTTCATTGACTTCTGTCAGGGAAGCAAAAGAAGATGGAAAGGAAGGCATGGCTCCAATCCCCAATCCTTCCTTTCCTTTCTGCTCTTCCTAGGCAAAAACAGCACAAACATATGCCAAATAGGTGGCCACTAGTCTACCAAAGGTGTTGAGGCTGGCAGAATATGAGTAGATGCATACCCTACTTCTCCATTTTGCATGCACATATTCACACAACCTTACTCTTAATTTTTGAGTCCAAGTTCCCCAACTTGTAATTGCAACCAGCAATAAGGGCCTTGGTCTCAATGTCAACCAAGAGCTTTATTGAGAAGAAGCAGGGGTGGAGGAGAGGACACAAGTGAGGCTTCAGAAAAATCTAGAGAATATGGAGGGGTGGCTCGAAGAACACACACAAACATAAGAACATAAGAGAAGCAATGTTGGATCAGGCCATCCAGTCCAGTCCAACACTCTGTGTCACACAGTGGCCAAAAACAAAAACAAACAAAAAACCCCAAGTGCCATCAGGAGGTTCACAAGTGGGGCTAGAAGCCCTTCCACTTTGCCCCCCCCCCGCCCAAGCACCAAGAATATAGAGCATCACTGCCCCAGAAAGAGTTCCAACAATACGCTGTGGCTAATAGCCACTAATGGACCTCTGCTCCATATGTTTATCCAATTCCCTCTTGAAGCTGGCTATGCTTGTAGCCACCACCTCCTCCTGTGGCAGTGAATTCCACATGTTAATCACCCTTTGGGTGTACTTCCTTTTATCCATTCTAACCCGACTGCTCAGCAATTTCATTAAATGCCCACGAGTTCTTGTATTGTGAGAAAGGGAGAAAAGGACTTCTTTCTCTACTTTCTCCATCCCATGCATAATCTTGTAAATCTCTATCATGTCACGCCGCAATTGATGTTTCTCCATGCTAAAGAGCCCCAAGTGTTTTAACCTTTCTTCATAGGGAAAGTGTTCCAAACCTTTAATCTTTCAAGTTGCCCTTTTCTGGACTTTTTCCAGTGCTATAATATCTTTTTTGAGGTGCGGTGACCAGAATTGTACAGAGTATTCCAAACGAGACCGAACCATCGATTCATATGGGGCATTATGATACTGATTGATTTGTTTTCAATTCACTTCCTAATAATTCCCAGCATGGCGTTGGCCTTTTTTTTTTTTTTTGCAATCGCACACTGTCTTGACATTTTCAGTGAGTTATCTACCACGACCTCAAGATCTCTCTCTTGGTCAGTCTCTGCCAGTTCACACCCCATCAACTTGTATTTATAGCTTGTATTTTCAGCCTCAATGTGCATTACTTTGCACTTGGCCACACTGAATCTCATCTGCCACACTGACGCCCTCTCACCCAGCCTCGACAGATCCCTTTGGAGTGCTTCACAATCCTCTCTGGTTCTCACCACCCTGAACAATTTAGTGTCGTCTGCAAACTTAGCCACTTCACTGCTTACTCCCAACTCCAAATAATTAATGAACAAGTTAAAGAGCATGGGACCCAGTACTGAGCCCTGTGGCACCCCACTGCTTACCGTCTTCCACTGCGAAAATTGCCCATTTTTACTCACTCTCTGCTTCCTATTAATTAGCCAGTTTTTGATCTATAAGAGGACTTGTAGTTTTACTCCATGACTCTCGAGCTTACTAAGGAACCCTTGATGAGGAACTTTATCAAAAGCTTTCTGGAAGTCAAGGTAAACAACATCTATTGGGTCCCCTTTGTCCACATGTTTCTTCACCCCCTCAAAGAACTCTAACAGGTTAGTGAGACAAGATCTTCCCTTACAGAACCCATGCTGAGTCTTCCTCAATAACTTGTGTTCATTAATGTGCCTACTCATTCTGTCTTTGAGAATGGTTTCTACCAACTTTCCCGGTATTGAAGTCAGACTGACTGGCCTGTAATTTCCCAGATCTCCTCTGGAACCCTTTTTAAAGATGGGGGTGACATTTGCTACCTTCCAGTCCTCAGGAACAGAGGCAGATTTCAATGAAAGATTAAATATTTTTGTCAGGAGATCCACAAGTTCAACTTTGAATTCTTTCAGAACTCTTGGATGTATGCCATCTGTACCTGGTGACTTATTAGTTTTTAATTTGTCTATCAGTTGTAGGAACTCCTCTCTTGTCACCTCAATCTGACTCAGGTCTTTCAACAACTCTTCCAAAATTAGCGGTTCTGGAGTGGGCAAACACTTCTCATCTTCCACACTGAAGACGGAGGCAAAAAATGCATTCAGCTCAGCCATTTCCCTATCCTCCTTCAGTAATCCTTTTACCCCTTGGCCATCCAAGGGCCCCACTACCTCCCTTGCCGGTTTCCTGCTTCTAATATATTTGAAGAAATGTTTATTGTTGGTCTTTATGTTTTTGGCATTATGGTCCTTATAGTCCCTTTTTGCCTGCCTGATCACAGTCTTGTATTTGATTTGCCACAGCCTTGCAGGCTTTTTCTTATACCCGTTTGCGCCTTTCCTAACTTGTGGTATATATTTTATCTGAGCTTCTAGGATTGTAGTTTTAAATACCCTCCAAGCTTCCCCAAGGGTTTTGACTGTATTTACCTTTCCTTTCAGTTTCCTCTTCACATGCCTCCTCATCTCAGAGAAGTTACCCCTTTTAAAGTTAAAACTTTTTAGTCACTGCTCCCAAGTGGTGCAATCACTTTTACATTTCTCACCAGGTCTTGGGCATTACTTAGGACCAAATCCAGAATCGCCCCACCCCTGGTAGGTTCTGTGACCATCTGCTCCATAGCACAGTCATTGAGAGCGTCTAGAAAATCTCTTTCTCCCGAACAGAACACATATTGACCCAATCAATCTGCAGGTGGTTAAAATCACCTATCCTGACACAGTTTTTACATTTAGCCACTATCTTTAATCCTTCCAACACATTATAATTGTCCTCTATTTTTTAATTGTTGGGTGATAACAATTGTTGGGTGATAACAAACTCCTATAGTTAAATTTCCTTTTGGGCCCACTATTTCAACCCAAAGCATTTCTAGAAGGGAATCTAATTCTCTGACCTCAGTCTTACTGGACTGTATGCCCTCTTTGACATAGAGAGCCACCCCACCTCCAACCCTTCCCTCCCTATCCTTCCAATATAATTTATATCCAGGAATCACCGTGTCCCACTGATTTTCCTCATTCCACCAAGTTTCTGAAATTCCCACAATATCTATGTTTACCCCCAAGACTAAGAATTCCAACTTCCCGATTTTACTTCGAACACTTCTAGCATTTGTATATAAACATCTATAATTTCCCAGACAAGTTAGGCCCACAACCTTCCTCCTGCTGCCTCGAGACATTGGCAGACAGTCCATACTGTTTGTCACCATCTCAATGGACTACTCTGATCCATTACCCGGTAGAAAAATAACAGCTAACCCTTCATCTCTTTGAGATGAGTCCTCCTGTACCTGAGACATTTCATCTCCTGTCGGCTTTCCCCCAAGATTTAGTTTAAAAACTGCTCTGCCACCTTTTTGATTTTAAGCGTGGTTCCTTCTGGGGACACGTGGAGACTGTCTCTTTTGTACAGCTCCTGCTTGTTCCAGAAAGCATTCCAGTGCCTAACAAACTTAAACCCTTCCTCCTACACTGTCGTCTCATCCACACATTGAGACTTCTAATTTGTGCCTGTCTCTCCAGCCCTGCATGTGTAACAGGTAGCACTTCTGAGAAGGTTACTTTGGAGGTCCTGGCATTAAGTCTCCTGCCTAACAGCCTAAATTTTTCCTCCAGGACCTCACAACTGCATTTCCCCTACATTGTTGGTGGCGACATGCACGACGACTGTGGAGAAACGCCATTTTAGTCAATGTTGGTGCTTCATTGGGAGGGAAAACATGAAACTCCTAAGCAGGCTTGGGCCTAGCCTTCCCCTCACTCCCCCCTCCCTTCCAGAGCCAAACCAACAACTCTAGGGGAAAAGCCTCTTAGAGAGGCAGGAAGTTCTTTTGTTCTTGGCATGTGTTAGGCAGGAAGAGTTCTCAGTTCTTAGCTGCAGCTGGAAGGAAGAGGTTGCCAGTGTGGGGGCTCCTGCCTGTGCATGCGGCCTAGTCAGGAAAATGAGGCCTCCAGGCAGTAAGACCAAGTAAGTCATCCCAAAAGGCAGGGTGTGTTTAGATCAGGGACAGTAGGATGCGTTTATAACACATTTTCTTTGTCATGCTGTTTGCTGTGCGGGTGCTGTGCTGTGCTTACATGCAACTGTTTTTGTTTTGTTCTTCTTTTATTTTCTTTTTCTCTTTTAATTAAATATTTTTACTGTTTTAAATGCTGGCAGTCCATCTCTGTACCACATAGATCCCCAACCGCCTTAGACCACGCTGTTTTATAAAGGGGGCCCCGGGCAAGGGGGAAGGCATGCAGTTGGATAAGGTGCCAATCCTCCAGGGGTTCCCCAAAGAAGTGCTGAGGTCTCTGTGATACCCAAGTACAGGGTGGCAGAGGACTTTGAGGCCCGGCCTCATAGCTGGAGAGGGGGATTGGGAGTCCTGTTCCTCTCAATCTGAACCCCTAGACTGAGCAGGTGGTGGCAGCGAGCCCAAGGGGCAGGAGGAGAAATAGCTCCCTCCAGGAGTTGGCAACTCAATAGGGAGCTGACGGGACCGGGTCTGAAGGCAGAATCAGGCCGGTTCCGTCACAATGACCACTGGCTTCCCCCCAGCACTATCAGCCTATCTACAACACATGTAATGTCTGCTACCTTCACACCAGGCAGGCAAGTTACCATAAGGTCAGTATGTGGTTTTACCACCCAGCTGTCTACTTGCCTAAGGATCGAATCACCAACTACCAAGACCCCCCCTCCCTTCATGCCCAGGGATAGTTCCTTGGCATGAAAGGATACCCATTCACCAACTGAAGAAGAGGTCCCTTCTGCGGGTGCAATCCCCTTATCCTCAGCACAGTGTCCTGTTCCTTCTCATCCCTCATGCTCCCTGGCAGCAAAGCGGCTGCCATGTTCAGTGTGGGGCTCATCTAACACATCCCCGAGAGTCTTCTCTCAGTGTCTAACTGACTGTCTCTGCTTCTCCAGGTCAGTCACCTTGGCTCAAGGGTACGAACTTGTTCCCTGAGGACCAGGAGCTCCTTACATCAAGCACACACCCAACACTTCTGTCCTGTGGGCAGATAGTCATACATGTGACACTCAGTGCAAAACACTGGAAAGCCCCCATCCTCCTGCTGACATTCTACCTTCATGATAGCTTTTTTAAAATATACAGTCCTCCTTTAAATCCTGTTGTGTTTATGTGGCTTTCCTTCTGGAAGGTCTACTTACCTTATTGGGAACACAAGGAAAATAGGGATCTGGGTTCCTGTTCCTTTCTGGGCTTCTTACAGAGCCCCCAGGCCAAGAGCCCTTTAGCTCTCGCCCTTTGGCTCACGCAAGGGCTCGCTCCTTTGGCAAGGTGCAGCCTAATAATGCAAAGAGGGTGGGGCCTCAGTCTGCCCCAGGAATACAGACACTCCTAATCAATCAGCAACAATAACCTACAGCCCACTCAAAACAAACAAACAGCAGTTCCCCAGCAACCACACAAACCACACAAACTCAGAATTCTCAGCAACTTCCCCAGCTATTTAGAAAGCCAAACCTCACAGCACTCTTTACCCGCTCTCTCACAGAGCTCAAGTGTGCTCAGCCTCTGGCAAGGTGTAGCCTAGTAATGCAAAAAGGGTGGGGTCTCAGTCTGCCCCAGGAACACAGACACTCCCAATCAATTAGCAACAATCACCTACAGCCCACTCAAAACAAACAAACAGCAGTTCCCCAGCAAACACACAAACTCAGAATTCTCAGCAACCACACAAACCACACAACATATGAGTGGAGTTGCAAAGCAATTCAAATGTACAATAAATCCTGATGAGAAGGAAGGCATGGCTCCAAGCCCCAATCCTTTCTTTCCTTTCTGCCCTTCTTAGGCAAAAACAGGTCACAGTACAAACATGTGTGCCAAGTAGGTGGTCACTAGTCTAGTCTATCAAAGGCTACCAGTCTACTAAAACTGTTCTGGCCAGTTACTTCAAATTAATTCATACCTCCAGTGCACATACATCACAGCATACACAAGAAAACCCAGTCCTTTGCCTGCCCCAAAGGAAAACGTGCACAGGATTTTCTGCTGGATGAGGTTTTAAAGACAGTGGTGTCACCTTGGCTGTCACTAATAGTAATTTTTCAGTTCCCACTCTGGGGAGAATTAGCCAATTGGCAGTGACCAGTTTTGGAGAAGAACAGTTGGAGACTTTCATCTTTGTCCAGACAAAGCATCCACACAACACCTCAGATGCCATTAAACTGGAGACTTGGTCCTGAGAGCAAGGATATGGGCAGGATGAGCTACAGTATCCTCAAGGAAGCTTTATTCCCTGAAGAAGAAATCATATAACTTAGGAAAACATGCAAACAATAAGAAAAAATACTGGAGAAATCATGGGAACATCATGACAGTTTCATTGGGAATAGATGAATCCCCTTGCTATTCCAGCCAGTCAGTGGGCAACTGTGCTAACAATAACAACAACAACAACAACAACAATGTAGGATACAGCAACAGAGATGAAATTTCCAGACTAACCAAAGACAGCTCTATAAATCACTAGAGGGTGATGAAAAAGTAGAAATAAAACCAGACAGAGAAATGACAACAACCTTCTGAAAAGAACTCTGGGAAGACTTAAAATAATACAATAAAAAGCCATTTGGATCCCATATGTGGAAAACAAACTTAAAGGAAAGCAAATGAAAGATCTTACAATAACCCTAGAAAGCCTGCGAAACCAATAGAGGAAAATGAGAAACTGGACAGTGCCTGGAATGGATAAAGTCCATGGCTATTGGCTTAAAAAGCTGAGAAGTCTCCACCCATGATTGCAAGAGCTAAATTATGTGCTCCATTCCAAAGCAGTAGAGGACTGGATGATAACTAGTTGGACATTTCTCATTCCACAGAACAAAGAGAAAGGAGCAGTGCCAAGTAACTTCCATGCTGCCTCTGAACAACTTTTAAACTACTGACAGCCAGGAATTGTAGCCAATTCCATTCAGGACTATCTACAGCTCAATTCAATTTTACCACATGAGCAGAAAGGAATTTTCCAAAAAAACCCAGATACTAAAGATCAGTTACTGATTGGTATGTCTTGATAAATTGATAAAACCAACCTGAATGTTATTTGTACAGATTAAAATATGGCATTTGATTCACTCCCTCATACATGCATTCTGAAAACACTAGAAATGAAAGAGATTAGCAAAACTGCAATAATGTTTATCATAACTGCCATATGTGAATGGGCCACCATTAATGAATGGAGAAGAAACTGGAACAATTAATACCAAACAAGGAATTTTCCAAAGAAATTCACTATCACTGCTGCCCTTTGTCATTGCCCCAATACCACTCACAATCAGTTTTAACAGCACACAAACAGAAAACGAGCTTTCAAAGACAGGCCCCAAAATTTCACACTTAAGAGTATATGGATGACTTAAAAATGCATGAGTCTTCATTAGAGATTGATTCATAACTAAATACAGTCTGAATATTCAGCTAAGATACAGTATATAAATGGAATTTGACTAGGGTTGCCAAGTCCAATTCAAGAAATATCTGGGGACTTTGGGGGTGGAGCCAGGAGACTTTGGGGGTGGAGCCAGGGGACATTAGGGGTGGAGCCAGGAGACTTTGGGGGTGGAGCCAGGGGACATTAGGGGTGGAGCCAAGATCAAGGCTGTGACAAGCATAATTGAACTCCAAAGGGAGTTCTGGCCATCACATTTAAAGGGACGGCACACCTTTTCAATTACTTCTTTCCATAGGAAATAATGAAGGATAGGGGCACCTTCCTTTGGGGCTCATAAAATTGGACCCCCTGGTCCAATCGTTTTGAAACTTGGGGGGTATTTTGGGGAGAGGCACTAGATGCTATACTAAAAATTTGGTGCCTCTACCCCAAAAACAGCCCCCCAGAGCTCCAGATACCTGCAGATCAATTCTCCATTATTTTCTATGGGAATAAATCTCCATAGGGAATAATAAAGCTCCCAGCAGACATTTCCCCCCCTCCCCCCGCTTTCTGATGACTCTGAAGCGGGGGGAGGGTCTCCAAACCGGGGGACCCCTGCCCCCACCTGGGGATTGGCAACCCTAAATTTGACCCTGACAAATATGCAGCATTAACACTGAATAGAGGAAAGATCAAGATGACAAATGGCAATATTGAAACACCAGGCCTTGAAGAAAGCTATGTTATGATACAGTTACAGCTATGTTGTACTGGAATCTTTGCAAGAAGTATGGCTTACCATCAGCCAGAAATTCATAGGAGCACAAACCAGACTAGATCATGGAGAATGATGAAACAAACAGTTTTTGGAACTTCTTATTACAAATAGATACACACCTGGAGCATAATACCTCTGATATCACAGTTGTAGAACAAAATAAGAAATAGGGTTTGTATCATTGACCCTGCAATCCCAGGAGACAGCAGAACTGAAAAGAAAGAACAGGAGATGATCACAAAATACCAAGACCTATGAAAAGAGTCATAGTGCCTCTGGGAGAAGAAGCCCTTGGAGAAGTACCTAGAAATCTCAAGAAACAACTGGACATTCTGGGCACTGAGCAAATAATATCAGCTTAGCTCCAGAATTCAGTGTTCAAAATTCAACCAAATATCTGACTGTGATAAATCATCACCAGCATTATCCCCCTCGTCCTCTTCCTCCTATTGCAGAGAACTCATTTTTCCAGTACAAAAACCAGAAAACATTAACAGTGTAACATTTTCTTTTAGTAGTATTATATACTATCTGTCTTATAAAGGCTTCAGGGATTTTGTTTGGTTTTGTGTGTGTGTAAAGTGCCATCAAGGCACAGCCAACTTAAGGCAATGTAGCGTCTTCAAGGCAAGAGAGTAACAGAGGTGGTTTGTCATTGCCTTCCTTTGCATCATACACAAAATCAGATACGGAATCCTTCTACTGCGCTGCTCTGGCATCATGCGTGTGCAAGTAAGATAGCATGGCTTCTACAGGAGAGACTTGTAGATGAGTCTAGCTCCTAGCAGAGCCACAAGGAGAGAGAGAACAAAGGGCACAGGAAGAGAACAAGGAATCAGAGAGTATTTCCCAGGTTAAGACAGAGAGAGGGCATGTTAATTATTAAGGCCCCATGTCCGGGCATCCTGAGTCGCCTTATTCCAACAACTGGCAACCCTACATCCAAATTAGAAACATCCTTCATGGATTTCTCACACATACATAAATGATTTGAGCCATGCTACCCTAACAGTCCCATTGTGCTCTACAGGGTTTATTTTTTTAGTAAACAATCATAGGATTGCATTGCATGAATAACTTAAATATGGTACATGTACTTTGAGAGTGGGGGGTGCTTAGGCTTTCTCCACAGCAAAATAATGTATGATAAGACTGCTTCGTTGTCTTAAAATGGCAGTCCTAGCATATCAATAAAGGGATAACAAATGAATTAGTTACCTGAAAAGTAAGCAACCACAAAGAGCGTTCTCCACGTATATTTCTGTTATAGAGAGACTGAACATGCAGGAGACATTTCAAAGGACCAGATTTATCAATAATAAATTACAAAATTATATTGTGAAAATTTGTTGCAGACATTATCTGCATAGGGAGACTTTAGTGCTAACACATCAACAAAGCATTTCATTTAACAAAATTGCTTTAAAATATATGATCTGGATGTGGAAAATGCCTGCTTGCTATGATTTATGAATCTTTATATCATCTGGCAGAACAATTTAAGTATAGCTTAGTACGCAACAAGGAAAATAAAGGTGGATAGTGTGGGACAGTAGAGTTTCTGCTGCTTGCTCATCTCTTTGTCCCAAGATTTGTGAACTAACTTACCAAGATGTTCCTTATTAACCAAAACTGTAAGAATGTCCCTAAATGCGCACATGACTTACGGGATAGGGTGGGCATAAATCGAAATTAAAATTAAATTAAAGTTTCCAGGCTAACACATATTACCAATTCTTTCTGTAAAAAGATATCTATCCAAGAAAGGAGGGTATGCATACCAGGAGTGTACATATTAAACTTTGAGAGAGACTCTGGAAATATCTGGCCATTGCGGTGCATGCCTTGGTAAAAATCTATATAACTGCAATATGTTCTACAGTGGGTCTGCCCTTGAAAAGCTTTCAGAAACTTCAACTGGTACTGAATATTGCAGTCAGGATGTGGACTGGAATGGGTTATGGGGACCATATCACTCTGGTATTGGTCCATCTACACTGGCTCCCAGTTTATTTCTAGTCCCAGTTCAAAATGATTTAAAGCCCTATACAGCTTGGGATCAGCATACCTAGGGGTTGCCAGGTATTGCCTGATAACTGGTGGGAGTCTGTGGGTGGTGGTGGTGACATGGGGGTTGCCATTGCTGACAGCATGACACCCCCCTCTAGGAAAACCTGGAAGTGATGTCACTCCTCTCTAAGAGTTTCCAGAAATTGCATCATGCTGTTGGTTTGATGATGGGGTTTTGTTTATTTTTCTCCTGCAGCTGCTCCAAGCAGTAGCAGGAAAACAGGTTGCTAGTGAGAAGACTCCCAGTACAGTGAGAGACGTGGCAATCCTGAGTCTATCCTGAAGGACTATTTTCTCCAATATGAATTTATCTGATCACTATGGACATATTCTGAAGTGCTGATTCCAGTGCCCACAGTTTCTGAGATTAGGCAGGTAGCAGACAGAGAGTTATGGCACTAAAACTGTGGAATTTCCATTCCAGGGATATTTGTCTGTCCCCCTGTCTTCTGCCAGCAGGTGAAGAGGGTTTCCTTGTTTGTTTTATCTGGCATTCCCTCGGTAATCCCTCCTTCCTGACCTATATTTAATTACTGCTTTTCTGTGTTTCAAAATATGTATTTTAGGTTTGTATTTAATTATAAAGTTCATTAGTTGTAGATTTTCTGGGCTGTATGGCTATGGTCTTGGAATTTCCATTTTGCAACTATTTTGCTATATAGCCCAGAAAATCTGCAACTAATGAACTCCGGCCATGAAAGCCTTTGACAAACATTTTGTATTTAATTGTTTGTATGTGTTTCATAATGTTTGTTTTAACTGTTAGCTGCCTTGGTGGTGCTGATGGGGCAGAATAATGGGATATACATTTTGTAAATGAATTAATGATTACCCCTACCTATGAAATATGAACATTAATAGCCTACCTCAGGATTGTTGTAAGGGGAAAAATAAAACTTTTTTACAACATTAAGCATAATATAAAAATTATATTATATTATATTATAAAATATAGTATTATACAATTATATATTATAGTATTATAAAAGTAGTAGGTTAAAAAGTTTCTCAAGTTACTTTGCAAAAGTTTCATTTTTGATGCAAAATGCATGTGTGAGCCAAAATCGAAGAAAAGAGGGAATGGAAGGAAAATAGCAGGTTAGCAAATCAGAAGAGACAGAGAGACAGAGTCTGCTCATAGCTGCTGCAGTGGTATCAACTGCATAACATTATGTCTATGGGCTATTTCTAAACCTCTTAGTCATTTAGTTTTGCAAAACATACAGGTCAGATCACTAAAAAATAAACCACATTTAGGATTAATATAATGACATTCTCTCTCCATTGTCCCTGAAGTGCAGATACTGCCCCTTTCGGCAATGCAAAGGAAACTAAAGCCGCTCAATTTTTGCAATTCATACACCAGAGCCTCCAGAGTACATCCACCCAATCTGCAATTAAACTGTTATAATCTTCCTAACAGAAGATCTACACACAATAGATTTCAGGTTTTAACAGAGTCAGCACTTCTGTCACTGCAATGGCTTTTCCATTATGATTTTTTTGCTGGCACAGCTCTATGTCCCACATCCTGGAAATATTAGATTCCAAAACTTTGCTACATGTTACAGAAAGGAACACGACAAATACTCTGTTATTTATTGATATACAGCATATTTATGATTTCACTTGGGAGTATATAGTTTTGTGCGATATGAGCCCATGAAAAACCCATATATCAAACAGCCACAACACAATGTCTCTGGATTAGCCTGTTCCTCTCCGCCTTCATCTTCCTCCCCAGCCGTCAGCATTTTCCCCCTTTATTGCTTCACACCTCCGTTCCCCAGTGCTCCACCCCCTTCCAGCCCAGTGCTCTCCTGCCCATCACCTCACTGCCCCCTCCATTGGCTGGCTCCCCTTCTGATGAAAGCTGTTTCCACTCCTCCCTGTGTGGCCCTCCATGAATGCTGCCTTCTGGGAAGGCTCCCAGGTGTGGTGCGGTCACCGTGGTGGGCACATCTGTCGTTGTGGCTCCTTCATGCCCGCTACTGTTTGCGCTGCCTCCCCTCCCACTCTGGCATTCCTGGGCTGGCCAGAGACTGTTGCAGCCACGCCCAGCGGGTGGGGCTGCTGCCCAAGAGCTGTTCTACACTGGGCTGTTGGGCCTGGGCCTTTCCGCTACCCCACTGAGCCTCCAGGATGCCCAGAGGAAGCACCGCAGTTAGGAGGGCCCTGGGGTGCCTTGGGCCACTCTGCCAGCTGCTGGGTCTTGTCGCGGTCACCCCCATCCCTTCCTGCAGGGCCCGGGGGCTGGCGAGGCCGGGTTGCCGCAGGACTGGGAGAGACCAGGACATGGCAGCCTGGACATCAGTCTAGAAGTAGAGTTGAACCATGGCTACATTAACTGCCTTATTTTTTGCAATGGGAAAATACCACAGTCTTGCCAGATCCAGGTATTCTCACCACATAGCAGGTGAAGATTCACTTGGAAAATTCAGCAGCTAAGGAATGAGATTAGCCATTACTAAATGGTCCTATTGGTGTCTTTGGGACATAGAGTTTACTGTCTTCTCCTGGAGGGACCATGTTTCAGTGGTGGAGCACAAGCTTAATAAACAGGCTCAATCCCTGGCATTCCCAGGTAAATAATCTCGGGTGCCTAGTGTGGAAACACCCTTTCTGAGATGCTGGAGAGTACTCAGAGCAGTCAGAGCAGGCAATACTGAGCAAAATTGATCAGTAATCTAATCTAGTATAAAGCAGCAGGAATGTACTAATTATGTTCAGGAATATGTAAATAAAAAAGTTTTTTTTTAAAATATATCTCCGGAAACGACATAGTTGTGACATTTTTGAGACATCTGAGAGTTTCAAACATGTGGGAAAACATTTCTGTTTTTCTTCTTAAACCTTTATCATCTTTAACACATACACACACACATCTTGCAGTTTTAGCACTAAAATCCTTTTTGTTCATGCTACCAGAACATGAGAATAACATGCAGATCAAAGAGAGAATGTGGCAGACCTTGTGACCAGGAATTAATTTTTATTTAACCTAGGAAAAATGCACTTCTATTTCCAAAGGCATTTTGCTCATAGAACCTTCTTCCTACTTCCAGTAAATTGGAAAACATGCTTTTGTCAGTCCACCCTCCTCCCACTCCTCCCCATGACGTGAATATCTATAAGGGTTTTTGTATAATTTTTTTCAACATGAATTTTAAAAACCTCAAAGCAAGAAATATAATCCATTGATACAAAATTCCTCAAATGAATGAGATATGAAAGTTAAAAGGAAAATGCAATCCTAAACAGACCTTCTAAATCCATTGAAGGCAGTAGGTTTAGAAGTGTGTAACCCTCTGTGTGTAAACACTGAGTAACAGTGCCTATAAGGTGGCTGTTTAATTTCATTGATCTGTTGGACATGAGATTTTCTGTTCTGATGCTTTAAAAATAAGATAGGTTTTTTTTTTTTAGCAGAAAACACCATAGAATATATATGTATGATATATGGAAAGAACATAAAAATGTGAGTTATGCCTATGACACCACATTACTGGAAGAAAACAGTGAAGACTTGAAACAACTGATGAAGGTTAGAGCAGAAAGTGCCAAAGCAGGATTACAACTGAACATGAGGAAGACAAAAGTACTGGGGAATTATACACCTTTAAGGCTGATGATGAAGAAATTGAACTTGTTTGAGATTTTCTATTCTTTGGTGGCATCATCAACCCAGCACCGGAACTAAAGTGCCCTGCTGTGCCCACCACAGTGCCCTGCCCCCACCCTCTGTGGGCAAAGCACATCCCCACCCCTGGTCTTTCCCCTCATAGGTGCCTGGCCAGCCAGAGTTTGTGGCGGCACAGCACAATATGGCCTGTGGGTGCTGTGATCCGGATACATGTCTAGATGCACACCCCCACCTCTGCCTCCTTTTCCTTTCCACATGATTTAAAACATGCGGGAGGGCACCGAAAGGGTCCACCGATCAGCTGATCGACAGAACCTTTATTTGTGAGCTGGAATGGCAGTGGCTCTCCCTTCCTCACTCGCTTGCTCATTTCCCCCCCTTGCCCCCAGAAGGGGGTCACTCAATTTCGCACCCCCCCGGGTCATGCCCATAGTCAACCACCTATGGTCGCCTAGTGGATGGCCCTGCATCAACCAAAAGGGAGACTGAAACCAGGAAATCAGAAGGAAATTGCAACTAGGAAGGGCAGCCATGAAGGAACTATAAAAGATCCTTGAGGTAAGGATGTGTTGCTGGTGACCAAGATCAAGTTAATTTATACCATTGTATTCCCGTTTACTATGTATGGGTGTGAAAGTTGGACAATGAAGAATGCTGACAGGAAGAAAGTTGATTTCTTTAAAATGTGGTGTTGGAGGAGGGTTTTACAGATATTATGGACCACCAAAAAGACAACTAAGTGGGGTCTTGATCAAATCAAGCTTGAACACTCCCTAGGAGCTTAAATGACTAAACTGAGGCTATTGTACTTTGGTCACATGAGAAGGCAAGAGTCACTGGAAAACACAATAATGCTAGGAAAAGCTGAAGGCAGCAGAAAAAGAGAAAGGCCCAGCAGGAGGTGGATTGACTCAATAAAGGAAGCCACAGCCCTCTGTTTGCAAGACCAGCATAAGGCTGTTAACGACAAGATGTTCTGAAGGTCATTAATTCATAGGGTTGGCACTTCTGCATCGGCAAATACATTTTAATGTACATATAAATATATATATTTAATGTATATATACACACACTATTCCGAAGTGACACTGATATATATCTTATAGTCTATGCCAAGGAATGGAAAGTGAAGTGCCTGCCATGTCTAAGGACTTTATCATGAAAGCAGTAGACGTAGACTGATTCCTCACCAACATTTGCTCTGTACCCGCACTTTTCCCTGTGCTGGCTCAAATGATGGATTCCCCACTAGTTGCTCTGTGAGCACCTCTTACATCACAGCTCCTTCCTATTACTGTCGCAGCAACAGGATGCTGGGTTTTTGGAGTTCCACTTGCCGCAACGGGAATGGGAAGGAGCCCTGAAGCAAGAGGAACTGTGGAGCAACTGGTGGGAAATCATTGGCTTGTGCCAATGCAAGGAGAAGCACAGAGGTGGAGTAAATGCCCGTGAGGAATCAGTCCTTGACAAATGCACAGGGCACCTGAGGGCTAGGGGTGCGTGGGACACAAAATGATCCTTGCTGGGGCAAGCAGCAGCCCCAAGTGTTGTCATGGCTATGGAATCACTCCCCAGCTCACTCTGCTGCCCTGGATATCTTCCTCCTGGAAAAAGGCAGGGATGGAGGAAGAACAGGCAGTAAACAATTCCACAATGCTCCATCTGGCTTCACAGAGACTTGAGGTGTTGTGGCTTGCTGGGCTGCCTTCCCTAACCGCACCCAGCCCCTTTGAAGGATGAAGTGAGAAAAACAAGGAAGGCACTCTAGCTGCCGTGACCTGGGCCTTCACAAAGCCATTAGGATGGTGTTGGCTCACCTGGCCTGGCATTGTTTTGTTTTTTAAATAAATCATTCAATAGAAAAACTGCTACATTTCTCTTTCAGGACAAAGCTCCACATCAACTCCTCAGCACTACATATAAACTTAAAAGTGATAAGAAAATTATATATACCTACAGTGTACCAAATATGAATTATACCTCCTTTTTTAACCTTGATAAACAAGTATGTCATTCCCCAGACAACTGAGAGTTTTTCTTATCACTCAACACTCCTCCTAATGGTCTGGTCTGCACGTTTCTTTCTTTTTGTATCCAAAGCATTCCAAAGATAGTTTTCATTGCCCAGAACTGGAAGCTGGCCAGCTATTCAGCTATATGTTTAATCTAATGCGAGAATGAAAGCAAATTAATTATGTAACCAGGGCTTTTTTGCTAGAAAAACCCCATCAGGAACTCATTTGCATTTTAAACCACACACCCTGATGCCAAGCCAGCCGGAACTGCATTCCTGCTAAAAAAAAAAACAAAAACCTGGATGTAACTAAGGTTTATCAGGAACCTTGCATCTGGAAGGACAAATCTGAGAGTGGGATGTTCTTATATTTTAAAAAGCTAGGTTACAACAGCTTTGCACTTTTAGACAATAAACATGCTATAATGACACAGATGCTTTGTTCTGGGGCGGGGTGGGAGTGGGGGAAGAATCATGAATAGTATTCTGGATTCGCTACAAGGTGCTGGTTATTACCTTTAAAGCCCTATATGGCTGAGGTCCTTTCTACCTTAGCGACCATCTCTCCCCATATATTCCCCAGAGGGTACGGAGATCTGGATCACAAAACCTATTAGAAATCGCTGGGCTGAGGGAGGCGAGACTGAAGGCTACCAGAGAATGAGCCTTCTCTATTGCGGCCTTCCACTGGTGGAACCAACTCCCTGATGATGTTAGAGCCTTGCGGGACCTTGCCCAATTCCGCAAGGCGTGTAAAACAACACTTTTTCGTCTGGCCTTCAACTAAAGTACAGAGCTGCTTAACATCATGGTATGGAACTTAGCACCAAAACTGTTTTAAAAAATTGTTTAGTATTTAAAGTGCAATTGTTAATTTTAATTGATCTTATTGTAATTGTTTTTATTGTATTGTTTTATTGTGGATTTAATGTTGTTGTTAGCCGCCTTGAGCCTGCTTCGGCGGGGAGGGCGGGATATAAATGCAATAAATAAATAAATAAATAAATAAATGAACTGTTTTCTTTTACAAAATGGAACTTTAAACTGTTGCCATTCTAATATTACTGGAAGTTATCGAAATAGATAGGTTTCATTGCCAGACCACCAAATTAGAGTGTCCTGACAATTTTGCAGGAGTGAGCACAGAAAAATCAAGCCTTTCATTTCTGTTCATTGAGTAAAAAGGACAGGCTTGTTTGGGAGAATAAATGTTTCTAAATAAATGAAAAGCTTAACTTCTAGGGATTCTGTTCAGTCATGCTAAAGGGCATCAGTCTTCTTTCATGTGTTTTTATTCTGGTGAGCACCCATATCTGCAGCCAACTCACAGAATAACTATTAATATAAACAGTGAAATATTCTTCTAAAATAGGAATGCATGCCAAAGGCATAAATACTTCTGCTTTAAAAAGTGATGACTGTATTAATATTACTACTAAGGATGGGCACAAACCAGGAAAATGGAGGTTCGTCCTGGTTTGTGGTTCATGAGGTCCAACAAACTATGAACCAGGACAAACCTCCCCCATTTAATGAACTGAGTCAGGTTTGTGGATCTTCCCTCTCTTCTTTCTGCTGGGCTCATCTTCCCAAGGCCAGCAGAATGAAAGGGGTGGGGGAGATCTTGCTTTAAAAAGCTTTGGCAAGCCATGCCAGAGAAGGTATTTAAAGTTATTTTAAAATGTCTTCTCCAGGCCCCGCCACTGGCACCAATGTGTCTACTTGTCCGGCCCGGCGCAGGCGAGGACTGCGCGAGGGGGACCCGCCCTGCGCTCACCAGCCGTTCCCCCCCGTTGCCGCCCCGAGAGCTTCCCACACCTCCCCAAGCCCCCACAGCGGCCCCGCTGCTCACCTAGGCCAACAAAGCCCCAGCAGCGGCCTGAGCAACGCCCCACAGCTAACGTGCTTGTCTCCGGGTCCGAGGAGCGTGGCCAGAGCGAGACGTCAGAGAGCAGGAGGGAGAAGTCAAGCCCAGCGCCGGGTAAAGAGGAGGAGAGCCGTCTGACTCGTGGCGGCGAGAGACGCCACACCCCATCATGCTGCAGAGGCCCAGGATGCCTGGGTGTCCGGGGCTTTGAAGAGGGGTGGAGCCGGGGAGGGGTGGAAACCAGGAGGGGGGAAGGACTGGGACGGGAGGATAAAAGAGAGGGAGGAAGGAGGTCGGAGAGGAAGCTGGCCGGTGCTTATTGAGGCTGCCTCCAGAGAGAGAGGGACAGGAGCCACTTCACAGCCAGAAGGGGAACGGGGGCCTGTGGTGAAGTAACCTGGCTCCCAGCCCTGTTTCTGAGACTTCCGGGGAACATCCACAAAGTACCCAAGGGGGGCTGCTCGGGATAGAGGGACGACAGCTGCACCGGGAGATTGGGAGGGGGCGCCCAGGGTGCGACAATGTGGTGGAGGATGCAGGCACCACCCCAAGCCTAGGACGGCTATGCCCCCACATTCCGGCCCCGCCCGGGTGGCACTCGGGTCGAACGGTGACCCCACCCATCAAGCCGGAGTCCAGCGACTCGTCAACTGACAAAGCAAGTGAAGACTCCGTGATAGAAGTGGAGCTGATGTCCGCTATGGACACCAACCCTGCCCCCATGGATTTAGCCCAATTTGGGCAGTGGCTCACAGACCACCAGGCACAGCTTCTATGGGAGGTCACCCAACAGCAGACGGTGACTCAAGCCACCCTCGTGCGGGACCTCCACCAAGCGATCCCGGCCCACACGGAGCCGGCGGGACCAACACCATTTGGAGCCGGACGAAGCCCCTGGCCCCCTCTGACGAAGCTGGGAGTGGAGGATGATGTCGAGGCCTACCTGGAGGCATTCAAGTGGGTGGCCGAGGCCGCTCGTTGGCCCAGAGAACAGTGGGCCTTTATTCTGGGACCCTACTTGACAGGGGAGGCCCAAGCTGCCATGAAAGCCCTGGAACGGGCCCAGGCTGCGGACTATACAGCACTCAAGGCAGCCATCTTAGACCGCCTGGAGTTCACGCCCGAGGCCCACCACCAGAAGCTTCAGTTCTGGCTACCAATGGCAGAGGTCTGACCGCGCTCAGCAATAACGACCCTCAAAGATGCCGCCACCCGCTGGCTTAACCCCACCACCGATGACGGGGGGCACATCGTGGTGGTAGTGAAACAGCTGCTACAGGTGTTGCCGCCCCATACCCACCATTTGGTGGCCTGCTGGAAGCTGACCCGCCTCAGTGAGGTCCAAGAGCTGTGGGAAAACTTCCAGGCCGCCGGCCACCGCAGCCTCCCCCCCCCCCCCCGCACGGAGGGCGGTAAGCCAGGGAAGGGCATTCCCCAGCCTGGCGGACGGGCAGCCCCGGGAGCGACACCGGGAAAGGCGCCCAGGATGGGGGACCGTGGAGGCCGAGCACGAGCATGACTGCCACCAGCCTGCGCCACGCCTGGATGGTGGGGACCTGGAGGATGCCCGGCGTTACCCGGACTGAGTCTACGCCCTGGAGGCCGCGAAGGGGAGAAGGAGGGATGCCCACCGCCAGAGGCCCGCCACCTGGTGAGGAACATAGGGCCCTGCTTTACCTGCGGCCAGTGGGGACATCTCAAGCGAGAGTGCCCCCTGATGGAATGCGATGCGGGCTGGGAAGAGTCCTGGCAAACCGCCGAGGTGGGAGCTCGCCCCCCCCCCCGGACGATTCCGGTGTCCTTGGGAGGGTGGCAGCTGTAGGCCATGGTCAACAATGGTAGCTCGCTGTCCATGGTATGGGCCCACCTGGTGACCGCCCCGCTGCCCGTCATCCACACCGCCGCCATCAAGTGCGTCCATGGGCATGTTGAAAAGAGCTCAGTGGTGTCCATCCCGTTGAAATACTTGGGCCGCTACTGTAGCGTACTGGTCACCAAGGTGACCCGTCTGCCTTACCCAGTACTACTCGGGCGGGATGCCCCGTGTTATGGGGACATCGTAGAGGCAGTGAACCCCGGCCAGCCGGGCCAGCCCAGCCCACCGGGGCTGGCTATGATGCTGCAGCTCCCGCTGTGGAGACGGAGGATACCAACCCAGGGGAGGGCCCGTCTACCGCAGAACGTCCCACGATGGGCAGCCGAGAGACGTGGCCAGTGGACCCGCAGTTTGTGAAAGCTCAGGCCAAGGACAAGGAGGTGTTGGAGGCGTTGCAGCGGCACGAAGCAGTCTGGCATGGGGTGGTTGTAGATAAACGCCGGAGCTGGCACCTGCCTCGGATCATCAGGGAAGAAGGCGTTTGGTTCAGAGAAGTAAAAGGGCAATTGGGCCCTGGGAAACAGCTGTTGGTCTCCCACTGGTACAGGCCAGGAGTCCTGAAGGGTGCCCAGGACCACCAATGGGCGGGCCACCAGGGGGTAAAGAGTACTCCGATCCAGGTGTTAGCCAACTTCTTCTGGCCTTCCGTGGCTTGGGAGGTCCAGGCCTACTGTCGTTCCTGCGACATCTGCCAACGCCTAACGTCTAGAGTAGAGCCGCAAGCCCTGCTAGCCCCCTTGCAGGTAGTGGGGGTCTCGTTCGAGTGGGTGGCATGCACTTTGTGTGGCCCCTACCCCGCACCCTCGGGGCCCCCGCTACATTCTGGTCCTCATGGACTACGCCACTCGTTATCTGGAGGTATTCCCCTGCCCACCATGAAGAGTGCGGCCTTGGCCAGGGCCCTGATGCACTACTTCGCGCATGTAGGGCTGCCCCGGGAGATACTCACAGACCAAGGCACGCCCTTCATGCTGAGCCTCATGTGACAGGTGTGCCAGACGCTGCACAACAAGCAGCTCTTCACCTCCGTCCACCACCCCCATACTGACGGGCTGGTGGAGCGGATGAACCAGACCTTGAAGGCCATGCTAAGGAAAACAGCGTATGACCACCCCACAGCCTGGGATCTCTATGTGGACCCACTGGTCTTTGCCATCCGAGAGACGCCCCAAGCGTCCCTGGAGTATTCCCCATTCGAGCTGCTGTATGGTAGGCAACCCCGGGGGATCCTAGGCCTGCTCGGAGAACAGCGGGTACAAGGCAGGGGAGGGTCAGAGAAGACCCCAGAGAAGTATGTCAGGCAGCTGCAGGAGCGCCTGGAAGATGTGAGGCGGGAGGCCCGGGGGAACTTCGCACAAGCCCAAGAAGCCCAGAAGAGACGTTACAACAAGGGCGCTAAGGCCCGTACGTTCCAGGTGGGAGACGACGTCCTGGTACACAGGGGAGTGATGGGCCAGAACCAAGGGGACCCATGGTAGGGACCCTTCCAACTCATCCAAGTCCTAGGTCCCCTGACGTACAAAGTACAATGTGGGCCCCGTGCCCGCCAAAGAAAGACCATCCATGTGAACAACCTAAAGGCATGGGAGCAGCGGGAGGTGGGGATTGAGCAGGGGCTCTTGGCCGAAGACCCGAGTGAGCTCCAGGATGGAACCCTGCCCTGGACAATCGCAGAGGGGGGGGCCCAGTGTTGGACGCCGCACTCACACCCAGCCAGCGGTAGGCCCTTCAGGAGGTCCTGGCCGAGTGCCCGACAGTGTTCTCCGATCAGCCGAGCTTAACCACCCTGGTCAAGCATCGGGTAGTAACCCCCCGAGGCCAGGTGGCACAAGCCCGTTGGAGACCAGTACCACAGAAGTGCTGGAACGTCATCGCCTGGGAAGTGGAGGAGATGTTGCACCTCGATGTCATCGAACCATCGCAGAGCAAGTGGCGCAGTCTGGTGGTCCTGGTGCTGAAGCCCAATGGTAGCGTGCGCTTCTGTGTGGACTATCGGGAGGTGAACAAACTGGCCAAATTCGATGCCTACCCAATGCCCCGGGCGGATATCCTGATTGACCAGCTGGGGGAGGCCCGGTACCTCTCTGCCTTGGACCTTACCAAGGGCTATTGGCAGGTAACCATGCACCTGGCTGACAGGGAAAAGACCGCCTTCGCCACCCCCCAAGTTTTATTCCAATTCAAACGTATGCCCTTTGGCTTGAATGGGGCCACGGCCACGTTCCAGCGGATGGTGGACAAGGCCCTGGCCCAGTGTGAGGGTTTCACTCGGGCCTACGTAGATGACATTGTGGTATGTAGCCCCACCTGGGAGACCCACCTGCTCCACCTACGCCACGTGTTCCAAGCCCTGCATGCCTCCGGACTCCATGCCAACCCGTGGAAGAACCGCCTTGGCTCCCAGCAGTTAAAATATTTGGTATTCCTAGTGGGGAAGGGCCAGCTCTGACCCCTGCCGGAGAAGGTCGTCACCTTGGAACAACAGCCCCGCCCGCGTACCAAGAAGCAGTTACGGCGCTTCTTGGGGTTCGCGGGCTACTACAGTAAATTCATCCCCAACTTCACGGCAGTGGCCACCCCATTAACGGACAGCCTGCGGAAGATGTGCCCGAACATCCTCCAGTGGGGACCGGCCCAGGATGCAGGGTTTGAGACGCTACGCACCAGCCTCTCCCGCAACCCTGTGCTGCGCAACCCAGACTTCTCCCAGCCCTTTGTGTAGCACACTGATGCTTCGGGGACTGGGATCAGGGTGGCTCTGCTCCATGGGAGCCCCGGGAACGAATGCCCGGTGTTATTCATCAGCCGCAAGCTCCTGCCTGCTGAGCGGGCATACTCCATGGTGGAGAAGGAGGTCCTGGTGGTCAAGTGGGCCGTCGGGGCATTGAAGTTCTACCTCACCAACAACCCATTCCGGTTGATGGTGGACCATGCCCTCCTGCTGTGGATGTCAAGGATGAAGGATTCCAATGACCATGTCCTCCGCTGGTATATGTCTCTTTTCCCCTTTTCCTTCACAGTGCACCATCAAGCTGGGGCAGACCACTGCGTGGCCTACTACCTCTCCAGGATCTTTGAAGAGGAGGCCAAGAAGCAAGGGACACGGGAGGGGGTGTGTCCCGCCTGGCCTGGGCGAGGACTGCATGAGGGGGACCCCCCTATGCTCGCCAGCTGTTCCCCTCCCCGTCGCCGCCCCGAGAGCTTCCCATACCACCCCAAGCGGTGGCCCCGCCGCTCACCTGGGTGGACGGAGCCCCGGCGGCGGCCCGAGCAACGCCCCACAGCCGACGTGCTTGTCTTCGGGTCCAAGGAGCGTAGCCAGAGCGAGACGTCGGGGAGCAGGAGGGAGAAGCCAAGCCCAGTGCCGGGCAAAGAGGAGGAGAGCCGCCTGACCCGCGGCGGCGGGAGATGCCGCACCCATCATGCTGCAGAGGCCCAGGACGCCCGAGGCACGCCCAGGCAGCCCAGCCCCGGCACGCGTCTCCTGGGTGTCCGAGGCTTTGAAGGGGGGTGGAGCCAGGGCGGGTTGGAAACCAGGAGGGGGAAGGACTGGGACGGGAGGATAAAAGAGAGGGAGGCAGGAGGTCGGGGAGGAAGCTGGCCGGTGCTTATTGAGGCTGCCTCCAGAGAGAGAGGGACAGGAGCCGCTTCACAGCCAGAAGGGGAACGGGGGCCTGTGGTTAAGTAACCTGGCTCCCACCCCTGTTTCTGAGACCTCCGGAGAACACCTACAAAGTACCCGAGGGGGGCCGCCCGGGATAGAGGAATGACGGCTGCACCAGGAGACTGGGAGGGGCGCCTGGGGTGCGACACTACTGATGCAAGCCACACACACCACCTGGGAGGTTTGTGGGGGCTTGTTGGAGGCAGAATGGCATGACCCAAGGTTTGCAAACCATGAACTGAGCTCAGATCATGAAGAATTTTGGTTCACAATTTGGTTTGTGCCTATCCCTAATCACTACAGTTCTTAACTAGAAGGTAACCACAACAACTACTCTTCAGTCCATTCCTTCTTTGAATTTGGATATTTCATTTAACCAAGACCAGACCTTGCTGGGATCCATTTGCATCTCCTTTATACACACTACTGAACAAACTAAAATGAACAAGCTCTCCTTCCCATTATTTCACTGATGAACAATGTCAAATGACACATACTTGCTAATTTCAGTGTAGCAAGAAGACCATGACTCATAATTTGCTAAAACTCCTCAATATAGAGATGGGCACAAACCTAATTTGTGTCATTTAGTTAATGGCTGATCCACAAACCCAGATTACTTTATTTTAAAAATGTAGGTCAGGACACACTACTTAACAGATTATAAAGCCATGATTTTATTTAGTCTTATCATTTTTAGTTATGTGCTAACAATGTGCAGTTATAAGCACAACATATTTAAATTCATCATCAAAAGACACTATGCAAAATTAGTGATATAAAAAGAAAAGCAAGAAAAAAGATGGGTTTTAATGCATCTCTGAATCATTGGATGTTGCTCTATTGTGCTATAATAACAATTCACAACTTGGTTTTCCTGTGTAGACAAAACAATCTATGAGATGAATGACTGCTATACTACAATATCCAACAATGCACAGAAACTACCATGGTTAAAACTGGAAATTACGTAGGCAGTCAGGGAGGTAAATTATGTTTACCCAGAAAAGCTTATACCCATGTAAACATGAAAGTCTATATATTTCTTCAAGTCTTTGATTTTCACAGGATGTAAATCTAATATGAACATATAGCCCTGGATGCAAAGTCCTCCCTTTGAAATCAGAAAGTATCTTTCTCTGATTCATATCCATTTCCTATATCTGCTATGGCAGAGTTATTTTAACTCTTTTTCTATGAGGGCCAGATCTGACATAAATATCACTTTGTTGGGCCAAGCCATGATTGCCATAAAATGTAACATGAGATATCAGAGATATAAGCTATATAAAGGTGATTTCAGATGCCAAATGACAATAGCAAGTGAATGACAATAGCAGGCTTGATAGGATTAGGTGTGATATGCAGAGTGGTAGTAGGCGTGGAGATACCAGCACTGGTAATGAGACCAGAAACCTAGGTCTCAGTTCCATCCAGGAGGATGCAAAGAATAAATGGACATAAGAGAGAGAGGCTTATCTTTGTATCTCTCGCACACAAAGCAGGAAGCAGCCTCAGAATTCTCTCTACCTGTGGCTCTCTGTGTGTAAGGGGGTGGGGTAGCAAGAGGCAGGAAACAAAAAGTCACTGTGGGAAATTGGAAAAAAGCAAGCTAGGGTGCAGCTGCAGCCTTGGAAGATGAAGTAGGAGAAGGAAGTTGCTTGGGGGACAGATTTGAGCCCTGTGTGGGCCAGGTTTGGCCCACGGGTCAAATGTTTGACACCCCTGTACTATAGCCTCCCATGCCACATGGCCCATACTTCTGGAGAGCCCCACCAACTTCATTTGAAAGTGTGCCTAATAGGCTGTAGCAGGAAAAAAGGAGGAAGAAGTCCCTATTTGATAAGTTGAACACTGCCTGCAGTTCTTTGGATTTGAGCCATATATTTAGACAGAAATACATTTATATTACTGTCTTACCATAAGAGCCTGTCAGTATAGGACAGGGGTGACCAAACTTGCTTAACGTAAGAGCCACATAGAATAAACATCAGGTGTTTGAGAGCCATAAGACATGAACGTCGGATGTTTGAGAGCCGCAAGGGAGGGAGGGAGGCAGGCAGGCAGGCAAATAGAGGGTGGAGGTGGAAAGAAAGCAACTTTAACTTTAAATGCATTTTCCAATCTTTCACCTGGCTTGGCTTGGAGAAGTGATTTAAAGAGACAAATGCCTTCTTCAAGCCAGCCAACAGGGCAGTGGGGGTTTTGAGAGTCACACAATATGCATGAAAGAGCCACATGTGGCTCCCAAGCCGCAGTTTGGCCACCCCTGGAAAAGGATTTGATAGGATTCCTGTTATCTTTCAAACACTGTCAAAGAGAATGTCACATTGAAAGAAAACTTACCAGTTTCCAATAACTTTTCAAAATACGTTGGCCATCCAAATATG
The DNA here is from genome assembly GCF_032191835.1 of Heteronotia binoei. Taxonomy (NCBI): domain Eukaryota; kingdom Metazoa; phylum Chordata; class Lepidosauria; order Squamata; family Gekkonidae; genus Heteronotia; species Heteronotia binoei. Next base: position 104,970,596 of record NC_083224.1, read on the forward strand.
TGCCAAATGTCAATTACATGTGAAGAAAAATAAATTTTCCATGAAACTCACTCTTGTCATGATAGTTCTTTGCTTTATCTTTGAACAGAGCCTCAGAATTTTGAACAAATCATACCTAGTTGATGTCATCACAGGATAATCAAGTATTTTCAGAAATGGGTAAGACGCCTCTTTTGTTGCATTTCTCTGTTATGGGGTGCAATTTTTTTTTTCATAATCAATGGTAGTTGACTGCTTCAGTTGACTCAGGTCAGACATGCACTCATGGTCTATCAGTGGCTACTAGCCATGATGACTAAAGGGAAGATCTACATTCAGAATACCTCTGAATCCCAGTGCCAGAAGGTAACACCAGGGAAAGGCCTCAGCCTCTATACACTGTTGTTGGACCCTTAAAGGAAGTGGTTGGATACTATATGAGACAGCATGCTGAACTAGATGGATCAATGATCTAATCTAGTTAGACCATACTTCTTATGAGAACTTTAAAAAATGAAGCAAATAGGTAAAAGGAAGCTGAAAGGGAAACACAAGAGAATCAAATTCCTAGAGGATGCTTGGAAGCTATTTAAAACCCTACTAAACTAATTGAAGCCCAGATAGAATGTATTCCCCAGGTTAGGAAATAGATTGCCAAGACAAACAATAAACATGTTTTTAAATATATCTGGAACAGGAAACCAGCCAGAGAAGTAGTTGGGCCTGACAAAGGAATAAAGGGACTGCTAAAGGAAGATGGGAAGATGGCAGACAAATGCAATGAATTGTTTTGCGTCTGTGTTCACTGTGGAAAGGTGTGATATGTATCCATGCCACAGCACTATTTTTAGAAAGGGAGTCTGAAGAGGTAAGGTTATGAGAGATAACATTATAGACCTATCGGCTGGGGTTGGGGGAGGTGGGCCCAGTTAGTCTCCAGGTCCTGATGGCATACATCAAGAGTTCTTAGGGAACTCAGATGTCAGATGCTTGATCTACTAACCCATATATGTAACCCATCACTAAATTTAGCTGCTATACCAGAATATTGGAGAGTAGCAAATGTTACACCATTTTTTTAGAAAGGGATCCAGAGGTGAACCAGGAAATTACAGGCCGGTCGACCTAACATCTGTCCCAGGCAAGTTAGTAGAAACGTAATAGTGGTTCAACTGTGAACCATGAACCAAACTACAAAAATGTAGTGCCCATCCCTACCCATAAGGATTGGTATTGCAGTTGGTAGTATTTAAGGGACGGGGACAAAGGGTGGCAATCGGGGCTAAGCTGTTCCAGAGGCACACACTAGATTGTGGGGTGCCGCAGGGAGCAGTTCTCTCCCCGATGCTATTTAACATCTATATGCGTCCCCTTGCCCAGATTGCCCGGAGGTATGGGCTTGGGTGTCACCAATATGCAGATGATACCCAGCTCTATCTGCTAATGGATGGCCGGCCTGACTGAGTTCCAGGGAATTTGGACCTGGCATTGCAGGCCGTGGCAACTTGGCTTAGGCTGAGTGGGCTGAAGCTGAACCCGACGAAGACAGAGGTCCTTTGCGTGGGTCGCGGTGCCCTAGGGAGAGAAATACCTCTCCCGGTTTTTGACGGTGTGCCACTGAAAGCGGCACGCCGGGTCAAGAGCTTGGGAGTCCTACTGGAGCCTTCATTATCAATGGAGGCCCAGATAGCAGCCACTGCCAAGTCGGCATTTTTCCACCTGAGGCGGGCAAGGCAGTTGGCTCCCTTCCTGGAGCGCGGGGACCTAGCAACAGCGATCCATGCAACGGTCACCTCAAGATTGGATTACTGTAATGCCCTCTACATGGGGCTGCCTCTGTGCCGAACCCAGAGGTTACAGCTGGTGCAGAACGCGGCGACTAGGCTGTTATTAGGGCTCCCAAAGTGAGAGCACATACAGCTGGGGCTACGCAAACTGCACTGGTTGCCAGTTACTTCCCAGGTTCGTTACAAAGTGCTGGTTATTACCTTTAAAGCCCTATATGGCCGAGGACCTGCCTACCTGAGGGACTGTCTTTCCCCATACGAACCCCAGAGAGCACTGAGGTCAGCAGGGAAGAACCAGCTGACTATTCCCGGACCAAAGGAGGCCAAACTACAAAATACTCGCACACGGGCCTTCTCTATCGCAGCTCCACACCTATGGAACCAGCTTCCGGAAGAAGTGCGAGCCCTGCGGAGCCTTGACCAGTTCCGCAGGGCCTGCAAGACCACCCTTTTCAGGATGGCCTTTGCCGGCTGAGCGACTGATGTTGGGTGACTTTTGCATCATTATCTTATGAATAGAATTAGCACCTGAAAATTTTTTGTATTGTATTTTGTTAAATTGGAATGTTTTAAAATGAATATGATTTTAAACCTTTGTATAACTATATGAATATGCTGTTAGCCGCCTTGAGCCCGCTTCGGTGGGGAGGGCGGGATATAAATAAAATTTTATTATTATTAATTTGTTCATAAATGATCTGGAACTAGTGGTGAGTAGCATAGTGGTAAAGTTTTCAGATGACACAAAATTATTCAGGATACTGAAAACCAAGAATGATTGTGAAGAGCTTCAGGAGGACCTCCACACCTTGGATAGTGGGCAACAATGTGGCAAATGAAGCTGAATGTTGGTAAGTGCGAGGTGTTGAATATTGGAACAAAATCCCAACTTCAAGAATAGACTAATGCAGGGGTGGCTAATGGTAGCTCTCCAGATGTTTTTACCTACAACTCCCTTCTGCCTCAGCCAGCATGGCCAATGGCTGGGGCTAATGGGAGTTGTAGGCAAAAAATATCTGCAGAGCTACTGTTGGCCATCCCTGGGCTAATGGGAACTTGCTGAGGCTTAGAGGGGAAAAGATCTTGGATTCCTAGTAGATAGCACAATGGAAATGTAAATCCAGTGTGCTCTAGCTGTGAAAAAGAAAGGGATTGAACATAAAACAGCCAATATTATAATACCCTTTTATAGATCTATAGTGTACCCTCACTTGGAATAATGTGTGCAATTCTCAAAAAGGAAATCACAGAACTGGGAAAAGTACAGAATAGGTAAATCTTCTCTCTGAGGAAAGGCTGAAGGGTCTGGCACTATTCAATTTAGAATAGAATCATAGGGATCTCCAGGGTCATCTAGTCCAACCCCATGCAAAATACAGGAAATTTACGAATGCCTCCCCCCACACCCCCAGTGACCCCTGCTCCATGCTCAGAAGATGGCATAAACCCTCCATAATCCCTTATCAAACTGGCCTGGAGAAAATTGCTTAGTATTTCCCTGGGCATCTAAGAAAGGGCCACAACCCTTCTATGAAACACTGATGCAACCCTTCCTGCCCTCCCTCTCATGATCTGACTAAGTTCACAGAATCAACAAGAAAAAGAAAGGAGGAATCACAGAAAAAGGAACAATATAAACAAATAAAAACCATGGCCTGAAGTATGCCAAAATAAATAATGTATAAAGCATTATAACGTGTTCAAATTGTTCTTAATAACTGTAACAGTACAATGAAGATCCTGAAAGTATGTTAAATCCTTACATTACAGACCAAAAGTCTAAAAGTCTCAATTAAGCATCATCTGCTGCATATAATTTCTTCTTGTCACAACAAGCACTGATGATGCTTGTTAAATAAATGGTTATTGTGACATGAAAAACTTATATGCAGCAGATGATGCATGATGGAGTCTTTTGATTATGGTCCCAATTTACAGGGTTATTTTCCCCTGGATGATAGCAACTTGACTTGAGAAAGAGATTCCTCAAAACAGGATCCTGTCATCATTTACTGAGTCTATTCCCATAGCTGGAGAGGATCTGCATTTGATTATTGGATTATTCTACCTGTGCTTGACTACCTATGATGTAAGGATTTGACATTCTTGGATCTTCATTTGCTGCTGGACTATTATTTGACTCTTATGACCCACATACAATGGTCACTTCCAGGCTGGACTATAGTAACTCTCTATGTGGGACTGCCCTTGGCTCTGATCCGGAAACTCCAGCTGGTGCAGAATGCAGCTGTTTGGGTGTTGACTTCATTGCCTATATGGGCACAGATCCATCCTGTGATCCGCAACCTGCGCTGGCTGCCTATTGGGTACCAGGTCCACTTCAAAGTGCTGGTGCTTACCTTTAAAGCCCTATATGGTCAAGGGCCTACATAAATTTGTGACTGCCTCTTCCCATATGAGCCATGTCAGTCTTTACAATCAGCTAGCCAACACATTCTGGTTGTCCCGAGTCCCAGAGACATTCAGTTTGCCTTGACTAGGGCCATGGCTTTTTTGGCCCTGGCCCCTGCCTGGTAGAATGAGCTCCCCATGGAGATCATGGCCCTGTGGGATCTGTTGCAATTCTGCAGAGCTCTTCTGCCAGGCTTTCAGTTGAGGCGGAAGATGTTCTTTATCTGGGCACCCCCACACAGCGTTAGGGATTGAGTGGCCTCCAGATCTGGTTGAATTGCCTATGTTTGTCGAGGCAAAGTTTATTGGATGGATTTTAGCTGACTGTATTGGTTTTTAATGGGTTTTATTGTATTTTAGTTTCATCTAAATTGTTTTAATTTTGTTGTAACCCGCCCTGAGCCTGCTTCAGTGGGAAATTATGACAATGATGATACAACAATTATGGGCCACTTGGGAGACCCCTTTTGGTGTAGTGAAGTGTGCAGACTCTTATCTGGGAGAACAGGGTTTGATTCCCCACTCCTTCACACGCATCTGCTGATGTGAACTTGAATCATTCACAAGTTCTTACAGAGTTGTGCCTCTGGAGCAGTTTCTGTCAGCTCCAGCTACCTCACAGGGTGTCTGCTGTGGGGAGGGGAAGGGAAAGGAGATTGTAAGGCACTCTGAGACTCCTTTGGATAGTCAAGGGTGGAGTATAAATCCGATCTCCTCCTCCTCGTCTTTTTCTTCTTCTTCTTCAACACTTTATGATTTTGAATAAATTGTTTATTTTGCTCTAATGGTCAGGAAGTTCTTTCTAATATCTAGTTAAAAACTCTTTAGATTTCATTTCATCTCATTGGTTCTGGTCCAACCTTCTAACAGAAAACAACTCTGCACCATCCTCTATATGACAGCCCTTCAATCATATCACCTCTCTGTCATCTCCCCTCCAGGCTAAGCATACCCAGCTCCTTCAGCCTTTCCTCGAAGGACTTGGTCTCCAGACTCCCCACCATCTTCATTGCCCTTCTCTGGACACGTTCCAGCTTGTCTATATCCTTCTTAAATAGCAGTGCCCAAAACTGAACACAGCACTCTAGGTGAGGTCTAACCATATCACTTTGCTTGATCTGGACCAGTGTTCCCTCTAAGCTGAGTTAGCGTGAGGTAGTTCACAGATTTTTAGCCTCCAGCTCACACATTTTTGTCTTAGCTCAGGAAGGATGACCCCAGAGCACACACTAATTTATGCAGTAGCTCACAACGTTAATGCCAGTAGCTCACAACGTTAATGCCAGTAGCTCACAAAGTAGAATTTTTGCTCACAAGACTCTGCAGCTTAGAGGGAACATTGATCTGGACACTACTGTTCAAACAGCCCAAAATCACATTTGCCTTTTTCAGTTACCACATCACACTGCTGACTCATGTCCAATGTATGGTCTACTAAGACCCCCAGATCCTTTTCACACATACTACTGCCAAGACAAATCTCCCCCATCCTATAACTATGCATTGGATTTTTTTCATTCTTTACATCTATCTCTATTAAAATTAATGTTATTGTTTTAGCCCAATTTGCCAGCCTGTCAAGATCATCCTGTATTCTGACTCTGTCTTCTACTGTATTTGCTACCCATCCCAATTTAGTATCATCTTGAAATTTAATCTAAGAGCTCTGTGGCGCAGTGTTAAAGCTGCAGTACTGCAGTCCTAAGCTTTGCTCATGATCTGAGTTCAATCCCTGATGGAAGCTGGGTTTTCAGGTAGCAACATCACCCCAGAGTCAGAAACAACTGGTGCTTGCACAAGGGACCTTTCCTTTCCTTAAATTTAATCAGCATTCCCTCCAGGCCTTGAATTCAGCAGGAGCTCACAGAAGCACAGCATACCAATCCCTGGATGAGCCCCACCACCTATTTTTCTACAAAATGATCCCTGATTTCCTCTATTCCTTCACCCAAATCATTTATAAAGATATTAACCTAAGCAGGTCCCAGGACAGATTCCTGAGGCACTCCACTTCTCACTTCTCTCCAAGGGGATGAGGAACAGTTAACAAGCACACTTTGGGTGTGATCTGTCAACCAGTTACAGATCCAACAGTAATAGGATCCAAACCACATTTTACCAACTTATCAACAAGAATATCATGTGGAACCTTATCAAAAGCCTTACTGAAATCCAGATAAACTATGTCTACAACATTTCCCAGATCCACCAAGGTAGTAACTTTCTCAAAAAAAAGAGATCAAGTTAGTCTAAAATGACTTGTTCTTGAGAAATCCATGCTAGCTTTTAGTAATCACAGCCATCCTTTCTAATTGCTCAAGGACTGACTGACTGATGATTTGTTCTAAAACTGTTCCAGGTATAGACATCAAGCTGATGGGACAGTACTTCCCCAGATGCTCCTTTTTCCCCTTCTTGAAGATGGAAACAACATTTGCCCGCCTACAATCTTCTGGCACCTCACCTGTTCACCAAGAATTCTCAAAAATAGTGGCCAGAGGCTCAGAAATTACATCCACAAGTTCTTTTAGTACTCTTGGATGTAGTTCATCTGCCCTGAGGACTTAGTTTCATTTAAAGAAACTAGGTATTTATTTACTACCCCTTTGCTGATCCTAGGTTGCAACTCCCTTCCCTCATTATGTGTTCTATTTTTGCTATGTTGAACACCTTTTCTCTCACAAGAGAAGACTAAGGAAAAGAACTGAGCAGTTCTGCCCTCTCTTCATCACTTCTTACAATTTCACTTTCCTGTCCCTGCAAGGGGCCTCCATGTCCTTGCTCTTTTTCTTTCTTTGAACATAAGAAAAGAACCATTTTTGTTGCTTTTAGCATCTCTCACTAGCCTAAGCTCATACTGAGCTTTACCTTTCCTAACTCTTTCTCTACAAGTAACACTGTTTATTTGTTTCTACTCCTCCTTCATTATAAGCAGGACCGGTGCATGGGTGTAGGCCAAGTAGGCAGTAGCCTTGGGCGCGGCCTGGCCTAGGGGCACCATGAGGCACCCTCTTTCCCATGCTTGCTGCCTTGCAAACTTCCCTGAGGCCACCCGAGGCTCGAGAGACCTCGGTGAAGTTCGGGGGTGTGGCAATGCACTCGCTCCGAGCTGGGTTCTGATCATGCGCGCTGCCTCGGAACTTCACTGAGCCTCAGGAGACTTCTACAAAGTTCAGGGGGATGTGACATGTCATCATCAAGACGTCATCGGGCACATGCGCTTTGTGCGCACGAATGCACTGCGGGGGAGAGCAACAGGTTTTGGCCTGGGGCGCTGAAAACCATAGCGCCAGGCCTGGTTATAAGGTTCTCTTTCCATTCCCTAAATGCATCTTTTTTATTTCCCAAGTCCTTAGAAAGCAGTTTATTGAGCCACCTTGGGTTCTTTAGGTTTCTCCCAGTTTTCCTTCTCATAGGAGTCATTTGTGATTGTGCTTTTGACATTTCACTTTTAAGAAACTCCCACCCCTCTTGAAGTTGATAGGGCTAACAATTATGATGTTATTTATGTATGCAGCTACACAGTGTCCAGCGCTTGGAGGACCTGGTCCATCACTCTCTGAAACACAGCCACTACCCCATAAAGTTCAAATAGCATTCTCGCAAACTAAAAGAGTCCTTTGGGCATTAAAAATGCTGTCAATCTCACATCCTGTGTGACAAGGAAATATGCCAATAGCCCTTGGTAAGATCAAAGGTGGACAGGAACCAAGCACAGCCCACCTTTCCCAGAAGTAGTTGTACCCACAGCATGGAGAAAGCATCACATTTGGAGATGTGATTTACCTTACAAAAGTCTATGCAGAAGCCTATAGTTTTTAACATTTGTGGAGTCTCTTTCTTCTTTCGGTATTAATGAAATAACAGCTTCTTTCCAGGAATCTGGTACCTTCCCCTCTTCTCTAATACAGTTCATCAGCTTTTGCATTTTGGGTACTAGTACATCTGCCAAGACTTTATAAAATTTTGCTGAAAAGCCGTCTGGACCCGGAGCTTTCCCTAATTTCATTGAACAAATCGCTGCTTCAATTTCAACCTTCTCAATTGGATTATTCAAAAATTTTTCCATATTATCATTCAAAGGTTTCACTTTTAATCTTTGCAAATAGTCATCGATTTTTTCTTTTTTTACCTGTTGACCTTTATATAATTTGGCATAAAATTTAAAGAACTCCCTTTTAATTCCAGCTTGATCTACAATTTCTTTCCCTTCCACACAAATTTTATTTACAAACTTTTTCTCCCTTTTTTTCTTAAGTTGCCAAGCCAAATATTTCCCTGGTTTGTTGGCACCTTCAAATGATTTTTGCTGTAGCCTTTTTAACATCCATTCCACCTCCTTGTTCAATAAATGTCTCAGTTGATTCTGCAAAATTGTGATTTCTCGCATTATTTTCTTTTTCCCCCGGTCGTTTTTTTAGATCTTTTTCTTTTTTGCCTATTTCTGTTTGTAAGTCTTTCAATTGTTTTTCTTTAGCTCTTTTGTCTTTGTTGTTCAATGAGATTAGTAATCCTCTCATCACTGCTTTATACGCATCCCAAACGGTCTGTGTTTTAACCTCTTGGTCTTCGTTTATTTGGAAGAAAGCTTTAGTTTCTTTTTCCAGAGACTTCACTACTTCCACTTTTTGCAACAAATCTTCATTTAGTCTCCATCTTCTGCTCTTTCTCATAGCCTTCGCTGACCACATTAGTGGATTGTGGTCTGCACCTATTTTCGGAAGAATTTCCATCTTATTTGTAATAAGTCCCAGGTCCTTCGTGGACCATAACATATCAATTCTTGAGAAGGAGTTATGCCTTGCTGAGAAAAAGGTATAGTCACGTACATTAGGATTAAACTTTCTCCAAATGTCCTCCAAACTTTCTTGCTCTGTTAAATCAAAGAAGGACTTTGGTAGCTTCCCATCTTTCTTCTTTTTGTTTCCAGATCCATCCAGAGAGTTGTTGATGGTTCCATTGAAATCTCCCATTAACATAACCTGTTCATAAGTCACTTGATTAAGTTGTTGCAAAATGTCTTTAAAGAAAACATCCTTCGCCCCGTTAGGGGCATATAAGCCCAACAACAACGGTTGTTTGTTTTTTTCATTTATCAACACCTCCACTGCGATGTATCTGCCATCATTGTCTTTAAAAACCAGTTTAGGTTCTAGTTCTTTTTTAATGTAAAAAACCACTCCCCCTTTTTTTTCTTTAGCTAATGAAAAAAATTGTTCTCCCAAAGCCTTATTCCATAAAAAATTGTAATCCAATTGTTTAATATGTACTTCTTGTAAACAAATTATATTACATTTCTGTTTATTAATCCAATGAAAAATTGCCCTTTTTTGTGGTGAATTAAGTCGATTTACATTCCAAGAAATTAATTTGTAATCCATAATGTTTTCTCAGTTATTCTGTACCTTCAAATTCTTTATTGTCCACAAAAAATTCATTCATTCCTTGAGTGTCAACTATTACTTTTCGCAGTCTTTTATATTCAAAGCTGAGACCTTCTGGTAGAATCCATCTATATCTTATGCTCTTCTCTCTTAGCTTGTCCGTCAATTTCTTAAATTGTTTTCTGTCACTAATGACCTTTCTCTGCAGCTCCTTCATCATTCGTACTCTGCTTTCCTCCCTCACCATTGGGGTTTCAAATTGCTTGCTTAAGATCCTTCCCACGATGTCTCTCCTGGTAAACTTCACTACTACATCCCTGGGTAGTTTACGCTTTCTGGCAAATTCTGAATTGACTCTATATGCATAGTCGCATAAACGCTCCATCTCCTCCGGATCTTCTTCCAAAAATTCAGCTATAATTGTGACAATATGAGTCTTCACATCCTCTTGTTCATTCTCAGGCACTCCTCTTAGCCGAATCATGTTCTCCATCAACTTACAGTCTTGTAGTATTGCTTTGTCTTGCATTTTCTTAATGGTGGCATCTTGATCTCTAATTTTCACTTCTATATCATCAGTCTTTTTAGCTATTGCTTGATACTCTTTCCTTAGGTCATCAATTTCCTTCTTAAATTCTTTCTTTAACTCTTCAGCACTGGAGTTTATTTCCTTAGTTAATTTCTTCTCACTTCCAGTTATTAAATCCCTCATTGCCTTCAAAATTCTCACTTCCATAGCGTCCAGTTGTTCATGAACTTGTTTAGACATTTTACCCTCTCCCAGTGAGGCAGCTCTTAACCTTGTAACTCTTGATTCCAACTTCTGCTCAGACATTACTGACTGCCCATTACAAATAATGGGGTTTTAATTGGTATCTTCAATCCCCAATCTGATAGTTGGATTTAACAGAGCATGCCCTTTTCAACAAGCCTAAAAACGCCGTCCTCAGAGCTTCCTAGCTCAAGATATTAATTTTTAAAGTTCCAAGCCTCTCTTTTTAAAAAGTTTTCCTTTTACCCTCTAGGGCTTATTTTCCCTTTTCAAGCACATAGTCCATGTTATTTAGCCCTTAGGGGATTGTTTATATATGTTTTGAATCCTTTAATAGTCCACTTTCAAGTTATTTAGTGAAAATATTTTGGCCTTTCTGCAATTGGCCTCCAATGTTTCTCTATGGTTACTGACTCTTGCAAGTATCCGGATACTTGGATGCTCCTCTTTTCTCCACACTTACTTCCTGACTCTCTAGCATTGAAGTCTCTCAATGATTGCAGAAAACGTCACTTCCTGTTTTAAGGAAAGAGTCTGCAGCTTTGTTATGACTGGGTTTTTTTTCCGAAGCCACAAGAATTCATAACAGCAAGTATTTTTCTGTACTTTTCTACTTTCTTTTGAGTCCAAAGAAATCACTTCTACCCCCTTCCACTTCTCCTTGATTTTCCACTTTGAAAAATAGTTCTGGGTCTCAGATCTTCCCTTTTAACAAGCTTAAATTACACCCGGAGTAGCAGATAAGGATCTTTACCTCATTAACGACGTCTAAGCTCTCATAATACCGTCCACTTTATCTCAGATATTGTTATAGTCCATAGGAAGTTGAAGCCTTAGTGAGTTTATGTCAATTTAATGACTCCAAGGATTCTTTGTAGGCGATAGAATGCAATTCTTCATCGGGGGAATCTTCAAAGCCGAAAAAAAAACCCTCCTGGGATCGTTCGTCAGCCAAAGTGAATCCCCCTCGAAATAAACATGCATGCCATAGACAAGTTCCTTTACTGGAAAAAGTAGACAGTAGGCTCTATAAAGCCTTTTCTGTCCAAAAACAAAGATCTTGGTCTGCTCCACACAGGGAAACAGGACAGCTCACCAAGCTTCAACCCCCCATCTGACTTGGGGGTCAGGACTGGCTTCAGCACCATCCTTGCTGTTGCTGCCCACTTGGCTCTCTTCTCAGTCCTGCCACTGGGCTGCTGCCCTCCTTAGTTCTGTGCCCATGCTCCACCCTTTCTCCCCCTAGATGTAGGGAGCTCTGGGCTGTAAATATACATCACAAAGTTTGTTTTGAGGGAAAACCATACGTGATATCCTGAGCTCCTTAGAGGAAAGGTGGGGAAAACCAGATAGTAAACATTTATGGTATCATCATGATCCATACCGCTGACCTAAGTTTGCCAGACTCCAGGTAGAGACTGTGAATCTTCCAGAATTGCAGATGATCTTCATCATACAAAGATCAGTTCCCCTGGAGAAAATGGCTGCTTTGGAGGGTGTACTATAGCATTATACACTGCTGAGGTCCCTCCTCTTTGAAAACCTTGCCTTCTCAAGGCTCTACCCAAACATCTTCAGGAATTTCCCAGTATGACCACACCTTCTTTGCTACACTGACTGGCTGTCCGATTTCTTCTCATATTTGCTTTACTTTGTTGGAACAGAACCTCCCAGTAATTTTTTTTCAGAAAGCATTAAAGAAGGCTATGCATGTCACCTGTAGCCAATATTCTGAAAACACAGCTAAGGAAGACACAGTGAGAACTTGGCAAGTGAAGATTACAGTACAGGGGTAATGGAATGGTATTACAGCACCAGAGTCTCTTCCTACATCTATTTACCAGCAAATGATGACCATAGTAGAAAATTAGAGTCTCATGGCACCCTTTATTCTTTTTCTGTTCAGAGCAACACAGCTACTCACATGGATCTATCTTTATGAAACGTTCACCATGTTATTCTTGGATGTCCCCAAGGTTAGAGCATTATGGTTCTTAAAGGATTTTTTTTGTTGGGGGAGGGGGGCTGATCAGTAAAGTTCTCATTTCAGTAGAGATGCCAAGTCCATACATCAGGGGTGGCCAACGGTAGCTCTCCAGATGTTTTTTGCCTACAACTCCCATCAGCCCCAGCCAGCATGCCCAATGCCTGGAGCTGATGGGAGTTGTAGGCAAAAAACATCTGGAGAGTTACTATTTGCCACCCCTGCCATACATCATGTAAATGGGCCAAAAGATTTCTGTCCTTTGACTATTTGTTGAAGGAATGTGAACTAGGGTACTAAGCAGCCACATATTTGGCCAGAAGTCCCCAAAATATGTATTCATTGTGATGACAACATACCTGTGAAGTATCATGATTAAATATGACAGCATTGAGGTCTCCACAGTTGTAGTGCTTGATAAGATCTTCAGTGGTATAAGGGGCCTGCAAGCTGCCCTCTCGGAGACTTTCATGCTGCAGTAATGTTTGGTTCAAAGCAAACAGCACCTGTATACAATTTAAAATAAATATGTTAAAAAAATGTCAGGTGAAAAATACATGATCAGATAAACTGGGGTGGGGAGAAACTTGGACTGATAGCATGAACAAATTTGCCATCTCCAATTGCCAGGGTTGTTTTCTGTCTTACTAGCTGGCTTGCCTGTTATTTTCAAGAAGGCTTAGCACCCAATTCAAAATGAATTTTTTGACACAGGTTAGGAATAATTTATTTTGATTTATAAGCACAGCCTATACTAGCTCTTATGTATGTATTTATTTAAAACATTTGCAGCCCACGTTTCCACTCAAATAAGGTCCCCAAGGAGGCCAGTAACAAGACATTTCAACATTAAAACAACTGAGGTATTAAAACAAAGTTAAGCATAAAGCATACATAAAATAATTGTATTTTCAACAAAATATATATATCACAAACATATCATACAGCCAGGGAAGACAGCCAGATCGATTCCTCAGTAGCAGTTGCTCTGCCCCTGGGCTTCTGCTTTCCCCAGCTCAAGTGATCAATTCCCCATCAGTTGCTGCATTTTGACCCACAACGCCCTCCAATTTCCCTCATGGCTTCCTTTTTCTTTTTTCTTTTCTTTCTTTCTTTTAAAAAAGGAAGTCTGGATACATTCTGTAAGCTAATAATATCTATGCCTTGTGGCTTCCTGATCTCTTAAAAATAGGGTTGCCAAGTCCAATTCAAGAAATATCTGGGGACTTTGGGGGTGGAGCCAGGAGACATTAGGGGTGGAGCCAAGATGAAGGCTGTGACAAGCATAATTGAACTCCAAAGGTCAAATGCTGCGTGACCCTGCACTCGTGATGGGAGTGGGGGGTGGGATGCGGTTTTGCCTCCGCTGGCACCTTCCTGTGAACGGGGCAGGGGCCGCCACTTGCCTCTCTGAGACGGCTCTGCTGGATGTGAACATCAGCCGACAGCAGCACCGTCACCCCAAGCACCGCCGACATGTCCCAGGATGCGACGTGCCACATGAAGCATGCGCCCGCCTCCCTGCGCACAGCCCTACTGTTCCTGGAGCAGCTTTGCTCCAAAGAGCCTTCCAGGGGCGACCCCCACCCCCAGAGAGCAGGGAGCGGCCTGAGGCCCAGTCAGCTGCGTGTGGTTCGACTACCTGGGCTGGGGGTCGTTGGCCGGCTGGGAATGATGCGCTCGGCATGCTAAGCCTATAGGAAAGGTCGAGGGCCACCTTCGGAGCGCTCTGGCGCTTTCTCGAGTTCTTGGCCCAGCGCTTCTCTCCAGAAGCAGCTGCCGCACAGCAGAGCCGCCCAAGGGAGCAGTAACCTCGTGCCGGCCCAGGCGGCAGCACCGCTCTTGGGACTCCCTCCTCCATCTCCCACCCGGGGCTGCTTGGGCTTGGCGCTGCCAGGCTCAGGCACACGCTCCTGCGAGAGTCTCGGTGCGGCGCAAGGAGGGCGCGGAGAGGCGGCGCTGCGCTTCTCTCTTAGCCTTCCCCCAGAGGCAGTGCGGGTGCTGCAGCGCTGAAGTCTGGAGAAGCAGCAGCAGTGCGGACCCCCAGGCACGCCTCACCCGACGTGGCAAAGCCTCTCCTGGCGCCAGGCTCCAACACCGGCTCGGGAGCCTCGCAGTGCAGCCGTTTTCCCCCTCCCCCCGCTTCCATTTTTTTGGGGAGCGGGGGAAGAGGCTGGAAAATCTGGGGTCCCCCGCCAGGGCGGGAGGGTTGGGAAGCCTACTTAAAAAAAAGAAGAAAAAGGGCTAGTGAGGGAAATTGCAGGGAGCCTCAGGTCAAAATGCACCAGTACAGCAACGGTAGGGAATCAATTGCTAGAGCCAGGGAAAGTAGAAGCCTGGGGACAGAGCAACTGCTAGTGTGGAATTGGTCCTAATAATGGTTAATGGGGGAATAACAAACTAACAACAAAAAAGTATTCTGGTGGAAGACAATGATTGGGGGAGACAGGCAAATCTCCCTGGGGAGGGAGTTCCAAAATTTTGGCACCGTGACCTGAAAAGGTCCTTTCTCAGGTTGCCACCCATCTAATCTCAGATAGTAATGGCACGCAAAGCTGGCTGTGGGTGGTTAGGGTCATATGGAAGTAGGCTACCCTTCAGAAATGCTGGTCCCAAACTGTATGGGACTTAATAGGTCAATACCAGCAAGCTGAATTGCACCCAGAAGCAAATTGGGAGCCAGTGTAGATGAGTCAAGACTGGAATTACATGGTTCCTATGACCCACTCTAGTCAACATTCTGGCCATAGCATTTTATACCCACTACTGTTTTAAGACCGGTCATCAAGGGCAGTGCCACAAAGTGTGGATTGTAGTAATCTAATCTTGATGTTACCAGAGCATGCACTACGGCAGCAAGACTTTTTCCTCCAAGAAAGGGCTGCAGTTGGCTCATCAGCCAAAGCTGGTGAAATGCACTCTGGCCACCACTGCCACCAATTTATCCAACAGGAATCTCAGGTCCAGGAACACTCCCCTTCCTATGAACTTGCTTCTTTAGGGACTGCAATCCCATCCAGAACAGACGATATCAATTCTTGGATCAAACCTTCCTTCTTCCAGTAGAGTCTTCATTTTGTTGTTTTTCATTCTCAATAGGATCCTGTTTTTTTTGTGTGTGTCCTTTTTTGTTGTTGTTTTGTTTTTTGGACTCTCTTGCTATCATGTTATCTAAAAATAAAAGGTCATGTTGATTGCCAGAAGTGATACTTCTCTCATTTTGTTGTTTTTGTGTTATTTTACTATATAAGGAGAATGAGAACCACAACAACCTTTTCTCTAGCAAACAGGATGCTTGGATTGTCTTCCAAAGCATACCTTCAGTGCTCCCAAGATTTTTTGTCCCTCAATTTAATTAATTAAAACACCACCAGCTGTTCTTCATATGTTATAATGAAAATGATGCTCCCTGACCCGAACATCATTGGCATAGAGTGCACTGGTCTGATGTGGGAAGCCAAGGAGAGTGTGGTGATCTGGGTTGTGTACCATCCGCCTAACGCACCACCAGAGAGCCTACCTGCCATGTTGGACGCAGTGTCCATCTGGGCATTCGACTTTCCCAGACTTTTAGTTCTGGGGGATTTCAATGTCCATGTTGATGAAGCGACGTCCATGCAGGTGCAGGACCTGGTGTCGTCCATAGAGACACTGGGACTCAGCTAATTTGTATCAACCCACACACACCAGGCCGGGCACACACTGGATTTGATCTTTGAGGCAGGGATATTGGTGGATCTGGTAACACCAAATGCCATTCCATGGCCAGACCACTATTTATTATTTATTTATTTCCATTTATATCCCGCCCTCTCCGCAAGCGGACTCAGGGCAGCTTACAACATCATAAAAACAATCAATTCAATAAAACATATAAAACCATAATTTACTTATATCAATTTTAAAACCATTCTATAGCGCTGTTTCAGTCCAATATAGGCGGTATTGACTTCCCGACTATGATCGCCAGCATTCTGTAGGATGTCCGGTGGCAGCCCTTTTTCAATCAAACCGCAAAAGCCTGCTTAAACAATTCGGTCTTACAGGCCCTGCGGAACGCAGACAAATCCCGCAGGGCCCTTATAGCTTCTGGGAGGGTGTTCCAAAGTTCTGGTGCTGCCACCGAAAAAGCCCTGGATCTCGTTATACATAGCCTGGCTTCTTTTGGGCCAGGGGCAGACAACAGATTTTTTGTCCCTGATCGCAGTGCTTTCTGGGGGATATATGGGGAAAGGCGGTCCCGTAGATAGGCAGGTCCCTGACCATAGAGGGCTTTAAAGGTTAATACCAACACCTTGAAGCGAACTCGGAACATAACAGGCAACCAGTGCAGCTCTCTCAGCACTGGCTGAATGTGCTCCCATCGTGGCAGCCTTGAAAGTCCAGCTGGACCTGCAACTCCAGCCCTGTTTAGGTGGCGAGCGGATTTTTGCTTGCCTGCAGAGCCAAATGGACCCAGAGCGGTTTCAGGAGGCCCTGCAGGATCCGATGCCCCCTGGTGGGTCATTAGATGAGCTTGTGGAGGACTGGTATTCCCGGCTCTCCACTGCCACTGATGACATCGCTCTCTGGCACCCTCTTTGCTGTCATACCAAGGCAGCTCCCTGTTATTTCTTGGACCTACTAAGGATGAAAAGACAGCTTAGACGGTTAGAGCGAGTGTGGCGGCGTGCTCGTGAAGAAGAGTCCAGAACTTCTTATAGAATGCTTATGAAAGTCTATGAGAAGGCTGTGAAGTCCACTAAGAAAAATTTCTATGCGGCCTCCATAGAGTCTGCAAAGTTGCACCCAGCTCAGTTATTTAGAGTGATTCAGTCTTTGACAATTCTGCCATCGAGCAAACAAAAAGATAGAGAATTGGATATTGGTTCTGATGCTTTTGCGACATATTTCACAGATAAAATCTTGACTCTCCACCAGGACCTCCCAGCCACGGATGATGCAGTACACAAACTGGAAGCCCCTTGGCCATCACACGGTCCAATACTTGACCGCTTCAGTTGACTCACACTGGAGGATGTAGACAGGATCCTGACTGCAGTGAAGCCTACTACATTCCCCCTGGACCCCTGCCCATCCTGACTTGTGAAGGCTTGCCAGGATGATGTCAGGGCTTCTCTAGGTGATATTATCAACTTGTCTCTGACAAGCGGGACATTCCCAGAGAAATTAAAGGAGGCGGTAATTTGGCTGCTTTTGAAGAAACCCTTGCTGGACCGTATGGTTCTAGCTAACTACCGCCCAGTTTCAAACTTATCATTCCTGGGAAAGGTAGTTGAGAAAGCGGAGGCAGAGCAGCTACAGGTTTTCCTGGATGAAACATCCACCCTGGACCCATTCCGATCTGATTTCTGCCTGGGCCATGGAACTAGTCGCCCTCACAGATGACCTAAGAAGACATCTGGACCAAGGCGGGTCGGTGCTGCTGATTCTTCTCGACCTATCAGCAGCATTTGACATGATTGACTATGATCTATTGACCCACTGCCTCACTGTAATATGGGGGTAGCCTTGTAATGGTTTTCCTCCTTCCTCCGGGGAAGGGGACAAAGGGTGATGCTGGGCAAGCAGACCTCCCTGTGACACCCACTTATATGTGGAGTGCTGCAGGGAGCTATTCTCTCGCCCATATTATTTAACATCTGTATGCACCCCCTTGCCCAGATTGCCCAAGGTTTTGGACTGGGTTGTCACCAGTATGCTGATGACACCCAGCTCTATCTGTTGATGGATGGCAGACCGTCTTCTGCCCCTGGACATCTGTCCGAAGTGTTGGGAGCTGTAGCGGGATGGTTACAGCAGAAACGACTGAAGTTAAATCCAAATAAGACGGAGGTCCTGTGCTTAAGTCGAGGGGGGATGGGTCTGTGCACCCAGCTCCCAGCCTGGATGGCGCTGTTTTACTGCCAACCCAACAGGTGTAGAATTTGGGAGTGATCCTGGATGTCTCACTTTCTATGGATGCCTCACTTTCACAGCAGTTGCTGGATCTGCCTTCTACCATCTACGGCAGACCAGGCAGCTAGCACCATATCTATCTCCCCAAGACCTGGCAACAGTGACCCATGCAATGGTCACTTTCAGACTAGATTACTATAACTCATTTTATGCTGGCTTACCCTTGAAACTGATCCAGAAACTGCAGCAGATGCAGAATGCAGCTGCTCGCCTGCTGACTGCATCACCTGTACAGGTGAGCATGCAGCCGGTGCTCCACGGCCTGCTCTGACTGCCTATAGAGTACTGGATCCATTTCAAGGTGTTAGTTCAGACTTTTTAAAGGCTTACGCAGCCTGGGACCAACATGCCTGCGGGATCGTCTCTTCCCATATATGCCTTGGAGGTCGCTTTGCTCGGCCTCCCAAAGTCTTCTGACCGTCCCCGGCCCAAGAGATGCCTGTCTTGCCTCTACCAGGGACAGGTCTTTCTTGGTCCTGGCCCCAACCTGGTGGAATCAGCTCCCTATGGAGATCCGGGCCCTACCTGGCTTGTTAGCCTTTTTGTAGGGCCTGTAAAATGGAGCTGTTCCACCAGGTTTTTGGGTGAGGTGGCGGGCATCTATTCACTAGATTGGTTGGCCTCCCCTACCATACTATCCTACTGCGCTGTTTTGCTGTATCGTATTATACCATCTTGGTCCTGTTGAACTATTCTGAACATCCTAATCGGTTTTTACTGTTATGCTGTTTTATTGTTATGCTGATTTTATTGTGATTTTATTATTCATGTTGTGCTCTGCTCTGAGCCCCTATGGGGAATGGGTGGAATATAAATAAACAGATAATAAATAAATAAATAAATAAATAAATAAATAAATAAATAAATAAATAAATAAATTTGAACATTTGTCATTATCAGGGGTTGTTTTGTAGAAAAATAGGTGGTGGAGCCCATCCAGGGATTTCTATGCATCTGCACATACTATTCAATGGACAAGGAGGTGGAACTCTCAGAAGGAGGAGCTGGAACTCTCAGAAAGTTTCAGGAGCTGTGCTCCTGTGAGCTCCCACTGAATCTGAGGCCTGATCATTATAAAGTATGTAAGACAGAGCTTCTTCTTCCCCTTTCTATGACTAGTTTTCATGATCAAAATGACTGTGAAATACTGTACTGAACGATCTCATTTTTTAATAAATTAGTGCTATTAAGAGATTGGTAGCAATTTAGAGATGCTTACCACTTCTCTTTTTTCAGTTTCATCCTCAGTGTGTAGCAGCCCAATGAACTGCTGAGGGGAAGGGCACACAGTCAAGTGATTTCTACATTATAGCCAAATCTCTTGTAATTGACTGTGACTCAAGATAATTCCATGGAAAGCAGATCACCACCCTTAATAGTTACATATGCATGTGGCTTATATCACTATAAGCCACATGCATAATAACATGTAAAACAAAGAAATATGGCATGCAATCATATTAATGATTACAAAGGAGTTCAGTAGTACCCTTTACTTGCTTGATATATGAAAGAAAAGTATGAAATAAAAATCTGGTGGGGTAAGAGAAATTTCTGGATGCTTCCAACAATGGATGTAATAGCAGGTAAACATGACTGGCTCACCACATATGTTTTTCCCACAGCTGCCTTGCACCCAGAAAGTAAGAGTGAGTGAAAGGGATAAAAACATCCTCCAATACATACACACAAAAAAAAATAGCAACAGAAATATTTATTTATTTCCGTACATTTATAGGCCACCCTTTCCTATAGTGGGCTCAGGGCGGCTTCCAACATAATAAAAACAATTGAAACAGTTTAAAACAATTAAAACAGTTCAAACACATATAACTTTTTTTAAATAATCATTTTAGATCCCTTTTCTTTCAATCAACATTTTTCTAAGCTTATATTTTTATTAGTCCTATATTCAGAATCCACAGGAAATCCATGGATGAGCTGTTTCCTCCCCAGTTTATAAATCTCAAAAGGTAAGAAATCCTTTAAACCCCTGCCTTTTACAGCCTGTTTAAATTAGTGAGATGCTAATCTCACATTTTATGGGTCATAGAAAATGTTGAAGCCTAGGCTGGCCTGGAACACGTGAGGAATGTTTTGGAATTTTGAGAAAGAGAACTTGCAGAGATGAATTGATCCATTTAGCTGTTGAACCACCAATCTTTTCAGCATGCTGAAGTTCCTGTCGTGGAAAATTCAAACTGTATTTCCAAAATCTGCCCTTAAATACACCTAGGAGGATTTTTGCTACATAGCTGCCACATTTCAATTTCTGGCCAACATTCACTGCACTTCTACAATGAAACCATATTCATTTTCAGTTTTAAACTGGCCTCAGAGTAAGTAGATTTCTAGAAAAATGCACTGGTAGAAAATTTCAACCAGAGAGAAAGCCTATAAAAAGGTGAAACTGGGATTGGATTTTTTTTTTTAAAGTACATATGTTGGATATTTTGGGGGAAACCCTTCTTTGGCAAGTGGTTACCAACTCTGGGTTGGTAAATTCCTGGATATTAGGAGTAAATTCTGGGAAATAGGGTTGCCAAGTCCAATTCAAGAAATATCTGGGGACTTTGGGGGCGGAGCCAGAAACAAGGGTGTGACAAGCATAATTCAACTCCAAGGGAGTTCTGGCCATCACATTTAAAGGGACATCACACCTTTTTAAATATCTTCCTTCCATAGGAAATAATGAAGGATAGGGGCACCTTCTTTTGGGGCTCATAGAATTGGACCCCCTGGTCCAATCGTTTTGAAACTTGGGGGGTACTTTGATAGATAGATAGATAGATGAATTTATTGTCATTGTTCTCAACAAAAAGAGAGCAACGAAATGAGGTGCTCTTCCACAAACATACCAACACATCAAACACACATATTCATAAACCATTTAAATACATTTGAAACCATTAAACCATTTAAACCATTAAAACCATTTAAATACATCTAAAACGGATAAACATTCATAAAACCATTAAAACCATTTAAACCATTAAATAAACATTCATAAAACCATTAAACATTCATAAAACCATTAAAACCATTTAAACCATTAAATACATCTAAAACAGATAATCCTTCATAACCCTGCATTTAACCTAACCACAGCACTTGGATAGAAACTGTCCTTAAATCTGTTTGTCCTAGCCTTCAACACTCTATATCGTCTACCTGACGGTAAGATCTCAAAAAGCAAATGGCCCAGATGTGTATGGTCCCTTAGGATCATTTGTATCTTCCTTTTACATGCCATATTATACAGATCCACCAATGAGGGGAGAGAACATCCACAAATCTTTTGTGCTCTTCTCGTCACTCTTTGGAGCACCCTTCTCTCTGCTTCCGTGCAGCTCCCAAACCACGCGCAGAGGCAATAAGATAAAATGCTCTCAATGGAACTACGATAAAAGGCAACCAGCAGACTCCCTGACAGTTGTAGTGATCTTAAGAGTCTTAAGTAGTATAGTCGTTGCTGGGCCTTTTTCTCTAGAGCTAAAGTATTTGCCCCCCATGTTAGATCCTGTTTCATGGTAATTCCCAGAAACTTCCATTCTGTCACCTGTTCTACCATAACACCATCAATAAACAACGGCTGGGTGTCCAAACTACTCTTCCTGTAATCCACTATAATTTCCTTCGTCTTATTTATATTTAAAATAAGATTATTTACTTTACACCAAAGGGACAGCTGTTGAACTTCCCTCCTGTACGCAGACTCATCATCCTCAGAGATGAGCCCTACCAACGTTGTATCATCTGCATACTTAATGATTTTGTTACTCAGACTGCTGGAAACACAATCAGATGTGTAAATAGTGAAAAGAAGTGGACTCAAGACACATCCCTGAGGGGTGCCAGTATTTAAGATCTTCACGGAGGAAATATATCCATCCATTTTAACCCTTTGTGAACGACCTGACAAAAAATTCAAAATCCACTCACATATAGAGTCCGACAGCTTCAAATCTTTAAGCTTAGACAACAATCTATGGGGTGATATTGTATTAAAAGCAGAACTAAAATCTGCAAACAACATTCTAACATACGTCCCCTTTTTATCCAAATGCGATAAAGCAGTATAAAGAACAGTATTAACAGCATCCTCAGTAGATCTATTTTTCCTGTAAGCAAACTGATATTCATCAAAAATAACAGGAAGGCAGGAAATAATATATTTTCGAACTAATTGTTCAAAACACTTCATTATCACAGAAGTCAAGGCCACTGGCCTATAGTCATTTAAAACCTTTGCTGGCGTCCTCTTTGGTATTGGGACAATAAGGGAAGCCTTCAAACAAGTGGGAACAATGGATTGTGACAAAGAACGATTGAAAATCTCAGTCCACACCCCGGCTAACTGCCCTGCACATTCCTTTACCACACAACCAGGGATATTATCGGGACCTGCAGCCTTTCTAGAATTTACTGCCTTCATTATACACCTAACATCGTGCTCCCTCACAACGAAAGGAGCACCTTGCTCGGTCCCCAATGATGATGTTACTAGTAATTCCGCTTCCTTTTGATCCACTTCAAACCGGGCATAAAAAGTATTTAACTCCTCTGCCAGCTCCTGCTTTCCATTCGTACTAGCCTTTAGCGCCTTGAAATTAGTTAACTGCTGAATCCCCTGCCAGGCTTGTCTCAAATTATTCTGAGAAAGCCATTCTTCTATCCTGCCCTTATATGCAGCTTTGGCCTGTTTAATACCCCGCTTCAAATTTGCTCTGGCCACACTGTAAAGTGAGGCACTAGATACTATATTGAAAATTTGGTGCCTCTACCTCAAAAACAGCTTCCCCAGAGCCCACGAAACCTCCAGATCAATTCTCCATTATACCCTATAAGGATCAATCTCCACATAGGAAATAATGAAGTGCTCAGCAGATGTCCCCCCCCCCCCGTTTCCGGTGACTCTGAAGTGATGGATTGGCATCTCTACTCATGAGTTGCTTCCAACTTCTTTAAAGTAACACAGACACACCATCCCAAGAGGAAGCCTTTCAATCAGAAACTGAAGCCTCCAAAGGCACATGGTCCTCTGGGGGTGGGTCTTCTCCCCACTGGCCAGCTGACTAGGGGTGGGAAGGAGCCTGGGAAAGCAGAATAACCCACTCTGGGACCTGGGGATTGGCAAGCCTACTGGGAAAGCAGAGGTTTGAGGTGGGCAAGGAAACTCAGCAAGGATGTGATGCCATAAGCTGCACCCTTGGAAGAACAGGAGGTAGCTGGCAGTGATAGTGTGGCATCATTTCCAGAAAAATTCGCAAGGATCATGCCTCTCTGGGGACCACCATGAACTCTATGATAAAACTTTTTATATAAGTGGTGACATGCTATCAACCTTACAGCCATTTTTTAAAAACATGTATTTTGTACTTTTCTTGCATTTCTAGAGTAGTGTGTTCCATTGGTG